>NC_060211.1:56172500-56800000 GCF_021130785.1 Homalodisca vitripennis | reverse complement strand
CAAACATATATAAAAAGATGTCGCAAAAAGCGCCAGATAGACGTAACTCAAGTAGTGCTGTTATCACAGCACACTTATGCAGCTGTGTGTTATAACAGGTAAGCACGAAATGATGATCTACATTACTGAACAACAGAAATATGGATTGGGTACCAACGAGGAAGTCTTCATTGCTAGGATTGCTCTTTCTGGTCTGCAGTGGTATGCAGTTTGAACGTTTTGCAGTTATTCAAGCTCGCTCTGTATTCTGTCCAAACAAGTACTCTACATGGTCTTAGAACATAATCGCGCGGAGACATAGGATTGTGGTATTATCTGGTCTCTGGGTCTCCACCTTCCTGGTAACCTTCCCCAGAAACCCTCGCCTTTAGAAGAACCCGATGACCGAAACATACCGGCATTCAGGAATACTGGGACGTGGAATCGACAGGAATGTAGGAATCCCTCATTTCTGTGCTAACATTAAGTGTGAAAGTTTACAACCTCAAGAACTACTTAAGATCAGAGAGTCTCCGAAACCAATAATGATTAAAATTCTAGGTGTTTGTAAACCACCGGTATGTGGGTCAATCTGTGTAGCTAAATCTTGGTAAGTATGAGTTTATAATTTCTCAAGGACTTTCCAGTCTCTGCGACCAGTTGGACTGTAAAGTGTGGGGCCACTGGGATTTGCTTTAACATTCAGGTTTTAGGATAACCTAGTTTTTGGAAAGCTCTTACTTTAGAAGTCCCAAGACTGGTTCTAGCTTTATCTGGATACTGAGACCTTCTTGTACTATGTAGCCTTTGTTAGTTTATAATCACTGGAAGTCGCCCTTTTGAAATACTTGGTCACTAGGAAGTTCACGCTTTTTTCAATTTTCTTTTTTTTGACGAGTAATCACAGGCCAACTGTAGCTTCCCGTTTCTCAGGATCTGAACATGCTACTAAGTAAAATATATTGTGTTTTGACGCTGTAAGATCGCCAGCCTCTCCAAACCGCTGGTCTCTAGACGAACCGTATTATAGAACCTGGAACCTCTTGCCACCGGAAGGCACTCTGGCTTCTGATAAATTTTGCCCCCGGGGACCACTAAACCTCTAAGAGTATTCGGCGTTAGAAAATACCCAGCTTCTAGAGTCTCTTGAAAACGTTGTCTGGGGATGTATTTGCGATCAAATATTTTGTGTCTCTAGCCCTATCTGTATTTGGGTTTACATGGTTTCACTGTGCTTCCTTTTCTGTTATGACTTTCTCGGTTCCTTAGCCACCTTCCAAGTTTTGGCTTCTAAGACAAGATTTTTGTTTGAGATCGACACGTGGAATTATTAAATTAAGTCTATTCTAATCTTTGTATTACTGAAACTTGTATATCGCATTTTTAGGACACTTATTACTTCTCCAGCTCCAAGCAACTTGGTTATAAATATGCCTACAGTTCTATAATAATATTTACTCGTGAAACACTACGTATTAGGTCAAAATATTATTAAATATATAAATATATTTAAGGCATTAAGACAGATTGTGAAGTCTTCCACAGTAGCTAAACAACGATCTCAGTTTAAGATTTCTATGATCCAAACAATGTCTACCCCATTTTAGTTACGATGTAAGAGTACTTGAGTAGACACTTCAAAGTAAACTGTTGAAATGATGAGCCTGAGTGCACATTTGATCAAAAGAACTTGTACACCAGGTTTTGGTTAAAATTCATGGATCGATGTGGATCCCGACCAGTCACGTTACTTATTTATGTTTAGAAATTCTTACCACCTGTAACGCTAAATAAATATGGTGGTATAACACAAACAAATGCATTTCTCCATTTACTTGTCTGTAATATATAAATAATGTAAATTTGTAAGGCAGTTGTGTAAAGGCTTATGTGTAAAATATCAGTCCGATTATAATTATTATTTCTGCTGGCACATTAAGTATGTCTGCCAACACCTGCCCAATTTCCTTATCAGTAAATTCATTGGCATTTTTGTAAAATATATTATATTCGAATTTCTTAGGTGAATTATTCAAAACAATATGCAACATTACTTTTGTAACAAATCCAAACCTATTACTTTGTTTATATTTGCAGCTGATAGTGAAGTAGAGGTTAGTACTCGTAGTTTTTACACTTACCCGTGTCTTGATTATGATCGTTATCCAACCCAATTCATTGGTAAGTTTCAAGTTGGCTGCAGTGTATGTTTTTGAAAATTATCTGTAATCTAAAGAAACATTTTTATGTTTTATGTCGATTGTGATTTAAACTTAATTTTTTTAAATATAGGCATTCATACCAATTTTCCAAACGCGTAGTTCAATATCTTTCTTCAATACTAGAACTGTCAATGTTATCGGTCATCTATATGTCAGCTGTAAACTACAGAGAAAAATTGTAATTATTTATTGCTTTTTATAGGTATTACGATAGGTCACATAGGGTTTCGAGATGACAACCAATAGTAAATCTGAATCACGAGCAAACACATAACTACCGTTATTTTTATAGATTCCAATAATAGTCGATGTGATAATTACTCATAAGTGTATATTAAAACGATTTTAAATATCCACGATTTAATAAAAAGTGTAACATTTAATTTTTGCCAGAAATAGTATCTTAGATTATATTGTACGATAGAGACTCTAGACATTTTAAACAACTCTTGTTATTACGCATTTGCAGTTATATCAAGACGGCGACTATTACCTTCTGTTAATGTGGCAAAGTGACCATTACTCTGGAATGGTGAAAATGTTGATAGATATTCACAATGATAGATGCTCACTGAATTGAGTTTGTTTACATTTAACCAAATTTACATGTATAATTTATTAATATATATAAAAAAATTTGAACATATTTCAGGTAAATCAAGATAACAAATGCACCTGCTCTGACCTAACAATACTTTTGTAAGTAGGCCTACCTAATGTGAAAAAAGAAAAAAAGAGACATTACTTTTATTTTTTGGGGCCAAAGATATTTAATAGTTTTAAACAGGTTATGGAAAATGAAATCCATTTTGATCCTAAACCAAAAGTAAACCTGAAAATGCGCCAATATGTTGGTGGATAACATACAATAGGTAAAATGGTAGTTGTATGCTTTGCGAATAAAACTAAAAGTATGGAATATTTTACTGTCTGTAATGTTACATACAAAGAATATGTATTAAATTTTAATCTCCATTGACTTTATGTTATCGTTATACAGTATATAGAGTTTATAATTTTTATTCCGTAATTAAATATCGATTTATGACCTGTTAAAATAGTATTGACTGTTACCATTTGGCACCTTTAAATTCGATTGCTCTCATGTTATTTTTATCTAGTATTTAAAGTCTATATTTGTTAGTCTTATTACAATATTTATTTATTTTATGCTAAATGGTGTGACATTTTATTGGATGCTAATATGCGTGTACATGTTTTTCACTGTTCTAATAAGCACCTTGAATATATGCGTTAGCCTCTATTTACATCCCTTAATGTGCTACGTGATGCAGAGATGTTGCCAGCAGGCGCCTTTCTTGAATAATATGCGTGACCTGTTCTTGTTTTTTTATAGTTATTTGTTACAGTTGCTGTTACATATATACATTGTTAATGTTCACGAATCTTGAATTATTACAGATCATGTAGGACTTTTAATATTGATCTAGTATAGGAATGTAATATGTAGTATATAATTATTTAAAATATATTAATGTTATTATGTTATACTTTTGTCATGTCAGTAATAACAAAATTAATTTAATTTTCATGATGAGTAATACATTGTTGCATGTACGAGATAATTCTGCACTATCCTGCACACCCATGCTTTCGCTTGGGAATATTTTATATATGATTTTTTTGTCAACTTCCTGAATAAAAGTGTTTGAACTTTGAACAATCCTGTCTGTTAAAGGTAATTTCTATCGAGTGGCGTAGAGCGTCGCGTTACGCCAGTGAGTAGTCGGTCGTGTCACAGTCGGGGCGATGGAGAGCTGAGGAACAAAGTCAATTTATAGACGCGATTAACCCATGCCACACCGTGGTGTTAACGGATCACCACATTTTTACACAAGAACAATTCTAAAGAATGAGCAATTAATTAAGAAGGTGGAGAAATAGTAGTGTCGGAGTGCCAAACTGCGGGCCGGGTCCCGATTCATCAGCGATGATTTGTCTGCGCGCCGCTTTTGTTATTCCTCTCGTTCTTTGTCTCCCCTTGGCACCCTGACATATTATCGCCATTCTCCTTAATGAATTCTCTTTGTCATCCCACCTTGCCCCGTCCTTACTTTCCTTCTGCTAATGCCTCATTTTTCATTCTCTTACTTAAAGTTGTCTTTGATTTATCTCTCCCCTTTGTAGGTGCTAGTCAATACAAAATTAGACTCCGAGTTATAACCGGTCGTTTATCTTCTAATTAAAAGGGGAAGCGACATTCTTGGCTGACTGCAAACACCAGAACACACTTAACGGATGAGCTCGCGAACATGATCCTCGTAACACCTGACATGTTCGCCTCATAGGCCTACGTACAGCTCTCTTACTGTCTCCTAATGTCGTACACCTGACATGTTCGCCTCACACGTACAGCTCTTTTACTGTCTCCTAATGTCGTACACCTGACATGTTCGCCTCACACGTACAGCTCTCTTACTGTCTCCTAATGTCGTACACCTGACATGTTCGCCTCACACGTACAGCTCTCTTACTGTCTCCTAATGTCGTACACCTGACATGTTCGCCTCACACGTACAGCTCTCTTACTGTCTCCTAATGTCGTACACCTGACATGTTCGCCTCACACGTACAGCTCTCTTACTGTCTCCTAATGTCGTACACCTGACATGTTCGCCTCACACGTACAGCTCTCTTACTGTCTCCTAATGTCGTATACCTGACATGTTCGCCTCACACGTACAGCTCTCTTACTGTCTCCTAATGTCGTATACCTGACATGTTCGCCTCACACGTACAGCTCTCTTACTGTCTCCTAATGTCGTATACCTGACATGTTCGCCTCACACGTACAGCTCTCTTACTGTCTCCTAATGTCGTATACCTGACATGTTCACCTCACACGTACAGCTCTCTTACTGTCTCCTAATGTCGTATACCTGACATGTTCACCTCACACGTACAGCTCTCTTACTGTCTCCTAATATCGTACACCTGACATGTTCGCCTCACACGTACAGCTCTCTTACTGTCTCCTAATGTCGTATACCTGACATGTTCGCCTCACACGTACAGCTCTCTTACTTTGTCTCCTAATGTCGTACACCTGACATGTTCGCCTCACACGTACAGCTCTCTTACTGGCTCCTAATGTCGTACACCAGACATGCTTGCCTCGTACATACTCTCTTATTTTGTCTCCCAATGTTATACAATTTGACATAGCCATCTCAGTTTTTATCTCTTTGTCTCTCACTTTATTTTACCAATATCACACACTAGATTAACATGAATAACTCATGCATACAGTTCTCTCTCATTATCTAACCAATGTCATACACTTGACATTCCTCAATTCAATCTCATTCTTCCAATTTTTAACAGTCTCAAACGCGTAACATTGACGCCTCAAACTTACAATTCTCCGTCTCATATATCGCATCGTATATTTTACATGCGCTTGTAAAATTTATGACGTTTAAAAAATAAGCCGAGCACTCTTTCTTCAAAAAACAGAGCAATGAAGAAATTTTAAAATCGTACAGGAAGTATAGTACGTTTCAATATAAAATTGGATTTGATGCCGAATAAGACGAACTAAAAATAAAGTAGTAATAGTGTCATCATACTGATGATTAGAAGGTCCACGTCATGTTAGTAGTTATTGAGATATACTGTAAACAGTTTTAACGTATAAATATCACTACCAAAAAATCCAAACACAAATTTGTAATGTTTTCATACATAATTTGAAGGTCCTTATTTTTTTCTTAAAATCTTCAATTTTTAATGGTCGATTTAATTTTAAATCAACTCTGAAATCGTCTAAAATAGTTTCATATAAAACATGCAAATTTTGTAACTATTTGTTCGTTTCTGCTTGCTTATCAGAATAAAGACCGCCTTAAACGTCCTTTAATCTCATTTAATTCTAATTAATTAATTATTATTTTTTGTGTTATATTCTTATTGCTATACTTCCATTGCTTATTCCTACAACATGCGTAATCGATTAATCGCTGAATCTTGTGAGATCTTTAATTCTTTTGAAATAATATTCATAATAGTTTCATTGTTTATTTGAGTGTTTGAATCATTTTTATAGATAATGTTTCGATGGCTCTGGCAATAGTTATGAACCATATCTTACCGTATATAAATACTACATTCATGAGAGTATATTTTGGTTCCTTGCGTTTGAAACTCTCCTATACGCTTTCATTGGCCTGTTAGAGTAGCATTTATTGTATGTTTATATCACTGCCATTCTCAGCCGTAGTAACTAAGATAACTTTTTGTGCTTCCAGATGGAAAATCAAGTTTCACTTTACTGTTAGAAGATGTGTTAGCACGTGCTCAAGTAACTACTAATCGTATAAAACCTGGCATATTAAAAACAGATAAAAGAACTGTTCTGATACAATGCAATAATTGTGACAAGACTTTTGTTCGAAGTCGACGAAAAGTTAAATAACATCTCATGTGCCAGATGATCATAAATACGTTAACGAGAATATTAAAGAGAACTTTTGTGAATGGTAACTTTTGTGAATAAACAAAATATCGGTTTCTTCTTGGCACTTTCTGAGTAGCTTTTGGACTTGAAGCGACATAACTCTTTTAAATTCCATATACAGAAGTGAAAAGATGGGACATTTATTGACGATGCATATTGTTGTTGAAATTCATTCCGGAATAAGCGAAATGACATCACTTGTACAAGATTTGTTAGCGGGAAGTAATACTAGCGTAACTCTCGCCTGTAGACTTGCGAGCGAGTAGACGTTATACAGAAGAGTATATCGAGTAGGGTCTGGCCACAAAGCGAAACTCGATACTCCCCGGGCCCGGGCCAGACTCCGCCACTTCATCTCAATAAACGCGGCCCATCGCTGCCGTATTTTTGGCCCTTTTAACCGGAGTCACCACACTCTCGGTCAATTTGTACCGCGGCGCGCTCATAACTCGACCTAACGAATTAGGCGCGTGCGTGGGCGCGACACCCCGAGAAATGACTGGAGATTAAATCCGCGTCACCGATGAAAAAGCTGTTTCATTTCGGCCGAGAGAGGAGTCGCACATTTTTCACGTCGCCTTGAGGAATGCCTAACGAGTGGCAAACAAATTCCCGCCCCGGGATAAATCCCGTTGACATCTGGCGGCGGTAATTACGCGCGAGGTAATTGCACATTCATCAACGCCGAACCTCTTACGCGTAACCTTCTGTCCGGGTTTCAATTTGGGAAACATCGATCACAGCTTCTTACCACAGGGATGTCCCCGACGAGCAATTAAAATTACTTATGGCAATTGCCCAGTTTAAATTTGTTTCCCACTTTGATGTAGAGCGAGGTGGATTACTTTCTTCTCGCGGCCTAACGTCTACAAGGTATCAGCAGTGTTCTATGTTCTGTGATGTTTCAACATCTCTCTCACTGAACAGTTAGAGACTATAGAATGTAACAAACCGATGTAATAAGTATCTTTCCCGGCACAGTCGCAGAGTTCACGTGTGCTTGACATCTCGATTTATCAAACTGGAGATATATTATTAGTTCAGAAGGTTAGTTTGCATAGCACTGCTAGTTGGTGTGCTGACTCTAGAGTTGGTATGTTTATATACTCGCCACACTTTCAAATATTAAGAAACTCCTTCATGCTCAAAGTTTATAAGAAAAAAGTCGTTAAAGAGCATATAAATTGGTTTCTGAAAACGCGGATTCGTTTAGTTACAATCGATCAGATTTATGTTTGCTAGCAAATTTACTTATAATGATTCGATGTTAATGTATACTTCTGAACAAAGAAATAGGGAATATGTTTGTTTCAGCCCACCGTTTTGAAATGGTTAATTACTATTATTGATTGAAAAAATTATAAAAAAACATTTTTACATGGGTACTGAGCCCACGTACCTACCATATAGCATTGAATTTCGTTATAAAAAGTGTTTACTTTTTCCAATAGGGTCAATCTTAAAAAAAGAATAAAGCATTGCAAATAGTTAATTTTCAATAATATTTAAAAAATAATTGTCATATGAACATATATGAACATTTATCTAACCCTACAAAATACATATTTTGTAAAAGTATAAATGACCGTGTCCCAAAAACGATTATTTGCAAGAGTTTATACACTGTACTGAGTTTATTTGTACTGTAAAATACAGAAATATGTTTATTTTAGTCCACCGTTATAAAATGGTTAATTATTATTATTGATTAAAAATTGGCACAAACATTTTTTCATGGGTCCATGAACCCACGAACCATGTAGAATTGAGTTTCGTTATACAAAGTGTAATAGTTCAACTTTACTTTTTCCAATAGGGTTAATCTTACAAAAGTAGGCTATAAAACATTGCATATAGTTAATTTTCAATAATTAAAAAAAAATAATTGTCGTATGGACTTGTTTTACAACATGTATCTAACCCTACAAAATAAATAAATATATTTTAAGGTTTAAATGACCATGTCTCAAAAATTACTATTGGCAAGAGTTTATATTTTATTTGTACTGCACACATAGAAATTACATAAATAGGGAATATATTTGTTTCAGTCCACCGTTTTGAAATGGTTAATTATTATTATTGATTGAAAAAATTCTACACACATTTTTACATGAGTACTAAGCCCACGTACTATGTAGCTATGAGTTTCGTTATAAAAAGTGTAATAATTCTAATCTAGAGCAATAATACTGGATACGTTTTCAAATTTTTAACGTTAAAAACTGTTTGTTTAGTTCTTACTAAAAACTGTTCAAGGTGGACTTATGGTGTACGTGTACATGTGAAAACATGTTTCAAGACGTTTAAAATGAAGCGTACTCTTCCATTTAAACTTTTGTAGACATGCCCATTGTAACTTTGTCAAAATATTTAATTTTTGCAGGTTGAACAATTTTACTAAATATGTTCATGTGATATATCATTTTAAACACAAACGTTTTACGACACATCGTTTTAAGACAAACTTCACTAAAATGTTGACTTTTCCAAATTGTGAATGGGCACCGTCTTGAAATTCTGAGATATTGAAATATTAGTAAAAATAACTGAGTTACAGTATTGGACGCTTGTTATTTTGGTATACATCGTGAAATAACAGAGCTAACAATTTTACATAAATTAGAGCAGCAATTTACACTTCATACTGGTTGAGACTGGTTTGCAAGTTAAACAAGTCTGTGTACTAAATTTAGTCTAAATCTGTTTTAATTAACGGGTGATACCGTATTCACAAGTGTTCCACAGTTTTTGTACACAATTCAAATCTGTGTACACTCTCTATCAAGATAAGAAACACCTAAGAACATGGATTGATGTTAATGACCCGGAAACTCTTTTTCTTTTTTCCCTACGATGTATATCAGTGAGATATAATCATTTCTTTTCTAAACTTGACATGAACACCATCTTTAAATCTTAAGAGGTATTCAAAATTTACAGGAATAACAATTATTAAACATTACCTAACATTCTTATAACACTTGTCAGTTATGAGATTATGTTGGAAAATAGTCAAATTATAGATTATTTTTAAATGCGAATAGCTTACATCTCGGAATTTTAACTGGTTGAGACCGATTGAAGAAAAGTCGTAAGATGAACACCTTTTGTATCTTCATAAAAGTATTTTTATAATAGACACCGGAAACGTATCTCGGATAGTGTAATAAAACAAGGATTATCCTGTTGGTTTTGTTAAAACTATTATTTTATGAAATATTAAAGCGTACCGGCACAATGTAAGACAAATCAGATGTAACTAGGCCTACTATCATCAAATGGAAACCAAGTGTTGCAGCTGTTGATACTTCCCTGCCTTTATATTTTGAAGTACAAAAGCGAAAATTTAAGAGGTGGTAATGTACACTCTTATGAAACCAGAGGCAGGGACAATTACCGCACTGCGAGATACAGGACGGTAGTTCAAGAACGCTTGTCTTCACAGGCAGGCGCTCAATTTGTCAACAGACTGCCAAATTCCATTAAAAGTGCAAATATGCCCAAGGCATTTAAAGCTCGTCTGAAATCAGCATTTTATAATACAGACGAGTTTTTAACACACGATTGGGAGACCGCGAATCGGTGACTGACACTTCGGCTAGAGTGGACAAATTCGAATGAACTAGATTACGAATGGAAACTATTGTATGGGTGAATGAGTCCAATTGTTGTGAATGCATGGGAAATTTTAGTTAACATATAAAACTGACAATTGGAATACAATTTTCTACATTATTTACGCAATAAAATATTTGTTATTATTATATAGCGTTACCAGGAGATGGAAACCAAGTATTTGGTAGAAAGTATTTCCGATGGTTTATTATTTTGGTGTCTGACAAGGTATACAATATGAGCAATTACATTTCTTATCATTGGAGTATTTTGACTCATTCGATGTAAGGGATATTCATACACATTTTTTCGATAGCAAAGCTAGCTTACAATCGAATGATTTCACGACATCATAGATTCTGTGCTTACACAGTGCAAATTGCACTCGGCATCTGGTGTTTAGTTTCTAGATACATTGAAAGTGGCTGTCAGATCGAAGCCAAATGGAGAATGAAGAATCAAAGAAAGGGTTAAATTGGCCTTTTCAGTGTTGTGGATACCCGGATCCAAAATAGCCGCTCGTTCGGAGAAGCTGGCGGCGGCTAATGGTACTTAGACACACAAACAAACGCACTAACTGTCGGCATTAGGCTATCTTCAAGTGGCGGCTGATCAAAGGGTTGATCCGCAGCAGCCGGGTGCATCGCTGTGATTTACGACAAGTGGCTCGGGTGTGTGCGTGTGTGTGCAGGTGTCTGTCTCCACTTCACGATCTTTACGACGGTACCAATATTTGGTTTTAGGCGTAAATAATATTTCAACGTATGATATTTCAAACGGCTCGATTTCAGACAGATTCTGTAGTACTTCAACTTGTGTTCAGATCTTGACTGTGAGAGGAAATACTCAACTGCCTGTCTTTCCATGCATAAATGTTAATAAAATGTCTAATGGCATAATGTAAAAAGAAATTTATAAAACATTACCATTGTTTGGGTTTGTTAATTTGTGACAAATTGTTTATTCTCCGATGTTGCCAGTTTATTGATCATTAGAATATTCGTAAATAAAAAATTATCCAATGTCAGTAATTCTTTTGCATATCTAATATAATTTATTTCCTCATAGAAACGTTAGTGTGTATAAGATATGGGCTGCGTGTATCACCTGTAGATAGATAAGAAGTGTTTATTTTTGGCCGTGCCAATATTAAAAGTAACAAAATATTTTGGCTACGTATAATTAACCATTTTAGTAATTTTTTGGGCTACAGCTACACATTAGATGTGAGTCAAAAGTTTGTTTTTTAAAAGTTGTTCTCATAAGCTATCTGATATTTAACTGAAAGTCTACTGTTACACACTACACAGCGATATAACAAAAACGGAAGGTTTATATTCAATAATTCAAGAATAGGCTGTAAGACTGTAGATATTTACAGTAGTTAAAGCTACGTTTTCCTAGACGCGCATTATACAACGCTGCGTATTTTCCTGCGCCGCGCATCTAAATGCGTTGTCGACATTCTGTGATCGCGGGAATTAAGTGTCTTCCTAGACGCGCAATATCGGGGCGCAGTGCAGCAGCCTGGTCCCAACCTCAAGTCATGTCGGACTATATACATGTGCGTGCCGCAGCTTTACTTCTTCTTTAAGAAGCCACTATAGACATGGAACTAGACTGTGCAGTTTTACATACGTTAACACCTAGCAGAGAAATGTTCAAAGAAAGAGATTACGAGGGAGCTTACACTATTTTAGTTAAAAGACATTAGCTTACTGATGA
Source organism: Homalodisca vitripennis (assembly GCF_021130785.1). Classification (NCBI taxonomy): domain Eukaryota; kingdom Metazoa; phylum Arthropoda; class Insecta; order Hemiptera; family Cicadellidae; genus Homalodisca; species Homalodisca vitripennis. Next base: position 56,787,979 of record NC_060211.1, on the reverse strand, counting down.
CGTTAAATTTAAAGAATACTTTAGACTTACGCGTGGACAGTTTTCACACATTACTGACCTCATACGTGAAGATGTAACCGTTCAGCCTTCTAATCGTGTGAAAAATCCCTTAACTGCTGAGGTGAAATCCCCAAATGTGAGAGTAGTATCACCTAATTCTTCCGGTAGCCTTTTTTACAACTTTAAAAATTTCTTTTCAACGGTTCTTTTTGCATTAGTCGATGCAAACTGTACGTTCCTTATGGTGGATGTTGGTGCTTATGGCAAAGAAGGAGATGCAGTAATATTCCAAAAATCAAAAATGGGCAAACTTATCAATGAAGTTTTTGGGAACTTATCCAAAAACACTGCCTTCTGCGGATATGAAGCTTCCACATGTCATAGTAGGGGATGAAGTGTTCATGTTAGACAGACATGTTATGAAACCTTACCCTCACAAACAGTCCCTAGAAGACAGGTATAAAAGAGAATATAACTACGTTTTAAAGCAGATGTAGAAGAGTCACGGAGAATGCTTTTGGCATTATGTGTTCAATTTTTAGAATATTCTTCACGCCTATCAACTTGAAACCAGACACCGTAGACTTAGTAATATTTGTATGTTGTTGCCTTCACAACATGTTAAGGGGTGACTTTTTGGCCTGTAATCCCCCTAACTCTGAAGATGTAGCCAATGTTAAGTGGGAGATGCCTGAAAAGAACATGATACTTATAGCCTGGGTTGGTGGTTTCGCTAAAAGTGAAGGGTTTCAAGTAAGGAGCAGATTCACACAGTATTTCAATTCTCAGTTCTATAAACAAAGATTAAGTACTGTACTGTCTGCCAAGAAGACGAGAAAAACAAAATAACTGATGTTTAAGAAAGGTGCAACTTGGGTGTTTAAAACGAAAAATTGCAATTGCACCCATGATAAGTACAATGTTAAACTCGAATTATTTAATGCGGGCCCATTTGTTTAGTTTTATTCTGTTTAAACGAACTTGGAAGTTTGAAAACATTGTTCTTATGATGAGAATCGCATTTCTACACAACTCCACAGTTTCCAGGTAATGAATTCTTAAAATTATGCCAGTTTTTAGAATCTATATGTGTGCATTCGTTTGTAATTTATAACAATTATTAATACAGTAACTGTATGTAGAACTTATAAACAAATATTTCTTAGATAGTTTCTTCCCACTCCTTGTCCTTCTTCAACACACTCTTGTATTCTTTTTGTTGTAAACTCCACAATATAGGTCTTTCTTGAACTTCAAACACTAAAAGTTCGTCTTCTTCCTCGGAAAACTTAGCCGATTTAGCACTGGACGCGATGGTCTCCATGGTGTTGCGCGGCGCAATGAAGGTGACTGACTGCTCTCGGAGCAGTGGTGTGGCGTCGTAGCGCGGCGCCGTATATCGCGCCGACGCAGTGACGCGCCTAGGAAAACAATTACACTTAATTCTGTACAAACCTGTGCTCGGTTACGCGACGCAGTTAGATGCGCGGCGCAGGATAATACGCGGCGCTGTATAATGCGCGTCTAGGAAAACGTAGCTTAAGTGCTACAGTAAAAGGAACACAACCAACGTTTTGAAGTGTGTTGTGGTGCGTTTGTTTAAGGAACAAACAAGGAGTATCTTGTAAATTTGTAAAAAAAAATCAAAACATGTAATCGTTGAAAATATTTAAGGAGGTCTATAATAGAAATTGTCATAAATAAAACGCGCCAACACTATATATATATATATATATATATATATATATATATTCTGTTAATGTAGCTATTTATAATACTTAAAACTACCTTGTTCTTTTACCTTCCTTGTGAATGATTACTTTGTGCAATTGCTTATTATATTTACAATGGACTGTACGAATAATTTTGTTATGAATTTAACCAAAGTAAGCTAATACTTAAAAGTATTCATTTTCTATTTTAATTAGTTTAATTAAATTTGTATATTGAGCACTAACTAAATTATTTTTTAAATTTACAAATACAGACAATTTGGGAATAATTATAAAACTAAATTCGGAGTAAAGAGGGAGTGTAAGAGAGATATTTGTAATAATAATAATAATAATAATAAAAACCATGATAATAATAAAAATAAATAGTAATAATAATAATAGTTTATTGATTTTGAATATGTAAATGTTAACAATGGTTAAGTAAAAAATATGGGCTAACATTTCGGATTCATGCATGACATCTAGGTTCCTTTCATGCATGCAATGATTTCCATCCATCCTACTTCTCATTATTACGAATTTCCCACTCTAGCACCAGCGTTGGTCAGCCAATCATGTGGTTACCCAAACGTGCCATGAATTCGTATATACTGTAAAAAGCTTCTGAGATCAATACAGTTTCAGACTAGTTTTATATGCCTCGGGCATTGCGACACTTTTAATCAAATTTGGCAGTTTGATGACAAACTGAGCACTTGATTAAGAAGACAAACGCTCATGTACTACTATCTGTGTCTCCCAGTTCGGTAGTTGTCACCACCTCTTATGTGATTGCATTTTGATATGAAAAACAGAGGCTTTTCTAGAATGTAGAAGCAGGACATTGTCAACAGTTTCAGATTGTTGAATCTGCATTGAAGTTTTGCAATTGTTCGAACGGCTTTTTTCTGGAGTGTAACCACTGGAGAAATGTGTGTTTGTTCACCTCCCACAAGACCACTCCGTATGACAGGGGGCACAGTGCCGGTTTTAGCACTACTAGCGCCCTGGGCGAGATTTCTTCGGCGCCCCCTAACTGCAATTCAATTACATACGAAAAAAGGCTACCGCCGCCCCTTTTCGTCCGGCGCCCCTGGGCGGTCGCCCAACCGCACCCTACCCTAACGCCGCTCCTGAGAGGGTATATCAATGCACAATACGCTGTCATCAGTACCTCAGCTGTTCAGTAATTGGATAGCTGCCTCAAAACACAAATGCCTGAGGACAATTTGGAACAAATGTTGTCTACTTGACTATCCAATTTCAACCCTCGATGAAGGTGTATTCCAAACTATTTAGTAGAGTAAACTTCTTCGATCTCAGTCTCCTCTAACATAACTGTAGGACTTTAATCTGAGTAAGCTGTCCGCAAACGAAATTGAAAAAACACACCGGTTTTTTACGGTTTTTTGAGCTCATGGACATTTTGAATCAAGTTGTTGAGCTCAGTGAATGTTGTCATTTAAAGTTCTGTGTTTGATTTTGTTTTTAAAACAGTCGTGTCATCGGCATACTGGACTATTCGTCCTTGGTGCAAAGATGAGCGAGCGTGGTTGACATAGAATAGAAAGAGTAGTGAACTGAGAATGGAGCCTTGAGGAACCCCATGACGCAGCTCAATCTCTCCTGATCATACGTCAGAAATCTTTGCGAATTATGCTCTATTACTGAGATATGATTCAAGCAACAAGAGTGGCACTTCTTGTATCACTAGTAAGTGTGTCTCTATGACTTTCAATTCCACCAAATATCATCACGACTAGCCGAATGACTGCGTCTATTGTCAACTTCCCACTTAGAAAACCGAACTGGTTAGATGATAAGTGAGTTGCGTTTTTCAAAAAGTTCTTGAGTCGACTGAAAAATCTGTTAAAATATTATGCTGAAAAACAGGTAAAATTGAGATGGAGCGATAATTTTAAACAGAGTTGGGGTCCCTGTATTGAAAATCGGGGTGATTTTTGTTTTTGTTTAGAGAGAAGATGCAAATTTTCCCGAGTATAAAGAGAAATTTTTCTAGCGGCCTCAACAGGTGCGGTGCACATTGTTTGAGTAGTCACGTCGAAACATAGTTAAATGGCTGGATTTGTTGAAGGAATATCTCTCATCACGCTGGCAATTTCCTCTTCTGTAGTGTAGGTAGTCATTCTAAAATAAATAAAATAACTGTGGTCGAAATGACATTTTGTAAGTCCTAACTTAAAAAGACATTCGAAGGAGTAATTGGGATGTCTTCTTGTATTAGTTTGAATAGTTTAAAGTGTGTAAAATAACTGTTGTGAGATACTAAATTCACCACATATTCTGGGGTTCTAACGTTAATTAAAACTGTATACAATAAACGTTTAACCCTCCAACTGTTGTTCATCAAAATTTTGTTGAACACAACCCATTGTGGATTGTTGTTCGTCAAAACTTTGATGAACAAACATTCCCTTGCATAATCACTCATTACAGTATATTCCGGCAACGTATCGATTCGATTCATGCACCATTGGATTCGGGAAAAAAAGCCTAAGGAATGCTATAGTTTTATTCCTCTTTGTATTGTAGTTGCAACGTACCGTAGTTTGGAACGTAAAAGAAGATGATGCAATTTCATTGTGACCGCCATGTTGTCGATGCCGTCTGATTTGTTGATGTGACGAGTCGTGTTTATTAGTAAGTTTTAGTAGGTTTATTTGTGTTTTAGTGTTGTGTTTAGTGTGTGGTGAATTGTTAAATATTGCAGTAGTGCAAATAAATATATTTTAAAATAAATAAATTTCTCGAAAATTTTTCGCAAAAGTTTTGAGTAATGACAAAATGAAACTTTTTTCGACTCTTCAAAAAAATGTTATGGAATTTATTTTACTACTGCTGTATAGTTTACTTCATTCTGAGTAATAAAATATGCAATATAACATGTATTGAAGTAAAACTGTATTAGTAAAACTTTTATTAGCAAACTCTTACATGTACACCATATTTTCACAATTTATGCGCATCGCTGCTTTTTGTTATATAGTGTTATTATAGTTTCATAAATTTGTATAATGCTTATGTGTTTCTGAAACTAGAATAAATTTGACACAAAATGGCTATCTCACTTTTATAGTTTTATTACTATAACTTGGTTTGCTAGGTATGGTCCCCCCCAAAATAAAAAAAAAAAAAATGTAAATTTTGAATTTCATGGAACAAATTTTTTAGTAAACACATTTTTAAGGCCAAATTTAAATACTAATATTATTATATGTTTAATTCTGAACACAAAAATATATACTTCTATATATATTACTTTTAATTTATATTTTTAATACATTTTTTAAAAAACCCTTGCACGAGGCTCGAAAACATGCCGCCACTACAGGAAAAAATGACCGCTAGTTGGAGGGTTAAACATTTATAATACTGCATTTTGAACATTTAGTTTTAAAAGGATTTCCCGGATTATACCCTGGTAGTATTTCCTTCATTACGCAATCCTGGCTATGCCTGTTATATTATTTGGAATAATCGAAAAAACCCAACAAAATTGGTACTTAGCACCCGCACCGCAAACATACTGCCGTTAATTAGGACTAAGTCGCTGAGGAGTTTTCTTAACAGTTCAGCGTCAAGCAGTCATTAAAACGTATGTTTCTGAACACATGTACAACTGTTGGGAGGGTGAAGCATTACCTGAGTCACCACCATGGGTTTTCTATACGTACAGAAGTAAATTTTATGAACATTGTGTACCCGAGATAACGAATAAATGGTAAACGCCTTTTTATTCCGAGCGTATATCACTTACAAACTGAGCCAAATCTCGTCATACTAACACTAACATACTTAATTACAGTCTAGATTTAAAAAAAATCACAATCTGTCATCTCTTAATAAAGTTCCCATTTTTGGGTTAAAACCTTTAACAGATTGACAGTGGAGTAATTCTTTAGAGAGGTAAGTGTATAATTTTGGCCTGTAGGAACAAAAACTTCGACTATTTCCAAGGTGATCCTGAGGAAGTAGAGCTTTTGAAAGAATGAATATCTGGGGGTGAAATGTGTGGACAGTGCCCATTAAACTTGAAGGGTCTTTGGTTGAAATGAGGAAAATGAAATTTGTATTCAAATTTTCATGAATATGGCAAAGTAAACATTTTAGGTCTCTTATGTTTCACCACTACACGGTAGGAGAACCTTTTCCTTTAAAGGAGAGGCTGGTCCAATTTTATGCCTTATTCTGTCCGTCCTGGTGGGCCACTGGCCTGTGCAAGGATCTTATCCAGCGGAATAAAGAGGAGAGTCAATACAGTAAAAAGTTGATGGTACTGATAAAAAGTGCAAAGGTCACAGGCAGGATTTTAACCTACGCTATCTCTAACTCAGATCGACGTCTAAGACCGCTCACCCATCGGCATTCTCACCTTAATTTAACGGTAGAAAGCTTCCTCGACAAAGACATGCAAATCAAACTGTTTTCTCAGAAACGATTTATGATATAAATATCTAGTTATATATAGATATATATGTAATTTTAATAAATATTGAATCACATAAAGTACTTGTTCCGCCGGAACTCGAACTCAGATTTCTGTTGCCGGGCGAGCATGCTACCATATCACCACAGAGCCCTTGCTTTTTACGATTGAATTATTTTGAAATTGACCGATTTTGCCATGCATGTGTTTAAATAACAAGATACCTGTCTAACGATTTTTCATATTTATTAAACTTGTATATTCGTGGCAGAAAGTGATTTCTACCAAAAATTACTCTCGATCTATATTAATAGAGCCTATAATAGATTTTACACTAGTACAACATACTATTCATTATAATGTACGCGCATCGTGTCTGGTAGTCATCCCAAGGTGGTCGTGTGGTAGGCTGAGACGGGTTGCGAAATAAACGCGCTATTTGTTTGAAGTGTGGCAGTCCCGGTGACAACTTAATACCGGCATTATGTGGTATAATGGAGTCGCGTCATGGCCTCTTTGTATGACGCGCGTAATTTGGACTGTCGGCGGATGAAAGGCGCCGAGCGCGGCTCATTTCCGTCATCTGTTCTGCGGCTGACACCGACTCGATGCTGTCCCCTCCCCCGCTCCCACCCCTCACATAGCATCTGAATATTTCACAACTAGTGATGTACAAGGCGGAGTTCAATCAAAACATAGAAAGAACTCAATTACGCCTCTCTGAATACAGGCGCCCGGAATTAATGGGCTAAGTTGAGTTTTCAGCTCCTGGAATTCAATCTTATTTTAAAGAATCCGGGTTGCACAAAAATTAAATGCGCCATCCACTTGGTAAATTCCTCATATACTAAGTTGGTTTAAAAACAAATGTTTTCATATATAAGAATTACTATTTCTTTTTTTGTAAACTTTGTAGCTAGGCGCCCATAGCCAATTTGAACCGTATAAGCGCACAACCTAGATCCTCTTGAAATCGATAGAGGAAATTCCCTAAGAATTAAATCAATAGTCAGCCGCCCTAAATTCAATAGATCTCGAGGTGGGAGGGCGTGGAAAGAGTTAAAATTACAAAACTGTTTTCTTAGCATAAAATTCTTAAAATTGACCTTCAGACACATAAACATAGTATTATCACCGTCAGAAAACTGGATAAAGAAACTGTCGCTACTTTTAGCCAAATAGTTGATACTATGCTGTGATATATACTTAAGGTATATTAGAAAAAAAACAAAAATTACTGATAAAGACGCTAATATTTGAAATATTTCAAAATCATCATCAGGTGAAATAACAACTTAACAAAATAGTATGACAAGAGAAACATATATAGCCTATAGGTAATTTTAGTATTCTATTGAGGCGTGCAAAATCTTATTTTTATAAATTTAAAACTTTCAGGAACAAAAATGTTTACCTATATTTTGAATAAAAAAAAATGTAATATACATTAACAGACTTTAATTGCTTTTCAAAAATTTTTGAAGGGACTAATCGATCACCTATACGGGTACCTCACTACTGACAGGTGCAGTAATGATAGTAGTGAATTCCCCCCCCGCGCACTTAAGTGGGGCCGAACTAGCTGTGGGTGGGTTTATCAGTCCCTCGAGTCCCCATAACAAGAAAGTGTGTGTTCTTACCTCCCGGCTGGCTGTGATCACAACAATTTACGACACCTTTTAACGAAACTCTGTTTTTTGGAGACGACCGTGAAAGCCTAACCGACACATTGCTCCCTCGCGTCTTCTCCACTCCTTCTGGTTAACTGAGTCTCCCCTCGGCCTCCCGTCTTCCCTTCTCATCTCAGATTCAAACTTTTCACTATCACACATTTTTATGCGCGTAGATAAATTCACTTTTTATTACCATATTATACAAACGTAAAGATTAATTTAATGCTTCGACTATATCGGAACAGATTACTTTTTATTATTTATTTATCCAGTAATTTGCAATATTTAGTTTAAGTAATCGTATGAAACGTCATAAAATATATAGCAGTACACTGCTTAAACTAGTCATAGAATTAATAATTCATTAAGCTCCTAAATCAACTAAAGCTGTAGACTCAATCTGAATGTGGTGACACTATTGTAAGATTAAGAGGAAGCTTGTTGCAACATTCTTAAAGCAGACTAGTACGCTCCTTTGTCATAGTAGGCTAATCAATGAAGAAGAACGTAGCCAAGGTAAAGATTTTGGGGGAGGGGACCAGACAACGATATTTTCCCTTAGTGGACAGAGAGTAAGGCTCCATTTTGTACCTTAACAAATTCTTGACGCGTTTCTTTGTTGAGAACGATCTTTCAGCAATACATGTCAGTAACACTGAATTATTTAAATAATAATAATAGTTTACTAAAAAATTAATTGAAAACATTAAAAATCTGGGGTGGAAGGGTCCAGACCGCTTGGATCCCCTCAATGGCTACGTCACATGACTACTGCAGAGTTTCACACAACTAGTACTGATGTGTGATTTGATATATATCAGTATTTTTATAAAAACAACAAAGTAGCTAAAAAATTAAACTGTCCTAAGTGCCAAACAAATCCACTCACAAAGTTCACTTTTTATTATTGCTTTGTACGAGTACAAAATAACAATCTATAAACTAACTGATATTGAAACGTTGTCTCAAGAAGAGCCTAGTACTATGTGGTATCCCGTTCGAGTAAATAACCTTAAGTACTTACACGAATTTAGTTTTAAACATTCTGTGTTGTATACTTATACTGCGTTATACGTGTATTATGGATGTCATGTGTTAATTTACTCATAATATCTTAGTATTGTAGGCTAATATTTACCATTACTAACGAAAAGTAAACACTCGAGTACGATTGTTTCCAAGCGGTAACTGAGTCACTGAGTTTACTCATCAGTTATGAGTATAACTACCATTCAAACAGTAAATTATTTTAAGTAAAAGAATATTGTTCTTTTACAACTATTTCTTCATGTAAATTTCAAATCCGTGTATTTGAGAGGTCAACCGGCGACCGTAACTAAAACCATGGACATTTCATTAAAGTAAAACTGGTGTTCGATTTTTATATTTTACTGCTTAAAAAAATAAAGGCTATACGTTGTGGAAATGTCAACTTCAGAAACCAGACCTTGACTTAATCCTTTAGTTCCAAACCTGCTATATTGACAGTATCTCCTCTGCATTGATCAAAGTTATGTTTAGATGTGTAACCATAAACACAATACAATGCGGCCTATGAATATGAAGGAGGAAAATTGTTTGAATTTACATAGTTTTTTTATTCCACGTGTTATGTACAAAATCCCTATTAGAGTTTATTTAAATCTATTTTTGCGAGATTTATCCAATGAAAATTTGTAATTCAGTTATTATATTATATGATACGATTCAAGAAATAGTAGGATTCAAAGAAATTATATTTCGGCACAATAAAACACTATGGTTATGCAAGCGAGTTTAAGGGTAAAGCTATGAACGTGATTGGCTAAAGCCAATTGATTTTATGTTAGGGATTTTTTGTTTACTGTTAAATTTATTGGCACTTACGATATATTTCATCAATACAGAAAACAACTGTTTATCACTCCACGTTAAATTACAAGCATTTAGGAAATCATGTATCAGCTCAAATAAAAACGGGTGAAGATAAAATGTAAAAGTTTAATCTTCTTCCGTTTTTATAAAATATCCCCTAATCCTATCTCCCATGTGATTTTCATATTGGTGTAGAAATACTTGTAGATATACTTGGGTGTAGAAAATCAAATTAAAGCTCCGTTCCCTTCAACTAACCTGTGTTTTATTGGCAGGTTTAAAACATTTTTCTGCTCTCCACGGAGCTATTTCAAGAATGTAATCTGTGTTCACAATGTTGTGATACGGTGTGTGCTAGAAAATCGATGTATGAAAGTAAACATTACTTTGATTCGAATGTTTCAAATTCAGTTTTAAACAAGAGATTTGTATTTTCTATTTCACACCTTACATGATAACTCAGGCTTTTCTGATAATTACGATCGGAACTTGTTTAGTACTTATAATATTTTAGCAGTTCTCACTTATGACCGTATTATGAATATTATGGGTTGCATCACTTGCGCGATTCCAATACTAATAATATACCACCCACCCAACCACCCAAGCAATAAAATAATAAAGAATAGAACTGCTAATAAAAATGAAAATACGTTATTTATATAAAGAAAGTAATAATTTTCTCTGATTCAAACATCTCAGAAGTGCGAATAAATGCAATTTTCGCGAATAAAAAGAAAGCCACTTTGAGGAAATAAATTAGGAATTTCAGTAATGGCATGGATTTGAAAAGTGGCCATAAAAGAAAAGGAGGCGAGCAACGTCACCTCATATAAAGCCGGATTGTGTGAAATATTTGTACCCATAAAATCTGCAATAATTTTGTTAAGTAAGTTTGTTTCTAGGCGAGCAGTGTGATTTACGGGCGGGTTAAAATGAAGAAGTGTTTCTCATAAGTTAGTGCGCTTTGCCGTGGAAACACCCGAGAATAAGTTAACAGGAGCGGCGAGTAAGATATAAATATTGCGCGCACTTTGTTCTAAGAGGGGCGGGAGCCATTTTTCACTAGCCCAGGACACAAACTGCAAAAGGAGATATTTTTCTTCTCTCTTGTTAAAGGGAGGCTAGATTTATACGCCTTTGGAGAGTGTTGGAGCGGGGAGTGCGGGGGGTGGGGGCTGGTAAGGGATGTAGTCTTCGATTCTACAACATGCCCTTCCTCGGCCAATTTCAACACAAAATAAGGGAGAGCCGAACCGTTTCCGATTTACAATACAACCAATCAAATGAAACATTTCCGTTTAAGCGCAGTTTTATTGGCTCAACCCCGATATATCACTTAAACTCTCGCTGTTTCTTGTGTTTTTGTAGGGGAAATGTGTAGTGGACGTCTTTAGGTTCTCGCAGTAATTAATATATTTTGCTTTTATTGTATAAAAGATTCTCGTGTTTTGTTGCTTTTAACTGTTCTCAAATGCAATTATGTATAGTGCTTAATAAATGATATTGAAATGCCCTCATTGTTTTTTAAGACACGTTGATGCACTGTAATGTGAGACAGGGTCAGATAATTCTATATTAAATAAATGTTACACTACTAATTTGTAAAAACTGGTCTGCACAATTATGAAACTGAACAAGAATGAAACAGTTTTCAAGTGTTCTGGACACTAACTTCTATGGAGATTAGTGTCCATATAACCCTTGTCATATATATGTGACATGTTCTTGGGGCTAATTGGTAGACTGGACTTTATAGTCTTAACTTCCCTTTTAATAAAGTAATTTTTCTTTCTAATTTACTTGGTAAACTGACATATTTGATTACTGTAGAGGATTTTCTGGATTTCAAGACAATTAATTATAGTATGAGACATAAAAATGATGATTGACAATTATACTAACGAGACAACTACAGTATAAGATATAATAGTGATGACTGACTATCAAAATAACAAGACAACTATTGCATGAGCCATACTAGTGATGATTGTTTATCACACTAACAATATAACTACAGTATGAGACATAATAGTGATAACTGAATATCACGCTAACAAGAGAACTGTAGGAAGCGAAAAGTTAGCGATAACTGACTATTACACTAACAAGATGTATGTAGTATAAAATATGTTAGTAATAACTGAGTATCACACTACCAATACAATTACAGTAAGATACATAATAATGATAACTGAAAATCACATTAACATGGAAATTATAGTATGCTACGTAATAGTGATAACGGACTATCACAATAACGATACATCCATAGCATGTGACATAATTGTGATGACTGACAATTATACTAACTAGAAAACTATAGTACTAGCCATAATACACAATAAGAAAATATGCAAAAGTAATCAATTTGATTTTTAAATATTATACTACACGTAAACGTAGAGGCATTACATTTGTAAAGATGAATTAAATAAGGATATAGGAGTAATATAAAGAAAATCATATATAAAGTTTAATATAATCTAGTAAATTGATTTGTTTCAATTTTACAACTCTATGTTTTTTAATAGCAATGCAACTTTTTAGTAAAACTTTTAAATCCAGTAAGTTTTCAAATAAATACGAGTAAATAAGATAACTGATGCGTATACAATATGCTGTATAGTTGTCAAGAAATTATTTTGGTACAATGAACATATAAAAGTTACATACAGTACTGACGGATAAATATTACATACACATATCCGTAATTAATTTAAATCTTTAGCGTTTGTAGAATGTGTTTCTGAATCAATGAATTTTAAAATTCGATTTTGGGGGAAATCAGAAATGAGAGTCAGATTTCGGCTTCCGTCCGATTGACCAAAGAATACAGAAAATATTTAAGTTACAAACTTAATTCACGACAAAGTAAGTTTGTCTAACGAAGATAACTCTAATATGAATATTTGTAATCGATATTATTAAGAAGGTTATAATTATTTTTTTATATTACGCTTTACTGTGGTATCAGGGATATATTATCTTTAAAGATCATTGCGAATCGCAATTAATACGTTTTAAAAATTTCAATTTATTTGTCATTATTATTTTTTCATTCAAATGTAAAAGGCGAATTTAACAAAACACTTTACCTATGTAAATCAATTATACGTAACAAATATGTGAGGAATCTGTATATGTACACACTGTAGTGGTAGGGGACATTCCTGAGTATTGTTTTGGTTAAGCCTTTGCGTACGAGTATCATGACATTTAAACAACATCGGTTATCTTGTTTTGCTTGAACTAAGGTGATTTTATGATGAATATATAATACCAAAGTAATAAATAATTAAATAAAAAATATTTGCATTGTTTTTAAACGTGTTGTGTTTTTATTGAGATTTAAAATAGAAAATTACATTGAATAAAGAAACCTTGTCAGACCCATGATTGGCCCTCCTTGTTGGGTCTGCTGAGTGTGGGAAGATTTTAATATGTTTACATAAATATACTTAATACAATTACATTTTGAAAAATATTATAACTCAGAAATGCGCTAGAAATAGATGAAAATGTCAAAGAAATAAGAGTATTTTTGTAATTGATTCTAATAACTGGTTATTCAATTAGATTACATTGCTATGAATGCCATATCCTGGTTGTTGTACCAATGCATTATATTACATTACTATGGATGGTATATCTTATTTGTACCAAATGATATTACATTGCTATAGATAGTACATTATGGTTGTTGTACCAAAGTGTATTGCATTGCTATGGATGGTATATCATGATTGTACCAAATTATATTACATAATTATTATGTACATGGTACAAATAAGATATACCATCAATAGTAATGTAATATTTCTGCATAATTTATTATGGATGGTATATCATGATTATTGTACCAAATTATACTACATTTCTATGAACAGTATAACTTGGTTGTACCAAAGTATATAACATTGCTATGAATGGTATATCATAATTGTACCAATTTATATCAAATTGCTTTGAATGGTACATCATGGTCGCTGTAACAAGTTATATTATATTGCTATGGATAGTATATCATGTATAATTATTGTACCAAATTATATTAAATTTTTACGAGTGGTATATCATGGTTGTTGTACCTAATTATGTCATGGTTAACTTAATTAGCATAATTTACCAAACCACAGACACTCATAACACTTCTGTTCTGGACACCGACTTCAAAAGTTTTAAATAGTTTGAAATTAGAATATTTTATTAATACAGTATATATTTATTTATCATTGTTCTTTGAAGTAAGGAATAATTTGAACTATACGTATATAAACAGTCTTCATTAAAAAACGATTAGCAGTAAATTAATAGAGTCAGACCACACGTAAAAAAGAGTTAAAGTTATATTGAACGGCATTTTAATAGTTCTAAAAAGGTGCCGGAGACAAGTTTGGAGTGGAGGAAGGAAAGAGCCGGCCAGGGTCGACCAATCAGTCGGGGGTTTGCTTCTGGCAGCCCATTACCAGCTGATAAATACATCGTCTCTCGAGGAGTTCTCTTCAACTCCAATTATTATTGCGAGGAAACACTCAAACTAATGGCTGCGATAAACAAAATGGCTGCTTCAATTAAATGTTAAGATGGCACGGAAGATATCTTGATGAGTGGCTTCTTCACTAACGAGGAGAAGCGTTTAATATTACTGTCAAACATGTCTGAGGATATGGCATCACATCTCTGCCTTCTGCCTATCGTACACACACGTACATGACGACTTTACGTTTGCAATTTTCTGTTTGTATTTGAGTTTTTGTATTGATTTTGAAACTGTGATATACGTAATATTTCAGTATATAAATAATCTTTAATTGATAAACATATTGTTTAAATGTGGTTATTGTAATTTAATTTTAATAAAATCGGGTAATCTAATAAAATATAATATCCTCACTTTAGACTTTTAGTATACCATTATGTTTAAAGTATACGTGAAAGATGTAAAATTACGTTATTTGAGTATGTGAGAGGTATAATTTCACCGATTACACAAACAATGTAATCGATAAACATATATCATCCATATAAAGTTCATTTACCTACGTTTTCATCGTTAAAAACAGATTAAAATATTTATTTAAATGTTAGTATACTCACCCTTTAGCTTGTAGCTTTCGTTAATGCCTTCGCGGAAAATTTATAAAAAAACAAATCCTGGCGTCCGATTACATTGATGGACAAAAATTAACTGTAAATGCAATGAAACTTTAATTTGAATTACACCAAAATGATTATTAAGAGCAGGCCTGTCTAACATAATTGTGAACTAAACTTTATGCTGTATTTTACTAATGGTATAGAACGTATAATCGGAGACGGTACACCTTGCTAACCTTCTATGTTTATCATAAAACAAAATCCAGATCAGAGACTGAATGTGAACTATCTTGTGTACCAAAATCCATGGATATACAAAAGGAAAAGGATCTTTTGAAAGACTCCATTCAATACATCTTTACATTATTTTTACGTAAAGCCAATCCTTCCTTACGTGCTAGCTAATGTAATCAATCGATCATGATGTTTTTGTGGGTTTGTCTGTAAGATCGATTACAGAGATTTTAGAGACTTCGTATGTGTTTCCCAAATACGTCCGACACCCAAACTGGTGCAGTAAATTTTATCAGAGTGATGGTTCCAGGTGATGCTTCATTTGATGGGTCCAATTTTACGGATCTACTGAACCGAGCTGAAATGGATTGCAATTATAGAAATTCCTGCCAAAGATCATAACTACCTCTGCAACTGCCATCGGAGATGCTTGGCATTCCTCGCTATCCAGAGAAGAATCCCTAATGACACTCCTGTTGGAGTCAACGATCTTCTAAGGATAACGAGTTGACGAGAAAGTTATCATTTCCGGTGTCTCTGCCTACGAATTATCCTAGGGGATTTGGAGACATCTCGCCATCAAGGAGAAGATGGCCGGTGACAATTGGTGATCCGAGTCTCTGGGTACGGTATAAAGGAATGCACTGACATCTCTGGTTACTACTAATGTAATGTCCCAGTGATACACGATTTGGAATCCACTACGAGGATAGCCTCCAGCGATAAAAAACGAAGTTATATTTAGTAACAGCAGAGTTTAAAAGTCTTCCCAATGACCACCATTTAAAAAGAATAACACTCTTGTCTAAAGATTCTGGAGCTTATGCAACGACATGTATTGGAGTGACAATATGGGGATCTCCCACTAACGAAGAATGATTTCAGGTAGACCAGTCAGATAAAGGTGCCTAATTACAAGCGTTCCCAATTGTGATACTGTATGAGTGTTTGTGATTGAGATCAAATTATGGCTTTTTAATGTCTTTTACGAAAATAGTGGTCTGCTCATGTAAAAATTAGTGATTTTGTTGAAAAAAATTTAAAAAGACTTACTATACGTTTTATTAGCACTTCTCGCTAAAAAACGTTAACATAAGTATATTGGAATGGGGTGCAAAGAAAGCCGATCTCTTGGATCTCTAGGAAGTGATATGAAGATTCGTTGAGAACGTCTCCACGGATTTCTCACACAAGTTTTGCATAAAACTTCCCTTCTGAATGACATAAAAACAGTTCATTAACCGACAAGTGTAAATTAATTGACATATTCAAAATTATGTTTTAGATGTTATTTGTTACTAAAATTTGGTTAAAGTAGGTTGATAAAATGCATACTGACGGTAAACGAAAAAAATAGACCATTACTTGAATTTAGTTTGGGTTTTTATATGCTCATAAAAGAATATACACTATAATTTGTATTAAGTGTTTAGACACATCCTAGATATTGGTCTGGTGTTATTGATTAATAGGAGGGGGAAATATCATAATCTCTTTGATTTGTGTTAAAACACAAAATTTTCGTTCAGTTTTGTCTTACGTTTCGAACGCTGAAAGTATTGACTTTTAGTGTCTTCCAAAATGAGCTATATGAACTTTAAGGGTGTAAAAGGCAGAACTTTAAATATTGTGAAGAGTCACATAGTCCATCCAGGTATAATGCACGTGGATGATGTTTGAATTAGAACTCTAGCAATAAAGTTGTCAACGTCTTCTTGTCTTTACGTTTCTATGTTCATGTTTCCATTATTATATTTTGTAAAACTTTTTAAATCATGAACAAACTTATCAATCTGGAGTTTATAGAGATCTGCAGAACTGATTACCCTAGGTGTGAAGACGTCCTGATCCTTCAGAAGAAGGCCTTGAGCATTATATATATATATATATATATATATATATATATATATATATATCATCTCTTCAGGATTTCGTGACCATTGTAGGCCTATTTTTGTAGAGCTGGGTATTGAATCTTGGTTAGTAAATCATTTAGAACAGTCTGCTTTATGTTAAGCCAAGTTTGTCAAAAGAGAACACACACACACACACACACACACACACACACACACACACACACACACACACACACACACACACACACACACACACACACACACACACACACACACACACACACACACACACACACACACACACACACACACACACACACACACACACACACACACACACACACACACACAATTTAGATGTTCCATACTGTAGGCCAAGAGGAAGACTGTTTCGCGGCTCTCGCGATTAGGCTATACAATGCTCTTCTGGAAGCGGTCAAGGAATTAGAGCATTGAAAGTTCAAACTGAGACTAGAGTCTTGGCATAAGAAGAATCCATTTTACACCACCATTGAGTTCTTTGAGATTGACCTGGCCACAATTTTCTAATCCACCGTCATCTTGACAGAAACTACTGTTACCAAGTGTATATAGATTGAAGTGGACAGTTTGTAAATATTAGTGATACAAAATATCAGTAAAACTACGTTTCGAAATCTGCATTTTGATCTCTTCTTCAGGTAAGTAACTAACCTAGACATAATTCGTAGGTGGTTGGTTGACGAATGCAGACCTAATGTGACCTGTATTCTGTAGTTCAGTTTTAATAATTAGTGTAGTGTTAGTTTTTTATTAAGTGCATGTTTTAGAGTTAGTGAAGTTGATACACAACATGGTGGTTGTAATTCCTGACTTTCGCGTGCCACAACGCTCTAGTAAGGTTTGTTTATTTCAACCTAGTTTGTAATTATGTCTTAGGTTAGTTATTTACCTGAAGAAGAGATCATATTGAAGATCTCGAAACGTAGTGTTACTGATGTTTTGTATTACTGAATGTCAACGATGGCAAATGTCTGGAAAATCCTGTTTCCTAACAATGTAAATATTAGTTAGGTTAGGTTGGTATTCACGCAGCTAATCTAAAAGTGCTGGGCTGAGGCAAAGAAGGAGGTTTTCAATGTTTATGGTTCAAGGCTAAAAATGTAATATATCGTACGATTTTTAGCTAACAATATAGCCTATAGAGATTGGTTGAATAGATGTTTTAGGCGATATAACCATTAAACTGGGAGTCTTCGTGTATAAAAATATAACAATTGTGTAAAATTATGAGTGGCTTGTTTGACGTCAACCGCCAAAATAGTGTTGACGTAGATTTAGTCTACAACATTAGTCTATTGTACTTGTTCTCATGGCTGCACTTTTCGACAATTCGTGCACAACTTCACTAAACATAATCCCCAGAGCCCAAAACAACCTCCATTAAAACTAAGTATATCTAAATATAACTTTTTGGAAAGGACTGTTTTTGTTTCACAAGAGCTACCAATCACAAAACACGAACAAATAAGTCATAACTGTGCTTCTAGTCAGCCGTCAACGGAGAAATTTCTAAAAGCAAGTGGGTTGAGACGGAAAGTGCAGCTACAATCAGCTGAGATTTACTCGGCGCTGTTGGCGGTGTGATTTACTCGGGTGAAAGTATCATCAGTCGTGGAGATTTACATAATGTCGAGCAAGGGAGCCACGACCCGCGCCCGCGCCTTACCGGAGAGTCGTGAGAATGATAACTTTGCTGATAACGGGCTGATAAATACTGGGAACTGAAGACAGCTTGGCAACGTGCGGTTTGTGGCAGTTATCATCAATTTGAGGATGCGATTGTGAAACTGCCCTGGGAGACTCTGCACCCTTTAGAGAGATAGCGCAGGGTCAAACCTTGCCTGTCACTTTAGCACTTTGTATTAGTACCTATGCACTGTACCTACTTGTTGTTGATTGAAGGCATCGAATATGCCAGAAGTCCCCAAAGAAGGCCAAAATAAAGTTAAAAATGAGAATGGCTTCTCCGTTTGAAATGAGAAAATTTAAATTTAATACCATAGGGTCCTGATAGCTAGTTCACAACCACACACACGACCAATCATTTGTGTGCAAAAGAAAAAATATGCTACCTAACTCATTTTTAACTTGTAACAAACGGACCATACAATTTGTACATTTTTAATGACCGCTCATAACATTTTGGACATAAGTATATTTCATTAAAAACATACCGGAGTGTTCGTAAACATTTTGATGAGACACACCAAGATCTGAAAACTTTCTGGAGGCATGATTATGTATGTAGGCTTCGACCTTGACTACTCGCATAGACTAATCTCTCTTCGAACATTTGATGTCATTAATGTCATACTTACTGTTACATTAAGTAACGGAAATAAGTTAGATTTATCCATGTATGGTATTTACAGATAATGTAAATTTATATTTTCTATTTAAGAATGAATTTGAAAACATATTAAAAGTTACACATGATGAAACTTTATAATTGGCGATTTAAACGTATGTACTGTTAAAAAATGTAGGTTCCGGCCCCAAGTATATTCATTTATTTTTTATATATCGTTATATAAATTATGACCGGTCTACTAGAATAGATAATTCTGTCTCATGTTTCGATCGTAAAGTAATTCAGACAAGTATTACTGATCATTACGCAAATATGTTATGTATTAAAAATAATTTCCCTAATATAAATAAATATCCAACATTTACTTCTTGTAAAGTATTAGATTATAGAAAACTTCAAACTACGCTTTCTGCTGCTGATTGGTCTCGTGTTTATGGATATAATTATTTAAATGAAAATGTTAAACGTTTTTAAAATGTTTATTATTTATGTTATGAAGAATCTTGTATATTATAAACAGGTAAATAGCAATAATAGAAGGCGAAATCCATTAATAACGGATGAAGTAGTGCAATTACTAAATAGGAAAAATTATTTATTTAAGTTATACGCTATACATAGAACTAATATGTTCCATAAGGCATGCTATAATAATTTATCTAGAACAGTATGTAAACAGATAAAGCAGGCTAAATTGAAATATTTTTCCTCATTGGTAGAGCAAAGTAATGGAGAAAAAATTTAAAATTGTTAAAATTATTGTGCGTCAGAAAAAAATAAATTAAATAGCTTGGGGGTTATTTAATAACTTTGCAATAACAATAACAATAACTTTGCAATGGGGGTTTGACAGAGGTAAAAAAGAAATGAGATTTCTATTGTTGAGAAATAATGTGAATATTTTGTAGATATTAAAACTAGGTTATGAGAAGAATCTTTTGGTTATGATCTGTTTAATAAACCACATTTCCCATAGTTAAATTATTTATAAGAATTTTAGATATCAGAATATTTTTATTCCAGTATTATTTCATATATTTTTGTAATCGGTAATGCAGGGTGTGTTTCCCGATGCTGTTAAGGTTGCAACTGTTGTACCTATCTTTAATCTCGGAGTCTAAAGGAGTTGTCATCATATCGTCCTATATCTTTGATTAACACAACAGCTAAAGCTTTTGAGTTCGTTATAGAGTGCCAATTATTGGAATACTTTTAAGAAATTGTATAATAGCTGATAATCAGTTTGGGTTTCTACCTAAAAAGGGTACTGGTATTGCCATAGAAAGTCATATACAACATATTACTGAGTCGTTGATAACGACAAGTATACTGCTGCAATTTACGTATATTTTCAAAGAGCATTTGATTTGGTGAATATTGATATTTTGTTGAAACAGATGATGGAGTTATGGAATTAAAAGAAAGGCATTACCTTGGGTAAGGTCATTTTGTAAATACCAAAAACAAGCAGTTGAAATTGAGGATCGTATAAGCTGAGCTTTACAGTTAAAATAAGGAGTGGCACAGGGAGGAGTTCTTGGACTCCTCCTGTTTATTATATTTGTATATAAATTAATTACTGAAATTTAAGACAACATTCTAAGATATTTGCATATACTGATTATACAGCACTGGCGTATTCATCGTACAACAAAAATAGGTTAATGGGAGAACGTCGCCTATGCTTAATATATGACAACTTTTACTAACTTCGTGTACCTGCAGTTCTATAACTAGTCAAGATATTACAATAAAATTTTTACAGTATGTTCTGGTATGTTAGTAGATGAGCTTGTAGTAGATTTTATTGCACAATTTTATTGCATTATCAATAAACAAGTAATTTTTTACCACACTAATTTATGATTTTTATTATTTATTTCAGTAAATATGTAAGATATAGTCCTGATTTTACTACCAGATAAGCTAAACAGTACCTTGGGATAGCATACAAAATTTCATCTTTCTAACTTAAACAATAGCTGAGCTACAGGTACATAAGTTCAACAAACACAATTTTCGGAAAACGGCAATTGAAATAAACATAGTAGTTGATCATATGTAAAAAGACCTACAAATAAATTTAGAATGCTCCAGCACCATAGTGGCTGGTCCCTTGGTTCTCTGCATCTTCCAGCTTCCTTTTACATTGTCTTTCCTTCACCCTCATCTCATTTGTAGCCTCTAGACTAGCTTAGAGGAGGTACATTTAATATAGCACATAAAATTTTCGCACCAGCTAGGCGTACTCCTATGCAACGTAGGCCATAAACAAACCTAGTATTTAGTTTGTAGAGTTTGTTTTTCTTTTCTGATGGGTCTTTTGATACTTTATTAGCACAGTTTGTGCATAATAAGACTTGAAACAATACCTTTTCTTTTACTTGAGTCTTCAGAAAATTTTAAATTGCCAATAGAGTCACAATGTTTGCATTTACATAAGGTATTGAGAGTACTTAGTGTATTTACATCAACAATAATATTTACAACATTTGATTAATATATGTCTCCAATTTCTTTACTAGGCTTATTCAAATAGGAAAGTTTTTCTTTGATGCACTTTCAAAACTAGGCCTAGGATTTCCATAACCTAGAGTTGAGCTAATGCTAGACTCAGCAGTTGCATTACTTCTAATGTCTAATGTTTGTTTAGTATATTTATTCCCTCTGAAGGTTCTTCTTTTAGTATAACTTAGTCATTTAGGCATATTCAAACACAAAACTGATTATAACTAATAAGCTCAAACTTCACAACCACTTGAAACTGTTTGTAATCAAACTACTGCACATAATATATAAACATAAAAACTTTCCAAGACTACAATAGAGCTGTAGCTGGTGACAGTACAGTATCTCATAAAACTGCATAGAGTATAAAAATAACACCAGTAAATATAATATGTATGAGAATGAATACAGAAGTATGAGTTCTGGGACGATTTCTCTACAGAAAATGCGCTAAAACACTTGAACACATAATATATTTTTATTTTTATCAAGATCTTCCGCGGTTTAAAATACCAAGTGTTATATATTGCCATTTTCAGGAAGAATTCAAGAATTTTTCAGTAAAAAAAAAAAATTCCATTTTATAGTGATGTTCTCCCCGAGTACCAATATCAGATGATTTGAGTGCAATATAAAAATAGCTTGCAGACCACATATTATTAATTAATGTTAGTAAAACAAAGTGTATATTTTACTCAGAAAGGGATAGATAATATAAATATTTGCAGGTAGATTTTAAATACTACTGTCATAAAGTATCTCTGTTTATATGAATGTGTGTGCGAACCTATTGAATTTGAAAGTGACTTATAGTATCTGGGATTAATTATATTAAGATGTTAAAACGGGATGTTTGCAGTAATTACTTTGTACAAAAATTAAGAAAGAAAAATTAAGCTCTATTTTATAAATAGAATCCCTTAATATCAATTACCTTTTAAAGCTGTGTTTTTCGAGGTTTGAATGTGTCTTAAGATATGCAATAATTCATTATCAGGGCTGTAGTGCTACTGTTTAAAATCCGATTGTTATGGCCCAGCGATATGCTATTAGGAATCTTTTTAGTTTGAGGAAATTAAAAATATTGTTACATATTTTTATAGGCAACAATATTTTAACTTTAAGTAAGCTGTATTTAGCGTATTCGGCGATACATATGCACAGACATATCAATAGATACGAATTAAAAAGATATAACACCAATACGAGAGTATCGGGAAAAAATTCTCAATAAAGGTTCCAAAGACTATACGGACCCTAAGATCATAAAAATGCGTATCAAGTATGGGCAATGATCTAATCTTTGAATCAAAACCAAAATTTAAAATGAAAATAAAAAATTATGTTGTAAATAGGGAATCAAATTATAGTTTTATTGCGTTTCGTTATTTATTTTACCATTGTAATTTATCTATTTTTGGATATTTATTGTTTATTATTTGTTATATTTTATATTCATACATATTTATAATTGTCGAGTTTGCTAAATATTTATTATTTTATGGTTACTTAGTTATACGACTTTATATGTACGAGTATGTTGAGATTGTTATCGTTTTTGTTGAATTTATATTTTTTAATGTGTTTGGGGAATGGAACTTGTGGCAATCAACATAAAAAAAAAACTATTTAGAGTTTTCCACGGTGGATGAACATCTAAGAAGGAAAACAGGCTGTGCAGTTTCACGAACTGTAAAATAATTTTAATTTTAATGGCAATTTAGTATAAATATGCTTAAAATTTAATCAAACGTGCTCTGTGAGCACATTCCCATTATACGAGTACGTTGTAATTTGTAAACTATGTAAACACACAAGTACAAGAGAATAGGACCGACAGCATTACCGCCCTGTTAGTCACCTAGAGCAAGCATTTCGTTAAACAAATCAATGTAGTTATTTGTTATTTTATCCTAAAGTAATAAATACAATATATAGAACGTAAATATCATAACCAGAAAATTCTACTAAACAACGAAGACTATAATACACTGACATTGCTTAGGCTGAGAGTATTGCTTAGGCGTGAGCCTAGTATGATAGTGTATAACCCAAGACGGAAAACCGCAGGGCCGGGCTGCCCTAACTAACTCTCTGCGCTCGTGAGTGTCGGAGTGCGTGCGTGACTACCTTGCCTTAATTACTAATTGCTAATACTGCAGAATCGCTTAGCATGGAAAGTCTGAATTAATGTGGCTTAGGATGAAGGTTCATATTGTCTTTCAAGTTCAAACACCAAAACCTTATTCATGTTAAGGAAGCACACACAAGTACGCACGTCACTCTAGTATGCACGTAGCAAATTTAGTAGCGTATTCACAAGTTAATTATTTAAGATTGTTGATTATTTTTTATGTTTACGCGTGTTTCTGACTATTTATATTTTCTTGCATGTTGCTAGTTAAATATTGTTATTTTTGCATATGGTTATTTGTCCAATTTTTGATTACTTTGTTGTTATTTGTTTCTTATTACATAACAAATTTATTACTGTTGCTCGTTTCATATTTAACTGTATCTATTATTGTCTGTATTTTTTTACGCTTTTGTTGATTGTTTGTTAGCTAACTTATATTTCTGACTTATTCATTGTTTTGTTGATTGTTTATTTTAATTTAACACTGTTTGTTATTTAATTATATAAGTAACTAATGTAATTGTAATATAAAGTGTAATTCCCTTGGAAGAATAAAACAAAAAAAGCACACTCTACCTACCACTGAGGCCAAAAACGGAATTACGAGAAATTTGAAATTTAACGTATATTAGATTAAATAAGACTAGATTAGAAATGTCAAAGAATTGTACTGATTGGTTTGCACAATACTGGCAAATTCTTTTTCAGCTAATTTTACTGACGACTTCTTATTTTATAAACTTGAAAATATTGGAAAAAAGCGCAAAGAATAAACTAAAATAGTTAAGAATAATAGACGTTTTTAAATATTTCACAACATATATTTCTTTTTGGATGATTATAATTTTAAACAAAAGAATCCTTTCTTGTTGTTATTCAATTCAATAATATTTTAACACTAATAAATAAAAATGTTGTGCTTGAATTTTATCGTCAGTGGGTAATCTACATCCGATAGAAAAGACTTTAAGCACAAGTGTTCTGTTTAAAAAAGTTACGAAATCATTATTTTGATTCCGAGGACTACTTAGCCCGGAGTTTATACAATATAAATATTTTATTTAAGTTACTAAGAGATAGGCATACAGTGTAATTTGATTAAAGAAATTACTTTTTTTGATACGTGGGTAACATGAAAAATATCACGTTATTGAGAAAAATTTATATTTTAATAACGAATATAATGAATTTAAAATGTTGATGTTTTTTAAAGTTGTTTTCTGTTGGTCCCAAATAATAGTGCATTTCATTATTAGGTACGAGAGTTATAATAATGATGATGATGTGAGAGCGGGAAACTTGCACTTCCACGGGAAAAGTGAGTTGAATAATCGACAATATGACGTCGTGTCCGGTGGCACGAGGGCAGTGTCGCCCCACACCTCGCACTATCTCAGTTTTACGAGATCAGCGCTCCGGCCGCCCCGTCTCCTATTTCCCCAGGGCGCACTGTTCCCTTTTTCTGTAAACATTTTACAGGGCAGGGGCTGAAAATCGAGTCGAGTCCCTCGGCGCTTGTTCCGCCTTCTCGAAGTTCAGCACTCCATTATCCACACTCCCAGATTGGTTTATTTGTAAAGTCGTCCTTCAAGTCCGGCCACCTGTCTTCTGCCCCCCTGACCGCCCCCGGGGGTGGCCCGCCGGCTTCACGTGACGATCTGCCGCAAACGACTTACTTCCTTCCCCCTCGTACTGTATTATCGCGACGCGTGTTCCGGAAGTATGTAATACTAAAGTTTGTCACTACAATAACCTCCACCATTGAGAAGTTTCGACCATTTCTATATGATCATAATTTATAATCAAGATCGTTTATACTGCACAATTTTTAAACGTTCGCGAAGTATAAATACGCAAGGACAATTTTAATCTACACTATACTTCAAGTGGACTAATTTATTTAATAAAACAATAGTAGAATAATAGGTAATAATGGCTGATAATGATAAATAAATGTAACTGAAACATAGTAAATACATATTTGTATTTGATCATATATGTAGCTTTAAAACATAACAATGATCTAACTTTGAAACGTATCATGATGTTTCTATACATAAACTAACCTAACCTAACATAAAATAACCTAACATAATCTAGCATTACATAACATAACCTACCCTAACCTAACATAACCTAAAAAAATATAACCTAACCTAACTAAACTTAACCTTACCTAACCGAATTTGCCCTAACATAACCAGCCCTACCCAACCCAACCCAATAAAATTCAACCCAACCCAACTCAATTCAATCCAATCTAATCCAATCCAATCTAATCTAATCCAACCTAACCTAACCCAACCAAACATAATTTAACCTAAACTTATAGTACAGTAACACGATGACTGTGGCAGACGCCTGGCCGTACAAAATATGAGGGAGAGTAGTTGGTCTCCCTCAGTATAGATCTGCAGTGAAATTTTAAGCATTTCACTTTGAAAAAGTTATAATTACTATGTATTGTATTGTATTGTTGTTGTGTTGGTGTGTATTGTTTGTGTTAATATTTACAAAAAATTTATAGAAATAATAACTTTCTGTTGCATATAAGCTGACTTATATACAACATTTCCGAGTAGTAATTCTGTTACGTATAAATACAAGAACATTTCAGATTATTAACAAAAATTATACAATGTACGTGTATCACAGAACACGATAGTTATTAACAAATATATCTTTATTATTTGTGATATATTTATTTAGCCATATCCCAATTTTTATATTTGTTCGTCAATATTTCATATGCATTGTAATGTAATGAAGACGCCTTTCTGTATGAGAGAGGAACAGAGAAAATGCTATGTAATCGTTGAGTTGCCGGATTATATACAACCTGTAACGAAAATTTGGTTTTGTAGTGATAACCAATGTCTGTGACCAACTATGCGATTCTACTAAACATTAATAAAACAATAACTTATTTCAAGACTATCATAAGAGTTTTTGATCATGTTGGTAAGAATTACAGTTTTAGGTTATTTAAAATTTTACGAATGTTATAATTTGTATCAATTGGTGCAGTTTGAAAATACAAGATTGGAAAAAATGTTGGTAAGCCACTGAAATTATTCTTCATTACTACTACACAATTTCAGATTTACTTATACGCCATTACACCATTTTACAAATTATATTACATTCCTATATAGGCTGATAACATACATAAGCACATAAGGTAGCTATGGTGGGAAAGGTTGGTTCAATGTGCTTGATGAGATTAGCTCCAGTTCACCTTCCTCTTAGTGCAACGTCTGGAATCTGACGCTGTGACAGACTTGACTCCTAGGATGTGGAGTCACGTTCGTCTGAAGAGATAAAAAAAGTCTTTTCGACTTAGAAGCAGCTCAAAATTAAGTCTTTACTTCGTTTCGACATTAGAGACACCTAGACTACAAACTACAGTGTAATCTCGCCGAAGAGGTACCTATTCTCTTTGTCTCAACAGGTGCATAATTGAGTTCACTACAATATTTTTGACACAATCTCTAAGTACGGTGTAGCAAACCGAGTTTTCTAGACATATATAGTACTTTTTAGACCACGACTTTAAATGCATAACTTTATTTAATTTTGGTATCCTAACTTTATGATCAGTTAACTATTTTATAACAGATAAAGGTACATTTAAATGATGTACTAAAATCAAAACATTATATACTGTATTACACTATATCAATACAATAATATATTTTAAGATCACTTGACTAATCGCTAAAGTTTTCACGCATAATGAAATAAAGAAGATAAATTCCTAGGAAAGAAACACATGTAGTGGGTAAAACAGTAGCAACACTAAAACGCTATAAAGTAGTCTACATTAGACACTATAAAATGCACGCCACAAAACTACGTAATCTTTACAATCTTGTTTATAACTAAAAACAGCTAACTCAGTAAAAAGCTTGTAGTTCCAATTAAAACATTCACTTAACCTCGTTCAGAAACATCAGTGCATTCTTAAAGTTCTACTCTGGTTAACTGTTCTTCATTGCCATCAATTTAAACTGTTGAACAGCAATGCAAATCAAATAAATAATAATAACAAAACTATAAAAAGATAATAAATAAGTGATAAAAATAAAAATTGTTATTCTAGTAACAGTACCGGTACTGAAACGGCAGGAATATTTCTTTCATATAAACTACGTAAAATGTGTAAAAGAGTATGGAAACTTTTGTTATTGATGTCAAACTAAGAAACTTGGAATGGCACAACTTTCTACTTCGTTTTGTCATTAATTGTAAGATTTTCATGGTATTTCCACGAATTTTGAACGCTTGGACGACATCCCATTCAGGAGTCAGTAAAAAGTTTTAAATGTAAACATATTTAGAGTTTGGTACTAATGCAGTAGTCTATTTAAACCGAGTAAAACACCACAAACCCGACATGAAACGCTTGCCTCTAACTGGTTTAGTGGGCGTTGAAAGTTACTAGTAACATTACCTTGATTTTTCTCCATAAGAACAATGTTAAAACTCACGCGGTTTTAGGGAACAATGTTTATCGTAGCCTTGTGATATATGTCTAATTTCAAACGTTTACTTAATATGCGTCAAAACTCTTTTTAGTTTTTTTGTAAAGTATATACTTTTTGAATATTTTAACCGATGAAATAATACAAAGTTTGAGATTTTTTTTCTAAAAAACATAAAAAAATTTAGAAAAACTTAAAAGCATTTGGAACTTAGTTATTTACTACTACACCAGAATCATAAGTGAATTTTCTCTGCATTATTATTTAGAAAATTATAGTCTACTATTTAAAGTACAAGTTTACTTTCATATAAAGTTAGCATAACTCTCAATAGTTGTATGAGTTGTGATTGATAACCAAATCAACCAGCCTTATAGTGTAACTGGTCTATAAGGTATGACGCAGCTAACATCTGTTTCACATCGCATACAAGGGTGGTCTGAAAAGTTTCCGACATAACATAGATATAAAATATTTTTCCTGATTTTTTTATTTTTAACCATGGTTTCCTTGTAACTCTAAACACCTTCCCAATGATCCTTCCACGCCAGTAACTCGTCCAAGTAGTACTCGGCATTTTTCTCTGCAAAATAATTGTTCACGAAGGTGATTGCCTCTTCATTTGACGAAAATATTTGCCTTCCGAGCACAATTTTTAAATGAGGGAACAAAATAAGTTTCTAGATCTGGTGAGTGAGGTGGATGGTCAAGCAGTTCAACCCGTAATTCGTGGATTTTCGTCATGACAACCTCTGAGGTGTGAAACGGTGCGTTGCCTTGGTTATACAGGATTTTCTTTTTGTGCAAATGTGGCTTTTTTCCGCAAGTTCTGTCTTCAGATTATCAAGTAATGATGCATAGTATGCTCTTGTAATGCTTTTTCCTTTTTGAAGATAGTTGAAAAAAAAACTCCATTACTATCCCCTCTCCCAAAAAAAGAAAAAAACAGCCGCCATCACTTCCCAGCCGAAAAAAAAACAGTTTTTGCTTTTTTGAGCAGGTTTTCCCTTTGCAGTATACTGTTTGTATTTTTTTTCGACGTTCATAGCCTCTGGTATCTCTCACTTTAATTCGGTCGTCTAGCACCATTTGGTGAACTTTGGAGATCATTTCTCGGTAGTTTTTTTTGGACGTCCAGAACTTTCATGTTTCCCAAGTTCTTACGGGCACGTTCAGTAGCCCAAAATTTCACTAAATGGCGATGCAGAGTCCACATACACAAAACGGAACTCATCTTTGATGTGTAAAAGCGTTTTGCTTTAATGTCAAATTAATGTCATTAGGAAAACTCAATATCAAAACAATTTGATGTCGAATTTTAAATCTATATATTATAATTAAATTTGGGATAATTTTTGTATTCAAATCAAACTAAAATGAAATGATCTCTTCTTCAAATAAAATATAATTTTAAATAAAATAAAATAAAATCTTCGTCTCTTCTTGAAATAAAATATTCAATTAAATTCAAATTAAATTAATTCTAAAAATAATATTGTGCACCTTGTGCTAAACTCCAACTGTGGGATTTTATCCAGTTTCCGTTTTGTGTAGGTAATTTTTTTACACTTTAAACGAAACTTGCTACAAATTAAATTGTTATTAATGTTCAAAATTACACAAATTAGTCACAAAGAGTTCAAACCTTAAATATTATATAGATGAAATTTACCCTGTGTTCTAACAGGAAAAACAAGTATCTGTATGAAAATTGTCTTTTTTATAACGGCCTTCCTTTTTACTGGATTACTTTTAATAAGTCTGCAATCTAGTCTTGCGTAACTGCGTAAAATTCCTATATCAAAAACCTCTAAATTATATACAGACCAGGAAAACTATTTAACATAATTCGGAAAGAAACATTGTACTCGCCCAAAATCACACTTGGAACTTTCTACACATAAAACGGACTGACATAGAGATCTTACAACATAAAAAAATGTCCCCCCCCCCCTACTATAATTAATCGTGTCATCACCGAGCTAATTTATTGGTACGGCCGTGCCAATAAATTAGCTAACAGCTTTCCTGATTTGGACCAACTAAAACCCAGTAATAGTTGGACAATAGAACAGATACAGCAAAGGATTAACTCAGAATCGAACTACTATCCTCAATTAACATGAGCAGACTTGCAAAATGAGTAAATTTCAATATCATTACCTACCGTCTGAGAATCTAATACCAACCATTTTTTCTTACAAAATTAAATCCACAAATTACAAAAATAAAAACCAATGTAGCTCAAAACGCTACATTACTTCCCCTTCCTTAAATGAAAGCACGGTTAACCAAGAGAGGCTTAAAAGGCTAAAAAATTAACTTCAAATAAAGATTTTTCTTTTTTAAATTAATTAAAAACCCATGTATTTATAACAGTTAATGCAAAATTATTCCTCAATTAACTCTGATACAAGATATAAGAGTAGACTTGTTCTAACTCTCACAATTCTAAGTTCTTATTTTTACTAGTATCAGTCTAACTCTCGCGACTCATGTCCTCATAGTACCGCAGCTCGTGTTCTGTCCTCAGAAATAACGCGAAGCGACGTCGATTACACGCCCGAAGTTCGCGCGATCATTCCCGTTTCATCATCAGGTGGGTTGGCAGCTCCTCGTGTTACAGATTCCCTAGCACTCAGCAAGCACCATCATACACAGAACATAAACCCTCTCAGTATAATATTTGATCCTCATAGTCTTTATCTTTTCCAAAAACAAGTTTTTTAAAACTTTCCTTTAAACCAATTGGATATTTAATACTCTACAAAATGCGCATCTTCAGTGCTGTAACCTGAGTTTAGCCTAATACACTTACTCCTGAAAGAAAGGATTTAGGATATATATCTGTTTTGTCTTTACATGATGTCATAAAATGTTACGTATCCATTAGCAATAGCCAGTATAGAAATAATTTTAGTGTTACTGCAAATGAAAATGTACCTTGTCGACGGAGAGTTTCTGGTCCTTCGATTGACATCCAGGCCGGGGTGACTGAGATTTAGAGTGTTACTGCATATGCAAATGATACTTGTTGACGGAGAGTTTCTAGCCCTTCGAATGACGTCCAGACCGGGATGACAGATTTAAAGTGTTGCTGTGGATGAAAATGATTCTTGTTGACGTAGAAGTTTATAGATGTAGTAGGCTATATTTTCTTTAAACTGGCATTGTTTACCCCAATGAATGTTTTTCTAACATTTCAGAATTTTAACAAATCACGC
This sequence comes from Homalodisca vitripennis, assembly GCF_021130785.1. NCBI lineage: Eukaryota > Metazoa > Arthropoda > Insecta > Hemiptera > Cicadellidae > Homalodisca > Homalodisca vitripennis. The sequence continues at coordinate 56,756,394 of NC_060211.1, read as the reverse complement.
TAACTCTTGTGAAATTTTGCTGTTAGTAATATCCATAGTTACTAATTTCAACAATCACACAACAATAGACATAAAAAATATGAATAGTTTACAACAACCTGTGGGCTGAATTTTGTCGCTGCTGATTCCGAGTGCATTTGGTGGACACATGTTTTCAGGAGGGAAATGTTTCATTTTGATTTTTAGAGAGATTTTAAAAGTTGCTATTTATATAAGGCCATAACCCTTCATAATTAATAATCGATTTTGAAATTTAAGTGGTTTTTGGTGATTGGTCTTAATTTATTTTGTAAGAAATAAATTGCATTTAACATAACTGGAAGTGTTACTTAACTTATTTATCTCCATAGCAAGATACTGATTTGATGGAACGATCATGCAAATCGGTCAACAAAATATTAATTCACCCACTCTTCTCTAAACATTTCCACATGTAACATTACAAACTTTAAAACGCCATTGTCAAGCACAATGTCATCATCGTTTGACACAAATTCGACTGACTATTGGAAGTGATCATTGTGTTTGCTTGCTTCTAGTGTAACCTCAACAGTGATTAGGTAAACTTGCACAAGCGTGCATCACCAGTTTACTTGCACATGTGTGCCTCTAAACATTTCCACATGTAACATTACAAACTTTAATACGCCATTGTCAAGCACAATGTCATCATCGTTTGACACCAATTCGACTGACTATTGGAAGTGATCATTGTGTTTGCTTGCTTCTAGTGTAACCACAACAGTGATTAGGTAAACTTGCACAAGCGTGCATCACCAGTTTACTTGCACATGTGTGCCTCTAAACATTTCCACATGTAACATTACAAACTTTAATACGCCATTGTCAAGCACAATGTCATCATCGTTTGACACCAATTCGACTGACTATTGGAAGTGATCATTGTGTTTGCTTGCTTCTAGTGTAACCTCAACACTGATTAGGTAAACTTGCACAAGCGTGCACCACCAGTTTACTTGCACATGTGTGCCTCTAACGCGCACTTAGGTTATATATGTTTTTTGGTGTCGTTGATTATGTTCCATCTAGAACTGTATCTTGAAGTATTGTTCTGCGGAACATTCGATTGAACGTTTTGGGTTGCCCACCACCACAATTTTAGAAAGAGAAAGGTAATTTTTAGAATCCATCCTCGTTCGCTGTTGTAACATATATCAAAGGGAAATTTGAACATTCTGAATCGTTAAAGGTTCATTTTAGTGGGAAGACTTGTGTAATGTACGGTAAAAAAGTAAAATATAACTACTTTCAAAGTATCTTTAAATGATACGTCAGCAAAGAAAATGCTCAGCATGTCAGCGATCTGTCAATTTTTACCACACTCATTTGTTTGGAAGTTTAACAGTTACGTAAGTAATGTACTACTACCATGATAACATATTAAAATCACATACGCATTACATAATTCTTATTGATAATAGTGCAATAATAAATGTACTGATAGAATAAAATTATCAGAGAAATCCTGTATTAATTAATCCTGTAATTAATATGCTTTCTTAACATAAAAACTAGTCGTGAAAGGAGATATTTTATTTATTATAAAAATTGTATACAGTTTATACTGTTTGCATGTTTCAAACTAAGATAACTCACTTACCTTCAAAGAATACACTGTGATCCTTCTTTTTCATATTTCTCAGTTTCAGTTTATCACGGAAATTGTTGGAGCCCACGTAATTTTATTTGCCATCACCAGACTTCAAGCCCCACCACTGGCCGCCTTAGTTGCCAGCTGTCAGCTGAGTAATAAACAGCTTTATTTGTCTTGGGGTTCACTGGACCCTTGCGTGCCGTTTAAGGTTGTGTTTTTCCTCATTGTCTATATTTGACTGTATTGGCTATAAATGAATTTTTGTGGTTATTTTTGAAATAATTTACAAAATGTTCTTATTGACCGAAGACAAATTTGTAATCAATAGCCCATAAAAAATACAATTTTATAATTATAGCCCATATTTTGATAGTCAAATTTTGCCTATGTTTGCGATTTTGTCTCAGATAGGTAATAATTACAATGGAATAAATACACGCATACATGGTTTCTACATCTAATAGCATCAGCTACTGCATAGTTTCGTATCGAAAACTTTAAAAAAAATCATACAAGCTATTTTCAGAGTTTATTTTTTTCGTCAAAAATATGGCATTTTACGAGAACAATTGTATACTTGTTGTATTTACAATTTTAACCAATACATTACAGCTCGCACACACTTATAGGCTAAGGACACAAACCAAACTTATACAAATGCAATTTATCTATTTTTATATTTTTAAGCGTGTTTATAAAATGGGTTCCAATAACCCTTGTGTGCCTGTTTAGAGACAAAACTATGTGTGCACCTTTTGAAAGTTAAATGCACATTGGTAAGCTGTATTTACAAAAATAAAACTTGATGAACTGAAAATTGAAAATAATCAATAACAATCCACATGTGAAAGTTTAACAATCAGAAATAAAAAGATCCGGCCGCCTCCAGCGAGAGCAGACAGCAGATTGCTACAGAAGCCAGACCCTGACAGCTGAACGATTTTATGCGGTCAACCCTTTGTCGAGAGAAGTGATGGCGGGACGCAAACAGATCGGAGGACGACATTGAGAGATAACTAGTTTCCATTGACACACAGGAGGTCGATTCACCATGCCCGGCAGGCGGTTACCGTCGGCAGTAGCGACAATGTCGTGTGGACCACCTACCATCCTCTCCACAATTGAAAAATCAACGCCAGCGATCTGGGCAACAATTGCGGAGCCCAGGGCGACTCTGATCGCTTTGTGGCCGGTGACCACCTGTCATCCCGGGAATATAGATTGATATTGTACCGACCGCCGTACCGTGGGACCGGTGACGTTTGTGGAACCACTGGCCGTCGGGCCTGTCAATACACGGCTCCACAGTGCTACTGTTGTAATTACCGTGGAGCGCGTACACGTCACGTGATTTATGTTGTAACTATAGTGCGGAGTGAGTAGCATCACTGTATTACGAGTATTTTATAAGCAAAGCGTACGTAATTACTACGTACTAAAATAACGAACTACTTATTCTGGTTAACATTCTACAGGACTTCTTATTCCAATAACAATGGGATGAAGATAAGTTGTTATTCTGAAATAAACGATCCGATAACTAGCCACACATTTTAATCCGAAATTATACCTCTTATTTATTCAAATATGATACAATTTTAAGTAACTTGCACCCAAAACAATACAATTTTCATTCAAGTTATTTCTGTTTAGAGCATCTAACAGTGTTAACACCTTACGAATATAATGTGATATTCATTACATGGTAAGAGTACACAGGCGCACCCAGAAAGTTTCTACGGGGGGCTGACCAAAACACCGGAAAGGCGGGGGTATGGACAAACCCCCCATACTAACGGGGGAGAGGGGTTCCGTGGGGTCCCCTCCCGAGGAAATTTTTAAAATATTAGGTCATAAAATCGTTAAAAATAGTACTTCGGAACAAATAAAAGGAGACCAAACATTACGTCAGATTGCATAAGGTTTACAGTAAAAACAATCCACTACCAATCACCAGGGGAACTTTCTACATATCAAACTGCTTACTAACAATAACTCCCAGTTTTTAAACCAATAACAGTGAAAAAATTCAGGATTTGTGTGATTTCTAACCAAAATACTTTTCGCCCCATAAATAACGACATTATAGTAGGTACAGTATTTGATTAAGTTTGCTAATATAAAATTTCCCGACTGCCTCGCTCGTTAGAGAATTTGAGAGGCATTTCTCCAGTGCATTTCCAAAGGAATGCCTGTACGGTAATCTCCGGTTCAGAATATCCAAATTCCAATTCAACTCTAATGAGTGCAAAATATCACGGCCCATGAAAAGCGTTGCTGGTGATGTTTTTTTGCTTTCGTGAATCGCCGAATTTACTGCCAGCTGTAACCAATGAATATTTTGATCCAATTTCTGGTGGTCTTGTTGGTGGTAAATTGTCATGGTGGCGTTAAGATTTTTATTCACCCTTTCAGCATTTGAAGGGTTTGGGTGAAAAAGCGCGGTATAAATGTGTTGAATAACATACGCAAGGCACATTTGTGCCAGTGCTTTCGATCGGAACTGATAGACGTTGTCGGAAACTAGGAATTGTGGAAAAACCAAAGTGTGGAAAGACACGTATCTGTAGGGCTGAAACTTTATACGCCAGTTGCATTAAGCACCGGAATAAGAATGGCAAATCCACTACCGTCAGTAGATTGATTTAATTTTTTCGATCTTGGCAGTGGGCCTACATGATCTATACATATCTTTCCCCATAGCCTACAAACCAATTCTGATGATAAATGACCAAATCTAGTGTTGGCTGCTTGTTTAGATTTTTGAAATCGAACGCAAGCTTTGACCCGCTCAGCAGTGCCTTTTGCAAGTTCAGGAGCCCAAAAATACCGATTCACACGCACGAGCGCTTTCCCTTTACCCAAACGTACGGAAAGAGGTTTTTCGTGATAAAGTTTGAAGACCAAATGAAGAAGTTTAGCTGGGAGCACCACTCGCGGGCAACGCTGCTTTGTCAGCTTGTGAAGCAATACCCCTTCAGATACTGTACTGATTGTAGGACTGAAGGTCCACGCTTAATTTTGACGAGGGTGTCTGACGTCACGTTTCTACAGGGTAGGACAGTTAGTCCACGCAGACTCCCGTGGACTACGGATCCATTAGTTTTTCTACCCGTATTCTTTCTAATGATACTTCCACTACATTCGCACAGCGTGCGGCCGAGTTAGTAAATATTAACAGTTTTGTACTTAACATAAACTTAACCTATCAAATGAAGTAGATTATCTATTGTGATTATTTGTTTAAAACAAATCCCAATCAGGTTTATATTGCTATCTGAGTAATAGGGCATTATACTAATGAATTATATTAATCTAAAGTAAGGTTTGCATTAATTATTACTCGCATTGTTCTTGTCTTGATATTATACTGTATATGTGAGTACATTACACGTTAATTGCAATCAATAAGTGACCTTAAATTGAAGTTAACTTGCTACTCACATTAAATTTTATTATAATTCGGAACAAAAAGCACTTTTCCGCTGGATAATTTTATTGAACGACATTGCGGTTCACACAAATTTGTTATTTGTGTTTTTTGGAAAAATCGTCCAAAGTCAAGGTAGGCCCATAAATAAAGCAACTAACATTATTTAAATATTCTTATCTTTAAATTGCGTATTTATATCAAATCTTTGTGTATTTTATTAAGGTTCAGAGCTAGAGATTTAAACGATAGCACTGCAGTAAATTTTGTATCTCTATCCAAATTTATACTGTAATTAAAAATGTTATAAAGATAAAAATAAATAACATTTAAACCGTGTACAATATAAACCTTTTCCATGAGTTGCTATGTAATTAAATTTTTTATCTTGATTTAATATAAGTTTTAAAACATAAAAAGTGATAACAATCCACCTAAATAACTTATTATATAATATTATTACATGTATTAGAAAATGTTGAATTTAAAAATTATATGTCCCTATATTTTGATTGAGAAGCACGTTACGAGTAGACTATTTAAAGGCGTTAAGCTATTTATTTTTAGTTAACGATACTTAAATGCATTGATATGCTAACATTCATATTATGTGGGAAAAAATGAGTGCATTATATAAGCTGAAACGATTCACTATAAACGTAGAACGCCGTAAAATAAAATTCTTGTTATAATTTTAAAGATCATTCTCACATCATATAATATTTGGTTAAATTATTTTTAAAATAGATATCCTACCGCAATAATAATTTTTGTTAAATGACATTAAAATTTTTGGAAAAAAAAACAATCACTCGGACTGTTTAACCCTGGAACTGACAACATTTTTTTCCAAAACGACAGGCATTTGAGATTTTGTGAGAGTTTTTATTTTAATTCCGGCTCTTAATTGGCCGAATTAATTTAAAGCAGTAGATAACCACGGCTAATTGAAACGGTTACGCTCATTTAGGAGAAGAGTGTGTTACCGCGATGTGTTACCGTCAAACACATGGTCGAGAGGTTGGTTAATTTACAAATTAGATATCCCTAGAGGAGTGGCTCATGACTTGACCGTTCTCCAGCCAGCTTTAATTATAATGTATTGGATTACAATGATGACCTACTATAATTAAACTATTTACATAGAATTTGTAACTTTACTGATTCAACTAACCAAATAGTCCTAATAAAGGTTTTTATAAGATTATAGAAATTGGAGATGGAATAGTTACAAAAATAAATTTGTATGAAGCAATATATTTATTTTTGGGAGATTTAACTCTTAGTTAAAGGGACTCTTTTTCACTAGCTTTATGATCGGGATTTGTATAGAGATTTCTTTAATTCACCTACAGTATATGATCAGAAGAACAAAGAAAATGAAATGAACTTAATGAGAAAGCGGAACTCTTAAAAAACCAATCATTGGAGAACTCTTTTTAGATGGAAAAATTAAGGAAAACACGTCTCTAAAAGAAGAATTAGATCAGAGTTTAATTGAAACATTAGATCAGCATCATAATAATGACAACAAAGAAAAACCTGTCCAATAAGAAAGTGAAGAATTGAGAACTGAATCAGGAGATTTGAGATTAGAAACGATTCTTTGATTAATTAAGGGGACAATTAATATAATATTGAGATTGCAGAAAAAGCAAATGAAATTAAAACCTTAGAAAAGTTCATTGGATGAAAAAAACGCACAAATCTTTAGAGATCATAACAAGCTCATTAATACCCAAAGTCAAAATATTATCTTAAAAAAATTAAATTAAGGAACTTGAACAGATTGTAGAGAAGTACGAGGAGAAACTGAACAAAATATGTGATAATTCTTTTGACGTTTCTGCTCCCGTCTGTGAGGAAAGCCTTGGTCAGTCTGCTGTTGATTTAATGCTGATGGAAAAAGAGCTGATAGAACAGCTTAAAAATCAACTGTTATCACTGCAAGCTGTTGTAAATATAAGATTGTTTCACATGAACACTTAGTTAATTACCTCAATAAAGAGATCGATAGAAAAACTTCCCACCTCTCTGTGCTTGAGGAAGACAATTCTAAACCCAGAGATGATGCTGCCAACTGCATACATCTCTTACTTTAAAAACCAAAACGAATAAATGTTGCTAAAAGTTGGAACTGTCTTTAAAGTTATGCAGTGTAACTTCTGGAGGTGCCTACTTGGAAAGTGCTTTTCAAGAAAATGATTTTAAAATAAAGCATATTGAAGAAATACTAGTGAAAAATAATTAGATTATTAAAGATTTAAACAACATTATTTAGGTAAAGAAGGAAAGAATTGATAGTTTGGAAATGTCAATGAAAGCAAAAGCATTGACTTAGTTTCCAGAACATATCTACAATTTAAAAATACTAAAAGATTATTTAAAATCAATAACTTAAATACTAATAAATAAATCAATACTTCTATTAAATGTTAAAATATATTATAACTGTACTCAGCCAATCTCCGGTCGTCATGGAAACCTCTTGACCGTACACTTCCGTAGTCAGTACACGTCTTTACGGTCGCGGACTGCCTCAACTCACCCTTGTTTCCAGCCGCGGTCTCTTACCACCTTTACATGTTGGCTAGATAACACGGCCATACACGGCTGCTCCCGATTCTTACCTGACCCGGATCAGTGGCAAGCTGCCCACATGTATGAATAAATGTCTATACACAAAATCACCATATAGATATCTGGGTTGGTAGTCTGCATACAATTCCTATGTGTCACATGTGTACATACTATAATTGTGTCATATGTTAAGATATCTCATGCGTGTTCTCAGTTTGTTCACACATTTATTTATTCAGCAATTGTCTCGTTCCCATCAAGTTTACCCATACGAACAATATAAAAATATTCGCTAACGCTCAGCCAAACCCCATGGAGGGACCATCATCGAACTTAGTGTTCCTCATATAGAAATTAAGTTTCATACACAATTTGTCTATAGCCTGTTCGTTTTCGAGATACCATGCGGATGGACAGACAGACAGTCAGAAATAAAGTTTATTCCCACCCCTTTGCTAACGCGTATCCAAAACAAAAAGTTTTTGTTATAACATCTTACTTATTTTCAGAAATAAATGTTCAGAAATGAAAATTGAAGTTTTAAATACAAGACATTCGACAACTCGATTTTAGGTAGTGAACCTAAAAAATACCTAAATCAACTTTAAGTATTCAAATTCCACAATAATGTAAAAGCACTATAGTGTAGTTACTGCTACTTCACCCACACGAGTAACACTCGTCTTTAAGCGACTCTGTAGTGTTTCAGCACATAAATCTGTGCTCTTTATGTTGCATTTTATATTTATGGATAAACCATAAGTCGAAATAATAACCTCGTTTTACTACCCTTTCCTTTCACACTAAAGTCCGTTGCCAGCGAGTCGACGTCGCGAGGGCTTACAACATACGAGCCATTGTCCTGTGCCTGCCTGATGATATACGTAACGCAGGGATCGTTATCCTACTGTTATGTTAGCCACAACACCAGTAGCTCCGGCCTCCATCACTGTAGTCTGGTCCTTGAGTCATTGTCCTGTGCCTGCCTGATATACGTAACGCAGGGATCGTTATCCTACTGTTATGTTAGCCACAGCACCAGTAGCTCCGGCCTCCATCACTGTAGTCTGGTCCTTGAGTCATTGTCCTGTGCCTGCCTGATATACGTAACGCAGGGATCGTTATCCTACTGTTATGTTAGCCACAGCACCAGTAGCTCCGGCCTCCATCACTGTAGTCTGGTCCTTGAGTCATTGTCCTGTGCCTGCCTGATGATATACGTAACGCAGGGATCGTTATCCTACTGTTATGTTAGCCACAGCACCAGTAGCTCCGGCCTCCATCACTGTAGTCTGGTCCCTGGGCCATTGTCCTGTGCCTGCCTGATGATATACGTAACGCAGGGATCGTTATCCTACTGTTATGTTAGCCACAGCACCAGTAGCTCCGGCCTCCATCACTGTAGTCTGGTCCTTGAGTCATTGTCCTGTGCCTGCCTGATATACGTAACGCAGGGATCGTTATCCTACTGTTATGTTAGCCACAGCACCAGTAGCTCCGGCCTCCATCACTGTAGTCTGGTCCTTGAGTCATTGTCCTGTGCCTGCCTGATATACGTAACGCAGGGATCGTTATCCTACTGTTATGTTAGCCACAGCACCAGTAGCTCCGGCCTCCATCACTGTTGTCTGGTCCCTGAGCCATTGTCCTGTGCCTGCCTGATATACGTAACGCAGGGATCGTTATCCTACTGTTACGTTAGCCACAGCACCAGTAGCTCCGGCCTCCATCACTGTAGTCTGGTCCTTGAGCCATTGTCCTGTGCCTGCCTGATATACGTAACGCAGGGATCGTTATCCTACTGTTATGTTAGCCACAGCACCAGTAGCTCCGGCCTCCATCACTGTAGTCTGGTCCCTGAGCCATTGTCCTGTGCCTGCCTGATATACGTAACGCAGGGATCGTTATCCTACTGTTATGTTAGCCACAGCACCAGTAGCTCCGGCCTCCATCACTGTAGTCTGGTCCCTGAGCCATTGTCCTGTGCCCGCCTGATATACGTAACGCAGGGATCGTTATCCTACTGTTACGTTAGCCACAGCACCAGTAGCTCCGGCCTCCATCACTGTAGTCTGGTCCCTGAGCCATTGTCCTGTGCCTGCCTGATATACGTAACGCAGGGATCGTTATCCTACTGTTACGTTAGCCACAGCACCAGTAGCTCCGGCCTCCATCACTGTAGTCTGGTCCCTGAGCCATTGTCCTGTGCCTGCCTGATATACGTAACGCAGGGATCGTTATCCTACTGTTACGTTAGCCACAGCACCAGTAGCTCCGGCCTCCATCACTGTAGTCTGGTCCCTGAGCCATTGTCCTGTGCCTGCCTGATATACGTAACGCAGGGATCGTTATCCTACTGTTATGTTAGCCACAGCACCAGTAGCTCCGGCCTCCATCACTGTAGTCTGGTCCCTGAGCCATTGTCCTGTGCCTGCCTGATATACGTAACGCAGGGATCGTTATCCTACTGTTACGTTAGCCACAGCACCAGTAGCTCCGGCCTCCATCACTGTAGTCTGGTCCCTGAGCCTGATGTGCCACGGAGCGTGAATGTGAATTAACTAAGTACGGATAAGGCTGTCTCGGTATTTGGGTTTCAATACAAGCCTTGCCAATGCCCAATCGGTATTCTGTATTACACAACCGTAAAGGCTGTAACAAATTATATGTTTTTAAATACGACTGTAGTCATAAAGTTACCTCAAAATAAAGAAAATGTTACCAATTCCTCTGTAATCCGGCTAAATCTGTAGCTTACATAGTTGCAAGATTCTATGGTACCTTAGAAGTTTACCGAAGACATTACGAGACCCTTTAGCCTAATCCAAAATGCACTAAACGAAGAGGAAATGAATTAAAGCAAAGCAGATTGTAGTGCTCATTGTGACTCAGTTTCGTTGAAGTTTGGCGGAGTGCATAACCTTGTTACGAGTTGTTGCAGAGAAAATTCACTTTTATTCTGGCCTAGTAAAATGACTTTAAGTTCAATGAATATAAGAACAATGTCAAACTAAATGCGGATGTACGCCCTTATTTTTGATCGCAGCGTTATAAGAGCTGTCTCATTTTTTAGTACGCATCTAAACTTCTTTAATTCTTTTTGTAAAGTATATACTTTTTAAATATTCAAACGAAGAGATGCAACAAATTTGCAGACTCTTCTGAACAGCCTATAAATATATCGAACAAAAACCTAAAAATCGCTGAGATGCATATTAATTACGACTAAGAGTAAGAGCGTAAAACTACGTCTGGTTTAACATTATTCTATGTGGTGAAGACTTCAAAAACATTTTACCATATCTAGCTCTTAAATGAAATTTATCTTCATTATTGTGTCGCAGATTATAGTCTTAACAACTCGAACAAAGTAATGCACTCGCCGATACTGCACAGATGGCCATTCCAGGTTACAGTCAAATGAGACTCAACTTGTGGTTGTAATACGATGTAATGTTTTCGACCCCTAATGTGTACAATGATTGAATAAATGTAGGAGAAATACTCGATTTGTTAGAATGTTATAAATAATGTTCCACTGTGTCACAGGTTCTGTATAAAAATGTACCACGTTCAGCGCGGCGCCGCGCCGCGCCGACTCGACATACGGACGTACACGTGGCTGAAAAAAGCATAAATAACAAACCACCTCCGGATCAACGATCACCGATAAAAACGTTCTACTATTTATGCGCAGTGTTCCGTATCGCTAATTGAATGTTTAATATTCATACGAACTTTTAGTTCTCATACACTGGACTTTGTAATCGGCGTTATAATGCAATCAGATGTCATTAAAAACAACAAAATGCATTAATCTTTTGTAATCAGCTGAAATAGTGGTGCAAAAATTCGAGAGATAAATATAACCAATTAATTCCGTCAGAGTCGCGCCGCGCACAAAGCTTTTTAATTATAGAAGCCAATGACGCAAATAAACATGAATACAAAATTGGCTTTGACTGTAAAATTATGACATGCCGAATGATTTAATCTCTTTCCTGCTCTAATTTATTATAGAATATATAATTTGAAAACATAATTACTCGTTGGCAGTTTTTAATCAGACTGCAAAGATTAATGCGCTAGATGAATATTGATGGAGTAAACAGATGATATCACAGCGAGGTCCCGCTCGCAAACTTCCGCTCATTTCCAGCCATGTGTACGTATATGTCTGGTATATTACATCCATTACACTTTAAAGAAAGTTTAAAGATATGTGATTATTGAACTGAACTGATCCTTGTTAAAATCTACGAGTATTTTGCAATAAATGTGTTTTTTACAGTCTTTTTTTTAGAAACTATCAGTGACGTAAAGGACATCCTTATAACCCCTTTATTTTTACAGCAAAATAGTGCCGTCCGAAAGTGAACGATACATTTTTTTGATAATTCTGAATCGTCTGATAATTCTGGTTAAAACCATTTGTCTGTGATGTATGGAACTGATCATTCGTCCAGCCAACAAGTAGAACCGATTTAAACACTGTTTCCAATTAATTATAATTATTAAACTATCCATCTTACGAGGCTCTTCGATATTTTGAAATTTCGCCCTATTTTTGGCACAGAAAGCAATGTTTTTAAGAATTTGGATTATTTACTCTACTGTGCTTGCCCGAATAAAAATAAAATTTAAGAAAATGTATTAACATTAAGAAATTATCTTTTGAAGAAATATTTTACATTAGCAGTTTAAGAAACTTTTGTATTTGAGTGTTTCACATATATGCTTTGACGAACATTTAGGAGAATAGCACAAACTTTGCACTATAGCACTAATACATTAAAAGTTTTAAAATGTTTGTACTCTCTGTATCTAAAGAAATGATTGATTTAAAGGGATTTCTTATTATTTAATAGATGATTACGTTTAGGGGAATTAAAATCAAATTAATGTAAAGTACACCAACAACTTCTAATATACTGGAATTACTTATCTTCAGCTAGCTTACGTTCCTTAATTTTAAACGTAATTGTTTCAGGTCAGGGAGTCCACGTCACATGGAGTGAGTTACGGATATTAAGTCGTATATGCAGTGGCAGTTTATTTTTATACTTAAGATTAGTTTGTAACGTCACTGCATTAATGACTGCAGGAGGAGGTCTAACCGGATGCTGAGCTGTCTGGTATTTGAGTTACGGATATCATGTCATATATACAGCGGCAGTTTATTTTTATACTTAAGATTAGTTTATAATTTCACTGTACTAATAACTGCAAGAGGAGGTCTAACCGGATGCTGGGCTGTCTGGTAGTCCACGGCACATGGAGTGAGTTACGTATATCATGGCATATATACAGTGGCAGTTTATTTTTATACTTAAGTATTTAGTTTATAATGTCACTGCATTAATGACTGCAGGAGGAGGTCTAACCGGATGCTGAGCTGTCTGGTAGTCCACGGCACATGGAGTGAGTTACGGATATCATGTCATATATACAGTGGCAGTTTATTTTTATACTTAAGTATTTAGTTTATAATGTCACTGCATTAATGACTGCAGGAGGAGGTCTAACCGGATGCTGAGCTGTCTGGTAGTCCACGGCACATGGAGTGAGTTACGGATATCATGTCATATATACAGTGGCAGTTTATTTTTATACTTAAGTATTTAGTTTATAATGTCACTGCATTAATGACTGCAGGAGGAGGTCTAACCGGATGCTGGGCTGTCTGGTAGTCCACGGCACATGGAGTGAGTTACGTATATCATGGCATATATACAGTGGCAGTTTATTTTTATACTTAAGTATTTAGTTTATAATGTCACTGCATTAATGACTGCAGGAAGGAGGTCTAACCGGATGCTGGGCTGTCTGGTAGTCCACGGCACATGGAGTGAGTTACGTATATCATGGCATATATACAGTGGCAGTTTATTTTTATACTTAAGTATTTAGTTTATAATGTCACTGCATTAATGACTGCAGGAGGAGGTCTAACCGGATGCTGGGCTGTCTGGTAGTCCACGGCACATGGAGTGAGTTACGTATATCATGGCATATATACAGTGGCAGTTTATTTTTATACTTAAGTATTTAGTTTATAATGTCACTGCATTAATGACTGCAGGAGGAGGTCTAACCGGATGCTGAGCTGTCTGGTAGTCCACGGCACATGGAGTGAGTTACGTATATCATGTCATATATACAGCGGCAGTTTATTTTTATACTTAAGTATTTAGTTTATAATGTCACTGTACTTAATGCAGGAGGAGGTCTAACCGGATGCTGGGCTGTCTGGTAGTCCACGGCACATGGAGTGAGTTACGTATATCATGGCATATATACAGTGGCAGTTTATTTTTATACTTAAGTATTTAGTTTATAATGTCACTGCATTAATGACTGCAGGAGGAGGTCTAACCGGATGCTGAGCTGTCTGGTAGTCCACGGCACATGGAGTGAGTTACGGATATCAAGTCATATATACAGTGGCAGTTTATTTTTATACTTAAGTATTTAGTTTATAATGTCACTGCATTAATGACTGCAGGAGGAGGTCTAACCGGATGCTGAGCTGTCTGGTAGTCCACGGCACATGGAGTGAGTTACGTATATCATGTCATATATACAGTGGCAGTTTATTTTTATACTTAAGTATTTAGTTTATAATGTCACTGCATTAATGACTGCAGGAGGAGGTCTAACCGGATGCTGGGCTGTCTGGTAGTCCACGGCACATGGAGTGAGTTACGGATATCATGTCATATATACAGTGGCAGTTTATTTTTATACTTAAGTATTAAGTTTATAATGTCACTGCATTAATGACTGCAGGAGGAGGTCTAACCGGATGCTGAGCTGTCTGGTAGTCCACGGCACATGGAGTGAGTTACGGATATCAAGTCATATATGCAGTGGCAGTTTATTTTTATACTTAAGATTAGTTTGTAACGTCACTGCATTAATGACTGCAGGAGGAGGTCTAACCGGATGCTGAGCTGTCTGGTAGTCCACGGCACATGGAGTGAGTTACGGATATCAAGTCATATATGCAGTGGCAGTTTATTTTTATACTTAAGTATTTAGTTTATAATGTCACTGCATTAATGACTGCAGGAGGAGGTCTAACCGGATGCTGAGCTGTCTGGTAGTCCACGGCACATGGAGTGAGTTACGTATATCATGTCATATATACAGTGGCAGTTTATTTTTATACTTAAGTATTTAGTTTATAATGTCACTGCATTAATGACTGCAGGAGGAGGTCTGACCGGATGCTGAGCTGTCTGGTAGTCCACGGCACATGGAGTGAGTTACGTATATCATGTCATATATACAGTGGCAGTTTATTTTTATACTTAAGTATTTAGTTTATAATGTCACTGCATTAATGACTGCAGGAGGAGGTCTAACCGGATGCTGAGCTGTCTGGTAGTCCACGGCACATGGAGTGAGTTACGTATATCATGTCATATATACAGTGGCAGTTTATTTTTATACTTAAGTATTTAGTTTATAATGTCACTGCATTAATGACTGCAGGAGGAGGTCTGACCGGATGCTGAGCTGTCAGGGAGTGTGCACGTCACATCGAGTGAGTTACGGACATCAAGCGGTAGATACAGTGGCTGTTTATTATTCGTGTCTCCGAGTCTAGTTTATCAAAGAGCTCCCGGCGATAAAGAGAGATTAATGGGCCGTCTACTTCAAAGGCAGACCACCACCGATGTTTGCTGACAGGAGACACGTTGCCTGATCTTCCGGCCAATCGGATTCGAGCTTATTCGCTCTCCGCCAATCGCTAATCGCGTTATTTCCGCTGTCGTGCCGCGTATAAACACGGATCACTAAATGAAGTGCTTGTCTCTCGTAGACTCGGTTTAGCACCCGTCATATTTCTCCAGCTTTATGCTCCCCATAGAGTTTTATTAGTTAATAAATAACGCTTTTATGGAGAGTAAAGTTTAGATTTTATTGTTCACGGCGAATGCCGCCGTTATTCACCTTGTTTCATAAACACCTCTCTGACGTTAACGATGCGGGGAAAGAGTGTATTCAAAATATTTGGCGAGGTCGTTATTTAAGTATGAACGCTTTTAGTTTTTGAAGGAAACCATGCATTTTAGAGTGGCGTACGGTAAATAAATAATAGGAGGCATACACGATACTACATTATCCTATTCGCAAGGGAGTGTTGGAAAATTTTAGAGATAAGTAGGATTTTAACAATAATAAAACTTGTATAGAACCACATGTGCTTAGCACACGTCTTATAATCCTTTAACTACAAACTTATTTTAGCTTAGTTTTATAAATTGCGAATGTTTGATTTATATTTTATATTTGAATTTTGTCATGCAAGTAGTTAACCATATATACGAAAGTAAACATGGTTTAATTAATATGAAACAGGTTAATTTAGAATCTGCATTTAGAATGAAATAAAAAGTTTGTCAGCACACCATGACATTTATAACAACGCTGTGGTACATTATCCATCAGGAACAGAAGCGCATGGTTGGAGCGCCTAACAGATGGCCCCGGAGGTCTTGTAACTCAACACGAGTTATGGGGTTGCTCAAGTATCATAGTACAAGTGAATTGATTTACAAGCCACGGACTGGGCGTTGCGCTGCGCAGCTCTGCAAATATAGAGACGGAACGCTCGCAAGGGAACGCTAGCAATAAATTAAATCCGCTACTGGAAATATAACATTTTTATTAGCAGGCTCACGGCGGGAGAAGCACAATTCATTCCAATTGGACACGATTATTATCTCCTTACGACGGCCGACTATAAATAATGGACGCCATTTTGTAACTAGGGTCGGCTTTATTGAGCGGAAGGAATGTGAGAGCCCGGGATTGATAGTAAATCTGCTCTCGTGCTCTCGACTCTCAATTAAACCCGCTCTGTCTCCTCTAAGCCCCTCTAACAATACATTTTCATTCGCTAAGTCCGTTCTCCTTCCTTTTCTCGCATTTGAATAACTCGTTTTTTATCCTCAGCCGGGCTTAAAATTCCAGTCATCAGCCTTATGTCCCCTTTCACACCTCCTCCTAAAAATTTTGTTTGCCTCAATCGTGTCACTCCAAATTTGCATAGCTTCCACCTTATACCTTTCCTCAGCTGTTTACAATAAAATACTAAAGTTGTATTAATTGTTTAGCGCATACAAAAATGTAATTACGTTTAAGACTCAGATTGGTAGCAGTTACTGACATTGGCAGGTTTTGAATATCTCACAATCTATACCGGAAAAAGTTTAAAATATGTAATTTCTCAGTTTTGTACAGATTGTAGAATATATAGTAAATAGTTTAGTTAAAAACAAACAAATTGTGTTTGGTGTAAATCCACGTCTTGCTGAGTACAGCAGTTGCAGATTTTGCAAAAGATCTCATGAATGTTTATGCCCTGGCGGCAATCCTGACTCATGAGCCGAGGCGTGGTTACCGCCTGGCGTTCGCATGACCGGCTGCACTGCTTTATCCACAATGGCCAATCCGTCAAATAATTCAGTCTGGGATGAGAGATGTCGACAGCAGCGCCCCGGGTGGTGGAAACGTGCAATGCATCAAGCCAGGTTATCGCCCACCTTATTATCTCTGGTTCCGCTTCCCATAACCACCACCGCTCAGTCCGTCCTGATATATCTTGTCTTGCTTAATGGTGGGTTATATTCTGTTTATACCCCTTACGTCTCTTTTGTAGATAGTGAAATGAAGTTTAACTTTGAACTTTTTAAGGTTTAACATTACATAATTATTTATTAGTAGCTAAGTCAAATTGAATTTTGCAATTTTTATAAAGCACTGATATTTTATGAATACATTTGTATGAAGTACAATATTTGAAGCCACCCAGTTCGTCAAGTCTGTGCACCATTGATTATCCCGGATCTGGTGGTATTGGAGCGTAACTTCCTTGTAGCTTTGGGCCTCTAATTACTGTTGCTACGAGTCGCTTTTCCAAAGCCAACGAAGATAATGTTTATGCAGCGCTCATGTGTGGTCAGTCTTAGCAAACATGTAACTACGTAACGCTACCTCTTAATTGGTGGGCACTGGCAAGCGCGTTCGATCTAACCATACAGTACGTAGGCCGGCGGAATTATCTGAGTCGGGTGAGATTGTCCACCAGGCTTAGTTTCCTCAGTATGGCCTGATGGGAGAGATATTAATTTCATGGTGCCTTTTTGAAGTATTCGGATCCCTCTACCGAGTCATTCCTTCTATATTTCACCCTTACTAATGACAGAATAAAGTAGAATCTACCCATGGTGAACATTAAGGTTTTGTGTGTTAACTACATAGGGAATTTTGAAAAGAGGGGTGGGTAGAGGAATGTATGTAGCATGTTTATCCACACATATTGTTTTCCTTTTGGTCGAAGATTCGATATACTCTAGATATTCTCTCTAAAATAAGATTTGATAGAGACGGGAGTCCAAATTTTGTATAGGGAAGACAAGAGCGTAGCTAGGCGAGAAACAGTTAACTGTGTGACCAACCGTGATGACAGAGTATTGGAGTCCATTTTAGGCCAGCCACAGGAAACTGTTATATTTGGTTAAGGACAACGCGCTGAAAATGCCTTTGAACCATGTGGATTAGGAGAACGGAACAACCCGTATTCATAAAAATTATGAAAAACCTACAAGAACGATACCAGTGTTGCCTGAACGGGGGTCATATTGAACATGCTAATACCCGAGTTTAACTGATTTGGCTTCCTTTGACTTGTATTTATTGGTAAAATCCATATAATGTTACTGTGTTTACCATAATAAAATATTACCATTTTAGTACTGTTTATTTTGGCTAATACTGTATAATAAAATTATTATAGAGCCACGAGTTGGAAGTGCACCATTTGCAGCTAATTTCTACGCCCCTGGACATGAGATTGGCCTGGTAAGCATAAGAACTAAAGTATGAACTGCTGAGGAGGGTAACATTTGGATGCCCAGAGTCTACCTTGCAACCATGTGTCACAATTGTAGCCGACGTGATACATTGTTGTAAACTTCACGGTCGCATAAAACGTCACGAAGATTTATGTGATAGTGGCTGCGGCTTCTTCTGAAGCTGATAGTACTGTTGCACAGAAGCAATTGTTCGAAACTGAAATAGGTTGGCTTGAGCCTGATATAAATTTGTGAATGTATTCTAAACCCCAAGTTGGATAATACAGTAATAGACGGAAGGAATGGCGTTGACAATACGCGTGTTACTGACCTCAGGTGGACAGTGTGCACAGTTTGTACCGAGTGGGCGAAAAACATGGGATGGACATGTCTGAGGTCGTAGTGATAAATATTCGAAATTGGAAAATTTACATGTACGTTTAATTGTGGCAAGAAACTTACACCCACCACACTTCTAGATCCTAAAGAAAAATAGAACGTTGCTACCTTGCTGCTAAAATAGAATAAGAATGAATTCAAATTTTATCTGAGGTTGGGCCTTGTGGTTCCAATGTCTTGCCGAGACAACTTACAATCCCGGCTACGTGGTCTCGTCAGTAGGACATCACCACAACAATATCCATTAAAACGCAGCGTCATCAAAATTAATTTATTTTAATATTTACAAATTTACTTTATAATACATCTAAAATAGATGTCTCTCATGAAAGGGATAATTTGTAATACGACAAATTTCAATTTAACTATCGGACAAGGCGCGCGAAATCCTTCCCGGTAACCAGGTTGTTATCTACAAAATTCCAGAGAGAAACGGTTACTACGCGTGACAATTAGGTTACAATTCCACCAAGAATTTAGTTCAAAAACTATCAGAAAATTTATTATGCACATTTTATTTGCATATTCTCTGTGCAAATTCATGCCTACTTCAGTTTCTCCAACATAGCTTTCGAGAGATCAGAAAGAGAATAATGCACTTGATACTCAGTCTGGGTAACAGAAAACAATCGTATATACAGTCAACAACGTCCTATTCCGTTACGCGAACATCTGTATCCTGCTGACGCATGCCGTATCTGAGAAATCAAGGCACTAAAACATTAACAGAGTGAGAATCATTGTACATGTCACTCCACTTAAGTAACAGTTGGTTCAAATGACGTGAATGGGACATCAGAAACCTCGATCGGTTCCTCTGATGAAAAAGATGAAACAAGGTTAGGCTGATAAGACGATGAATCTGGCACCTCATGATCATCGTAACGTGTGAGTATTATCTGGTAACGATGAACATCGTTATTTACTCGTAGTTAATAGAAGAATAGATGTGTGTCAAAAATTTTATACTACTGGTAAGAGAATCGATTGGAAACGATAATCATTGTTCCTTGCATGCCAATTGGATGATGTTGGAGCACTAATCTCTTCATTTGCCTCGGCCAAATTTATAGCGAATCACTTGAGAGTAACCTAAATGTCAAACGAGGGCTATTCATCAGTTCAAAATCTGAACTCATGAGACCAACCTATAGCTTGATTCATAGCTTGTAGTTAACTAATTACCCACAATTTATGAAAAACTCGTATTAATAAACAAACTGGTATAATTTCTTAACACAATTCTTTTGTGGTTATCTTCCTAGACCAATATATTAATAACGATCTAGATATTGTTAATCATAAATCTGAGGCGTTATAGTATTGATTTGAGTTCCATATAATTATTGTGGTAATGATCCTTCTATTTTAATATATTATGTCTGTTACAACTCAATTAAATACTATCAAATTTAAATATCGTACCAAATTATACATTACGTATGCAAATACTATGCAAGAATGTTAATTTGAATTCAAATTAATTTTATTAACAGATTCTGGAGAACGACATAAATTAAGGCATTAGAAAAAATGAAATGCGGTGTAGTCGTAAAAAGAAATAAACTTTAAAATAATGTAATTAAATAAAAGTTTCTTAGAAAATGACCATGTTCTATGAGTAATTAAAATTTAATTAGTCTATCATATCGAATGAGGAGGGTGTTACAAAAGTTAATACTCGTACATACATTTATTTATAGTAGATTTAAAACTATGATAAGCAATCAGATACATGATATAAATGACAAATTATTAATTTTTAAGATGATTATTTATTTATTAATATAACATGATACACCAGACACTAGACAAGCAGTATAACATTGTTGTAAGTTTATCATAGTTTAACTTTCTTGCGAGATTCCATAAAACTGTAATAATATATACAGCAACCAGGGAATAATTTAAAATTCGTAAAATGTATAGTCTATAAACAGTCTAAAGTAATCGATATATTATTTTTAGCCACTTTTTACAATACTGAAAAAGTTCTAATCTAAACAGCCTTTAATTCCAGTTTAAAAAATATATTTTTAATCCTTAATTTCAAACTAATTAAATTATTTTAAGTTTATACTTTTAATTTATTTTTAAATGGTCGTCACTGGTCATTGAGTAAGTGTTTCAACTTACCACTCGGGAAACCTGAGGTGGAACCTTGGTATGGGCACATAATTTTCACTTTACAGTAAATAACTGTCTGAGTTTAACCTGTGCTAATGCGATAAAGAGTTTCGGGTTCGTATGATAAGCCTTTTAAAAACAATTAAGGTGAAACAAAAATATCTTGATTTAATGTGTTTATTTACACATTTTTAACGTTAAACATCATGCAGTAAAACAGATTTCTTATAATAAGGAACTGAAAATTAATAATAATATAGGCCTATTGGTTCGGTTAGATCTTGGTGAGCTCTAAGCCAAGAACAGGAATCACTCCGAGAGCCACAAAACTGCTTCGCTCGCTGAGCCTGCAGCTGATAGGCTGACTAGCTATCGATATTCTTGAGTCGTGTTCTGCGATCTCCACACCGGTACCATCAAAGATTTTTTGTGTTACGTGTAAGATGTCCTTTGCATGAGAAACATTTTTTCAATGAGTCAGTAGAAAGGTAGACTTTATTCTTCAAATGGCAATAAAATCAATTTTGTCTCTGTTTTGTAAAATCATATAATATAATATTATTGTTGATTATTACTTCTCTTTTCCATTTTAATGTTTAGATCAAATGAAATAATAATATTACTATATGGTAATAAAACTATTAGATATAAGTTACCACTAAATTCATAGTATCAAAATACAACACCCAACGAGACACCCAAGGTGGGTACTCATGTCATGCAGGGCTTCAGGGTCAAGAGGTTCTATGACACCCATGATATATCATCGTGTATATATCAATGCTCTAAGCAATTGTTGGCACCATTAACCAAATGGATCAAGTTTAAAACACACATGTTAAAAACCACAAAATTCATCCAGTTTCAAAATAGAAGATCATTACATGATTAGCAATTATCGTCTTTTTCAATTTTGCATGCCATCACCAAACTTTTTGAAAATTCCTTTTTGGTATGACTGGAAAATCTTACACGTTTTGAAGTCTTAATGCAGAGGAATGGGTTTAGAAAAAACAATCAACAGTCGATGCAGTAGCAAACCTTGTGGAACTTGTCGTCGATAGGTTGGAGAAGATAGAACATGTGCTCAGCATATTATTGTTCTTCTTAAATTCTTTGACTGGGTGCACCATGCGACACTGTTGTACCAGTTAGAGGAATTCGGCATTCGCACAATTGGCTCTCGACATATCTCAGACAAGATCCAGCGTGTATTGGTCGAGAATGTCCTGTCCTGCAAAATGCATGTAATCAAAGGTGTCTCGCAGGGATAAATTCTTGGCCCAATGTTTTTAATATATATGTAAACAAACTGAAGTAATCTATCCAGCATGGTAAAGTTGTTCAGTACGCTGACGACAAGACTATTTGTATAATGGCAGCCAAATTAGAAATCAAATTTTTTGTCGATATAGATCTAATAAATACAATGAGTTTGTAAACAATCAATTCAAATTAAAACGTTTATTTTCTGAAACGTTACGAAAAAAATGACTGTGATAGTGGACGACAAACAAATAGAAAAAACAAAATCCATAAAGTTTCCATATTCCTTGGAATACTCCTCGACAGGGGGTTGACTTGGAACGACCAAATTGACAGTGTTTGCTCTAGAATTAGCTCAGGCATTAAATTTATGCCTTGCATAACACACCACAATTATGCTTACTAGATGTCTTAAAAAAACTTAGTTTGGCTTGATATAGATCTGATATGTCACCTGGAGTATCACATAAGAACTGGGGGGTAGTTGTTCTAAATACAAGCTCGAAAGGGTATTTAGACTTCAAAAAAGGGCTGCGAGAACCATCTTGAAATTGAAAACTAGAGTAGTGCAGAAAAGTCTTTAGGGAGCTTCGATTATTGCCTTTACATTTTGGAAATCGCCCGCACTGCAGGTCAAATGCGCTCAGCTCAAAACAAGAATGTTGAATTTTATGAAACTAGAGGCAGGGACAAACCTCAACAAGTTAGAACTCAACAAGATAGAAGTGAAGTCTTCAAACGACTCCCTTCACAAGTTAGTGTCAAAGAAATCAATTGCCTCCTTAATTGAACCGACAAATCAAAACCAGAACCTTTTCAAAACTCGTTTAAAACATCTTTTGTGGTTAAGTGTCTTTTACACAGTTGAGGAGGTTTTCAAATGCCACTTAGATAATCAGTGATTAACTATCACCCCGAAATTGTGGTGTTAAGAGTATGATTGTCAACAGAATGTATGTCTGAATACGTTTATGTGTGTGTGGGTGGTTAGGTTACAAGGATAAAACAATGACGCTTGTAACATGACTGCAATTGTATTATTGCAATAAAGATTTTATTATTACCTCTTCATCTGGATTACACTAGATGTTCTAGTTTTCTCTGG
Organism: Homalodisca vitripennis; assembly: GCF_021130785.1. Lineage (NCBI taxonomy): Eukaryota > Metazoa > Arthropoda > Insecta > Hemiptera > Cicadellidae > Homalodisca > Homalodisca vitripennis. Next base: position 56,733,007 of record NC_060211.1, on the reverse strand, counting down.
TGGCGAAACGATGCAAAGAGTGCCTTTTAAGCTTCTTCGTTGCTGACGTTTATTGTACCTCTTCAGACTAGAATTCCAGATTCCAGGAGTCAAGTCTGTGACAGTATCAGGTTTCAGACGCTGCACTGAGTGGAAGGTGAATTAGAGCTAAACTCAACATTCGCATTGTGTTAACTCTTCCCATCATAGCTACACAACCATTAATAAGTAGTTAATCGTTTGACAAACATTTCTTAGTTTAGTTTATTATTATAACAACGTGGGAGTATGCCACACTACGTGTCGTGTAACAGGCTTCTCTGTCGTTATATGTATAACTTTATTATGTATTCATGTAAAAGTTTATAGCTCACCTTATCCTTGAGATGCCCTACGGACAGATGAATATCCAGACAGACATTCTTACAGGAAAGGAATTTTCACACCTCCTCCCCTCGCAGATAAAAGAGAAATTGTGTCAGCCTCCTGAGTGATAGGCTTCATTCAATAACTTTCAGCCAAATTCCATGGTTAGACATGTACTATTATTGAACTCATTCTTGTCTATGTAGAAATTAAATTTCATTTAAAAGAAAAAGTTTACAAATGAAAGCTTTCTCAAGATATCTTGCCTCATGATACATTCTCATTTTTGTTCATTAAGTTAGGCTTCATACAAATTTTCTGATAGTAAAAGTTTTGGTGGTTTAGGAAGGATACTAAAATGCAAGAGTGCACTGAAATCAAATTTGCCTTTCATTCTATTAATTTTTCTTTTACCTCTATGAATTTAAAATGTCAAATGTGGAGACCTCGTACGCTTATTGTGGTTGCTTACAAATATAAGTAATCTGCTATTTTATCGTTGGCATCATGGTTACCCATAGGTCAAATGTAAAAGTACTCACTCATCCTCGATCAGATTTCATGGAGTGACGAGCACCATAATCGAACTCAGTTTCATTCATAAAAAAAGTCTTGCAAAAATTCAAGACTACAGGTAGGTTTCGTTCGGACAGACAGGCAGAAGACAGATTAACATACGAGACAGACAGAAATGAGATAAAATTGTTATAGCCTTTGCTATGCTTTGGATTTGCTATCGCTCAGCCAAAACGAAATCACGATTAAAATAATATGTTTAAATCGTGACGCCTCTCATAGTCCACAAGCAAATATAAACAAGAGTGCGAGGAGGGGGTCGGAGAGGGAAGGGTTGATGTGCGCGGCAAGGGCTGTATTTATCGCACACTTTAGATAATTAAAGAGCAGATCTTTCAGCGAGCCAGTTATCTCGGAAAGAGTTATGAATAGATGTTATGAGCACTGGGTCGCCGAGCTCTGCCAAAACTCCTCTTATAAAACGACTTTATTGCCAGCATTAGGCCGTACTGTTGCCATAACCGGGATAGGGAAAATGGCGGACTCTGCCAAAATGTTGTCCTCTCCACTAGAATTATTAAGTTTATTAGTCCGACCAGCGTCCCGTTCCTCAGCTTCCCCGCTTAATGCGGAAATTAAATGTAAATGAAAGCTGGTAATGTGACAAGACGAGCAGAGTCACTATGGAACTTAGGTCTTAACTGCACTTATTCTGGGAGATTCAGCTGTTTTGTTACTTCCGCTCCACATCATTAATTTATTCTCAGCGAATTTCCTGACATTTATCGGTAACAGACACGTCCCATAAATAATTATAAAATAAAATAGAAATATTCCTATCAGCACTATCCAAAAAACAATACTTAGATTATGTGTTTGGCTATCATTTTGAAATACGAAATTGAAGATGTATTACTAATTAGAAAATTAATAATTCCTGTGAGTTGCTGTAATTACGGATCTTTAATCGCTGACGCGTCCTACAGGGTGTTACAGGAAATTAAAGATTTTGTAAGGCAATTTTAATATTTACAAAAGTACGCACAAAAAAACGTGCCCAAAACAGTTATTTGCTATCTACAGATTTAGGAGGATTATTAACATATATTAACTTCAAGACCGAAATAAATATAAATATAAATTCCGGCGAAAAATTGCACAGACATTTTAATGATTATATAATTTTAAAAAAAGAAATGTAATTTAAAACAAAATTAGACCATCTTGTCCTAGAGTTTTTTAAATTATGTGATAATAAATTCTTTGGGACAAACTGGGAATTTTTAATTGGCGTACTACAATAAATATTCTAAATGACTAACATAACATAAAAATCCTGACAATATAACAACTTGTTATTTGTAAAAATAAGACATAGTAAAATTCAACAAACCAACTGTATTGAGCTACTGTTATTCTTTGTTACATCGAATTGACTTTAGATTTGGCTTGTGTATATTAATTAGTCATTTTCGTTTTGTTGAAATCTTTTTGTTTCAATTTGTTGAAAGTTGAATGGTCTGCATTGGTCATTCAGAAACCGTAGCCTATGCTTATACTAGTGATACTAGTAATAGTAATACAGTTGTTGAACTTAAAACACTTCCTTTGTATTATCCGGAAGGCACTATTTTTGGAAGACTTTTTATTACCGGAGCTTAAAAAACTACATTATTAGAAATAAAAGACTTATTTGACTTACTGTTAAAATTACATGTTATTATGATGATCGGTTCTTGTTTTCTGTCTCCCAAAAAGAAGCGATGTCGGCGAGAAGGAGGCCACTTTGTTCCTATATACTGTTTGTTAATATGCTATATACTGTAAGTAGGTGAATGCATATGTAAATTAATACATGGTCGAAGGTGCCACCCAAGCCTGCACTGATAGCCACGGGAATTTCCGATCGGTATGTTCCCGACATCAGATCACGTGCCAGATCACACAATAACATTTGACATCGAAAAGTCTTTAAAATAATTTAGATATATTTTAAGGTCCCCGGAACGAAAAACTCTTATAATAATGGCCTTCGGATAATACCAAAGTATCCTTACGAACTTGTTTATTTAATTTATTCAGGTAAAAAAAAAAAAAAAAAAAAAAACAGAAAATGACAAGGTTGCCGTTAATTTCAGTTTCAGGTATTTCTAACACATTCATGTAACTCTTTAAGTTAATATTTATTTGTAATCTTTTTCTAGCTGTAATTAGCTTAGTAAGTGTACTTTATACCTTTTTTATGAGATTTTTCTCATTTTAAATATTATAATCACCTCGTAAACTTTATATGTTTTCTCTTCAGACGTCCTGTATATTTTGTATGCAATATGTTGTTTTGTGAACGGAATTATTTTATAATATTAAAATACATTTAAAAATTCAAATTAATAAAAAGTGCCCATATATACAACTGACAAATTTTCTAAACTCAATTTTGTTCTGTATGGAGTCATCCCGTTGTAGGAAAACGTAAAATGGCATTGTACAAATATTTTTAAAACTATGTAATTTTAAATTACTAATTCAGTAGTTTAGTAGTTTCGTGTATGTTAATGTATAAGTATGTATATACATACTATGTGTGGAAGAAAATCTGAGTTTGATCAGATTGAAAATCTCTATGATGTATCCGAACACCCGCACCATCTCATAAGGTCTACGTAATCCTTGGCCTTACAACTCATTTTACGGAGGGCCTTTCTTTGCGTCTTAACGCGCTCTCTAGTTTAACAGAAAGTCCCACAACAAAACAAACTTTATCTCCAGCACTTATCATCCCTTATCTCACATTTATGTGTTTGTAATTATCTTAAACTTATCTTTTGAAGTCCTCTACGATATATTGATTTAACGTCTTCTTCTTGAAAAATGCTTTCTTAATTGTTTCGTCAGTTAGCTCCGAGCTAACATCATAAAAAATTATAAAAGTTTCTTCCTGGTCAGCTAAATCACACTTCACTCCTCAGCAGCTTTCCCACACCCTTCTAACCCTTTCTTTCAAGCAAATTCTGTATTCCTTATTCGGTTTATTTTCGTTTCTTTAAAACTAATCTCTGGCGGTTTTATCAGCTATCTTAGGTTTTATTTACTTCTTCGCTTTCATTACTATCTTAGGCGCAAGGAGTACTGAATCCTTCGTCTATGTCACCTTAGGCACTTTGGTTTCCCCTCCCATTTATGTTGCTGTTAATGCCTCTTACTGCGCCACACTTTCTTACAGCCTTCCACTATTATTTCCTCATTTTTTATTTACTTGCGTATCGTTCTTCTTATAATCACACCCTTTCTTCATGTCTCGCTTCCCACTGTGCTGGATCTTCTTTGCGGCTTACAACTTCTTTTGAGATTAATCACAACAGTAATTTTATGATTTCGTTGTCCTATATATTTCAGTGTCTTCCACTATATCCCCTTGTCTTATAAAACTTCCACATAACCATAACCATAACACAAAACCATAACCATTGTCATGTTAAACAATGGTTTTGATTGATAAATTATTCAAACAGACGTTCGCTCTTGCTCTTTTCGTCTCTGATGTAAGCTCTCCTTTCTTGATAACTTGTGTCTACCCATGATGCTCGCAGGTTGTTCATAGATACAAAGAGATGAATTTCTGAGACTGGTGTACTCGATTCCACTGTTTTCTTTCATGAAATACTTTCCATCATGTGTTTCTCCAAGAGCTCCTTTCCTTTATTAATCCTCTATTCCTCTTCATTATCCTTCCTCAGCTCCAATATCTTGTTTGACTTCTGGCATTGCATATTTCATTACACAGATTTCCTACTAAGATTATATGCAGAGTGGTCCATTATGTTCCACGTGTGTATAAACAATAAGCGAAATATATAAACACACAAAAGGCTTTTTGTCTGAAGTGTTTGTACGCCGTAGAGGCTGGTGAGATTTTGAATGATTTGGAGGTTTCACTGACCGCATCCATAAGATGGGGTACGGCAATGGAACACGGCGCACAGTCCATTAACAGAAAGTAGATTACTGAGAAACTTCTATGAAGCGACCGGCGGTTTATGGCTAACTGGAAGTAAGGTTATGATATAAATAATAGTTAAACAGACTTTGAAAAAGCCGACCCGGGAAACTGCAGCAAGAGAGCAACGCCATTGTCCCTTTTTACAAAACTGGGAAAGGACTTAGAGAATGTGGTTGTTTTTACTGCTGCATAATAGATACCGAAAAGGAGAAGAATTAATCTCTTCACTACACTGAAAATGGAAGTCCATCCCTGGTTTTGAAATTATTTCAGTAACGAGAAGAGAAAAACGTTACATTTCTTGTGAGGGAGACGAGGAGTATGGACTAACACAAAGGTAGACCGTGTGCCTTTTCGCAGTCAGTATGCTAATTATTAACATAGACAATGTACAAGTACCTGGAATAGGCTGCACATTGAAAATATTTATTTGTGCTTTACGGAATAGAGTCTAAGTGAGCCAAAGAAGAAGAACAGTCGTGGGATGCATTTGGGAAAGCACAATCTCGCGCAATACATTCCTTGTTAGCGTAACTGTATGGATAGGGTAGCTGTTGCTACCTCATTAATCATAGTAACAGTTAAACCTGGTAGTAAAAAATTTGTAACGTTTCTACCATCCATTGTAAATTTTAAGTGAGTTAAAAACTTTATGTATTAAAAACTGGAAAGATACCTTTACAGACTAGTTCACATAACGGTTGGTTAACGAATTCCGATTAAAGTAATAAGGTTAGGAGATTATTACTACAAAACAATGGTTTTGATTAATAAATTATTCAAACAAAATGAATGAGACTAATTCAAGTTTTAGATTCTTAAGCACCTTTAAAATTAGTGGCCAAAAAATTAAAATTAATTTTAAACCGAGAAAAATTACCCTAAAGGTTTTAATATAAATTAAATAGAAGTGGTAAAAAAGTGTATGCTTAAAAATATTCTTTAACGTATAAAGCTATTAACGCAACATCAGTTTTTTATATTACTACAGCGTTTAGAGTAAAATAAATTAAATTCTGAGATAAAAATGTATTTAATTTATATTTTAAACGTCAGTACTTCAGACTGGGAAGTAGTGTATAGAAAATCATTTGAATATTGTTACCAGGGTGAATATCGGAGAATTATTTGGAGACGCTTTCAACTTTACACCACGTATAGCTTCAGGAATATTAAAAATTACATAAGAAATGTCGTGGGTTAGCAACTTACGCACTAAGAAACAAATTTAGTGTTCGTAGACACTGACTACGAAAACGTGAATAATTTGAAAGCGTTAGTGAGATTTGCAGATCTGCCGGAGAGTCGTTTAAACAGGAGTTGTCTCGTTAGGCAGATTCTTAGGGAAATATTTGTGGAGACGGAGATAATATCTTATAACCAATTTGTTTAGAAATTGGCTTTAATCATTTCAGCGCCAGTGACATGTGAGGTTAAGTATTCTAGTCCAGGTAAATGATGATATTATATTATTTAGATTAACTGGTCCAGCCAAATTTACCTTTTAAATTTGCATTCAAACCCCAATCTTGCTGACAGCAAGCAATATTAGTTAAACGTTACAACGGGTATTTAGTATCTTAGAGTATTCGAAAACAGGGACTGTGGCTGGTTCCAGGTAATTTCACACCCACACCCACACACACATACACATACACACACAAATGCAGAGTATTAGAACCGGTTCCATGTCCGCCCAGTTAGTTACCTAGTGCCCTCCCACAATAAAACCCAGATTTTTGTTATTTGTAATCTTACTCAAAAGTGATTAGTATATAATATATGGATAGTAAACCTCATAATGAGTAAACAATGTATAGTACAACGTTACTATCAGAGTGTATTGATTATTCATGAGTCTAAGATGTCACTGAATAAGCCGGGATGTCTTCCTCCGTAGAAAAATGGATATAGTCTCAGATCACGGGTTTAAGAGGAGGTCCAATCAGACATATACACTATTAGTGTACTTTGCGAATAAACATAGACACGATAAATAGTGTACTTTACGAATAAATACCAGTGTAATAAAAATATGTTCGTATACATCGAAGCCAGCATATCTTAAAGCTGAGGCTTAAAAGAGATTTAAAAAACCCGGGACAGAAAACGGCAGGTGCCGGTCTGGCCCCAACACTCTGCGCTCTTGAGCGTGGGGGTGCGTGCGTACGAGGCGACTACCTGGCCCCTCAGCTGCAAACCTTATTTCTTAATACTATACATATCTAACTTCTAACACTAATAGAGGGAAAATTTTCATGTAAGTTTTCTTTCTTTTTTAGCCAAGAGTTTAACGTCTAGTAGTTATAAGTTTTTATGTTAACTTCACAATAAAATTGGTTTCAGTATTAACAATGATAAAATAAAATGTGAAATCCTATTACATTTTCAATGTATTCAATAGTACTAAAAAATCTAATGTGTTTCTTGTAATTTGAAATATGTTTTAAGTTTCTATCAACAAACATCTCTCGCAGTACGTAATTCTATCCTTGTATTGTGATCTGGAATTCAAGGAAACAGCGATTTGCGTATCTAACATGTACTTATGCATGGAACATCATAATCAGATATGGATATTGAAGACTCTTGAAGCAATTAAAAAAATAGTATAAGTCGTACTAAATGTCAATAAAACAATACTTTTCCCATATATAGTTTATTTTTTGTTTGAGGTCTCCTCATTTCTGGAGTCGCCTGATAATGAAACCTTTGTTTCGAAAGTCCTCGCCAAAAAAACCATATTGGAAAAGTATTATTCCAATACACATAACCATTAGACATTGATTTAATTTGTGGTTTTGATTATCGTAGTTTTTCATTAAATAAATTTCTATAATCCTCGACTTTGATTTAAAATCCAGATTTATACATTCAATTCCACAAAAAATTGAATATTTGTGTACATCGACCTGCTAACTAGAACACATTAGACTGACGTTTGCGACAGATCGGTGCTCTTACGAAGCCCAAGTTGTGCCACTTATTCCTCAGCAAGGGGCAAATTATAATACTCCATTAGATTCTGGATAAGATAAGGGCGATTAATTAAAATAATAACGTTGCAGAGCGCCACCACCGGTGGAAGTATGACTCAATTATTTCAGTAATAACCGAAGCTAATTAATACAGGATTGTCGAGCGCTAATTGGGAAGATAAGGCCGGGCCGGGCCGTGGCGTCAGCTAAGGCAGTGTACTTTCAATAACTCATCCGGCACCGTTTATAACCGTAATTACGTCCAATAATTTATGTGTATGTTGCATGCGTGCGAGGTAATTGGTAGTTGTCGTGCATGCCAGTGCTATTATAGTAATCCCTAATAACAGGCCTAGCCGGAGTCTAATGATCTTCTCTCTCTCCCCACACCACACTTCGGCCTACACCTCTAATTAATTTACCTGGTACAATATTTGCCGTGTTGGGTCACAGCCGGTCTACCTATAAAATATTTAATGTGTCATTACGTATATATTGTTAATAAAACTGTAGTAATTCATTTTCTACGTTAATTGTTTACGGTTACTTGCATATTATTATTATGTAAATTCGAGTCCTTTTTAGACCACACCATTCCACTCGAACTTTTCTATAGATTAGTATACATTCTAAAATGTAATTGTTCTCTCAGGCATTTGTGACCAGACAGGCTATAATTTTATCCTGTAACGTAACAGCATGTAAATGTCTCGAGATATGTTTTTCCTTTGTCACCATCAATGCAGAGCAGCATCTTCCGCACTGATGTCCAGAGCCTCGGAGGCATTAGTAGATAAGATAAGGCAGGAATGTTACCCGATTCTCATTCTTGTAAATCAATGTATATGATTATACTTACGCAGAATGTAAAACCTCAATTATGGCGATAGCATTGTAAGGATAGTAGGATTTCGGACACTTGCCAAAGTTAGGCTATATGTAAAAAAGTACAACACTTTGAGTAATTAAATCTACCGTCTTCTTGAGGAGTCAAAAACCCTGATACATAACAAACTTTAAAAACGAAAAGGTGTGCCAATGGACTGCCGAGCCAACAGCACCAAAAATGCGACGCACACACAAGCGAAGGTGGAACACTGACGAGGAAATCAGTGTCGGCATTTCCTGAGGTATCGCGGCGTGTCATCTGAAAGAAAAACACATTGGATGCGATGGTCGGGAAATAAATAGGTAAAAGCTATTGCCTCAAGCATTATGTTTTGGTCCTGTTTTGTTAGAAGCTTTATAGGTTCCTAATAATTCGTTTTTTTTTTAATATTAGTAGCCAAAGTGGCCTAACCTAAATGGAAGATTGATTAGCAGTTGGTCTGCTGATTTATGTATGCAACCGCAATACGTTTGCATTTAGAAAATTCTCTTCGGTGTGTATTATGTTGGCTTCATCCCATGCAATTGTATGATTTTTATACCAACAGTGTTTAGAAATTTTAGACGTTTTTAAACTATTTTTAGTATTTTTTCTTAATGGGCTTTAATTCTCAAATTTAGTGGTGTTCTGTCTCACCTATATATTCCCAATTACAAGAACATGTTGTACTGTAAACACAATCTATGAGTCATGTGTGCTATTATTTTGTTTGTATATTACAAGAGTGTTTTGTTTGAATTAGTTTGGGTAATTATTAATTATAGTTGTTATAAGAAATACAGTGCTTAGCATAGTACCACGCTAAAATAACCATTATGTGTCCAATCGAAAGTAGCGAACATAGTATTACACAAGGTTAATCGCACGCCTGACTTCTGGTCAGCGTGGGTGGCTTCACGTTCACCTCATAGTGAACAACATCTGGCGGCTACACGAGCGTCTCCCCATGGATCGATGTTAACCATTCTCAATTTAGATAAAATGTGGTGGTATGCATTGGCAACATTTTTTAAACATCTAAGTTAACTTATTCTAAAGTTGTCGTATGTACACACGAACACACAAAAAGATAAACATATGTTTTAGCCATCTTCTGGTGGGAGAGGCTTCGCTAAACGCACAACAAATCAGAGCTTAGAGGCTGATTTTAATATATGATTACGTTTTAAGGCCTCAAAAGTAGATTATATAATAAATAAAATATTGGAACATCTTCTTGTGCAAAGTATACATAAACCGAATACCTTTCGGTCTGCAAAACCATATAAATGAACAAAGTTGGATTTTGTAGTGAGAAGTAGGTTGATTTTCAAGGGGCATTACTTCTGGTATTACTTCTATTTAAACATTACTATTACTATTTAACGAATATGCAAAAACTCATATTATTATATATGCATACTGATAGTCTTGTCGTAAACAGCTTGTTTTATAGGGACTGTGTGTAGATCACTATATGTCAGAGTCTATGGTTAGCAGGGTTTGAAAGTTGTGATTTTGATGTGAATGAAGGTTTCTGAATGAATTTACTTGTTTATAGTTAGATTAAAAACACGCGTAGAAGGTGTGAGGCACCAGCACAAAACGGTTTAGAAATACCAATTGCTTTAGAAATAGTTTGAACTTGTTGGAGTTGTTAAATTTTCTCATGACTGCGGAAAGGATTGGTGCCACCAGGGTCGGGCGGCGGTTGAAAGACCAAGGCCGGTCATTACACAATCGGCAGCCTAAGTAATCTCTTTGCAGACCGCTAATTCCGGAGTGCAAGGCGCGGCGCCCGACAATACACGCCGAACACGGGGTTTAACTCAAAAACGAGACATTTCGTTTAGGGCGCCACCTCGTCGCCGCTCCGCAGCGCCTAATGACACGGCCTCTCCGTCGCAACGGAAAAACTTCAAATTGATGGGTGAACAAGAAAATTATCACATCTTTCACCTTTGTATTTATACGTTCCCTACTATCAGTGTTCATTACTGTCATTATTTATACCCGGTAAAGACGGGTTTCACGGTAATTGGCAGGTACGGCGACTCTGTAATCTACGACGTTCCCCAACATAGACTACCTATTATAAGCCCGGTAAATAGCCTACTCGTTTGTATATGCATGCGGTGTACTTACCGGGCTCCATTATGTGCGGAAAACACTATCATTTCAGCCGGCCCCGGCCCAACTAGTGCTTTTCTTTGCACACATTTCCTTTTAAATCCCATTTTTACGAGTGAGCCTCGGAACATTCGTTTACGACTGAGTCTGAATGCCACTCTGATGTCCTCGGGAACATAAAGAACACCTGCCCGTGGGCAGCGTTCTGCAGCGACTGTGGGGGTTAGCGGGTCAGATTGTATCTCAGCCGATTTCCTCATTCTATCAACGTTTGGAAAAGATAAATAATAAAGAAACAGGGTTTTGTTGAAGATTTAATATTATTGAACATTGTTAGAAATATAATGATTGAGATGAAAACTTGAGGAAGGTAATTATAATTATTTTATTTATTACCCTAACATGTCATACAATATGTTTTGGAACTAAAATTGTTGAAGGTTTTGAAGGATTTCCAGCGATACAAGAAATCAGTAATGAGACGTTTCGAGATCTGCAATCTGATCTCTTCTTCAGGTGGATAACTAACCTAGCACATAACTACAATCTATGATAAAATAAATGGGCATACCAGATTGTTGTTGAAGCTTATTATGTACAAACGTTGATCTCAAATTCCCACACTTATGAAGTTTAGTGATTAAAGCGTAAGAATAATTCTTGGTAAAATCCATTAAATGAAGGAGAGTGGACTCTCTAAAGAAACAGAAATGAATAAGGTATAACAATGATGTAGCTTATTTAGATTTAAGTGGTTTAAAAAACACCCTGAGAAAGGTAATTGTTGGAACATGGTTTATTTGTGTTGAGATTATTGTGTTTTGAGCAATTTACTTAGTTTTTTTTTGTAATGTCGTTAGTAATCTATTGCTAAAATAATAAATTTCATTCGTATGCTCTGTCTTTAAATGTTGAGTCTATTTTACTGATGACTCTTTAGTCTCATTCAAAGGAAAATTTACATTTGATTTTATACTTGTTTTCTGAAGTCTTATTAATAGTCTTATATTATTTTATAAAAGAAAACTCACAATTCTACAATAATTTTTATATTTTAACACTACGCCTTTCGACATCAAAGATGCCTTCGTCAGGTGTGAATTAAAAATTTAAAACAAATATCAGCTGAGTAAAACTTATTACAAAACTTGTATGGTTAAAAGTAAAATAAAATAAATATTAGTATATGCATAAAAGTTTTGGTCAAAAAGAATTTAGTTATATTTCAAAGGAATGAAGAAAGAAATTCAAAGAAATTTTGAATTGGTCCAAAATCATTGTTTAGTATTTTATCTTTATGTTTTTTTATGTATAATGTTTCATAAGCGTCGAGTACTTCTTGTTTATGGACTTGTTTTAATAATGTGAAGTTTTAAAAGGTGTGATTTGTTTCAGATGTATGTTTGGCAATAGCTGATTTTTCGGTTTGTCCATATTTATAATATCTTTCGTATTCCTTAAATCTTTTTTTAAAGGTTATTTTTGTCTGGCCAATGTAAATCTTATCACAGTTAATTTTGTAAATGCCACTTTTATTTTCATCTAAAGTTTTATCTTTTGGATTTCCAATTAGATTATTTATCTTATTTGTTGCGCAAAATGTTATGTTTATGTCAACATGTTTTTCTAAATACTTTTTTATTTCTTAGTACCTTAACTAATGTGAACCATAACTAATGGATTGCCAATTTCGTTTTTTTGTTCACTTTTTAAGGTAGTTCTTGACGTTTTGATAAATTATTCTTTCGTTGTTTTCATAAACTGTCAATTAATTTAGTTGAGTATCCATTGAAAGCTGCTATACTTTTTATATTTCTTAGTTCTTTCATGTACTCATCGTGTTTTTAGTTAAAATACTTAATAATAGTATTTTAGGTAAAGTTTAATTGTGTTATCACCTTCTCGAGGCGAGGAATCAATATTGTGTTTGCTGCTCAGAGGTGCGAGTTACACAGGTGGAGTGCTGCCTCCCACTGCGACATCCATATTTAAACATGTCAGAGCTCTCAACGTGTCGCTCTTCTAGCAAGTGTCAACTTCTTGGGGGAGGGGGTGGGAGGTCCCTTCAGTGTCGTACAACAAACGGGATCGTCAGGGCGCTTATGATTATGACAATGTGTAATAACTAACGATTATTGTTTAACATGCTGAAGAACAACAGGTACAATGGTAGTATAAGAGTTATCGATATTAATTTTAAAAAGTATAAACAGAGAAAATACCCTCCACATTTGTTTTTTTCCACCCGCTTCAAATAAGCATCAAAGAAAATTAACCGAGAGTCTGTATAGGCCGGGGTTGAATATACACTTCAACTTTGAACAGTATTATTTTTAATTTTTATTATAACTACTTAGGTGAAGTTAAAACCCATGCTGTTGCCTCCCGATGTGGGACAACCTCGGATGGAGGAGAGACATGGGAACATTAGCTGTTTAAGAGACCATCTTTAAGTCAATAACGGTAGCAGATAGTAGAGTATACGGCCGCAGCAAAAATCTAGATCTGCTCTATCTGTAACTCGGACTGGAAATCCGACTCCGTGTCTGATGTGTAATATAATTTTTGATTCCAAATTGTTTGGATAACTAATAATGTCTTTTTTGTTATATTTTGTTAAATAATACCTTATCTACATTTAAAAATGTAGATAAGTTATCTATATTAAAAATACATATAATGTTTTATTTTTATTTCATTTCAACTACATTATCCGCACTTTATTTTTAATTGTTATTATAACTACTTAGATGAAATTAAAACTCATTATGCAGCCTCTCAATGTGGGACAAACTTGGTTGGAGGAGAGACATGGGAACATTAGCTGTTTAAGAGACCATCTTTAAGTCAATAACGGTAGCAGATAGTAGAGTATACGGTCGCAGCCTAAATCTAGATCTGCTCTATCTGTAACTGGGACTGGAAAATTCGACTCCGTGCGTGTTTTGAAATATAACTTTAATTCCAAATTGTTTGGATGAGAAAAATTATTAATAATGTCTTTTTGCTATATTTTTACAGAATAACTTAAATTTGTAAATACATATCATGTTTTAGTTTTGTTCAATTTCAACTACATTATCCGCACTTTATTTTCCACTTTAGACTTTTTTTTCTTCAGGCTTCAGAATATTTTTCTCTTAGAAGACCAGATGAATGGATTTGTAACCAAAATCCCCCAGATGCTTATTTACAAATACTCTTGTTTTGGGGGCGGAAGATTAGAAATTTGTGGATTTTGGAATTTCTTACTTTGTTTAAGAACCACTTTTGTTTGTTTGTAAATGGGATTATAATCAGTTTTGGAAAATCAGATCGCTTACTAGTAATTCTGTGCATGGCTGTAATTCTTGTTTGTATATCTGAAACAAACAAAACTGGTTTGCACAATAATATGACGTAGTCCTGTGTAAAACATTTGACTTAGAAAAGGGACATTCAAATATTATATTTTTGAGAAGTTATAATAGTAATAAACATTACAAACTAGACACTCTTTTTTGTATTCAGCACTAGCAGATGTTTCGATATCAACATTACTAGAAATAAAACTGTAATCAACATATTTACTTAATGTAATTTCTAAATAGTTAAATAAACCCATAGATGTCATAGTAGTGTTATATTTTTATACATAATTTGCTTGATGTGTAAGATGGTGCAATAGATTGTGGTTTGGCAATAATTTTATATTAAATTTATAGCTTATTAAAACATCTTTCATCTATATAGAAAACTAGGAAAATGTTTTTGATCGCTCCATATTATACAGGCATTTTAAGTAGACAATTATGTAATAAGGCTCGAAAAAATGTTCACTTAAGATAAAAATATTACATTTGTGGAGTTTTTACATAATGTTATACCTTCAAAAAGTGATTTGGGCCTTCTTCTATGAGTTATTGTATTAACTAATTAGTGTTATAACAACAATTATAGTCAAATATAACATTCCTAAAGGAGAGGGGTATTCGGGGTAACTTTCTTTAACTGAGGCGTTTGGTGGAAAAAATGATAAAGACTACATAATATTTAATTTTGAGTTATTGTGGATTAATTAAATCACAATCAGTCTATAAGTATGAAACATCTACACGAGTAATTCTGTTTGAAGTGTGTTCTGTATGCCAGGTGTGACTGTATCTAAACAAATATAACTAATCGAGCTAATTGTTTTTTTTATTATCATCTTATATAAAATTAAATATGGTTTCATAATACCGGTAGGTAGTTAGTTTGAAAAAAGAGGATTTAATTTTTTAAGTTAGATAATATTAGTCAGTTAAACGTACACGTAATAAATAAAAGTATTTATACAACAACATGAAATAGGTTTTTAATATTTACCAAAGTAATATAAGTCTATAGTTTGAAATTATTTTGGAGTAATAAAAAATATAAAATCACATTTCGTGCTTTATCTCTGGGCACTGACTTTATCCAGTCAACCAACAGTAAATTTGAAACTCTGTTTTGGTACAATTAATGTTGAGCAAAACTTGCTAAAAAAGCAGAAAAAAATAATTATCAGTGAATATTGAATAAACAAGGGTCGGCTGAGCTTATGCAACAAAAATGCGGCGTTAACATCGGTTAGGGCGCGGGCGTAGCTGGGTCGGTGTCGGCGCTTACTATTTGATGGCACGGCCTCGCAGTAATGCGCGACAACACCACCGCATTTGCATGTCCTATTAAAAAATCAAATGATTGTTTTGAGCGTGATCACGGCCCTGCAACATTGATGTCACGTGCACCCTTCAATTCGCAATGAGGGAGTTGCCAGTCCGTCAAAGCGATCGGCACTTTTTGCCCGTGTACCGGAGTGTGCGCCATTAAAAATACAAACGACAGAAAAGAGGCGGCGAGGCTCCGTTCCGACCGTTGATTTGAAAAAGTGCACATGTCAATAATTGATTATAATTTACTATCTATGACTCGATCCCCTTTTATTCTTTATGCCGTCAGTTGTAGTTGGCGCTGATCAACAAATCATCATATGATCAATTGATTGCCGCGTCCACCGGTCCGGCGCTGTTGCTTATCAAAAAGCAGAGGTGCGATTATATATTCATTCAGATTCTAAAACGAGCTTTAACTCTATCCTGAAGCATTGGTTTTAAACTTATGAATAAACTGAACCCACTGCTGTCGACTTCCGTCATTAAACAGTTTTATTTCACCGTCATGTAACAATAATACTTACGGGTAATAAATCCTGGTAAAACGATTAGAAATACCAGAAAGAAGTTTTACTAGTGTTCTTAAATTTGTTCATAATTTTTACGAGCTTATAAAAATATTTACTTATTATTTCAATGATTTAAAGTGCTTACTGGTGCGATATTACTTTTTAAATTTTATAAAAATTACCTTTGGATTAAAGTTTTTGCCAAAAATGCAGTACATTTTTAAGACCATTGGTAATATCGATACAGGTTGTTCAGTTTACTACACATAAAGTAGGCATAGTGGGAAGGGCTGATTCAATGCGATTGTTGAGTTTAGCTCCTGTTGACCATCTTCTTACGGCTGTGGTTTCCTAGATGCGTAATAGATGCGCTGCAGCGGTACCTCGGTCAAAAACGCAGCCGCCGTCCAGTGGTTTCCTAGACTGCGTAGAATACATACGGTTGTGCGTAACATGACATCACGTAAAAAGAAATAGCTGGCGGCTGCACTATTGCTGTACAGTGATTTAAATCATGACATGGATATTATGGCATTATAAGCTTCGGAAAAACGTACACAGTGCAGTGAGATGTTCAAAAGAAGAGACAGTGATGGTGCTTACAATTTATTAGTTACTAAACATTTAATAGTAAATGAGATTAAGTTTATTCAAATCAATTGGAATAAAAAGGCCCAAGAGTTCTGGGATCGTTGGCAGTTTCCAAACTGTGTAGCAGGTATCGATGGAAAACATGTCAGAATTTTATCTCCTGACAAGTCTGGAAGTCTTTCATAATTTTAAAGGATTTTTCTCAATCGTTCTATTTACTATGGTTCATGCTAACTGCAAATTTCTCCTCATTGATGTTGTATCCTATGGAAAGGAAGGAGATGCAGGAATCTTCCAAAAGTCAGTAATGGGATCTAAGGTGTCAAACGGGGAATATTTCCCTCCACCTAAACATTTGCCAGCGTCAGACATCAAGCTTCCTCATGTTATTGTCGGTGATGAAGCATTCAGACTGGATAAAAATGTGATGAAAAACCTTTCATCCAGAAACAAGCTGTGGCAGACTCCTCTAAGAGGAACTACAATTACGCCCTGTGCAGAGCCCGAAAGTAACGGCAAGTGAATTTGGAATCGTGTGTTGTGTTTAGAATCTTCTTTGCCCAATTAATTTGAAACCTGAGACAGTATATTTGGTGATATTTGTGCGTTGTTGCCTCCAAAACATGTTAAGGAACGAGTTCATTGCTAACAACCCCCTAACTCCTACACGTGTCGTTGTGGATGAGGTCCCAACAAAGAACATGATACAATAATTGGCTGGAACTAGCTGATTTGCCAAATCTGAAGGTTTTTAAGTGATGAGTATGTTGATGGAGTATTTCAACAGTATGTATTACAAAAAAAAAACATTTCTCGGCGACATTTCCCTCCAATTCTAATTTTGATATTGCACAAGACATGTCTGTTTACGCAGCGTATCTCAGAGTTGACTGCTCTGAAAGCAGTAAGCCAAATACGCAGCTATTGATGCGCGCGTACTTGATACGTTGCCTGGGAAACCGCTTAAATCTGATGCTGTTGCGGACATGATTCCTGAAAATCAGGAGTCATGCTCGTCTGAAGGGATCCAAAGATAGTCGGGGACGAAGAATGAAAAAGCATACCTACCCGCATCGTTTCGACATCATGGACACCCAGATTCTTCAAAGGGCTTGAGGCATTCCAGATTTCAGGAGTCAACTCTTCAACACCATCAGATTTCAGATGCTGTACGTAAGAGGAAGATGAATGGAGCTAAACTCAACATTCGCAAAGTTCAGGTTAATTGCGTTAACTTTTACTGTATCTGGAACGAGATAACTTCATTCATTTCCTGTAAAAAGGCCTATCTAGGTATATTTATTTACACATAACTCTCAAAAACAGATGGAATTACTTAAATTCTCATTATATCTACACATAAAGTAGTGTTAGTAGTTTAAAATAAGAAACAATAATTATGAGTGACTTTTTAAAATGGTTCTGTTCTTGTAGGAAGGATGTAGAAGGATGCTCTTGCACTGGGTGCTAAATGTGTAAATATCTGCTACTGAAGATACAAATGTAATAATACAACCCATTAGTATGTTTCATCTTTCAAAGGGATAACATGGTCTTTCGTCTATTTTGATTTCGTTATTTATATTTAAATTGATTGCATTTTGTATTTTATTTAATATCTTTTGTAATGATGCCAACTAGTTCTTTATACTACTCGTATGTATTGTAAATCCTTACTAGAAGACAAAAGAGATATGGGTAAATATTACAACAAAAAACGTGAATTGGCAAAGTTGTAATTACAACCTATAGGTAAAGGAAAAAAATAAAATTGCCAAAATTATAATGTCTTGACATTAAGAATGTTATCGGAATGTGTAAGAATGGTTTTTGTACTATCGATAAAGTTAATCAAGAATGTATTATTGAAATTAATTATAAAAAATCTGTCTTAACACAAGCCTTACTAGGCAAGTGGAACAGCTATAAAAGATGTGTTAATGGACACTAATAAGGTCCTGATAAATTAAGTATTGAAGCGTATAAAGAGATTTCATAGACAATCCAGCTAAATGCAACACATAGATCAATACAATATTTTAGCAAATTGCAACGTATAAAATTGAAAGTAAAACATTCGAGTTGAAGCTTTAATTGTATTACATGAACATTCACACAGATGAGGTGTCATGAGGCGATTTTTAGTTCTGAGGTCCAACGCTAGGAATGCTACAGTAACTTTCATTGTTATCTTTCAAATACTATCTGACCTCACATTCACATATGGCAGCCCGAGCGCTCTCTTTTCCGCCCTCCAATTTATAGCTTTTAATAAATTAATTATCTCGTTGTAACTAATAGAACCAATTGTTGAACTAGAACACATAGTTCTTTGTCCCATGGAACCAAGAATATTAAGTAGATAAACCGTTACTCTAACGGACCACATGGGATGTATACCTAGATTATACAGGTTAAGGTAACATTGACGATGGATGATTTGAAAAGATAACAGAATTAAAGAAATTAGTGTTGTATATGCTACTGAAGTCTCTCATCCCTTGTAGTGTGTGCAGCACGTGTTGTGTAGTCTCTTGGTGTGTGGTTCTTCTGACTGATCCTCTGGATTCTCAGGCATATGCTTAAATTTTTGACGTAAGTCCTTCGTCAGATATTGTAACTTTTATAATATTTTTCCGGGTTTATGTTGTGAGGCGATAGACGGCGCAGAGATAGATGATATTACAAAGGGCCTTAAATATGTTCGGGAATATCACAGCAACTGTAAAGATTTTCCATGTGTCGCCTCTGTAAGATTTCCGAACTTATTCAATGTGACTGACTTTGGGGTGAAGATTCTCAATATCGGTCATAGGTTTTGAGATCCTAAAGTCATGACGCTGTCTACTGTAAGATCCTTGATGGTGTCTCTATTGATCCTCTAACTTCCTGGTCTGATGCAAGGAAGACCTTATAGCCTGTGTAAATAAAGATCTTCCCCATGATCATGCCCCACGCTCATCACTGAACCTCAAGAATCTTGAGGAATGCTTGTTTTAAATAATCTCAATACTATTACCTTTAATTAATATTATGAAGAATGCTCTGTACATCAATATAAATGGAAGAATTTAAATTTAACAAAAGTTCTGACCAAATATTGATTTGTTAAACGCCTCTGATTATTTGCTTCTTGATAAAGTTACACCATTGTAGTTTCGCATCAGTAAGACATAACTAAATTAGCAAAGATTTACTGGTTTGACTGCGATTGTTTTTTTACATTTTCATGTCGAAGTGAATATGATTCTACGAGAATAAAAATAAATGATAACAGTTTTTTATGTTTTTATGAACGATAAATGAGAAATAGTGATCTCTGTCATAAAAATCCCTAAAGAATGTAAACCAATATATTTATTCGTAAAAAGAGAAAACATTATTTCTGTTTCTGTTAACTACATTCACAGAAATAAACATTTCATTTTTGTTAAATTAGCAAGGTTAAAACACACCATCAAATTAGGCGATTTTGTTCAAAAGTCTTAAGAATATTAAGAACCGCAAGGGAAAGTAACACGGAAACAAACGTGATACGACAACAGAAGAAAAAAGGCAAAAAAGTGAAGCAATCACATCACTTCTCTGGCGAACTTGAAGGAAGTCTAAACCTAAACACAAATTAGCAATTTAGTACGGCACCTCTAATTGCAGTTGGACGTAAATGAGATTTATATTACTCTATCACGAGATTACCAACCACAATATTGACTGGAAAATTACTATCTGCAGCACTGATTAGTGTAAAGTGGTAGGTAGGAGATTCCTGGGAGCGTAGACCACACTGCGGTCGCCTCACCAGCTAGCGATTCCTCTCATTACATCCTCTGCATAACCGCTGACATGGCGCGGAGTGGGCTTACCGTGTCAGTGAAATATCAAATCAGTGGTGCTGTGGTGATGGAGAGTCTCTAGAAGTGTATACCACACTGCGGTCACCTCACCTGATATTCCTCTCATTACATCCTCTGCATAACCGCTGACATGGCGCGGAGTGGGCTTACCGTGTCAGTGAAATATCAAATCAGTGGTGCTGTGGTGATGGAGAGTCTCTAGAAGTGTATACCACACTGCGGTCACCTCACCTGATATTCCTCTCATTACATCCTCTGCATAACCGCTGACATGGCGCGGAGTGGGCTTACCGTGTCAGTGAAATATCAAATCAGTGGTGCTGTGGTGATGGAGAGTCTCTAGAAGTTTATACCACACTGCGGTCACCTCACCTGATATTCCTCTCATTACATCCTCTGCATAACCGCTGACATGGCGCAGAGAGGGCTTACCGTGTCAGTGAAATATCAAATCAGTGGTGATGTGGTGATGGAGAGTCTCTAGAAGTTTATACCACACTGCGGTCACCTCACCTGATATTCCTCCCATTACATCCTCTGCATAACCGCTGACATGGCGCGGAGTGGACTTACCGTGTCAGTGAAATATCAAATCAGTGGTGCTGTGGTGATGGAGAGTCTCTAGAAGTTTATACCACACTGCGGTCACCTCACCTGATATTCCTCTCATTACATCCTCTGCATAACCGCTGACATGGCGCGGAGTGGGCTTACCGTGTCAGTGAAATATCAAATCATTCGCGCTGTGGTGATGAAGAGCTTAATTTTGACTTTTTTAACCCCAAAGTAAAAGCGTTTTTCCTTGCACCAAGAGAAAGCTATGTATCAAGTATCTAAGATTTTCTACCGAGCTATCGTAAGAACGCAGACGAGCAACGGCGCAATTTTCATAATAATAAAAAATCCTCTCGCGTTAATGGTAAGAAGAACGCGAGATCTCCTCCTTATTAATAAGAAGAACACATTTATTAAATTTGTAACCACATTTATTAACACTATTTAACACTAATTTCTTAAACACTGTGTGCATCATGAAACACTTTTGCACAAGTTAGAAAGGAGTGGTGTACCCATGCTTCTAAAATGACTTGGATCATATCTTAGTGACCGACAGCAGTGTGTGCAGATCTCGGGAGCCTTATCCTTAAAAACAAAGATCACCCATGGAGTGATCCTTGGGCCAGTTCTTTTTGTTCTTTACGTAAACGATCTGAACCTATCGACCCAGAATGGAAAGGTGGTTCAGTATGCTGACGACCCGAATCTCTGTGTTAAAGCCAAAACACTTCTAAACCTGGAAATAATTACTTTTTCTAAGTTGAATTCCTGCATTCAATTTTTTTCTGAAATCAACCTGAAAACAAATGAATCAAAGTCAAATTTCATGAAATTTTCACTAAGCAAACGAGAATCTGAAACAAGACCTTCATTGTTTGTGGATGATCTCCCGCTAACCTGGGACGATCACGTGGATTATGTCTGTGCCAAGGTTGCGTCGGGCATCTTTGCCCTTCACAATTTGGCAAAGCACTGCCCAATTACGATATTGAAAATGACCTATTATGCCTTAATTTATCCCCACTTGGGATATGGAATCAGACTTTGGTGCATTTGTGCACAGCACAAGCTGGAGCGAGTCTTCAGGCTCAAAAAGCCGTAAGAGTATTTCTGAATTTTATCACTAGAGAGTCGTGTAGAAACGCGTTTAGGGAGCAGGGATTTCTGACTCTGCCCTATCTCTACATTCTTGAGGTGATCCTTTACTCCGTGTCGAGGGGTGCTTTGGTTCGGGGAGGGGATGTTCACCCACACGTGTCGAGAAGCAGAGACATAGAAACATATCACTCAGTTGGCGAGTTTGTGATCGATCACTGTAATGAGCGACCAAAAAACCAAAAATTCTCAAAGACCAGCAAGACAAATAAATTTGCCGGGCCTGTAAATTTTGTGAAAGAGGCGTGAGTGATATAACGTATGTCTGAATTGTCAGAATGAATGATTAGGTTATGTAGAACGATTGTAATACAATGTGTGCATTGTCTGTTCACAATAAAGTTTATTATTATTATTACATAATTGATTTTAACTCTGTGTCTACGTGTGGTTGTATTGCGTATGTATGTATTTGTATAAGCCAAGCGATGCTAACGCCGTACGGACGAAAGCGGTATTGCATGTCTCTGTTAATTACAAACTAGAGCCAGACTACGCGCTGATCCTGGGTTATGGCAGTCGGTTATTAGCGGCAAGAAACGATTACGTCTAATAATTTCACCGAGCACTTTAACCACACGCAGATAAATTCAAATCACGAGAACATTTAAACCCGCTCGGTCCATAAAAATAATCAAGAACTACATTTGCGCGCGCACTTTGTAATTTCAATAAGCGGTAAAGCCGAGTGACGTATATTTTGCAATTTTAAAACAGGTGAAATACAACGTACAGCCGCCCGGCTTATCTAGTTGTTTAGCATAATAACGCTGTGCAGCACTGCGACTCCGCAAATTATTGTGGTTTTGCCAGGAAAGCAGAGATATGTCCGGCCGGTTTATAGCCCGCCATTGTGCGGCGCGGCGGCGCGGCCGGCCGATGGCTTGATTTCACTTAATAACCGAGATGGATGGTAATGGGGCTGTAAATCAGGCCGAGAAAGAACTGGCTCGATCGACCTCATGTTTATTGCATACAGATAACTGATGGCGCAGTTTGTCTTGAGCTGGTGTCACGATAAAGAGGCAATTAGTACCGTTACTGTAGATAGACAGGAATAATAAACAGTGGGCGCACGGGAGCCGCCGCCCTCGCCTGTGCCCCCCCCGCACCACCCCGCCATGCCACGCCGCCTTTAATTGCTATCGGCATCATAAATCTCTTAATAACATTTAATTATCGAGTAATTACGGGCTTACACCTTCTTTAGGTGCCCGCGAGGTTACTGGCGGAGGTAGTTAATTATGACTGCTTAATGGGAATAATAATAGTCATCAGTAGACAGTTGTGGACTAAATATCTGAAAGTATAGATTAATCTGTCTTCTTTTCAACGTAGTGGTAGAAGTAAATCACTCTCCAAATGTACATAGGCTTCTGAAGGATTAATAAACCGGATAGGCCAGAAGTGTAGAAAAACAATCCGACATAACAGACTTTTCACCTATTGATCCCAAAATCAACAGACCAAAAGTAGTACCTGTGTACAAGGTTTTTAGGTTTCTAGCACATTTATACCACGACAGACGGATGGACTGACTTTTACCTTATGATACCAAACTACATTCAGTTCTTCCTTGGATCAAGTGAAATGTACACACGAAGTTTCTCGTCCCTAGGTCCTTTCTAACGAGAGTAACCGCACAGGAAGATGAACTGCTCTCTAACCCATTGACCCTAGCATCAATTGAGTTCTTGCTTGGACCAATAGAAATGTATAGGCTACACGAAGTTTCTAGTCTCTAGATCCCTTATATCAAGAATAATCCCACAGCAACATGGACTGCTCTTTAACCTATTGACCCTAGCATCAATTAAGTTCTTGCTTGGACCAAGATAAATGTATACACGAAGTTTCTAGTCTCTAGATCCTTTATATCAAGAATAATCCCACAGCAACATGGACTGCTCTTTAACCTATTGACCCTAGCATCAATTAAGTTCTTGCTTGGACCAAGATAAATGTATACACGAAGTTTCTAGTCTCTAGATCCTTTATATCAAGAATAATCCCACAGCAAGATGGACTGCTCTTTAACCCATTGACCCTAGCTAGCATTAATTGAGTTCTTCCATGGACCAAGAGAAATGTATACATGAAGTTTCTAGTCTCTAAGTCCTTTATATCAATAGTAATCCCACAGCAAGATGGACTGCTCTTTAACCTATTGACCCTAGCATCAGTTGAGTTCTTGCTTGGACCAAGATAAATGTATACACGAAGTTTCTAGTCTCTAAGTCCTTTATATCAAGAGTAATCCCACAGCAAGATGGACTGCTCTTTAACCCATTGACCCTAGCTAGCATTAATTGAGTTCTTCCATGGACCAAGAGAAATGTATACATGAAGTTTCTAGTCTCTAAGTCCTTTATATCAAGAGTAATCCCACAGTAAGATGGACTGCTCTTTAACCTATTGACCCTAGCATCAGTTGAGTTCTTGCTTGGACCAAGATAAATGTATACACGAAGTTTCTAGTCTCTAAGTCCTTTATATCAAGAGTAATCCCATAGCAAGATGGACTGCTCTTTAACCCATTGACCCTAGCTAGCATTAATTGAGTTCTTCCATGGACCAAGAGAAATGTATACATGAAGTTTCTAGTCTCTAAGTCCTTTATATCAAGAGTAATCCCACAGCAAGATGGACTGCTCTTTAACCTATTGACCCTAGCATCAGTTGAGTTCTTGCTTGGACCAAGATAAATGTATACACGAAGTTTCTAGTCTCTAAGTCCTTTATATCAAGAGTAATCCCACAGCAAGATGGACTGCTCTTTAACCTATTGACCCTAGCATCAGTTGAGTTCTTGCTTGGACCAAGATAAATGTATACACGAAGTTTCTAGTCTCTAGATCCTTTTTATCAAGAGTAATCCCACAGCAAGATTGACTGCTCTTTGACCTAATGAACCATAATTTTTTTTAGATATACCAATGTGTCTTTATGTGCCTAGAACTTGTCGTACAAGGTTTATCGAATAGAAACACATGCGGACGGACAACGAAATCCTTTGGGCCCTTAATAACTTATTTCTACGAAACATATATTTAATTTGCAAATGGCAAAACTAGAGGCAAGAGTTTTTACTTTTAAATTTAAGATAAATTACTATACACAATTTACAAGAAAACTTAGAAAAATAGAAAACAATGCATTTGATTAGAATGCAATATTGAAAAGAAACAGACTTTGACCATCATTGTTATCATACATAACGAAATGTTCAGATACTTCGACGACTATCATAACGTTACGATATCGTGTATTTCTAAAGTCAGCAATAAGACTTTTTTTTCTTTGTTTAAAGTTTATTTTTGACGATGCAAGGATTGTGAAGGAAACAGGATTTTTTTCCGGACATTTGCCATTGTTCAGTGAAATAAGAAAATCAGTAACACTACGTTTCGAGATCTACAATCTCATCTCTTCTTCAGGTAAATAACTAACCTAACACATAATAACAAACTAGGCTTAAATAAACAAATCATACTAAAACGTTGTGACACGCATAAGTCAGGAATCACAACCACGATGTTGTATGTCATCAACCTCTTTAACTCTAAAATATGCACTTAATGAAACACTAATTATTAAAACTGAACTGCAGAATACAGGTCACAATAAGTCTGCAAGACTCGTATAGTGCATTATGAGTTGGAAATTTATGTAAAATAAAGGAGGATTTTCTTTGAATCAAGATTAAATAAACTGGATCAATTAATATACCCTGTGCCTTAAACCAAGAACAAGATTTATAAACGTAAATTAGGAGTATGTTTAATTGTCTAAAACAGTTCGAAACTTGCATTGTGTTCACCAACGGAAACTCTCTACCGTGCGAAACACAGAATATTTATTTTAAGAGAGACGAAAACAAGAAGTAGAGATCGGGGTGAAGTGATACCGTGGAGAGGTGAGAGGTGAGAGGTGTGCATAACACTTAGCGGCGGGCACAAGACGGATAGGGGCAAGAGTCAGGCCGGGCCGGGGCAAGCCAAGGGATGGCCTGGCCACTACTCACCCTCGCCCCCACCGGTCACCCGCGATTTATTACAGCTGGAAAAACAAGGGCGTAAATACGGTAACTCCGCTAACAGCTCGCCTACCTCCGCTCGTAAACTATTAACCAACTTACGACCGCTTCAATCCTTCCCTTCCCGGCCTGACCTCTGTTTTCTGAAAACTCAGCATACTCGCCTCACTGAACATGCCGGATAAATGGGTTCTCCGGTTTCATTGAACGGTCCAGGCTTTTGGCATTTTACGCAGTTTCATCTTCTCAGCAT
Source organism: Homalodisca vitripennis (assembly GCF_021130785.1). Classification (NCBI taxonomy): domain Eukaryota; kingdom Metazoa; phylum Arthropoda; class Insecta; order Hemiptera; family Cicadellidae; genus Homalodisca; species Homalodisca vitripennis. The sequence goes on along the minus strand of NC_060211.1, from coordinate 56,706,535 downwards.
GCCATCAATTTGTTCTCATAAAAGTACTTTCCGATATACGAATTTAAACTTATTTACGTGTACGAGAATGTTTGTGTATAATGCTTTTTGGAAATACATTTATATTATTTGTGGAGACTATTAATGAGATCAGGAGTTTTTGATGCTAGTGTTAATTATTAATTGACTTATAGCTATTATATAATGATTAAATCTGGAGTTAACTGTGTAATTATGTACAACAAACACTGTATAACATGTATGATAAAAACTATTAAACAAGAACATAACGCATTTGATGCAGACAGGTCTTTCTGGCCTGTATATTTATAATTATAAGGAATCAGGTTTAAACGATAATATAATAGCCAACATAATTCTAATACTAGAGTCTCAAGAGGATTGTAGAAAGCAATTAGAATATATCGAATCCCATATTAAATTATAACGTTTGGATTATAGCGATAAGATATAAAGTAGAGGATAATATTTTATGTTTTACTATCACTGGGATAAAATGTTTACACATCAATCGGCAATTCTTTAAAAATTAGATCTCAGTTTATGACCATTTGTTGAATTTTAATCTCAATTTAAAACGATTTAAATTCACTATAGTATTGTTAGAAAAGTACAACAGTTTATTAATAACATTAATTTGAAGGTAATTGGTAGAGACAATGAATAACACTAGCCCGAGTGTCGACCATTGAGGAACCTCTATATTTCATAAAATCAAATTAGACATTACCAACGTTTTGTTTTTTTAGATATTATCCGACAAGATAGATTTAATGATGGTTGTATACTGTTTCACTTGTTTGTGTACAATATTTGTTTCCAATACAATTTTCAGTTGGTAAAAATGTGTATAAATTAAAATGTACACTCTGCGAGCCAAGTTAAGCTCCTAAAGGCAACTAAATACATCGCTTGTTGCTGCATTTTATTGCGGTATCATTAAATGTTATTATTATATACTTGACTCTTACGTGCCTAGCATTTCTGAGGAAGATATTGATTCCATGTAAAATACACATTCGATAAAAAGGTGAGTGTTCAAAGTGTCTCAGAGATGTTTTATCATTTTAAATTTCGCCCTGAGGCTAGAACTGATCTCCATTCACCCTATTACAGGTTTATGATTAAAAAGATTTGATCTGAAGTTTGATGACCAGGAAGCATTCTTAATAAGTTGGAATCGACCAATCTGAACAGAAATAGGGATATTTATCTGTAAAACTACCCTAGAGAGAGTCTTCCGCGATCATCCTTACATGATTACAGAGTTTTATCATTTAATGCTGGTATTACTTCCTGTTCCTTGAGTGTTAATGAGGATTTTAAACCAGTTACAAGAAAGTTATAAACTTGATAAGTCGTAGAGATATCACAAACTATTTAATATATTCAGGTCATCCTTGAAATACGTCCTATCCACAAGACATATCGGCGATTCTGAACGATTGATGATTTAGATGGTCTGAGAAGGGAAGTGAAAGCGAATTAGAATGCTGTCGGAATGGGCAAGGTATTCAGTGAATGTCGAAGGTGATATAAATATAAAACCCGTCTAACCTCCAGGAGTATGTTAACCTGTCTCGGATTTTAGTGCTATCTTAACTGCTTCTTCCCAGCTGTGACTATCAATCTCTGTAAACTTGTGATACTTACTCACCCCAAGAAGCTGAGATTCCATCTGTCTTAACAAGAAGCAATTAATAACATAATTGCAAAAATACCATTATGTGCGGTTATTCGCAAAGAAAGGTGGAAGAATAAAATTTATTTATTTGGAGACCTAAGAGTTAAAAATGTATGAAAACTAATCTATAAAGATGTTTTATATTAACAAGTTTTATATAAATTACAAACATTTAAATGTACGGGTATAATGGAAATGCTCGATATGAGTATGCCCTTGGTTACTCTGCATATGTCCAGGCGAATATTCCAATTCTGCCCAAACACTCAGGAACATGATTTGTGTTATGCGTTGTCCTAAACCTTGCAGATTTTGAAGCACATGTGGATAGTATACTTTGTCTTTGACGAACCACCATAAGAAACATTCGTAGGGAGATGCCACCTGATCATAGCGCCCACCGCATCATATATCCAGAGCTACCATCCTTGATATGTTTTCTTACGCTTTACGATCATGGTCATAAGTACGTTTATTTGGTTGTACTTATGAAAATATTATGGAAATATTTCGTCGCGGAAGTTTTTGTCACATTTTTATTGATTGAAATAAAAAACCTCTTAGACACACGAAAGATGCATGAAAATAGAGTCTGTGTAAGATTTAAAATATGAATAGTTCTCGTGGGAATATTTAGATCTTTACAACAAATATTTTTTCTATTCATAATAAAATGAAATTTATTGTACTAGTCCTTAGAACCAATAACCTTTATCAATATCAGTTTTGTTTATTTCACTTAATTCGAGTCAGCTGTACCGGCGGCCATCTTGAATTCAACCATATAAGAACAGTATGAAACTTCAAACACTTCTGAGACCTTACTTTTAACTATAGACTTATAGGAGTCTTATAGTATAAGGATAATAATTAATACGCATCCAATCGCGATTTAGTTTTTTCAACATTTCAATTTGATATTTATAAAAAAATGTAAATTTATTTCATTTCGTCGTTTGAATATTAAAAAAGTATAGAATTTTAAAAGACATTAAAACTCGTTTGGATGCGTATTTATTATACCTTAAAATGAGAGTTCTCCTGATATTCAAAGACCAAAAATAAGGGCGTAAAAGTTTGAAGTTTAACTTATAGGGTGAAACTTAAGGTCGTTTCCTTATAGCCGACTCTTAATTAAAAACATATGAATGTAATGATTTCCTCATTATTAGATTCTGTTAAACAATTTTAAATTAGCCTACAAGAAAGAAATAAGATGTTATATGACTAATACCAGAATTTTCCATATCCTTCCCGAGATTCTAGTGTAACATCAAAATCTTCTGCATTACCATCATCGATAAACTCCTTTATCGGTCCTAGAAGTGTTTTCTTTAAGAAAGATATCCTGTAATCTTATGCCAACGAGTTTCTCCCTTCGTCGCAACCAGATAACTCTTGCTTGCAGCAACAAGACTGGTACCCACCTGCTAGCAGTGGTATTGCCCAGCAGCACACAGTGTGTCGCTGTGGCTGCCGTGTCGCGTGGGTGTGGCACGCGCAAAGGTCACATCATGGCCCCTTCAATCAGCTGACTGCAGCCATCAATCAACTCCTTCCCACACGACTCACCAGATGATAAACATGTCGGTGTATTTGCATCGGTAATTGCCTCAATCCTGGCCGAGGCTGGGGCAGCGGTCGCGGTCCGGCCGAGACTCGGGCAGCCACCAGCCGGCATTATCATACAAATCGTCGGTAGTAAATGTCGAACCGTTCACTACAAATGTTATAGCGACTAGGTTAAGTTACAGTCGCGCTTTGCATAAACATTGCCCACTCGATCCTGTGTGATTGCCACGTTGGCGGCTGACTGACACGGACTGGCTTCCACAAGTCAGTCGAGATCTCCTGGAACACTCCTGAGCAATTCTGGAAATTGTTACTTATAGTATCTGCTAGAAGGGCCATATAGATAGCTATGCCTCTTACTATTGTTTCAGTCTGCCTTCTACATAGGCACGACAACAACAATACCTGCAGTACCATACAGCTACAAAACAAAAAGAAAAAAACCATAGAACATGTGATATGTGTGGATATTCATGGAGGAATGTTACATCAAAGCTCTTCTCCTTCCAACACCCACAACTCAAGCCCATGACTTATAATATATATGTAATAAATATATCTTATTATTTAATATTCCAGTAATTTTTTCTATAGTTATGTACCTAAACCCTATACATCTCTCTACTATTGCACAACACCCTTAAAGCTGACGATCATCATTTCTTAGTCTTTCTTTTCTTATATTTATTTTTGTGCTTTTATAGATTCCATAATCTATCGTTTCCTTTTGCATCTTTACAACTGTTCGTACACTGAACATTTCCTCCATCAAACATTGTGGTGGTGGTCTGCACATCCTTCCATCCGGTAGTTTATTGAGCATGGAACGTACTTAGGAAGGACAAGAGCTTCGGGAGCTGTGTGAGATCAGGTTTTCCACCTAAGTATGGAAGTGATGGGAAGGAGAAAGGAGTATCAGGGCACTTTCCTTCTGGGTTCCCGGATTTTCCATTTATGTAGTATGTCTGTCCGCACAATATCTCGAAAACAAATTGCCCTATAGACTTGAAATTGTGCATGATATGTGAGGAACACTGAGTTGAATGATGGCGTATGTCACTTCATGGGAATTGGCTAAGCGTTAGCGTTGTATTTTTTACTTTGTTATTTTGGGCAGAATAAATAAATTTGTCAACAAATAGAGTAACTCACGACAGATTTTAATATATATAAATTCTGGATATAATTTAAACGGTCCCGAGATATCTATGTGAAACCTTGACCCTACCTATTAAACATATTTTTCTAAATTTTTAAGTTGTTGAAAATTTTGCCCCCTTTTCTAAAGGGGGGTAAAGGGGGGCAACTAAATATTTTCAAATACAAACCCCTATCATGTGACCCCTCATTTTAAAGGGAATAAAAAAAAGAAATCAAATAATGCAAACTAGAGGTCTCTACGTTTATTTTAACAGATTTTATGACAAATTTACAATTGAGTAAAGGGGGGGGGTAAAGGGGGGCAACTAAACATTTTCGAATACAAACCCCTATCATGTGACCCCTCATTTTAAAGGGAATAAAAAAAGAAATCAAATAATGCAAACTAGAGGTCTCTACGTTTATTTTAACAGATTTTATGACAAATTTACAATTGAGTAAAGGGGGGGTAAAGGGGGGCAACTAAACATTTTCGAATACAAACCCCTATCATGTGACCCCTCATTTTAAAGGGAATAAAAAACTAAATCCAATAATGCAAACTAGAGGTCTCTACGTTTATTTTAACAGATTTTATGACAAATTTACAATTGAGTAAAGGGGGGCAACTAAAAATTTACAAATACAAACCCCTATTATGTCTCAAGTTTTTACACACGTCTAGCACACTGTCAAACAGCCGAAGGTGAACAGATTGAACAACTCCTACATTAAAACAGGTAACTGTTTTTTAGAATTTGCGTTAGTCGACTCATGTTACGATAGACAGGACAAGACAGTTACTGATTTTATTATTCCCTTTAAAATGAGGGGTCACATGATAGGGGTTTGTATTTGAAAATGTTTAGTTGCCCCCCTTTACCCCCCTCTAGAAAAGGGGGGAAAATTTTCAACAACTTTAAAAATTAGAAAAATATGTTTAATAGGTAGGGTCAAGGTTTCACATAGATATCTCGGACCGTTTAAATTATATCCAGGTGTGCCAGGACATAAAACTCACTCTGTATAATACTCATGTTAACTATTCCAAAACGCAAATTCTATAATGTATTGGTGTGTAGATTTGTATTATTTAAGCACTGGTATGAAACAAAATTTGTGAATGAAAACAATTGTATCGAGAAAGGTTTGGTCTGTTTTTTTATTTTTCTTTTTTAATGAAATGCCATTTCTTTATAAACAAGAATGAATTTTATGATCGTTCATATTCAACCATGGAATTAGGCTGAGCATGTTTGAAGCTTATTACTCAGTATGCCAACACAATTTCTGTTTTGTCTGCTGGAGATGAACAAAGTTCTTTCTCGTATGATTCCCTGTCGTTCTATGTCAATAATGAAATGTGTTACAACATACTCATGACTTGAAATGTTGTATTGAACTTTGCATTGAATCTGTTAAGCCTGTTTCGCGTCATGTGGTTTGGCGTTCTCCTACATTGTATACCGAAGAATTTTTCGATTTCGTTACATAGTACCCACAGAACACACCCTTCCAAATCGTTCGCATTATACGAAGGGCTGGACATCTTATGTAAAATAATGTAAATATGTCCACTGACACTGAAATGAAAGTGCAAGTGGAAATAAAGAAAAGGCAGACTTCAAAACTAATCATGCCTTTCTACGACACAGGCTGTATATTCATTTCTGCGCGCACTTAAATCCCAAATCCAAGTGAATTTGTACCTTCGAGGACTAAATAGAGTTAAAGTTATATAAAATGTCAAGTACCTAAGTGATAGTCTATGCACATGTGCCTATAGGCTAGTCCCTGAGGCGATGACTTTCTCCTGAGATTCAGAAAGCCCAGCGTGATGTTTCTGACGCACTCCAATTTTCTTGGTTAACCCAAATTATTGGTTAGAACTATTGGCTTCTACCACAGGCAAAATGATCTACGCCTGAAGATTCTGAAGAGATCTTGAGGTTTTGAGGTTTGGTCTATGATAAGCAATTTGGGGAGCTAGAACTATGTAAATTACCTCATAGGCTCGACTGCAAGAGAAAATTCTTCTATACATGAAGCAATATGTAATCTTTATGTGAAATCCTATACATCATCATGATAAGCAGTTATTAATGCCGCAATATAATAAAACAAACGTTTATATAGATGACACTATACTTTAGTATAATTAGGCTTATTACGAGATTCATTAAGGATTTCATAGTGTGTTCGGCTTTTAACAATTCTAATTTAAATGGCAATAAACATTTTAACTAGAACATTTCTGAGGTATTCATGAACAAACTATTAAATCCCTCACCGAAAGGTAAAAAACAAGTTGGAATTAAAGCATTATCATTAATTACTGGTCTACGGTCTGTTGGTCCCATAGATTACTGCGTCATTAAAATATAAAATAACTTTTATGGTTATTAGCAGATTTGTTATAAATTATAACATTTAAGCTCAATAATTTTTTATCGATCGTTTCTTTGCAGCTTTAGCAGAGTATACTCAATTTGTACACAAATATTGAGAATTTCTTGGCTTTTTTCAGACTTCCAATTCTGACATATATGGTATTAAAATATATAAAGTCTGGCATTAAGAATATTAAGAAAAAAATGAGGAGTCGGTACAGAGTATTGGGATTAGGATATTACAGTTATATACAGTATACATAATACTGCTTGAAAACATGAAGCCGCAGGTAACAGCTAGTACTGTACATGTTTTGGAACTCTCCTTAATGTAAATACGTTGGTGCAATTATTTTGAATGTTTTATTCAAATTACTTTAGAAATTAAAATGTAATCAATCCTAGTTCAAAATTCAAATTAGCAGCAGTGCATTAGTGTTTCAGATAGGATTCTTTTCATCGTAGAGCATATAAAATTAAGATATATATATATATATATATATATATATATATATATATATATATATATATATATAAACTGAACGACATGCAATAGCTGAACAGGATAAATATATGCTGAGTGATTGATTTAAAACGTATCCTTAAACAGTCACGAGATACTAGACTTGATCACGTACAACACGAGTCGTACTATGCATAATTAATGTGCTTGAAGTTGTTAACGACATCTTATTGTTCATTAAACGGTATGCTGTATTGATCGTATAGATGAGGAGAGGAAAACCTATCGTTATAATAATTAATTAATTAGAATAATCTAAATAAGAGCTGAAATGAAGATTTAAATACAAACCAGCCTCTTTGGTAGCTTAACAAATCTGTGAGTTAGGAAAATCATTCTCAGTTCATCATAATCTGAGAACACCATTATTAAAATTAATTTTGTATAATGACAATGTTGAATTTTTCTCTTGGGCTCATGGGGAGTTTTATTGATTCAGACAGACAAATTCTGCCCAAACAGCTGTCCAGCCAAGCTACTGGGTGGTTGTTCAACGTTTATTTACACTATAAAGCATTCACCATGAAAAACCTTAAAACATTGATCCCTTATAACCTCATCCGATCTCACAGTGGAATACAGATAGACCCAAAAGGGGACGCTGCTTTAGCACCCCCTGGAATAAGCACCCCCTCGGGCTCTGACGTCACGGCAGGGGGGGTGCTAATTCAGCGCACGGACACGGACCAGGCACTGAATTAGCACCCCCCGACTACAAGGGGGTGCTTATTCAGCGCAATGGACATGGTCGAAGCCCTGAATTAACACCCCCCTGTTCCAAGGGGGTGCTTATTCAGCGCATGTACATGGCTCAGTCACTGAATTAGCACCCCCTAGCATTCAAACAACAAAAAGGATATTTATCTTTTACATATTCAATTGATAAACGATTCAATAATATAATAACCAAATATGCCTACTTTCTCTTCAAAATTACCATAGACTTAATATTACACAATAATGCTCCGAATAACAAGGCTAATATACCTTAGCACTCCTCCCTCTCACGCGCATTGTCCATATTGTTGTAACAATTTTCACTCATGACTTTGATTTTCTTTAATTTTTTTCTAAATATCACATAGTAAAAATAATTAATTAAATCATATTCTTCATTTATTCTATTTTCAGTTGATTTTGTAGTTAATAAGTTTGTAAAATTAATTAACGCACTGCTAAATATATATTAGAAAAACATAAAATTCTCTACGCACAGATCATTAAAGCCCATTTAGGCTCTTTTCCCCTTTACGTTTTTTAATTACGAGTATATAGTAATTAGAGACAAATTAAAACTAATGATAAATGCTGCTTTTGTCTTTAATTTTTATTAGCTGTCTTAATTTAGATGTATGGTTTTATTCTTTTGAAGATATAAGATTTGTATTATTGTATATTAAGTTCTTTCATATCAACTATAAGAATACTATAAAAACACCATCATTTGTTTTCCTCTTGAATATAAGATATTTACTGCTGTATCTACAGTTGTACATTTTGTGAAAGTGAAAGCTATTTTTTAGTCGATTTTTGGAATATTACGGAAGGTAAAATGTAATTATGGTTTTTATACACAATTAGTCTAGTATCTATGCTGTGTTATTTTTACTGTACAGGCATTGCGTACTGCGCGTCCATACCAATGGAAAATCTACTCATGGTCTAGTTAAGGATATTCATTGAGCATTAACATTTCAAGCTTAATCCAATCGTGAAAACTCAATGAAACATGTTTCTCGATATAATTAAAACTATGTTATTTGTATATGAATCCATAATTAAACTATTTATTTCATTTAATAGCTTCACGGAAATGGAGTGTTCTTTTTTAGTTTAATTAACTCAAAGTTAAAAACTAATATAATTTTGTAATCAATTTAGGCTTGTATTTTAGGCAAAATAGTTTTCACTGTCACAGTATAGAATTTTTCTTTTCGGTATTTTTTGTTTCATATTTAATTTTAATTACATTTAAAAATTAGTTTTTATGGAATGAAACAGATGAAGCATGAAAATTACAGTTTTTGACTTGTCATTTATTACAGAAATAATTTTTCAGTACCTGCCCTTAAATAATTACTCGTAACCATCTGCAGTAAAAAACTAGATTGTAATTTTTTATCTTATGCACTATTAGGCGTACCGTGAATCATCTGCACAACGGAACAGCTCCATAGACTTAACACTACACAAAAATCCGTAGAATGGTACAAAAATATCTCAAGGTTACGCCCATAAGTATTACTATTTCCTCACATGAGGCTAACAAATTGAAGATGCATTATTAGTTTATGAACTTAACACTGTTGATAAAAAACTTATGGATGAAGAAGCATTGGTAGCTAAGGATGAAGTATATTAATCCGCAAAGGTTTCTTCCTAATTAGTTATTATAAAAAAAATGTTTTGTCGACTTCTGTCCATCTTACCTCTAGCAGATATATCCGTCTGGTAAAGGATTATGCCCTCGATTATATTACTTTTTCTAACTGTACCGATGATAATTAGTGTCATATTACGAGAATGAATAATATAATTCATATTGGGACATTCATATTAAGTGTTATCAACTATTACATGTAAAAGATTCTCACATTATATGTTTTTGTTGCTCCTTTTATGAGTAACCCTATTTTAAAATGTGGATTTATAAGTCTTTTATTACCTACAGTATTATAGAAAGGAGGGATCGTGATTTGTAATTACTTTAGAACATCAGTTCCAAAAAATAATGGAATCAGTAGTATGCCATTTTTTAAAGACATAAAGGAGATGTCTATGACGTACCAGTTATTCTACAAAACTTCCGTACGAAGGGGCGGGTATCAGCTAGTAAACATATAAAAACTTGAAAACTATTTTTGCCTTAACATCGTTGCTCGTTTATATATCTGCCGTCTACCAAATATGAAATATACAGAGTAAAATCAACCTGCAAATATCGATTGTAGGACTGTAGGTCCAAACATAATTTTGACGAAGCTGACGAAACCCGTCCGTGCACTACCGACCCTACTGTCCAAAACTGATCTGGTTGCATCGAGTGGTCGAGTAATAATATCGATGTTATTCTCAGTTGTTATTCCTATATTAATACAGAACTTATTATGCATACTGAATTTGTTTGATGAAATTTCGTAAAAAATATAAGAAGAAATCAAACAATGTTCGAGTGTACAGGCCCAATGTGTGGCATGTTATACTCTCTAGGTAACGGATACTTTTACACGAGTAAAGAGAAAAGATAAACTAGAACACGGTAATGATGAATGGACAAAAACTGAAAATCATCGCCTTTTTGTATGCAGTTAAAGAATCTTTAACTATTATGTGTTACATTAGTCACACGTGCACTTCTAACTCCATGTAATCTGGAAGTTTCAAACTTAAGGATGAACATTCTTACAATATTGTAAAAAGAAGAGTGAAATATCAGTGAAGTCTTTAATAAAGCATCTAAAAAAAAATTTAAAATTTAAAATTACACTTCAGCTTAGCTGTACTTTTTGTTTTAAGGCTATTTATATCGGAAAAGTGTAATCAATGTTGTTACACTCTAAATAGAAATATTAAGCGATCAACAGTAAAGAGCTACAATAAGTACTGTTTTAATTTTAAGTCTAGGTAATCAACATGTTTAGAGTGTTTTTTCTGACGTCTTAATCAAAGAAATAATTAAGGCTATTATGGCCACAGTTCAGCAATGTAATCTCCCTTATTTCACAACCAATTTTTAAAAATTGTTATCGTTGGAATTTTAATTAAATTGTTTAATAATTGAGACTTTTTTACCATATATCGCTCTTAAGATATTTACGCTTAAAGATATTTTAGAAATCACTATTTTGAAAATAAAGCTTGTAAGAAATTTAAATTTTTGATGTAATTAAAGGCCTTAAGTTTTATAAAGGTATATGCAAAGTTTTTAACCTAAAACAATCCATAAAATTTAAATAGTAAAGTAAAAAGAGACAAAAACAAAACAAAATTTTGGCTATTTGAGTAATTATTGAGTTTTTTAGAAAGGTGAATATGATTGTTTTTTGCCTTTGATCTGTAATACTGTCTGAAAATATTGGTAGAGGTTGTGGAACACTGTATAATAATTTTATATACAGAGTGTCCTGTATTTCTTAGGCCAAAGTCTATATACCGCAACTGCTCAGGTCATGGCAAACGCATTTCAGAACATATATATATATATATATATATATATATATATATTATATATATATATTTAAGGAAATATATCTTCGGTGCTTAGTTTCCTATCCGTCAGTCTGTATGTGTTTTTTATAGACAAATTCGCTTTAATATCTTAAAACGAATAAACAAATCCTACCTAATTTGGATCAAATATTTGTGGTAACAAGGCCAGTTATAAAAAATATTCATTAATACTTTCGAAATGGCGGTCATTAAATCTGATTAACTTAGAATGTCTTAAAATCCAGCATGTATAACAAGAATAAATCTGATCGTGGATTTGTATCACAAATATAATTACTCAAATACTATTTCAAACTAACAATAACTCATTAAGAGCATCTTTACTGTGAAAAAACACGGTTCGTGAAAATAAATTAACAGCAGCTTTAGAGTATCTTATCCTATTTTTTTTTTTATTTTTGCTATTTATTATGCAAAACATTTGAAATACATGTTTCAGGCCTATCTAATGATCAAATAGAATCATATATTTAATGTTTAATGAATTTATTTAAATATCTGTTGTTTTAGGACATATTTATTTACGAAAATTTAGTCAAGTGACAATCAGATTTGTATTTCCAATAAAACCGCTTATCTTTGATTTTGTCATCTATAAAAGCATTATTGAATGAATATTACTGCGCGATTTTTCTGGTTGTTTATTATTCTTAATATACAACAGATAACCTAGTCACTTTATTTATTTTTTTTAAAACATATATTGTAAATAAATTTAAGCTTTATGATAAATAAATAAAACTGTTTACTGTTGTTAATTAAGACGCTTGTTTTTTTGTCCTTTATTGTTCATAAAGGCGTTCATTGTTGATAAATATATCTAGTAGTTTTTAATTTATTAAACAAAAAAGTTGCTTGGCAACAGATATTAATGTATTTCCTGTAATTTAAATGAAGGGACTAAGATGTAAGCACAATTGGCATAAGATATTCTGGAGCTGCCGTTTACTCGATTTTTGTATATGTGACCTAACTAGCTGAGAACCTCAATGTCTACAGTGTTTTATTACAGTAAATATGATATTTTTATATATTTGGTCATTAGATTTGTGATAGAACCCTCTCAAATTCATTTTCTCGCAATATTTAGAAAAATTGCAGATTTTAACAAGTTAAAAGGTAAAATATTTTAATAGGCACTATTTTGAAAGTATTAAAGAGAACAGAACATCATAATACATTTTTTAGCCACCATAAAATTTTGACCAAGACTTGGTGGGATTAAATTTATTAGGTTTTAAGATATTCCATTTGTAACAAGAACAAAAAATGCACACTAACCGACAGAGGGGTAATTAACCAATGTAGATCCATAATACTCAGTATATAATGTGTGTTTTGACCTAAGCAATAACGCATTTTGAAAATATGGTAGTATATTTATTGCCACGTGTTTTAACATTGTTTACAGCGTTTTTTTTATTATAGTTGAACTAACAGATATGAATATAACAGAATGATATTGATTTTTGTAGATATAAAATAATATTTGAAATTGTTTTGTCAAGTTTGTTTGATTTATACTATTCAGTTTAAATAGTATAATTCAGTTTGTGACGCGTCCCTTAACAATAATTGGCTCTTAGCCGTCACAAAATTACAATTTCACGGTTCAATATTTTCCCGCGTTTGATTGGTATTCGAAAAATTAAAATAAATAAATAATTGTTTTAAAGTGGTAATAATAATATAAAATATTTTTATTGCGTAAACAATGTACAAAATTATATAGCAATTGTTTAGTTTTATATGTTAGCTAAAATTTCCCATTAATTCACGACAATTGGACTCATTCATACATACAATAGTTTCCATTTTTAATCTCGTTCATTCGAATTTGTCCTCTCTAGCCGCAGTGTCAGTCATCAGCCAATTCAGCGGTCTCTCAAATTGTGTGTTAAAAACTCGTCTGTATTATAAGATGCTGCACGGATTAATGCTGATTTCAGACGAGCTTTAAAATACCTTTGGTATATTTGCACTTTTAATGGAATTTGGCAGCTTGTTGACAAATTGAGCGCCTGCCTGTGAAGGCAAGTGTTCATGAACTACTACCGTCCTGTGTCTCACAGTCCCGATAATTATCTCTGCCTCTGGGTTTCATAAGAGTGTACATTACTACCTCTTAAATGTTCGCATTTGTTCTTAAAAAAGAGTTTCTAAAAATATAGAGGCAGGGTGTGTCCAACAGCTGCAAAGTTTTTTAAATGGTTAATAGGTTGGTATAATCTCTGACCATGTATATTTTATTACACATGCCAGATTTAAGCAATATCACTTCTTCTGCGTTGTTCGTACCATGGTTTTCAAATTAATTTTACTTTAAAATAAAGCTGTAAATAAAGTGTTTTGAATGGCTGGAACCTAGTTTTTTACTTAAGTATATTTGATGCATAGTATTTTTACAATTGGTAATGAACTGTTTGTTTTATGAAATATTAAGTAAACCACAGCAATGCAATAAATATAATCATTGCAATATATTTAAATTATTATATATATATATATAATAATTTATATATATATATATATTTATATTATTTTATTTTATTTAAAAAATAAAAACGCAATATGGTTCAACATTTATTAATTCCTGATTTAGCAGCCCCTAAGATTCAAGGGGGTGCTAAATCAGCACATGAACACGGTCAAGGCGCTGAATTAGGGACCCCCCTACTCGAAGGGGGTGCTAAATCAGCACATGAACACGGTCAAAGCGCTGAATTAGGACCCCCGAATTCGAAGGGGGTGCTTATTCAGGGCCTGGACACGGCCCACTGCGCGCTGATTTAGCACCCCCTTTCGTGACGTCAAAATGACGTCAGTAGCGAGGGGGGTGCTATGTCCAGGGGGTGCTAATTCAGGCGCACAACCCAAAACAGCCCTACAATTGTGATGATCATTTTACTGAAATGAAGTTCACATGGTGGCCTCGGTGATTGCCTGGAGAAGAGGAGGTGCTGGAGCCAAAGTAACACGATCTACGTTTGCAAATGGCGCAGTGTGGGTACAACAGTTATCGCAAGACAACCGGATCAAGCAAGTCGAGTGTGGCTGTTGCTTACATGGGTGACCGCTGAGCGATATTGTCCTTGCAAGCAGCCTACCTGCCCGGCTAGTGATGGTATTTCGGAAGTTACCTTTAAGCCGTTTGGTCCCTAGGATAAGTGCTAGAGAGGGATTCTTAGCCCTAACTTGCCTGATAAAATAAGACATCTCTACTTTACTTTATGCCCTGTGAGAATTTGAGATACCAAACGATCACGTCAGAAATACGTTGTTATTGACCTGGACCTCGTAATTAAGACATAAAGTTGTTCAATAACTAGTTATCTCTACATGGATCAATTTTAGCAGATTGCAGACCATCCAACACATACCACATTAACTCCATATTTATACACTTAGTAACTTTTTTAAAGAGCAGAATTATTTTTTCCTCCATGCTGAACAGATGAACATCAGCTACCACAATCTCACAATTGTTATAGACGTGTGATAATTCAGTATCAGCCGCCCTTGATCGTATTGTTGTTAGCAGTCAGATGATTCACCCTTGAACTGAATGAAACCCTTCAGTCATCAGGATTCCGCCACCGAGGCTGATGACTTTTACAAGCATCTAACCAAGGTGACTACTATCTAAGAATCGAGCCATTTAGTCCACCATCGTTCGTAGTTAATTGGAACATAGCCGTAAGCACATCCTTAGGCAGCCATCGGCGGATTTCAGAATGCATAGAGCGATCAGGTGGTCTACATTTTTCCAAAGTAACTTTACTTAGGATCAAAACTGATAAAGAAAGAGAATGTGAAATACGAGGAAGCGTAAATTTGTAGTGCTGCCGAGGTTTCAAAGAAGTTACAGTTATCAATTGATGTTACGTAGAGATAACTTCTTTGGTCCCGACTTAATCACGACTTTCCTTCCGAGCTAATGCTTATTACCAGAAATAACTGGGGATTCGCAGAAGCTTTAACCATGATAACCTTGGCCATTCTAACTTTGCTGGCCGGGGCGCTTCCTAAAAAGCGAACAACGCTTTTTCAGCTAACACAAAGTAACGTGAAACTGTGAAGAAAACATGGAGCAAACACATGGAGATTTTCAAGACAAGGTCATTAAACAGTTTAGGAACGATGATCGAAAACTTTTACTATCTATTTCAGAACTTTGGGAAACTCCAAATTGTTCAATGACCGTTTCTACACAGTTTCAGATTACTTTGTGTCAGCTGGAGCACTTGTAATTCAAGTACAGCTGCAGTATAATAGTAGGTCTCTTGTAGTCCTTCACCGTGTCACAGCACTATAGAGATTCCGTACGTCTCCATGGTGGCGCACGGCGGCCGCATTGATACCTGAAGTCTCGCACGCAGCACTAACGCCTCCTGTTAGTGCAAGTGTGCATAAACACGGCAGTAAAGTGCCAGCCACTCCTTTGTGGCACTGTGTCTGCCTATTCAACATGACATGCCCATATTCAAGTGTCCGCGTGTGTGTCTGCACGCCCGGCGGCGCGGCGTGGCGGTAGCGCTGTCGCGCGGTAAATTATTGAACATTTGTCGGAACAATGCTGCAGGAAACGGCCGCCGTTATTTACTTCTCCACACACACTTTATTTGTATATATTTATAACGTCACTTCCCTCCGGGCTGCATACAATACAATTTATGTAAACGCGTTTTATTTACCGCAGCCGTGTATTCCCGCCGTGTGACGGTCCGCCGTGCCGTTATTCGCCGTAAATCCATCGCGACTCTGTCGTAAGACGTATGGATGTCGTCATCCAACGGATTGTTATTTACTATTTTATTGTCGTCTCTGTTTATGGCCCGAGACTGCAGTTTGTTTCACTCTAATGTGGGCTTTAAAGGCCATTTTTTACTTTGCTGCCGCAATATACATTCTTTAGCGTCCACTTTCACTTCTCTTAGGACAGGAGCACTTTATGGGCACTCTTTATATTAAAAATTCTCTTTGGAGATTATTCGAATTTAAATTACTCTGTTGACGTGTGAATTTGTTATAGTGTTGTTTTAAGGCACTTCTACTGGAATTGGTTTAAGAATTGTGGATTTTCCATGTGCCTTTAATATTAATCACCTAAAAACATATGAAATCATCATTTTTATCATATGAAATGTATAAAATTTATAACCTTTTATACCATAAATTTAAATTTAAAATATTTTAATGTATTTCATTTAATTTTGAACATTCAAAATCAGTAATAGGTTAGCCATTTAGTTGTTGAAAGTGCTAAATTTAAATAATTTATATTTTTTTGTTCTGATTTTGCCAATAGAACATCCTTGATTATACAACTGCATTATTCAAATATTGTTGTTTGCTATAAACCCAAAACCATTTAAGGTTAGGCTCTCCCCTTTCTATTTTGTCTGCTCATCACCATTTTTATTTTGAACTATTTAAAGAAAGCAAACATGTATCAAACGATGATATAATAGGATTTCCATTTGTCATACCTTTACAGGCTGCATCAGAGATGTTATCTGTAAATTAAATGTTTACATGAACATAAAATTGAAATTTTAGTTAAAAGTGAATTTAATAAATAATTTAATTTTCTAATTTCAGCGCATTGCGAGGTATTATGAGTGGATTGTAATTTGAAGGTCTGTGTAGCGGTGGAATATCAGTTTCTATCCTCATAACGTTGACAAAGACAGTTTAATCCACTCGGCGGCCGCGTTGACATCAAGGGGAGTGCCGGAGATTAAGACCGCCAACATATTGCGGGGGAGCGAGATCCTGCTGACCGCGCAGCCATGGACAATGCTACCCAGATCACACTTGGTTTCTAACTGAAACATTGGGTTACATCACTTTTGTTTGACAACCTAGCAGTAACTTTTACATCGCATAAGGTTTGTTACGGGATCAGAAAACATAATGTAATACTATAGTCCATTAACCGATAGCCAGTACATAAGACCACAACCTGGGGTTTTAGAAATACATAAAGAAATTTAGTTAACAAATAAATCGGTTGTCAGCCTCGCTAGTTTTGGTGGAGATTAAAATGGGAGGGGGAGGGGATGAAATAATGATTTTAAGATCCTATTTTTCATATAGACTTCAAAGCAATCAGTATACACGACAACATTGTTAAATGAGCTTAAACTAATCATATTCAAACCATTTACGTGGCCACTTTCAGTCTCTTTACCTAATTTTCTGACAAATATTATTTATTTTCTGGCAGTCAGTTTTAAGATAGTAGGAATATAATCTGCGAACAAATGATCGTTTTAATTTTTTATCTTTTAATACGCTACCAATTTTACCTCCACCAAAAATAGCGTAGTTAACTGAAGATGAGTTTCTTTCTTCAGCCTCTAGATTTCAAGAAGAACCAGTTTGTGTGATTATACGAAACAAATTGGCTCTCGACTTCTCGACTACTTGTAGTCTTATTTATTTCTTGTAAAATATGAACAAACTCTTTTTTTTCAAAGATAACTTTGTTTTAAAACACAGAGATTTAGTTTCTATGTGAGTATCCATATTTTGTAATACTTAATATGAAGACAGAAGACACGGTCTTTTAAAAGAGATAGAGATAGATACGAATTAGAAGCAAGCATTTATAACTGTCAAGAAGACAGGAGAGTTGGTTGTGACACGACGTCATGTGAGAGGATGTCAGACCGCCATGTTGTCTGTCAGTTGACGTTCTCTGCACCAGTCGGCGCTGACACACGCGTCAACCGCTCAGACGTGTTACCCCGTCAAGAATCTATCACCGTTACTCGCCCAAGAAAATATTTCCCATTATATAAAGCATTTTGTAACCGTTGTTTTGTTTTTGAATTTGAGCTGAATAACGTTACTCGATTATGAACAAACTAATAAGTTCTTTGTTTGAGGTTTCTTTTTGGCGATTGATGGATTGTGAAGGAAACAGGCTTTTTTCCCTGGCATTTTCCATTGTTCAGTGTTACAAGTTATTGGTAACACTACGTTTCGAGATCTGCAATGTTTTCTTCACATGGTTGTTGCGATTCTTGAATTATGCGTGTTACAACGCTCTGGTATGATATTTTTATTTTGATCTAGACTGCGGTTGTGTGGTCGGTTATTTATCCACCTGAGGAAGAGATCAGTTTCATTCACACTAATAACGTAATTAAATATCAAACCTGTGTTCACTGTAATATATTCTTCAAAACTCGTATATGACAGGATCTCAATAAGCACATCAGTTTACCAAATTGGTAAAGCCTGTTACCATATGATATAAGTTATGACCGGAAAACCACATGCCTGTCAAAAGTTTGGTTATTTTAACACGTGTGACAGAAACGGCCAAATACGAAATAAGTAATAGTAAAAAGTAAGGGCTTTGTGATGAAGCAATTAAGAGAGATCCGGGTTCGAGTCCTGGTGGAAAAAGTACATTTTGTGATTCATTATTAATCGAAATTAAATTAGGCTATTGGCATTTTTTTCAAATTTAAGAAGTGTAAATATAAGTCGCTTGACAGGTATTTGGTTTCTTTTCGTTTGGGTATTTAAACACACTTGTGACAGGCACGTCCAAATAAAAAATAGTTAAATCGTATACATACATACATATACACTTTACTCATTATAACTGAAGGAATGATACCAAAAAAATCTGTAATACACTGGAACTGATACACAGTATTGCTTACTACTTGTGAGTCAGTGCTACTGAATATAACCAAAGACGGAAAACGGCAAGTGCTGTACTAGCCCCAACACTCTGCGCTCGTGAGTATGGCAGTGCGTGCGTGCGAAGTGTCTCCTTGGCAATTTAGCCCTCCTTATTTAGTATTAGCAATCCTTATTTGCTAATGCTATAGCCCCGCTTACTATGGACTTTCTAGTCCAATTATTACCATCTGTTTGGTGAGGCTGCCGTTAAACGTCCAGAAGTAGGCCTAGGCTGAATGCGATAAGTACACGTAAATTTACAGGAAACTGGCCGGATCGGGGCAAGGTAACATTGCCTGTCAGTGCAGAGTGACGCCGTGCTGTAATCCCTATATGGGATGTGAAAAAGGCGGTGACCTATGTGTGTTAATAACAATTAGATTGTAAGTGGATTTCTTCTATTTGAGTGATTTTCTTGCTGTCAAGACTGTCAGCTGTCCTGAGAACCAGTCTCTGTGTGACGTACATGCTGAGGCCGTAACACTATATCCAAGTCAATACCGCTGGCTCGACCATGTTAGAATTTCATAAAAACAATTATGCCACGATTTAGTACCTTTTCTTTATTAATTTGTAGAGCAGTATTAGCATTTGTGCCTCACGTAGTAGCTGTTAATCTAGTGGTCTGAATGGCGTAATTCGCACCTTAACCTACATAACTCTAAAACTAATGTACCACAATGTAGATTATATTTCAATTGTTTTGCAATTAAAATATATCTAATACTTCGTGTGATCCATTATATTTTAAAATAACAATAAAAAAAAACACTTATAATAAGGCCAAGGTAATGCTATGCTAGCCATTATACACTGTATATTTAGTTAAAACAATACACTAACCTGACATATAATAATGGCACATAATCAATTCTGTCCTTTTTTGTACTGCAGTTTCATATATTTATCCTTTACGAAAAACCACTTTAACATACAAAATTTTATTAAATATTATTTTACTAAACTAATTCATTTAGGCTTTCTGGTATTTACGAGCTTTTAAATCTTACAAGGTCATTAGATTTTTAACACTTGCAACCACTGGAACGATTTGTCCCAAAGCTGCCTTAACTTTTAGCATCGCATGTTTTCTTGGGAATAACTAGACCTCAGAATTAGCGATATACTCACTCTCTTCTATATCCCGAGAAGAATCCACCTACTATGTAGGGATGCCATCTGACGTCTGAGTCCTAGTGGAATATCTCATGATCTCGGTGTGTGGCAGCCCCCGGCCTGTATGAATTCTCGGCTTATGGTAGTTTCCGGTTAGTGGAAGCTTCTGTTTTGCAATTGTATTTTCAGAGGTCCCGGCCTCTAATTTTTCCCTCCTAAGGATCCCCCAGCCTGCGGGCACTCAGCCTCTCAGTGTTTGAAAACCCCTGTGCTAGGTTGTTTAATTCCTCTGGTAAACCCAGCTTTGCGGGGAATGGTCTTGGAAGCTACTGACGTTTGTAGTTGTCGATACACAGAGAGTCCTTCTCGATTTATCGGATTTCCAAGGTTATTAAGCTCCTGGCCTCTGAAGCAAGAATGCTAGTATGTCTCTTAAACATTTGGTTTACGGCATTAATCAATGTAAGGTAGTTTCTGGCATCTTGGAGTTATCATAAGGTTGGAACCCAATGTTGGAGTTTCATATCCCTATTTCGATTCATATACTTTCATCTATGACACAAGGTTGTTCTAGTCAAGATCATCACTTGGAGTTTCTTCACGCTAAGCTTCACTCATTCTCAAATGTGAAATTGTATATGATATGTGATTAGATAATAATTATATATTAGGAAAACGCTATTATAAATATTCTTATTATTACAAAGTGAATAGAGCATTCAAGTACAGTAAGAAAAAAGAGAATGACGACGATCATATCCTGAAACACAAGGATATGATCGAAACACAAGGTGAAGGAACGAAGGTCTCTGAAAAACGTGTGGTCATCGTATGAAGCCGTTAAGATGTAAGCGGGCATCCTTCCACCATAATTTAGGATTATAGGATTAGGGATGTAAAGCAAAACGTAGTGGCCATTGTGAGAGCCCATAAAGAGGAGGTTCGGTGTGGATTGCATGAATTGATGGTGACCGGAACTCGATACACGTATCTGACTACGTGGGCCGCATCTTGCGAGAACAACCCCACTGCATGGCTCTCGCTGTGGGTGTCATTGTAGGGTATAGACAACTTGGAAGTATCATAAATATTTGGAATATATATTATCATACATATATTATGGGTAATTGACATATATGATGGAGGACTTTAAAATAAAAGAGTACCTTTGGATATATGTTCTATCAATCTACGTTTCCTCCAAGTAAATTTTAAATTTATATGTATTTTCTTTGAAAAATTAATAATTTTAAAATTGTTGTCATCCAAGTTGTATTGTTGAAATTTGGCATGATTATATATATATTTCACGTACCCTAACTTACTACTAAAAACAGAAAAGATACTGTCACTTATTTAAAATGTCGTCTTTAAATAATGAAATAATTTATGAAAAAGTAAAATTTGTCTGAAGAATAAAATCACATAACTATGCCAAACATGTTATAGTATATAATTTTTGAAACTGGACAACAGATAAAATGCATTTTTATTACTCTTGTGTAGTGAAATTTAAATAGATGTACACAAGGTTTTAGTTATTTAAACAGATCTGCATTTTCTCTCTTACTTATCTTATGATTATAAAAATGAGGGACAAACCGCGTTATTTTTTTATAAACTAGTTTTATGTGATTTTGAGTTTAGATTCAGTTACCCATGACTTCTGCAGTGTCTGTAATTTGACGCTGCAGTAGATTAGACTCCTGGAAACTGGAGTCATGTTCGTCTGAAGAGATTCAAAAAAGTTGACAACGAAAAGACTTAAAATGAACTGT
The DNA here is from genome assembly GCF_021130785.1 of Homalodisca vitripennis. Taxonomy (NCBI): domain Eukaryota; kingdom Metazoa; phylum Arthropoda; class Insecta; order Hemiptera; family Cicadellidae; genus Homalodisca; species Homalodisca vitripennis. Next base: position 56,684,398 of record NC_060211.1, on the reverse strand, counting down.
TGACATCATTTCTGTTGAACATCAGATGCACCTAGACTACCAGATAGTGTAATCTTGACGAAGAGGTGTTCTCATTATATCATCAGATGCACCAATGAGTGCACTACGATGTTTTAGACGAGATTTCTAAGCACGATTGAACAACAAAGTTTTCTCCACTCAACGTAATTGTATCTGAAGAGACAAAAAGAATACATATCCCCCTAGATTACACTATATTTTGTAGTCTAGGTTCTTCTAATGTCGAAACTATGTAAAAAGTTTATTATAAGCGTCTTCGTTGCCGACTTATTGGGATCTCTTCAGACGAACATAACTCCAGATTCTAAGAGTCAAGTCTGTGACAGCCTCAGATTCCAGATGGTGCACTAAGAGGAAGATGAACTGTTGCTAAACTTAACATTTACGTTGAATCAACCCTTTCCACCATAGCTACGATATGAGTAGTTCTATATGATTCTTTATAATTTTTGTTGTTACATTGGTGTTTGAAAAATTTGCCGAATTAATTTTAAATCGGTCGCCATTTAAAAATCAGTTTAAAAATACACTATATTCAAAGCGCAAGTCCAAATCCTGTATGTAGCCATAGCACTTTTTATCAGTACCATGGAATTTTTACTGTATCTACAATTTTTATGGTTGATAAAATCCTTGCAAAGGCCATTGGCCCATGAGGAAAAGCAGAATAAGGCTTACAAGGGGATCGGCCTCTCCTTAAAAATAACAAACGCTTATACATTTTATCAGTAACTTTGGTTATGCCACAATAAGAAACAATACCAAATTGTAATTAAGAGTTACACTAAAGGTGGTGAATTGTAAGCAATAACTAAAAGGCCGATAAATAAAGCGGTTATGAAATAATGCTCGGAAGATCTTTTTTCTTTATTTTAATGTTGTAAGACTTGAATCACTCAATTAAGTTATTCCTAAAATATTTTAAAAGCGTACTGCTTCTCGTCTAAATAGGTCTAATATTAAGGTAAAGAACAGTAATTAAGATAATGATGTCGGCACCATCATTGTGTTATAAAAAAGTAAAAGTTGACTTTGTGAAAAGTTTTAATTGTTTTGTCTTTAGTTGCAAAACTCTACATCATAATACTAGTTCTTTTTAAACACATAAGGATATAAAATGTTTTTATTCCTGCTCTATTCTTTCAAGACGTGTATTAACCATTAAGAATTTTAAACAAAGAACACATTAAGGCCTACATATGTCTTACTTAGGTATTATTTTCGTACGATGTACATTTCAAATTCTATTAATTCATCTTCAGGTACATGTGTAGGGTAAGGTTTAGTATTTCGTAATTTGTATTCAATATAATAAAAGGACCTTAATGTTTATTAAGCTAAATTAATTTTGCAGTGCATAAAAAGTTCCAGCAGCATTATACATTTCTTTTAAATGGAGGAAGCTTAATAACAGAACAAGTCAATTAATTATAAGGTGCTGTAAAAACAATAATTATAATACAAATATTTCTAGGCAGTTGTTACTAAGCCTTAGAAAAAGAAAAATTTATTTCAGTGAACTTATCCAGATTCTCCGAATGAACGACATTTTTATTACTATTTCTTGTAGCAGCAATACACTATAATTTAATTATGATGGGTTTTTCGAAAAACATTTTATAATAGTTAATAACATGAGACAAAATAATAACAATCACAAAATTAGTAAATATGAAGCACTGACTAAACAATTAAAAATATCTATTTGGAAATACTATTTCAAGTTTACGTGTTGACCATAAAAGATCTATAACCGTATTAAAAAAATACGTGGACGATAGGTTAGAATCTCATTCGAACTTAAAGAACATGAAACAATATTTAACGAGAAGACAATGTCCAGGGTAAATCGCGTAGTCAGCAGCACACCCTCACCATCTGCCTACCCTTGATGTTCTGTCGCTCACATAATAATGTCCACCCTCGCATCTAAGCTGACGCATTATGGGGATGTGTTATAAGCGTTATACTGCAGTCGTATTCTTATTGGTCGGATGGGAACAGCTCATGTAGGATATAGCTAAGTACACGAGATTAAATTGCATTATTACTCGATTTTCTACAGCAGCATTAGAGATGAATTATTTATGTAACACTCAAAGGCCAACAGTTATTGTCTTAACTGGGAGGTGACGTATTTAAAGTTGTGAAATTGATTTATTTAGTAGGAAAATACGTTTTTTAATCATTAAATCCCCCTCCTTAAAAATAACTCGCCTAACCACATACAAGGTATAAAATACACTTTTAATGTACCGCAAGGAATTACAGGCATTTAAAGCAAGAAATTCAGGAAATTGTAACCAGGCTCCAATAATAACGGCAAAAAATTAAAAAATTGTTATTTGTTTAAATAACAAATAAATCTTTTTCCCCTCCATTTATATTTTAAGCATATGCTGTAAAAAGATAACTTTCTTGTCTTCAACAATTTTCTTTGCGCCTTATTATAAAATGTTTCAATATTCTTATTCAAATAGGTACCACTAATTGTGTAATAATAAAACACTATTTTCTATTTAACATGTCTTCATAGATGGTATTTTAAAGGAATGTACTTAAAACTTTCATTTAAAATTCGAAATAAATTATTGTAATTAAAAACCGATTAGGGCCTACACCACTTCAAGATTACTCCAATGAAGATTTAGCTATAACACGTATTTACTTTTATATTAATGTAATTGATAATTATAGACATTGTATAGAACTTATGAAACAAATTGAAAAAGTCTTTTTGATTTAATTGCCTAATTAACTTTTAACTTAGTTTGACTTAATATTTAATTAATATTGGAATTATTTTTTCAGCTTGCATATATTATTCCGGCCCACTGCAATGAAAAAAACTGTGAAGTTCCAATATAATAGTTTAATTTGACCAGTGACGTGTACAGTACTTTTATTTTTCACATCCGTCACGTGATACATGGCTAATAAAATACTGAATGTGATAAATGAGTGAAATTTTAGGAGTAACCAGACTTTCCATCAATCATTTATTTTGTATTTGATACAAAACCGGCCCATGATGGGTGACATGACAGTTCTCTCTGACGGCTCGGACATTCATCACAGCTCTCATCAACAAACATCTATCTTTTCACCCGGACGTTTTTTACCATTAATTTCAACTGACCTAGAATAGAATCAATCTCAATAAATAACGTAACACGACGATTCTGTTACACCATCGTTACGGCAATTTTGAAATAGCGCAGTGATCGAAAGTCACACAGAGTAAAGTGAGGCCGTATAGCCTTACTTCCAAACAAACCGTTATTAGTTATTGAAAATATAGTTGCGATGGACATAGTTTATTACTATGGGTGGTTATTTCGAAATCTGATGTTCTAAAACATCGATCAGCCTTTGATGTAAACAGTTAGAAGACTAATTATAACTCAACGGTTACTCTGAAGATTAAAAATAAGACTACGACTTATTATAGTTTATTCATATTTTTGTCTCTCATTTCTTATGCATTACAAATCTTAGAACCTCTTAAAAAATAAGTAAAAATTACGTTTAGTGAAGTCTGTCAATAGAAACAACATCTTCACTGCGACGTAATGGCGATACATATTGTCTTGAGATGTCAGCATTCCAAAGCATGCCCCCAAAATTAAGAATCGTTGTTTTAATAAGCATGTTAAGAGATTGGTTCAACATAATATTGGACTAGGAATAGATGTCAAAGTGGCGACACTACTCATATTATATCCGATACGTAATATCTTTGATTGTGTTAGTCACAGAAGAGATAACTCAGCCAAGGCTATAAATTGAAGCACGAAGAAGTGAGCGCTCGGAGTGCTATCTGTGGAGTTAGAGACTCAGACAGCAAATGTTTGAATACTAACAATCAAAGTTAGTGGCGCAGCCCTAGCGACGGACCTCATAACTAACTGAAATAGTCCTCCGGACCTCAGTCCATGTCGTCCATATGAATGATTTATCTACTTTGTAACTAATACCATAAAAGGTAATACATACCATAGTTGGATTTTATTTTTAGTCCTACAAGGAACTATATATGGCAATACTAACTCACTATTGGACATAATGATGTCAACTCGTGTATCAACATTTTACCAGTCCAATGTACAATGCCATGTTAAAGTATTCAACTCTTTTATTAGGTTTTCAAATAAAGAAAGTGGAAATTCTGTTTCATTGTATTAACAATCTATACATGAGTCCATGATAAAAATAAATGTGGACTTCAATTCTAGGGAATTCTACTTCCATGAATGACATTCTACTCCGTTCAATTCCTAACCTTCATTTCCTACAATTATTATCACAAGTTCTTATAAACTATTTCTATAGTTTAAATTTTAGAACATTTCCATTACTTGCCCTTTAAAGTTATCAGAGGATTTGAAAGCAAGACACTTGTCATACTTATTGACAAGTCAATATTTCCAGGGAGGGTTTAACTAGAGACACGCATCAACTGTAGTGATACAGCTGACAGATTGACATTTACAAACGGCTTACACGATGACTAAGCCGTCGAGACATGTTCTCTACAATGCTGTACTCAACGTCATCAAGCTATTGATTTATACTGATATAATACTGCCCGGAGAGATGTCGGCCAGTGTCCCAGAGGTCATCACCATTCCAGCGAAGCATTCTATCTCCCTGCAATTTAGGGCTGTCAACTTGTGCAGTTGCGCTTCTCCGGAAACATTTACCTTTCTCTACGAGGCTTGCGAAGCGTCTACAGAGTTAGCTGCTGAACCAGATTTAGTGCACATTATCAAGCATACCTTTTATGGACAATGGAGTGAGGTTTGTCATAGCTTGATATGTCTACACTTCTTTGCAAGAAACGACGAAGACAGTAATTATAACCTAAGCAGTATGCAATTTGGTAAAGTAGTGTTGGCCTAAGTTCTGGTCATAGGAGAGATGCAAATTTTAGACTCCTGCGTAAAACAATTAGGCCTACATATTTAAACGTCCAAAATAAATAAATTATATACCCTGAAGTTTAAATGTAAGGCACATATAAATAATCTTCAGTAAGTCAGTTTGGTACAATTGTAATAAATCCTAAATGCACCTTACGAGACTATGAATCTTTAAAGTTAGGCGCAGCTCACAGGTTTAAAGTTCAAAGTTGCATTGTACACACACACACACACACACACACACACACACACACACACACACACACACACACACACACACACACACACACACACACACACACACACACACACACACACACACACACACACACACACACACACACACGCGGTAGTAATTACTTATCAGCAAACGGATAATTAATTTGAATAGTAAGATTGGCTCACAAAAATGTTTACTTGAAATAAAAGAATCAAAGCAAAATAAGTGTGTAATACAATATTGCTGTATAAATACAATTACTTTGATGTCGTTTTATTTATTTATCACTCAAATAATTACTGTTTTAAGTCGATTAATACAGTAAAAATATTTTGAGTACAGTCAGTTAATATAATTAAAATTTCGAAAACAGTAAGTTCTACATAAATCTTTCATTGAGCTATATTTCTACAAACTCTGAACTTTACAAAGATGTAATCCAAATATTTCCACGGTCTTTTATTTCAATGATTGATTTTGTAATTAAAGTATCTTATAAAAATGCAAACTCTTTCATTGCAGATTATTGATTTATATAATATATAAAATACAACTATTCAGTGGCGTTAATGCACATAACATCAAAATGAATCGAATCTCATATTTTCAGTGGTATTTAGTTTGTAACTCAGGAGTATGCACTTGAACATAAAAACCCGAGCTGAAAGCAAACACTCGTATGCTACTACCCCATCGTCAGTTTCCTTACTATCGTTGCTGTTAAAGCGTTTTCCATCGTCAAATAACTTACTGTTGGCATTTTGAATTTAGCACTTGGTATTCAATTTTTGATTGACGTTGTTCTTGATGGATGATTCAATTTCATGAACAATCCTTTCTTAACATACCTAGATTAAGTTTGCCCCAATGTATTTAAGAGGTTTCTCAAACTTTTTAAGGTGGTATATTTTGGCTACCTGAAATGATAAGAGAGATTTGGTCGCAACACAAGTTGTTTATAGTGTTAATAATAATCAGAAAATTTGAGAATGGGGGTTTTACGGAATGAGCAGTTGTAGCAATAGTGATCTATGCATCTCTAATATACATTATTAAGTTATAAAGAAACCTGGTGTTGATTTTAACAGACTAAGAAAGGTATCTCTATAAAATACATATAACTTTGGATCACTAGAGTAACAACTTTCTGTGGCATAATCTAAATCCTTAGTGGGATTTTGGCTGGATTGAAATATTCTATTATAATCCTTGTCAAACTTTGACCAATTAGCCTTAAAATATTCTACTGCTCTCGTCCTTAAATTACATTTCAGTACATAAATATATGTATTCAAGTACAAGTTCAAAAAATACACATTTCCAAAATTGTTACAAGCAGTCTTACATTGCATGACCTCAATTTATCTTTTATTATATACATAATTTTTACATCAATCTATTTTATGGCTTGCTATTTCCGTATTCTATTCTCAAAGTATGTATTAAATTCAGCTGCTAAATCATGCATATATTGAACTAAACAATGTTAAGTATCTATCTAAGTACAACTAAAAATTGTGTATGGATTGTAATACATATTTTTTGTAAACTATAAGTAGAAATGATGAAACATAATAAAGGTTTTTATAAAATTTAGATCTTGTCAAAATATTAATACAATCATAAGTTAATAGCAGTTAAAAACAATTAGCTTAACAATAAATTATCTCAAAAAGGCTTTAAAACACTACCGTTATTTAACAGACAAGACGGACAAAGTAAATAGTATAAAATTAAAACAATTAAATACAACAACAGATGTACAAATCTAGACCTTATAAATACGGTTATACAAATATATTTGTCTTGAAATATATAAGGACAGTTCAAAAAGTATAAACGCGTTTTTTGTAGTTTGCAGAAACCACAGGCACTAAACATATAATATTGCATGATATATGACTAATTCCATTTTAAATATCATATTACATCACAAGTACTTTCACTAAGCAAGTTAGGAACGTTATAAAATAGTTTCTGAAATCGTGGGAGCTATTCACTCACGATGAAAATGTTCTTAGATATTTTCCTTCGAGTATTATCTCAAAATATAGGTGAATAAAAATTGGAAATGAAATCCCTTATAATACTCCTCATCAATGTATGATTAGAAAAGTAACCTACTAACTCTAAACAACCATATAGTACACTTAATATACGCCAAATTATGTCCCTCCACTTTTACTTTCTGGGAAATGTACAAAAACATAGATAGTATAGCGCTGTACTTTTGTTTGGATATCAACAACCTATCACAAATTTCTAAAAATTTTCTAAATACTTATCTTTAACAATTTGTATTATCAAGTTTCTTATTTTAAAAATAAGAAGCCTGTGTTTTAAGGATTTTACTTTTTATGGTTCTTTACTCAAAACGTAAACACTCCTAATATAACGTAATTTTTGGTTTAAAATAATATTTGACGATATTTTATCTATCCTTGAATATTACTTTAATCAATTATTAAAATAGTTCCTCTCAGACTTGTTATGTAAAATAATTTGCACTCATACAATCCTCAATGTGTGCTGATTTATTAAAACAGTAAAATATCAATTGACAAGTTTTTAATGGATGTAAATACATAAGTTAGTGGAAAAGAATGTTGCAACTATTCAATAGTCATTTATAATTGAACTGCTCGAGCTCGAGCCTTAGAAACCTCAGCAGAGAGGAAGACTATGGAATTTAATGGCTAATCAGGATAAGGTTAAGGGGAAGAGTGTGATAGACATTGTGAGTGGGTGAGATATAGGCAGAAAGGGTGATAAATAAGGAATTTAAATTTGAGGGAAGAAAAAAGGAGATATGATAGTGGTGAGAAAGAGGAGGGAGGGAAAAAGAGGATGATGAGAAGAGGGAGAAAGGTTAGTGGGAGATGCTGTTTTGAAATATGAAACACTAACATTACATTCAATATACAATCTATATATATATATATAAATGAAACTGTTCGTGTAACAGCATCACTCACAAACGGCTGGACGGATTCGCCTAATTTTTTTTTTTAATTTGTTCGTCTTGATCTGTAGAAGGTTATAGGATACTTTTTATCCCTTTCCCGATTCAGGATTCCGCCCCACTGGTTACAGAAATACCCGTAAGAAATGCATTGCAGCAAACATATGTTATTAAGTGAAAGAGTCTTTTCAAATTTTTAATCAGCTGTTCTTTGTAAACATATATAATGCGACAAAAAATATATTTATATATAAATTTCTTTACACTTATAGTTTTAAAGCATAGAGTAAGCTTAAGAGAAACGACAAATTTTGTTTAAAACTGTTTCTGCAATCATAATATATAAAAATGAATGTTTGTGTGTTTGTCCTTTATAGACTCAGAAACTATTGGACCGATCACTATGAAAATTTGTATTTTTCTATGTAGAAGGTTTATACGCAATGCCCATTGATGTAACTAACCACCAGGCTGTACTGCAAGATATAAAAGTTATCAAAGCGCCTGCACATTATAAACTGCAATTACAACACAGTAGTTACGTATATTAAAATATCCAAACACTATTTGAAGGCAAAGAAATATACGGGCAAAGCTTAAGAGACGCGTGCGAAGCCGCGGGAAACAGCTAGTTATAGGTTATAAAGGAATATGCATTATTGTTAACCTAAAACAGCAGTGTCTTCATGTGGACACATTAGTAACTTTGATTGTATTAGTTACACAGGAAATAAGGTATTCATACGAATAAAGTGTGTTATTTTGAGTTAACTGAGGCCCGACACCAGGGCTGCTCTACGTAACGTGGATTATTACTTTTCAAATATTTATTATCTAAGCTACTTGAGTCTTTCACTCCAAAGATGGCAGTCCAGAAGAAACTTTTTGCGAACCTCGGTTTATAGCATTTGGTGAGTTATAACTTGTGTAACTAACACATAGGTAGTACTTAAAGTATTTACACAGTGTAGTATATTCACTTTTAAATCAGGGCTTTTAAGGGTTAAGCATATTTTACTTGGTCGAATGATTATAAATTTAAATACTAAACAATTATGACGGGTTATAGACAAGGTTTCATAAGCATTAATTGACTTGAGATTTCTAAATGCGACAGAGTTGGGTGTAATTCATTAGTGGCGTGTAATTTAATAAGGAAGTGCGAAGGGGATGCGGCCAGATTAAACAGAGGGTAAGTGACCACTATTAGAGCCTACCCCAACTGATGGTCTTCTCAGTCCCTCACAATATGTTCCCCGTCCAGTCAACACCACCCACCCCCACCATCGTCTATGTCAGCCTTATTGCGGTATCTTGCTTGAGGGGGATATGGCGCGGCAGTGTGAGTGCTATAACAGCGTTTTACTGCCCTTGGCATGAGAATGTGGGCGAGACTGGACTTTCTGTAATCCCGAATTTAGCAGTATTTTATTTACACAAAACTTTGAATAGAATGTAAGTATTTCACTGTTACATAACTTGCAATATTTGATAATACTACTGCGGTAATGTATTGCTCGTGACGTGACAACCTCACCTAAAAGAGAGAGCAGGAGATATAATATTCCAAGTAAGTGATGAAGATGTAAAGTGAAATACGTGTGTAATGTACATGTACGTATGTACAGTGTATACATATATAAGATATTTAATTGTACTATGTGATTTTGTAAGACATTTTATCCACACATAAAACAATTTTCGTATATAAACATACTATCGTGTGAAAGATATCACAGAGTCATATTTATATTTTTATATAGTCTATTAAGGAATCGATTCAATAACATCCTGGGATTATTGCTAGGTTAGTAAATTTGCTATTTGATTCACTGTCTGATACTACCTCACTTCTCACCTTTTCCCCAAACTATCTCTTGCAACCGACAAAGAGGAAAAACTATTATAACATCAACTGCAAAACGCAGTTATTGTTTTCAAAAGTAAAGCAATATATTTATAGCTATCAGTACTTCTATAACAAACAATTCCTATATAAAACTTAACGATGAGTAAAACTGAGGCGAATCTAATAACTTTCTTTCTTAATAATCTTAATACTATGTTCGTTCTTTTGAGGATGAGAAAGTTTGTGAGAGAACTCTCAGGTAACATATGCAGCCTTATGTGCCAACATATGTCAACAAATTGGCCAATTGATTGTTCTGAGAAATTTAAGAACCGGAAATAGATAATTAGATTTGTTGCCTCACTTTTTTTTCTTGTAGGAAGATTTGATAAAATTAACTATCACAGTGAAGCTGTTGCTGAATCTGAATTCAGTATTCCCTTGGGAAATAGTCCCATGGGATTGCACGATTTTTCCTATTCGGTACTCATTCCAGTTGGCCTGTCCATTTCGGGTGAGTTTTCCCTTTACTACGATATTCGGGCACCCCATGAAACTTCTCTGACTCCTTTGCCCCACACCAGCGACATACAAAAATCCCCGATTCTTCCATATGTGGCACAATTAGGTGCCCAGTGGCGTAGCAAGATGTAATGACAGGTGTAAAGCTGCTTCGTAACTGCTTCATTTTGGAAATGAATTTTGTGTTTCCAAATACTTTTTCTTTTCGGTTATCTTTTGGGATCTCCGCACAGGGCTCCTCTCTTTCACCCCATGGCTGAAAGTACAACACAGTGTAGTAGTGCTGAACTCAGTTATAAATAATAATCTTCCAAGTCGAATGCAGGCAAAAACCCAGCAATATTTACCTAGACAGGTGTGGAACCAGCCAGACACGTAGCAATGCAGAGATAATTATATTACCTCGTTTATTTGCCATAACTATGTCTCCTAAGTATAGGAGTTTCATATAACTAAACTAAAAGTACAGTACACGATTACCAGTCGTATATATATCAAAGGTATTATACTCATGTAACATGAGCAGAGATAACATTTGGATTAAATGGAGATAATTTTAGTATACGACAGCGCGCGCTTGTCATTTAAAATTACAATTCAGTCAAATATGGATGATACGAGAAAAACATGATGACTCACCAATAAAAACTTATTAACTCGTGATATGTGGGCTGGCAGATAAAATATGACCAAACAATGATTAAAAATATCTGCCATAGGAGAGCAGTATGATTGGAAATAACAGTGACGTTTATTAATCACTAGCATCAGTCCCCATATTTATTGAGTGTCGTCCGCACATCCTAGTGACTGATATATTGTCAGAAGTTGATTGACAGCCATAAAATGTATTGACACAGTTAGGCCGGCATTCATCAAGCATGATGACGAGCGAATGCGGTATTGATTGCTGAGTATCGTCTGGCGACTGGCGAGCCTCAATCGATACTCTGCAATTTCTCAGCACATTGTTGCGGGGATGGGAGAGGGGGAGGAAGAGAATAAGCGAATATTAATTACTAGCTGTTACCCGTCGCTTCACTCGATTCAACCCACCGTTGAATCCAGGTAATGGAAATATAAAATTTCTCATCAGTATTTATTATAAAAATAAGGCCTGGAAAAGCTAATGCCCTCGAAAACAGATCTCAGCAGGATCATTTTTCAAGACGCTTTAGTTTGATTATATCCATTTTCAGTCTTAATTTATTCTATGTACATAAAATATAAACAGTAATGCGTTGCAGTAGACAACAGATTTTCATGAATTATCCAGTCTGAGGTATTCTAAGTAGGAAAAGTAAATAAGGAAGTTATGTAGTTGCGACTATGTACCCCGAGAGATCACACTAACGGTGTAATTTTAAGGAAATTCGATTATTTAATGCAATATTTTTATATCTTTAAAATATTATATTTTAATAATTATTTTTTTAGTCCAAACATAAAAGGGGATAACAATATTTTTGTCATCTATATATATATATAAAAATGAAACTGTTCGTGTGTAACAGCATCACTCACAAACGGCTGGACGGATTCGCCTAATTTTTTTTTAAAATTTGTTCGTCTTGATCTGTAGAAGGTTATAGGATACTTTTTATCCCTTTCCCGATTCAGGATTCCGCCCCACTGGTTACAGAAATACCCGTAAGAAATGCATTGCAGCAAACATATGTTATTAAGTGAAAGAGTCTTTTCAAATTTTTTAATCAGCTGTTCTTTGTAAACATATATAATGCGACAAAAAATATATTTATATATAAATTTCTTTACACTTATAGTTTTAAAGCATAGAGTAAGCTTAAGAGAAACGACAAATTTTGTTTAAACTGTTTCTGCAATCATAATATATAAAAATGAATGTTTGTGTGTTTGTCCTTTATAGACTCAGAAACTATTGGACCGATCACTATGAAAATTTGTATTTTTCTATGTAGTAGGTTTTATACGCAATGCCCATTGATGTAACTAACCACCAGGCTGTACTGCAAGATATCAAAGTTATCAAAGCGCCTGCACATTATAAACTGCAATTACAACACAGTAGTTACGTATATTAAAATATCCAAACACTATTTGAAGGCAAAGAAATATACGGGCAAAGCTTAAGAGACGCGTGCGAAGCCGCGGGAAACAGCTAGTATTTACTATTTAAAACACATAAAACGCAATATTTCCCGCCAAACAATTAGATAAACATTATAAAACATTGTATTCTATTTTGGGTAAAACGCAATTTTTTCCTTTTACTTTTTTTGAGAGATAAAGCCGTAAATGAATATGAAGGAAATGATGTGTAGACAGAGTGCAACTGCTCTGTGTAGTATTTCTATTTGCTACGTAAAGTCAAATGACCCCAAAGGACTGTGATAAAGTATTCTGATACGAGGATGGAATTTGAATGAAGTACGAGATGACACGCGTGAGCTTTAAGATTCACATTGTGGTATTATGTTTTATGTATTTATGTATACAACATGTTTCTTTTGCTAGGCTATAATTATACATTTTTTTCATATTATAAATTTAGACTTTTTATTGTTATGGTGTTTGCCGTTTCCAAAGGGTGGATGTGGTCGCATCGAACATTATGTGCAGAACCCGAAAAAGTTCGACATTGCTCATCTCAAGTAAACAAGACTAATTAAAAAAAAGAATAAAGGGTTTATTATTTTTAGTTTTATAATAATAATATTAATAATAATAATAATATAAAAATACGTTTAAATATCACCATTATTATAATAAGCATATTGTAAAATAGCCTATCCGATACGTCATCTATAATTTCACGAATTATTTTGATTTACTCGGGTTTCTGTTACACCTCTAAACTATATTCGTACTTGGAACAGCTGAAAGAATTTATATATCTGTTATCGGAAGGAAAGCCATAACTCCACAGGATGTACATAAAACATAAAGCATAGAGTGAGACAGGCAGGGCAGGGAAGGGCAGGGCAGATGTATAACTTGGAGTTGGCAGTATATCTGCGCAGGGCGTTTGTCACCAAGCACTAGCAGCCTTATCTGGAGAGTGAGTTGTGGCCACATCCAGTATTTATTGGCTGTGGACCGACAATCTGTCGATATACACGCTGTAGACACTGTCACCTACACAATATTGTCGCTGCGCCACATCACACCGTTACCACGCTCTGGCTCTACATGTCTCTATATGTGAGTTGGGGAGTTGGTCACAGCACAAGCAACACGCTGTGGACACTGTCACCTACACAACATTGTCGCTGCGCCACATCACACCGTTACCACGCTCTGGCTCTACATGTCTCTATATGTGAGTTGGGGAGTTGGTCACAGCACAAGCAACACGCTGTAGACACTGTCACCTACACAACATTGTCGCTGCGCCACATCACACCGTTACCACGCTCTGGCTGTACACGTCTCTATATGTGAGTTGGGGAGTTGGTCACATAGCACAAGCAACACGCTGTAGACACTGTCACCTACACAATATTGTCGCTGCGCCACATCACACCGTTACCACGCTCTGGCTCTACATGTCTCTATATGTGAGTTGGGGAGTTGGTCACATAGCACAAGCAACACGCTGTGGACACTGCCACCTACACAACATTGTCGCTGCGCTACATAACACCGCCACCATACTAAATATTAGAACAAATGTGGTCCTTCATTGAAATTAGGGAATAATTTGCTATTAAGTTATATTCCTATATTCCAGCCTTCCAGGCCTTGTACAACCTTGTACAACGAGACTAGATAGGACAAGTATTTGAAAATTTTCCGTTAGTTAACTTGAAAGTTAATTGGCTCCTGCTGGAATAAGTACGGCTAGAAGTACTGTTGGAAAGCTTAACACACCTCTTCAGGGTGTTGCGGCACGTCTTGTCCTGGCAGACTTTGCAAAGAGTAAAGCACTTGATTCCTGCTCTTTGCCATAAGCAGATCCTACCACCTCACCCTTTAGTACGTTTGCGTAGAGCTAGGAGCGCTGGACCTTGGGTTTGGGGTGATAGGAATTAGCACTTGCTGGCTTCTTGCTCAACCCCAGTAGGAGGCTTCTTTCTCGACACTCAACATCTGAACTTAGTGGTATGTTCTGTAGGAGTGCTGGGACGTTGTTTTTTGGGTTTTGGGTAGACGAGCGCACTGGGTTTTGGCACTTGCAGTACACCTGAGGAAAAGTTCATAGCGAGTTTGAAGAAGATCGTCCTCTCTACTGCGATATAGAGCGACTAAGTTGCATCCTGTACAGACTATCTTATCATAAGGGTCATCAGGCCTGAATTTTGCCCACCAAATTTGTTTTTTCCCTGCCAGAAGAGGAAAAGGTTTTCGCAACCAGTGAATGTATGGAGAAGCAGCTCTAATACTACAGAAGAGAGTAACATTTTTCCTCCCAAGGATATTGACGAAGACTGTTCAGCTCCACCCCTTCCACCTTTTTGGAGGAATATTGTCCTTACATTAGAACCCTGCCCATTGAAGAGGACCAACAATTCAATATCCTCTCCAATTATAAGGATGTGTTTAGTTTGTTGGCTCTTTTTTAGTGATGTCCTGACGATAAGGCAATCAGCGTTATTGGGAACTTGCCTGGTCTTAATTCATTCACTCTTAATTCGAGCGTGAATAAAGTTGATCAAGCGCTACTTGTTCTCTCATTTGGAAAATAATGTTTACTGAGCCACTTTGATCACAGTCATATTTTGTAATATTATTTCACTGTTTGCAAGTACTGCACAACCAAGTAGTTGTTCCGCTGCTTTCGTGCTACTACCTGCTTCCTCCTCTATATAGGCACCGCTGGCACATTCCTGCCGTAGCGACGGACAATGCAGAAGAGTAGGCTTCTACAATTTCGCTGCTGACAGACAGTCAAAGAAATGCTATGTGGGATTATTATAGTTTGTCCAAATATTTCGGTAGATATGAGAGGATCTCACGTCAACGTGTTCTTCAGCGCTGGAGCAGGAGACATCAAACATTCCGCTGAGATCCTTTCATGGCTGGCTTTACCTTCTTCTAAAGCTAATCTAAGTAATATTAATTTTTATTGTACGCTACAGAAAAATAAACTACACGTATAGCGCTCTAAAATACTATCAACAAGTCTTTTCTTTATGATACTTAAATTTTCAATTATGTTCTTGACAATTGTGCTGCTGATTCTTCAGTTGATCAAAATATTTAATTATGTATCAGTCTATGACAAGATGTTGAATCTAATGCTAAAATATATTCCACTTGAAATGTTGTAGTTGTGCGCCATATAGCGACAAACGAAGGAAACAACGATCATAAATACACACAGAAAACTATTAAACACTTGCTATATTGAGTAGTTACAATTCCCGAATGGATGCTAAATCTCTGGAAAATAAAATAAAGACTAATCCCAGTGATGCCACCAAGCTCTTAAAATGTATTAAACAGGCCATGCCAACTGTTTCTTCACCACACCAATTAGTCTTTATACATAGACTGTCCTTAGTTGTCTAGAATCGAGAATCATGAATATTTATCAACTATTGACCATATAATACAATGGAATGTTTTGTTAAGCAATCACACGCGTATTAAGAATATAATAATATAATCTACTCTAAAATATATTATATATTCTTGTTAAGAAACTCGGTTATCTTATAAAATGGACTTTCCATCAATAAGTTGTATAATTATAATTGATGCTACTGATAGGCAAAAGTCGAGTAAATGGCAGTAGTTTGTTTAAAACTGTAATTGAATTAATTTTGTGTGAGTTCCCTGTTTCATGTAACATATGTATTTGAATATATTTTATTTTGAGCATTACAGTCATGGACATATTCTCCTGTGGAAAATTCATTTGTTTTAGTATTCATATAATTAATGCTAATGTAAATGTACAGATTGTAATTGTCATAGTTTCTAACATTTTGCAGAATGGGTGACAGCGATTACTGAAGCTAGCTCTGCATATTCTACGAATACCCTTATTTTTAATAATAAGAATGTCAGTGACAAATGGGGAATGGTCCCATAAAAGCAACCCATAAAACATATGAGGCTGAAAAAGTCCAAAATAAGTCATGCTAAGATACATTACAATATCTCTCAATTTCTAAATAAAATAAACAACTCTAGAAATCCTTTTGGAAATCTCATTGATGCCTACTTTCCAATTTAACTTAGAATCAACGTGTAAGCCAAATAACATAACGAAATTGCAATTTATATCAAAGACATTCAAATATTTGTTGTGTGTTTGTTGTACTAAAAATATTCAGATTTTATGAGATTTAATTTATTACGGCACAGTCGAAGGCTTCCTGTGACAGTTTGTGTACAGTTAAAATGTATTTGTTAATTGAAAATAAATTAGTATTATATGCATAGACAAAACGAGCATTGATAATATGAGGTAAATCATTAATTATTGCAATAACGAAAAAAATTTCCCAAAACGTAATCCTTGTGGAACACCTACATAGACTTCATGGTGGAATTGGAATCTTTAACTGAGACAAATTGTTTTCTGCTTTTCAAATACGATTTCCTTATTTCAAACACAGTCTGATCAAACCATAGAATTTAAAGTTTCCAATTAAACTATGGAAAGGGATAGTTACTTGTGGAGGGAACTGGGGAGTGTGTCGAGACGGAAGCCACGGGTCCGCGGCAGCGCGGCTTGGCGCACATGTCCCCACATCCATCTCGACGACAGATTTACCGCGACCGCGCCACGACACTCCTGGTCGTACCTCTTAGTCACCTTTATTAAGCTGTCTACACGACTCATTTACACCACTCGAATTGTTGCCGCACCGTCGACCGATTTATCACTTGTTGAAATAATTGTAGACGTGTTCTAGCTTTAATTGAGCTCTAAACTAAGCTAAATCCGCCCAGCTCCCGTAATTCCTCCTGACTGATGGCGACACTACGCTTTGCCGACGTCCCGGGAGTATTTTCGGCGCCGTTTAGCGGCTCTCCCTGAGACACGTGGAAGTGGGACGATTAGCTGGGACTGGGGAGGTACTGGAGAGCTAATGTGTAGCGCCCGAGTGATCACTAGTTTCAATTACCAAACGTCGCAGTCTTATTACTCACAATTAATTATGATAGAGAACCCTTTAAATAGCATGTATCATTTAGACTGTGCCTACTCTCATTCCTTCCATTATTATATACTGAGAAGAGTTAATCGGGATATAGCATACTATAATGATCACTATTTCAATTACTAAGAATTTTCTAAAGATTATTTTAATCGGTAATTACTACAAATTTGTAATCGGCGTAAAATTATTGTGTAAAATAGTCTGATTAGTGTGAGTAATTTTATTTGACAAAGCACTTATGAAACGTGTTGAAACTGATTTCAATTATAAATATAAACTGTTGTTCAAATGTGAGCGTTTTAATTCTTCTTCTAAAAGTAACTGCGATAACTCTATTTAAAGAAATGTCCCAGTAAACATTGACGGATGATATTCCTTTACAAATGATAAAGAGTAAGGATTTCTATTAAAATTTTAATGGAATATTCTTCTATGCGGATTAAAAAGACAACATTTATTCAAAGATTTATTCAATAAAAATATCTTTTGAGTTTCATTAATTTTTAAAGGAAACTGCTGTATTTTGAAAAGCAATTTACATGGCGGATTTTTAATGTTTACTATGAACAGGTATAGGCTTAGAAAGTATTACAGTGAAGGGGTAAAATAATCTAATTTCAAAGTTGATGACTCGAGTGGAGTTAATAACTGAATCGAGTGAATAACCTTTTTATAAATATTTAATGAATAAAATTCAAACAAGATGTATTTTTTATTATTATTGTCAGAGCATACTAAATAAAACATCATTTTAATAATATTGTGTTATATTTATTCTCTTTAATAGCAAAATATTGTATTGTTATGGTGGGAAGAGTTGAATGAATGTTTAGCTGCAGTTCACCTTCCTCTTAGTGCAGAGTCTGAAATTTTATGCTATCACATACTTGACTCCTGGAATCTGAAGTCATGTTTATCTGAAGAGATTTAAAAAGAATAGTCGGCGACGATAAAGCAAAATTAAACTCTGTACATCGTTTCAACATCACCAAGACTACACAATCTTGGTAAGGGGTATTCTTAGTGTCTCATCAGGTGCACAATTGAGCGCACTACGATGGTTTACACATTCTCTAAACACTGTGGAGCAACGGCGTTTTCTACTCATAAACCGTTGCTATGGTGGGAAGGTTTGGATAAATGTGAATAATGAATTTAGTTCCAGTTCACTTTCCTCTTAGTGCAGGGTCTGAAATGCTAGTAGTTTTTAGCAGTGATTTGGCAACATCGCCTAAAATGTCATCAGACTGTTTTCGTGCGTTTACTAGTAGAGAAGTCCGCAAGAAAACATTCAGATAGTGGCTGGTGTTTTGGAGTCCCCACTCTACACCACGCTACACTGTTGCCAGTTTTACGTGTATAGAATATTACTGATCAGCCTCAAAACTTTTTTGTAATAAACAAACATCTTCAGCTGTTAGCGTAAACAGCCGTTAAACACATTTGATCTCATTCTTCTGTTTTGTAGATGTAAATCAAACAGACAGTATATGACAATAGCCACGTCATATTCCACCAAAACTACTGGTGGTCAGCACGATATGGCAACACCGTCACAAACGTCATCTGGCTATTTTTGGTATGGCCTGCTCTAATAGTAGTATTAGTAGTAGTGGTAGACATTACACAATTATTGTTTACATTACACAAGCCATAGCTTGTATTTGTATAAGGACATATCTTGACGAGAGTGAGGGTTAAAAAGTTTCACTGATAACATTGACTTGATTGTTCTCACAATTATTTAGGAATATTCTGGAAGCGGTCACAAAGGATGTGGTGAAACCACAATAATATTGTAACGGGGATATGAACGCATATATATGCTGTGATCAAGACCGACGGAATGATGTTTCTGAAAGGCTGATAAAAAAGACAGTAATCCAGTGTCTAGTGTAAAAATTGCTCCCTTGTTCTAATTTTACAGCGTGCGATCATAAACTTCCAGGGAAGAACGGCAGATCCTACTGTCTAGTGTCAACGAGCCAGTGGGATTGCTGCAAAGAAGGATCAGTACTCTACAGGCTTCTTGGAACATTAATTCGGGACATTAATGCAGTAAAACATTTTCTACGGAAGGGTGAATCGGAGACTTAATGTTCCTTTTTTAATACTGTATTTCATATATTATCGGTTCAGCACTTCCTTGAAATAGAACAGCTCTGTTAAGACCTGTAGGAGAAACACGTTGGTTGTCCATGAAAAATGCGATGGTGAGGAGCATATACCGATTAGAGACATATTTGTGCACTAAGAACTTAATTTCATATTTTGAAACATTACTCAATCAAGTGCATATTCGGTTGATACAATTTTATTTAGTATGAGACTAAGAAAATATTAGTTGATTAACCAGATTTGAAGGCAGGCGCATGTATCTGCTGTTCAGTTCTGAGCAGCAGGTCCACTAATGATAATATAATAGATTGATTGCATGGTAACGATATATAACTGTATTGCGATCGTAATAAGCAACATTCAATGCAGGATTGTAAGTATTTTTATCAATGCTACGCACTTGCAAACATACGTTTTGGGGAATTCACGCATTACAACCTGACACCAGATCCAGCTTACAAGTCAAATTTTAAATTGGGATTTTCCACTTGAATAGCATTTATAATAATTTATATGTAAAATAGGAGTAGGAATAGATGTATTGCATGGTAACGATATACAACTGTATTGCAATCGTCATAAGCAACATGCAATGCAGCATTGTACGTTTTCATTCAATGCTACGCACTTGCAAACATACGTTTTGGGGAAGTCACGCATTACAACCTGACACCAGATCCAGCTTACAAGTCAAATTTTAAATTGGGATTTTCCACTTGAATAGCATTTATAATAATTTATATGTAAAATAGGAGTAGGAATAGATGTATTGCATGGTAACGATATACAACTGTATTGCAATCGTCATAAGCAACATGCAATGCAGCATTGTACGTTTTCCTTCAATGCTACGCACTTGCAAACGAACATTTTGCGAAAGTCACGCATTACAATCTGACAACAGATTCAGTTTGCCCAAATTTTAAAATGGAATGTTTCACTTGAATGGCTTTTATAATAATGCTTGTTGTATGAGAAATAAGAATTGTATTGCAATTTGTGTTACGTATTCTCCAAAGACATGCCAAATTTGATAAATAATCATTGAACGCAGTTAACACTCGTGATATGTTTCAATGTTGACATTATTAAACAACAATGTTAACGTATGTAAACAATATTTTTCAAAATGTGCATGCGATATTTTACTGTGGGATGTCCCAGAAACCAGTCAGTTATCAGTTACCAGGCGGTGACACGTGAGCAATCTGTGGCCAGGACAATAAATAGCAGCAGATTTAATAATTGGCAATGTTTGTTAAGCCGAGCACTCATAAACTGATAAAAACACAATCAATTCGGAGTAAATCTGGCGCAACACAGCGTACACAGCCCAGCGCGAGGCGCGGCGAGCCCGTAATCTGGCTCTCAATCGATACAAATATGATTGCACGCAGTCGACCACCCATCATCTGTTTATTCGCTTTTTATTCCATGAAATATTAAAAGCAAATTAATTGTCGGATTGTAATCTCCAAGGGTAATCCCCTCACAAAATATTAATCGCTCGAAAATATTGGGAATAATCTGCGGAAAATGAAAAATTTGTAAATAGTGGGGTGAGCGGAAGATAAAATATGCCGGTCAATAATGCATCAGCACACGGGATCACAGAGGGCTTTTCCGTTTTTATCTGCAGTTTGTAAAACTGCATGACATTTGCATAATCGGATTATACGCAATCGCGACTATTCGATTATATGATGATTAAAAGAGGCGCGCTTTTATATCACAAATGGAATTATAAATGATGCAAAAGTGCTGCTTAACATTTGTAAAAAATACTGGCATCACAATTTGTTTGGTTATTACACATTTCAAATCATTTTATTAAACAATATGCAACGTGCTCAGTTTAAGTTATCTATAAGTACCTGCACTGCGTATACTTGAGTAATTGAATATGGTATCATGATAAAAAAACACACACACACGAGTGAAATGTTCAGGGCGCGTGCGATTCGGTTTTATTGATTTATGTTGCATGTAGAGGTGACTTTTCTTAAAGCTTCAACGAACGTGACCCCCAGAGCCCGAAGCAAGAGAGACATAAAGCAGCTATGGTGTGAAGGTTTGAATCAATGTCAATGTTTGGGTTTGTTTGTTCGTGTATCTTCGTCTGACGAGATCCGACAACATTCAGCATCTAAATGTTCAGGGACTGCAAACTGGAACTAAACCTAAAATTCACATTGGTTGAATCCCTCCCCTACGTTATGTGTAGAAAATTCGATCGCTCCACCTTGCTTAGAGATAGTATCTAAAACATCGTGGTGTTCCTTTGCAATTGTGCACCTGATAAGACAATGAGAATACATTCACCCAGATCACTCTATATTTTGTAGTCTAGGTGTTCCTGATGTTGAAACGATGTAAAGAGTTCATTTTCAGCTTCTTCTTAGGCGACGGTTTTTGCATCTCTTCAGACGAACATGACACCAGATTCCAGTCTGTGAGAGCGTCATATTCAGATGCTGCACAAAGAGGAAGGTGAACAGGACTAAACTCGTTATTGACAATAAGGGAATATCCTATCACGGGCAACTTGTCTTGTGAATCCAAAAATGTAATTTACAAAGTTCAATGTAATAAATATCCTGCAATAATATCTTGAGGACAAGAATGTCGTCACTTATAGTCTAAATGGAAATGATAACTTTGAAAACAAATATTCTGTAAAACCTATTCGGCAAGTGCATAAAATTGTAAATCCAATACATCTCAGAACAAGCATACCAATTGATATTAAAGAGAAAAATTTCACATTGACTCAAAAGCAGGTATAAAGTCAAAATTTTAATACAAATACGTCTTGAAGAAATGTGTAGTACAAGTCATCTGTATTCACTATTTATTTACATTTGTTTCTATTATATATTTTATACGCTCTACGCACTAGCCAAAACTGATCTAAATATCATGTGGGCTAAGTTCGTTGGCCAACGCGGTACGCCATTTCCTACCAGTATAGCGGTCGTTAAAACATGAAGCATTAATATCTCCATTATTTTTGGATCTGGAAAAAATTTAAAGTATTCTGGAATGCTTATAACGTATCCTAAACTTTTTGTTACAAAAAAATTGAAGCGAGGAATTTTGAAATATCAAGTACAATTAAATTCTCTAAAAATGCCAATTGGCAAAAACTAGGTGGTTAAATGCTCAAACAATTACACACATTCTAAAAAGTTCATTTTTAAATTTTTAAGGTATTTTTATTGATTTTTCTAGTATACCGGAGTATGTTTATAATTTATTATGCTTAGTACAGTGTAGGTGGAGTCCTGTATTTCTAAAATAAACCATGGCAATTATAAACATTTATTTAATAATGGAAGTCCTACTATTATAACTACTGTATCTCAAACAAATTGTTTTCAATTTATAGATTTTGTCTTATTAATGTAATAAATCTATAATATTTTTAGCTGCCACAAAATCTATCTACTTCTTCTGACTGAGCCGAAATAGAATGTCTACCAACTAATATATTTCTACTGTATTTTTGTATCAATACATGACCCTTAACATTGCAGACTTCTGGATGTGCAACACCGTCCAAGTTTTGTACACGCAAGAGGCTGTGTGTAAGTTATAAAATTGGTATTTCCTGATTTTATTTTTTCCAGTGATTCCTATTAAGAAGTATTAATAGTAAGAATGAATTTTCCTTAGCCTTCAGAGAGAGTGGGGATTATTTTTACGTGGACCTAATTACAAAGCTAACAAAATGTTCTACTTTAATTACCTGTAATTTTACTTGGCGTGATTTACACATTTTTCCTTTTTAGCATTATTTGAAAGAGCTATGAATTTATCTAAAAAAATACATTTTCCAACTCCAAAATCGGCTGTACTACCTTAAGTACAGTTTATATCAAGAGACTTACGCGGAAATGTGCTCTACTCGATGAGGGGAGTAGAGTATTAACACAGTTCCAGGACACAGTAGAGAGAATGGTTACAATTCTACCAAATATGGAGAACTGACGGGGGACTCGAAAGAAGTGTTCAACTCGTAAATAATAGGGTGGTTGAAATAACAAACAATAGAGACAGAAACAAAGGAAGTAGTTAAGAGAGCAATAAAATGTCAGGCCGAGAAACAATAGTAAATAGATAATGTGTTGTTGGCCGTTATTTCCGCATTTGTTTGTCCGTCTGTCTGTGTGGCTGCACGGTGGTCGATTTTACAGCGGTAGTTTCTCAACACGTCCGATCGGTTAAACACAGAAACTTATATTGAAATAAAACTATGATAAAATCTCTCATTGTTTGTTTAGATACGGTAATAAAAGCACATGCTTAATAGTATAAAACTATGTGTTTTGGAGTTGGTTTAAATAGTTCGAGGATATAGATATGCGGAATGGAACGGGACTTTATTTCGGGGGCTTTCTCGAAACCAGGACCTATAATCCTGGAATAGAAAATGCATACAAATATACAATATGTGTGTGAACCTAACATTGTCCAGTAGCCAAGAACCATGGTTTTTCATGAAACTGATGAATGAATTTCCCCGAAGAAAGAAATAGATGGCCACAATTTTGGTGAGGGTCAAAATGGTAGGGTACCAAAAGGTTAAAAATATTAAAAGGGTTTTTTTTTCTCACACCTTACTATTTTGACTAGAGACACTTAAATTAACAGTCAGACTCATAAATTAATGTTAGTAATTATAATCCATATTAAAATCTGGCTGAGATTTGACTTTTAGGCTTTTTATATATATGACTGACGGTTAAGCAATTATTATTTACGTATTAGTATTAGTATTAGTTCGACGGTTGCACGTGTAGCTAGCTCATATATATATATATATATATATTATATATATATATATATATATATATATATATATATGATATGATATGATATGAGAAAAAATATAATTTGTTATTTTAACCATTACGATATATTACCATTCCGATTCCCAGTAAAATTACATAGGATGATGATCTATTTCAAAAAAAAAAACTGTGAAACTATGTTGTAAGTGTATACAAAGCAAATCGGCTCTCAACTGTTAGACAATCAGGGGTAACATGTTTGATGTTGTTGGTAAGTTGTAGACATTTATAGCTAGAGATCTATGTGTTTATCGACTATGTGGAAATTTCAAGAAATAATTATACCCTATGAATATATAATCTTGTTCCACGAGTTCTCTGTGTATTTACGCGTGTCTTGATCTATCAGGAAGGCGTACACTGTTTATATTTTGATCTGTAGAACTTGTCGAGCAGGTCCGGGAACGGCGGCGCGGCGCCGGGACGTGCGATGGCGTCGGGCATCGTGCCCGGGGTCTGCACAATTAAGGAGCCCCGCCCCCACAATCGGGGCCGTCGACCACCAATAACGGCCTCTCAATTAGAGCCGAGATTAACGAGGCCCTTGGAGCCCCTCTTTGAGAAAAGTCGTTACTTGTTAGTTCAAACAAGTGTCGATAAAAGCTGCTCCTCCTTTTTTTAATGATGATTAACGACTCCCCTCTAATTCCAAGAGACACTTGCACCTCCACTAGCGTCTGTCGTCAGCGTCTAAATGGGACCCTCTTTAATTGAAAAGGTGACGTGATTTATCTCCCTGGCGCAACGATATTTTTGAACGAGATTTATGGATAATGGGCTCTGGATTGTATAGATCGTAAAACATGCTGATGGCAACAAGCGCTTCACATTTTTAGTAAATTCCAGTGGATATATAATATTTTCCTTAGTTATTTATTTGAATATAATTATGAGTATTTCAATTTTAGTTGTAACTAGTGTATTAGTAGCTTGTACTGCGCTTAAAAAACGTATAGTTTAGACTTTAAGAGAGTAAAAGTACAGATTTCTCCATATTTTTCTATTTATTGTTTAGGATGTACAGGGTGTTCCATCAGTGAAATATTTGGATTATAGATGAGGTCAATTTCTAGCCTTAATAATAAAACATGACCTCAATAAAAAAAGTTAATTTCCAAGACATCAATATTTTTTGAAAATTGCAAAAACTAGTTAGCTTGTAACTAGCTAGTCGTAATGAAGTTTTCATGCTTAAATAAAACTGTAGTTTCTTGAGCTAAACCTAGGTTTTAATTATTTAAGTAAGTGACAAAGATCTAATTCTAATAGCGTGTATTTGTGACTGTAATTATAAAATTTAAATTATTCTATTTCTATAAATCCCAAAATTTTTATTTTATTAAAATTATTAATTGTAACTAAGTATATAAATTGTTATAATTATTGACATTAAAAATTCAGTAGCTGTTTAATTTTATGTTTATGATTTAAAAAGTTCCAAAAAGAAAGTAGTGATGGCAATAAAATTTTATTTAACTACACCTGAATTAGTATAGTACTATTATACTATGAATTATTTTGCTAAACATTAGTTGTAGAAATTTTAGAATGTCTAGAATATCCGCTTGAGTGATTAACAAACTTTCACGAAAACGGTGCCCCTATTGTTTTGCTATCTGGTCTGGTTACTGACTGAGCCGTAAGTGCTTCTACGAGTATTAACGGTTTGTGTAATTATATAATCTCCCGATATAATGTTCAATTTTTCACTTACATGATAATGTGCCATATTTTCGTTTATTCTCGGTGTTAAATTTTTAAGTGTGTTCTTCAGTACTTCAAGGCCAGATTTACAACAACATTATTTAAGAAAATTTTCAATGAATAATTAAGGTTTCTTCATTTAATCTTATCTGAGTGCATTTAATTCACTTAAGAGCCATTAAAGACAAAAATGGTCTGTTACTATTTCACCAAACAAGAAATCTATTTGAGTTTTCACTATGATAAATCCAGAGGACCCGTAGGCCACCGGCAGTTACCGGCTCGCGTAGGAGGGAAAGCGACACAAGGCCGAGTGTGGTAGTTTGTACGTCAACTGCGCAGTATGGGTCCGCGCCCGTTGTCCCGAATAAAATAACACTAAGTCAGGAGCGGCCCACCCACGGCGCACTCGACAAATTGACTAATATTTTCAGCAGTTAACAGGTGATTAGTGGACGGCCTCCATAAACACGGCTACACAACACTACAGCACTACTATCGTACATCCGAGGCTGCGGGCCGTGGCTCCTGATGAATAATTGAAAGACATCCTGCGTCCTGCAGGACAGAGTTATGCCTTCCTGGAGCGGCGCGAACACTGATTGCCACGTCCGACACGACCGACACCGCTGACATCGGACATCCGTTACATGCCAACAGTTACATGCCAACAGGACCCCGCCATGCCGCGCAACAGCCGTCACAGACAGCCACGTGGTATCGTGTATCAACAATCTATCTCAGTGAAGTTCCTCTCAGGAAATTTTTAATTGAAGCTTCTAAAGCTGTTTCCAAAATTCGAAGTTTTCTAGATCAAAATGAAATTAAAAATTGATATTACTACTGGAAGAATGAGAAAACTGTATCGTCTAGAAAATTTGGCACTTGGATAAGGATACTTTTACTTTTGCTCTTTTACGACTTACATGATGACGTAAAGTTAATTATTTTTACGATAAAATTGATACTTAAAGAATAATCATGCAAACTACTAATAAAAATTATGACACTAAAAATTATAATAGCCTAAATGACAAATAAGAAAAATATGTTCGATCAATAACAACGTCAAGTATAACACCACGCGAGAGTGTGCATTTATTATTCATAGCCACTAAAAATAGTCTATTAGTTTAATTAACAACATTTTGACGTGAATTCACATAAGATATATTTCTCATAGGGGTCGTTTGATACCTAGAAGCGTATCAGTTAAATGCGAACGCACTTCAGAACCCATACAATATCAACATACCTTGTTACGTATAAAAAGATATGCTACAAAAACATTATTTTCAAATGAATCTATGTATGACAAATCCTTTTGAAAATGTGTATATCTCAAAACGTAACTATCAGATTTATGAGCTAAAACTTAGTTATGTATCTCTGCAAAGGTGTCGGAGTGGTTAACGAGGAAAATATGTGGTAGACGATTTCTCGCCGATTCTACGTATTTTTGTTTAATTTTACTGAGTGGAATCAAAATTTATTGTTTTCTATCTGAATAATTAACATTTTCTATAATTTTTAGATACTTTATAAGGTAAAGATTTATAACTCATTAATATTAAGGACGTTTCTGCAGCAGGAATGAACTGAAATTAAAAAAAAAAAAAAAATAGAAGCATTGAAAATTGCGAATCCTCATATCTTATTTGAAAAAGGTACTGCACTGTACAAAATATCCCAAATCTGCCATAAATTACATTACATTTTTGTGTTTATCGGAAATTGCGGAAACTCATTTTCGAGAAGAATACTTCCTGCGAAAACGAGGCTTTCTCTCATTCTCCATAACTATTTATATGCATACTTTCAACTTATGTCGCTTAAGTCTTGGGTTCTCATCAAGATAAGGAAATGTCTAGCGTAAGATGATTAATACGGTGAGATAATTATCTAAGAGATTCTTCTTGGTCATGGGAGAAACTCAGGTCTCATTATATCTCGTTATCTCGTTCCACCAGAGGTCAGGAACTCGTGGACTCCAGAGATGGCGTTAACAGACATCCTTACGTGGACGGCGACATGTCTGTAGCCATTCCTGGTCTGTGGAGAGATCATTGGGAGAAGTCTCATCACTGCAGCCCATTTAGGGTCTCTCCACCTAGAGGGAATTACAATCATTTAAGGTTGTACACTTAGTCAATTTTGTAACAGGTCAAAATAGAAATGGATGCAGATAAAAATGTGAATTTTTACAGTATGAATTATAGCTTCATGAAGTGGCATAATTTGAACACTTTAAAACTAATGGAAATGATGTATTTTTTAACAAAATATAATTTAAGAAAGTAAAACACTTAAAAAAAGTATAAAGAAATTACTGTGTTATAAATAAAAAGCCATTCATTCTCTCGAATCATCTTTTGTGCACTTACTATACTAATTAATATCCTTTTTTAAACAATTTTCTTTGAGACTAACTAGAAGAAAACCCTTGAATTCTGCTCAGAATATTTTATTGGGTTTATAAAAAATGCTTTCCTTAGAAAATGTATCTTAAACGGTTACAGACAAATAAAATTATTCAAACCTAAGACCAGTTGTACCGTCTTAATCTAGACTGCGCCACTCGTTACCGTAAGAACAATGTGAGATTGGGTTAGTTTTCTTTTTATATTCAACTTATTTACCACCATAATTTACTATTAACTTCCTCAAGCTTCAGCTGGTAGTGAAAGTAACAAAAATATCTTACGAATTATTTTGCTGATTTGGAACTTTATATATATTTGTAATAGTCTTCATTTGTTTAGAAGTGAGGTAATTTATATGTAATCATTTTTAATACATCATTAATTATTAGTTCACCTAGTTACACTAGTTACACAAAGATTTTTATAAATATTTCACATTTTACTGCAGAGTTAAGGAAGTTTGGCACCCACGCGTTGAATATAGTGAAACAACAATGCTTATCAGATAAATATTTTCTGCACATTGCAAATCTACAATTTCTTTTCGTGGTTATTGTTTTATTCAATAAAAATATGTAGTTGATTTCAACCTGTTGATTTGCTAATTACCATTTAAAAGACCTTTTAATATTTCGTAGATTTATATATTAAAAAAAAAAAAAAAGTAGAAGCTTTACCTTAAGAAGGATTTATAAATACAGTAGTATTAAAACCTACAGCGTATTATATTACCTATTTTAAATCTATGGATTGTGAAATAACCAAGGAAAGATGTTTCACAAACTAATACTTACGCTCATAGTACTAAGACATTTAATAATAACAGCCTTCAAAGCATAATAACAAAAACCAAGTTCTGTTGAAATCAGAAAATGCCCATATAGACGTATTATTTTATATTCTTGCAATGTTAGTGTATATCTGTAATATTTGTACGCAAATTTGTACACAACATTATGAAATATAAAAAACGTTATGTAATTATATATGTGTTTTGTAAACGATCCGAAATTTATGAATTCCTTTTTCCTTCTGCAATGCCTAAAGGTTGCCATTTAGAATCTTTAAGGGATATTTAAAATTTCCTAAATTTTTATTATTAATTATGTTTCTATCTCGAAAACTTTTACATACAGACACAGTAACTCCCACAGTATGAGTACATGTAAATTAGAGTTAAACGATTATTTATTATATGGTAGAAATAATTATAATATTATAAATATCTTTGTTAAGGTATACAAACTACACAAATCCATTTTTTATGGACCAAGAGAAAGTTAAAAAAGGTGTTTTGGAATGTATATAGTTCATAAAATATTTTTTATAAACAATCTAAATTATTAATATCGTAGCTTTCAGCATATCTACCTTCTTCGTCTTGTTGTGCCGGAAAGACTAGGTTTTATTTATTAGTTAGGAGGTAGAATAAATTCACCAGATTATGAATAGAAACTTCCTCCAGCTGAGGGAAGAGAGATGGGATTGTAGGACTGTAGGTCCACGCCTAGTTTTTGACGATGGTGGCTGACATCATTTTTTCTGCAGGGTAGGACAGTTAGTCCACGGGTGTCGGCGTGGACTAATTGTCCTACTTTTCAAAACTGACCTGGCCGTGGAATAATTTTTCTACCTGCGCTCGTTCTTCATTCTGTGGAAGAATGTGAGTGATACTTCCACTACACACGCACAGCGTACTGCTTAGGCAGTAAATATAAACAACAGCTTACTTAAACCAAAACTCAAGGTATCACATATGAAGTGGATTGCTGATTGGGATTAAATTTGAACAAATTCCATACATCACTACATTATTATCTGAGTAATTCCGCCAATATCCTAATGAATGATAAACATCTACAGTTAGTTTGTTTAATTATACCTTATCTTAGTCCATCGTTAGAATAATACGGTATATGCGGGTAGACACGTCACTCATAGTAACACGTTAATTGAAATGGATAGTTGTTTGTTTTATTATTACTGTTATGAATTTAAAACAACAATTTAGATCATATTAAATATATAACATTTATAATTGTATCGAATTACTTTAAATAGATAACTTCATAGACAAAACATTTTATTGCCTTAAACAGTGGGCTCTTGCTTATAAACCAAAAAATCAATGAAACTGTCTACAGAGAGAGCTCACACAAAAGAGTGCGAGTATATACGAGTACTAACATGTATTACCAGGAGGGTAAGATATATTAAAAATTAAACTTTTAAAAGAGGTATAACTCAATTAGGGAAAATTTGGTGATTATTTGTACTAACAACGAACTTTTATATTTATTAAAAAAACATGCTTGCAGTATGGACAATTTTACAAAAGGTTATAAAAACGAATTATGATTTTTATTAACAATTATTATTTTTGAATTACCAATAAATGATTAATTACAATTTACAAATAAATGCTGAATTGAATAGTAACACTAGATTAACCTAAAATGTAAGTTAACTTTCGACTTACAATTTTAATATAATTCTAGAAGAAAATTACCGACGGATACTGTTATTGAAGAAAATAATAACTTATACAAATTTAATAAGTGGGACTATTGCCCTAAGTCCAGATAGGTGACAAATTAAAACAACGTATAATACTCATCTATGTATTTATATCCATAGTAAAATTTTAAAAGGAGGACGATTAACAATAAAATATTATTTTTTAACAGAAATGTTATGAAAATGAAGTTTTTGTGTATTTTATTATTGTTTTAGCGCTAGAGATTTATATGATAAGCCCTACACAAATATTATATCTCTTTTTTAAAATTAAACTGTAAATTTACAAAGTTAGAACCTAGCTGATAAAAATAAATGCCATTATACCTTTTTTTATGTAACATGTTCTGCTCAGTGAATTGCTATGTTACTTGGTATTCACGGTTTTGCTATGACAAGTTTTAATCCTGTCCTAATATAAGTGCTAAACCAGAAACATTTATGAGAATCCAAGTATTATCTTACAAAACTGACATCATATTTTAGCAAATTTAGGATTTAAACAATTGTATCATTACATTTACAGCGAGGAGGCCAGTATTTAATGGCATTGGACCTATTATATTTTAGTTGATGATACATAGGTGAGATAACATGCCCCTTTCATATTACATGGGGAAATGTTTATGTGGTCATTAGATCCACTTAAAGTAAATTAATTTCTAAAGAAGGAAGTCCTTTAAGCATTGATATATAAAATAAACGTACTTGCACATTATTTATTACTCTTCTGATATATATTTGTACAAAACAAGTGTAAATTCTTGTTCTAATTACCTGATTTTTCCGTGCATTTTACGATACTTTAATAGTTGTTTTGATAGCGGGGGTGGAAAACGAATCCACAAAGCAAAGACCATTATAACCGTAACAGCAATTCCTAAGTTACAAATGGTGAATTACTTAACAATACACTTAAGAAAATAAACCCGACTTTCAGTTACGCATTTATATTTTTGTTTCAATTTTTCTGTAGGTGTCTTCTTCTGTAGCAAGTCAGAAAGAACTAGTAAAAAAGACAGTAGTCTACTGAATAATATTTAGCAGATATAGAGTATAGATCTCGAAACATCCATTCAAGGTCAGTAGAGTGACTACCGGCGATCCCCTGTCAAACCCTCGTCAAAAGAAACCTGTAGGTCGGACAGTGGGTCCACGGTCCCGGCCTGGGGACCCACTGTCCACACCCTTCAGAAGCAGGTAAGAAATTACCCCGACAGTTTTTACGACGTGGACCTACAGTCCGTTTACCGAGAGATGGATCTATACATTTGTTATTTTTACCTCTCTTCCCCTGCGATTATGAGAGAGCCTGTGGCCAGGCAGTCCGAGGCGTCGAACTTAGGATCTGAGTAGGAGACAACGCACGTTCAAGTCCTCTCTATGACTAAGCACTTTTTGTCATTTCAATTATTGACTGCATTTGTATCAGGTCTATATCAGACAAATGCTTATTAAGCGGTCTTGGATATACGAGGGTCAATGAAATGGCTGTTTACAGTGAATAACAACAGATCCATTGTCGAGTCTGATAAGGAGGAATGTGTTTTGTAGACCAACATCCTTGAAGAGAAGAAAATAGTGTTGTTGGGTTTTTAACAACTTGAATGAGTTAGTTATCATGAAAAAACGGCTTTATTATGGCAGTGCCAACCATCTTACGTTTAATTTAAGTATTTGCTAACAGTGAAACCACAATATAATATCCTTCTCACAAATATACAAAACTTAAATCCCAAACTCGGGAAGATCTTTATGTACAGTATTATTAAAAAGAAAGACATTTCATAGAATTCCATTTTTTAGCATCATTAATGTTTTGATACGTAGAAAACTTTTTTGGGATAAGATCAAGTGATTAATCGTTGATATTTTTAAGTAGATATTTAAACAATAAAACTAATACACAAAATGTGTTACTGAAGAAAGATAGTACAAAATGATGGATCCATAAACAAATAAACATAAGGAATAACTAAAAGCATTGTATAGCATATAATGTTTTTGTTCAACAACCGTGGGAAATGTAATCCAAAACTTGCTTAAGTATCGATAGCTTATGTCTATACGATAAAAAACTAATAACTGCATGAAGCAAAACAAAGTTCATGCATTATAGTTAGTGATCTGTTTATTGGATTTCAAGATGTAACAAAATACGGAGCAAACTACAAGAGATAATTGCTCCGGACTAAAGTAAATAACCAGTTATATGAGACAGATAAACTTGCCTCGCAGTTAGCAAAGCACTTGCACTTAATCATGCTATAAATTACATCTAATACAGCTCGGCGCTCACAATCAGGCCGACCCCATCGGCTTATCGTCCCAAAGGGAAGCGGTTTACGATCTATTAAATGCTATAGTTCCATGTAAACTCTGGCAGGAAGCAATAGTTCTGATGGACTGGACGTGGATGTGGCCGTAACTATCAATTATTCCCCACCTGCCACCGCGGTCCTGAGCGAGGTTTACAACTGCCATTACATGCTGACATCTGCCTCCTCGTCATGCTTGTTCTCTAGCTGTTACACACGGCTCCACCTCTGGGAACCCGAAAGGTCCACCCATTCTGGGCATTTTATATATATTTTTATATATATATAGTACAACGTCCAGAATGGGAGGACTTTTCGTTTATATTTATATATGTATAATTTAAATAAACATTGAATCACAAAAAGTACTTGCTCCGCCGGGACTCGAACCCGGATCTCTTACTTGCCGGGTGAATGTGCTACCATTACACCACAGAGCCTTTACTTACGATTCAGTTATTTTGTATTTGGCCGTATCTGTCACATATGCGTTTAAATAACCAAACTAACATATGATTGGAAGACCAAATACCTCTCAAACGACTTTTATTTACATTAAAATTAATCTGTATGAATGGCAACAGCCGAATTTTTTATTTCAATAAACATTGAATCACAAAAAGCTATATGTATATGTATAATTGTATATATATATATATCTTATATATATAAAAATCTTGAGTCACAATGTATGTTGCCAATAAACTCCAAAACGACTGAACCAATTTCAATCAAATTTCACATGTATCCGTAATTTAGTCTAACTTAGAAGATAGGATAGTTATTATCTGAATTATTCGCTTATGTCGTGAATATAAACGAATAAAATGAAGAAAAGTTTTCAAAGCGCCTGCACATTATAACCTGCAATTACGAGATAGATACGTATATTAAACAGTGAAACACTATTTGAAGGCGCTAAGTTATGATGTATAATTGTCTAAACTAAATTTTTGGTTGGACTTAAAGGTTGAGTGGTAGACCACTTTGTAATAAAATACATTATGCATGTACAATACATTTTTGACATATTTTCTTGATCGTGACATCAAGGTAAAATCTACATCGGGGTTGGAAATATAATTTACTTCAACCAGAAATGCTCATACGCGGGCAAAACTTACGAAAAGCGTGCGAAGCCGCGGGAAACAGCTAGTATATATATATATATATATATATATATATATATATATATATATATATATGTATATATACACACACAATTCATTATTCTGTAATAATGTTACGTTTTGTTTCAAAATAGGAGCAATCATAAGTGTTAAAAATTATATATCTAAAAAATTGCTAGTCCTACAACAATTTCGTTAATTAATGTACAAAAAATTTTTCAATGTTTTGTTGTACATTTGATGGCAAACTCAACAGTGACCTATTTTTGATAAGTGAGAGTTACAGTTATTTTAGTTGTTTTGTATGTATATAAAAAAAAAAATTTACCCACAGATAGAAATTTTCTGTTTAAATAAAACTGCTTGTTATGATGTTAAACCCAATTATTAAAATACGCACTTGACTCTAAGAGTAGCCCTTTCGACTTGTAAGAAAGAAATACTAACTTACAACTATTATTTATAAACAATGAATGATAGACGTTACAATAGCGCAATAGAGATACAGGTTTCATGAATGACAGCTGGAGTTTTATCAATCGCTGCAGAGATGCAGTTGCCGTGAGCACAAAACAAAATATACCAGACGAAAGAACAGTTATTTATTCTGAACGGTGCAACGTAATTACCTATTCATTTACTTCAATCAATCTGGTAAATGAAAACTGTTCTCTGTCGGGTATAGGCACCTGTGGGAAGCAATATGTTAACTGTAACTTGTATGAGTTCGTTTGTTTAAAGTTACAATTGATATAATAAACGCTTATAGAGGATTTTTTTAACAGCTATTAATAAAATATGAAAATACTGCCTAGATGTCTTCAAGCATCTCCCCCTCTCACCAGTATAGGTCACTGGTAGGAGAATGTTTTCATCTCCTCATTCCCACCCTTTCATCCGGTCCAATTCCTGGGTACAAAAAGCAGTGCATTAACTTAAATTATCATGCAATGAACAAAAAAAATGCCTCGGACACGGCAAAACCGTTGTAATTTTGCTACCGCTTCCTCGCCAACAGGGTAGTGTAGCGAATATTGTGGTTATTGCTATATATCCTAATCAAGCAACTTCGATTGTGGCTGCTGCTTGGATGGGTGACTGCTGAGCTGTCCTGTCCTTGCAGCAAGCCACCCTGCCCACCTATTGATGATGGTTCGGAATTTTGAAGTCATCTTTGTTCTCTAGGTCAAGTGTCAGAAAGAGCTTTTTAACCCTACTCCGTCAGGTGATATAAGGCAATCTTTACTTTTACTTTTACCTTTGACCTTTTTAACTCCACTCTCGATTCTGGTTGATTATAAAATTCCTCAGCTAGAATAAATTAACTATGTTAGTGGAAGTAAAAAGATAATGTTGATTTATTCACGATACATAATAACATTTTCAGAGAATCATGATTTGTGCCATGCAATGGAAAAATTTGAATTCGGAATTACTTCTTGTATTAAACATATTTTTTCAGTAAGTATTTTTGTAATAGAGTTCGATTTCCAACAATATATATACTGTATATGTATTATTTTATTAAAATAGTTAATATTTTTAATAATTGATAGTTCAGTTTAGTCTCACAATAAGAATTAAGAAAATTAGCTGCTAAATAAAATAGTACTTTTTTGGAAAAACTGTAATAGCTCGATTTTTTGTTTTATTAAAATGAACTGAAAGGTGATCGTTATTTTAATTGGCCGGTATTACTTACCGTCGGTTATGTAAAGTGTACCTGATGGAGTCAACAGATAATACGATG
Source organism: Homalodisca vitripennis (assembly GCF_021130785.1). Lineage (NCBI taxonomy): Eukaryota > Metazoa > Arthropoda > Insecta > Hemiptera > Cicadellidae > Homalodisca > Homalodisca vitripennis. The sequence goes on along the minus strand of NC_060211.1, from coordinate 56,647,992 downwards.
CATATACGCTAATGTATGTGCAAGTCTCAGGTGATATAATAACAGACGCTCTATAACTCTTGTTCGGCCTAATAAGACATAAATATATAACGCGATGCGCCCGAGACCGCTGCGGGTCACATCTCCTACCACTTTCCTTCGTTATGCTACTTTTGACAGGTCGCGTAATTAGAGTTTGAAGAGAGCTATAATGGCTCCGCTGAATAGCAATGAAGGACAAGGTATAATTTAGGAACATTATCATTTAATTGAGAGGTCGTGGATTCAATAATGTAAGTTGTGAGTTGCCCCGGGCGCCTAGTTGCGAGCGGCCGGCCTGTGATTACCGCCCGACTACCCACCCTGTAATTTATACGTCTTGTATATCATGGTGTGACGTCACTAATGGCTTTCTACGGATTAATTCGTCATCCCGTGGGCTCTCATTAGGCCGACTTCCACGGGAGTTATGCGGAATTACAAGGTTGTCTGCGGACGTGACAGGACTTCTGGCGGAACTTGGCGCAGGATGTCAACTACAGACCTCGGGTGCCGAGAACATCACAAGTAGCCTGGTAGCAGATACACGCAATAGTACAGACATACTTCACCTAACAAATGTACCATCAAAAAACCCCAAAAACATCAAATGACACATTCTTACAAGTCATAATCATATGTTTTACTTGACACACATCAGACCGATCGTTAGAAACTAGAGAAATGTTTAAATCAGCATCAGTCAACTAGTTACGTAACCCTAAAGTAGCCATTTTCGGCCAATCGGTTGTCAACTGGTTGGCTGAATCAGTTTTATTTACGTAACGGACGGTTGCTTTTATGTGTGTCAACCTTAACGAATATGATTGAGAAAGTATTATAGTTTGATATTGGTTATCCTTTTTGATACTCTCCCATTTCGACCCCTCGAGGAATGTCTATTTTGTTTAATTGAAATAATTTCGTATCGTGATCGTGGTAATAGTAAAACACACACACACACACACACACACACACACACACACACACACACACACACATGTGTTTATATAGGTATATATCAGATTTAATGGCTCCAGTTACATGTTCCCGAATATCCAGGTTCTCTGGCCGTAATATTCCCTCTGACGGTTGTGAACACATTGCATCAGACACATGAAGATGCCATGATAAAATTTATTGGAATTTCCTCACGTTGGTATCGATTTTTCAACAACTGCTTAAGAGACTACATCGTTAGTCTCAGGTTCCGACCAATTAGGTTGGTGCTTATGGCTTATCAAAATGAATTAATCTATGAAAAGGTGAAATGGAATAAAAGAAAACAGTTTTAAATTATAACTATAGACTACACGTATTATGCAACTGTCCAAGATCCATACATAAGTGTCTTATTTTAACACCCAAGTCACTTATGCCAGTAACAACTTAGAGATAAGATAATTATTCCTTATGCTATCAATAGAACTAGTTTTTAATCTTTAATTCAATCTACATAAGTGTAAGTACAATACACTCATAACAAATTATATAAAAATATATGGTATGGTGTACCTCTCAGCTTTTTTTAATATGAATTTCCACTCCTTGATATACTCTATGAATTGGTAGATAGGATTTTTCTTGATGTATTTCAAAAGTAATTCCTGCTACCAGTATAATACATGTTCATATACAGTCGTGGTCTATTCCCCTAAATAGGAAAGGTGTGAATAAATAAATAGATTAAACAAAGTGTAACTTATATTAGAAAGAAATGTCGAGTTATGTCACGAAATGTAGGTGTCATTGTGACATACCTATAATTAGGTGTCATTAATACCTATTAATGACACAATACATGGAGTCCATTATGTCTAACTATTGAAAATCTCTACTTTAAATGGTAATCTATCATTGGAAAACAACTTAAGGTGTTAGGAAAAAATATAAAGTATAATTTATCGTACACGCGAATCAACATTTTTAATAATGTAAAATAAATTATACCAAGAAATCTGTTATCCAACATTAGTAAGATTCCGATATTTTATAATTACTGTATTTAATTTTTAGAACTTGTGCTGTAAGGAAGGCTTAAAAACTATTATGCAATAGTTGCATACGCATTAAAAATTACTGAATGTCCATTTTAGTCTCTAGAGAAAGTTACGGGAGTGTAACTGTAGTGGTGAGTCATCAATAATAGTGTTTGCTGAAGGAAGGGCAGCTACCTATGACTGAATGCTAGGCACGGTCTCTAGAGAACGTTATTTATTGGCTATCTCTGGTGTTCGCTCCAATTACGGGAGTGTAACTGTAGTGGTGTGTCATCAATAATAGTGTGTGCTAAAGGAAGGGCAGCTATCTATGACTGAATACTAGGCACAGTCTCTAGAGAACGTTATTTATTGGCTATCTCTGGTGTTCGCTCCAATTACGGGGGTGTAACTGTAGTGGTGTGTCATCAATAATAGTGTGTGCTGAAGGAAGGGCAGCTATCTATGACTGAATACTAGGCACAGTCTCTAGAGAACGTTATTTATTGGCTATCTCTGGTGTTCGCTCCAATTACGGGGGTGTAACTGTAGTGGTGTGTCATCAATAATAGTGTGTGCTGAAGGAAGGGCAGCTATCAGTGACTGAATACTAGGCACGGTCTCTGGAGAACATTATTTATTGGCTATCTCTGGTGTTCGCTCCAATTACGGGAGTGTAACTGTAGTGGTGTGTCATCAATAATAGTGTTTGCTGAAGGAAGGGCAGCTATCAGTGACTGACTGATGGTCTCAGTCACAGGAGAGCCATCAATAATTGGCTAACGTCGGTGAAGTGCAATTAATAACCTATGTTGGCTCCACTTATCGACCGCCCGTCTCTCTCTCTATGATTGATGGCTTCGATACATCATCAGACCTTCTGTTGAAAGCTTCTCCTCTCGTAGTAGTGTTAGACGGTCTACTTTTTGTACAGAATCGTAAATAAGACCTTGGATTAGTGAACGATCGATGGTCTCTCCGTTTAAGGAGGGAGTATTTTAATTCAAATTAGCAATGGACTGATAATAATTGCTCGTCTGTAAGGCGATACAAGAAAAAAGGTAACAGTTCGACAAATGAAATTTTATAAAAATGTAGAAGAAATTAAAAGAAGAATTGTGATGTCTGAATGAGAACAAGGCATGGATCAGACATTCAGAGATAACTGTCATCAAAGCGAAGGTGTGGTATTACTGAATGAAAAAAAATCCCCAGGATGGATGGATCAGTCGTTCAGAATAGTCTAATTTGTTTGCTAGTAACGACGTATGGTCTTCACGGTGGTCATCCGGCGCCTCTAGCGGTCAGAGCCGCCGCTTCCTGTCACCGGGAGGCCGATGGATGTTCGCGGGGGTCCACCGCTCCACCGCCCACGGAGATGATCACTCTTGCCAAACCTTGTAATGTGATTCTTGGCAGTCGGAAATGACTTATTATTTATGTTCGAGAAGAAAGAATGAATGAAAACTTGAGTGTATTTGTGACGCTTGAGTGGGCGTTGACATCACTCGCTAAAGTCGGACTGGCTACTTCAGTGCTGCTTTTAGTACGTCATTTGTTGGCCATAAAAATGCTAAAGTGAAACTTACCACACGCCTGTCAGTGTTCGGAGCTGTTGTGATTGTGGGAGGTTTTTGTGACTTCTGAGATTTGTTTAGCTTCAGCGTTCTCTTACATATGGTAGACGTGAATGTAAACACGGTCCAAACACAATATTTTGACACGTTTTATCAGCAAAAAAGCTACTCGCAAAAATCAGAAAAAAATTGTTGGATAAAAATACAAGTATATTTATCATCAAGTGCAAACAAAAAGCTCAAGCACGCAGTCATAAATGTTCCATTGGGTATTGTATAAGTTACTTGAGGAGTCAACTAACATGAAACTGTCCCTTAAAAGTTTTCCAATTTTGAATTAGTAAAAGTATTCTTCATAAACATACTAAAATGTAACTAGAGAATAAATTTAAGAAGCTAATTATAAAAACTTTTGGCTCTTTTGCACATTGGTCTGTATTTTCAGATTACCAAATATGCCTAATTTATTATTATGTATTAATTTGTTATTTTGTGCAATTTATATGGCACAGTGTCTTGCTTGATATGGCGTATGACTAATTTTATAACCTCCATTGGAACAATTATCATATTGTAGAATGGATGCCTAATTGATAAGATATGTTTATTTATCTGTGATGAACTTGTTAGTGCAATATCCGTGCTCACTACTGGACCTTGGTGAGTGACTCTCGTAAGGAATACCGATGTTGTTCTTTCTGTGGACCGCTTTCCACATTATTTCAAAGCAGTGTTTACTAACATCTCAGTACTCAAAAAGGCCATTTGTTCCATCGAGATATGCGAGGAAAATGCCACATTACGTTTCTTACGCTTGCTTGGTATTCACTGCATAGGCCTACACACACTGAGACAAGACTGCCGATCAGACAATTTTCCAAACAATAGAGTTCGCCGGAAGCAGACCGACGTATTCCTCTTTTCGACATATTTCTTTTTTTCTTTATACTTTATTTTGCAGGAGAATGTATGATTTGTGATCGTCGTGCTCTAGTTCCAGTGTCATGTAAGGGTTCCTGCGCCACCGAACTTGTCCATCTTGAACTAGTATACCGACCTCGGACATTGCTAATGCTGTTGAGGAATAAAAATAGCCATGGCAATTTTACGTGGCACATAAAAAGAGATGTGTGAGCTTTCATAGTGTCAGTCCGTACTTAGCTGGATGCATTTGCAATGTTACACTAACATTGTAGATATGTTAAAAGTAGTAGGTCTATTCATTATTGCGGTTCTAATGTGTTTTTAAACTGAACTAGACAGTTCTAAAACAATCTGTTTCTAGGCGTAATACAAAGTTACTTTGAACTGCACATTCTCAAGCAAACTGTTTGTAGACGTAATGCAATGTTACTCTGAACTGCACAGTTCCCAAGCAAACATTTTGCAGACAATACGATGTTACTCTGAACTGCACGGTTCTCAAGCGAACAGTTTGTAGAGGTAATATGATGTTACTCTGAACTGCACAGCTCTTGAACGATATCTCACAAGATATAGTACGATATTACTAAGAACTGAACAGTTCTCAGCATAAAAAAGCTGTAAGCATACAATGTTAGCTGACGAAATATACTACTTTGATAACGGTATCAAACGAAATGTACTACTTCTAAATATTATTATTGTATTTATTTATGTCAAATCTTATTTTTTAATTATTATGACATGTTGGCTAGAGAAAATTAAAAATTTATAACATTGTATAAGATAAATAAATAAACGTTAACCTCATCTTAGGCAAGTAAGGGTATCTTATGATTAAAAAAAACTAAATGTTTCTGTGGTCTGTCTGTTACGTTATAAGTTATTCGTAAAACTTACTTCACACTGCTCAAATAACGGCTAATTTGAATTACAAAATAATTTTTTTTGCATTTGTTAGATATCACTGTCTTGTTTTTAGTATGGTTTGTGATTTCTGTCAGTTATTCCTGTTTAACCAGATTATTATTGTTATGTTTACAATATCTCTGTGGTCAAGGTGTGTCAATTATCTATATATTTATTTATTGTTAAGAGTTCTAGTTTCTAGAATATGCAGGTCCACTGCGTTTCTTCCCTTGAGGTCTGCATTGGTTTATATAGTTTTTAGTTATATTGTTATCTTATCTTTAGCATATTTTATGCTTGTTGTTATGTTATTTATTTAATACTTATTTAGGTTAGTTGTGTTACTTGTTTGTTAACTTGGTGCTTGATAAACATACCTTGTTTTGTTATTATTTTATACTGTTGAAAATAAAGTACTACAAAAATACGGTTTTATAAAATAGCAATACTTGATACGTTACACAACTAGTTTTATTTTTCTTCATTCACAAAACAGTTTTCGTTAAAAACCGCACAAAAAGATATTGAAAATGAGTTGGATACAATTTTAAACCAGATACTAACAGTTAATACTCGTAATTCGTATACAAGCGGTGTTTCCTTACGAGAATTCACGCAACGAGCCGCTTAGCAGCCCTGTCACTCTTAATTTAAAAGTAAACGAGCCTAATGATATTCATGTTGGAGGGAGACAACAGAATGAGTGAATGTAAACTAGAGAGGGCCCCGCTACGCACAGTGATTACGTGATGAACATGAGTCTGGTAATAACGCTGCCGACAATGGCCAAAACACACAGCCGCTGTCCCACTAATCACAAGGTGTCAGCGGCCATCTTGTCAACTAATATGGCCGACCGAGCCGGCAGCTGCCGCGGGAAAAAAGATTTTATTACCTCTCCAAACGTTTTCAAGGGAGGGCTTTTCTACAATAATTATTGTGGAGTGTAATTCTATAGTGTTGTGTTTGTAGCGGCGCGGCGGATTAGGCTCTGGTTCCGGTGAATAGAGTCGGAGACACCCCGCCGTCAGCTCACCGTCTCCTGGGAAACATTCCGCTTATCGCGATGCGGCTCCCAACTGTCAACTTCACGCCGTGTCCGCCCATCTCACACCCGGGCCGGGCCTCACTCCTCGCTCCTGGCTCTCCTGGCCACGCGGCTTACTTACTCTTTACAGTTTCCTTATACATTATAAATATTTCAGCCAAACAATAATTACAGAAAAATGTGTACAGCTTAAACCTTTGACTGATGACGTTTTTATCTCCAAAATTGATACGATTTTTACTTGGGTGATCGATAGATCAATAAGTTAAAATTAATGTTTCTACAGTATTTTATTAAGTAATTCGTAGTGTTGTTAAATAACAACATACGGACTTGAAATTAGTCTTGTTATTTGGATCTTTAATGTCCTACTATGAAAAAACTTATAAAATTATTTACAAACCGTTTTTGGTTTTTTTTAAAATATTTATAAAACGATTTTTCCCCAACAAACGATTAATATATTTTGAAATGTACAATTCGCAGTAATTTGTTTTATATTACTTTCAACAAATCCAGTAAATGGTCCGCATAAATTGAACTTTTTGTGACCTCTGTTTTTAAAAACTCACCATTGTCAAAACACAACACTAATACAAATTTTAATATTTTCACAATTTACAGACTTTTTAATGTTTGAAACTTCATTGGCAAACATGATTGACAAGGCATTCAGCATTTTCAACAACACTGCACCTTACACATACTGTCCGAGACCTTTTTATTAATTTTTTACTAAAAATATCATAAACTGCAGTATAAGACACAACCAAAAGTGAATCAATAATGATACAGTGACTACTACGCCAGAGTTGGTCAGCACAGCCTTTCAAATCGCGATTTTATCGATGGCAAAACATAGTATGCAAAAAATGTGCTTTATTATATTTATTTTGAAGCAGATATGTTTCTCTATCAATTGACACATAGTAAGATTAATTTAGCAAAACAATAACGCTGTAGTCAATTCATTACGCAACAACGACATATAGTTTCATATTAATTTTGGCCGAAACATCAGCAACGATGTATCGTTGTGTACCATGTATCAGAAAATAAACCCACAACGAGAGATCCTTTTGGACCTTAAACAAACATCGTACCTTAGTAGTGATACAAGGTCGTAAAGGCTAGAAACTATAATGAGTCTTCATATTGCTAGCAACATGATTGGAAATTACATTAGGATCAGCTTTCAGTCCTCAAAGAACTATGGTGCATCACAATATTTTAAAGTTAAGCAAATATACAGGGCGTTCACAAAGGGGTGCCACAATCTTCTGTGATTGGTAGTGTTCATGATTCCAAACAAAAAATGTTCTATAAACATAGGTCTCGTTTATCCGCTAGTCACCATTATGTATTTCTTATTAAAAGCGTATTATCTCTAGAACAAGTAAAGCAACAGATATAAAACTTTGCACACACGTTATAGCAAATAAGCGGAAAAATGAAAAAAGTGATTTTATTTCATTTTAACAAAATGGCGTCTGCTGACAATTTGTAAAGTATAGTTTTAAAACATTTATAAAATACTAACCAATTTTCCAATTTTATAACAATTCCAACGTAGTTTTGTTCATTGTGATCCGTCAACGCATGAGCATGACCACATTAGAGGTATGCTTGTACAAGACGGGAGCAACAAACATATTGTCGGTTGAACATTACCTGCTTTACATGAGATATTAAAACTGTACAAGATACCAACTATTTTGCAACTTTTATAGCAATTCCAATGGTACTTTTTACAACGAAATCTGTTAACGCATAAGCGAGCACCAACCACTTTAAAGGTGCGCTTGCACAAGCCTGGAGCAAGAAACTTGTGACAGTTGAGAGGAATCAGCTTTTTGTACGATGATTAAATAGAATATAATATAAAAATGCTGTTAAATGTAGTATGAAGTGAAATTCTTTGCATAATAATTAAGATTTTCAAATATTCAACATTATTTCTATGCTTAGAAAATTAATCAAAATAAATAGATAAGATAACCGCCCAAAAACAAAAAGGAAGTTTACTGTCCGTAAAAAGTATATTAAAATGCTGCAGCAGGTTTCCGGCTGAAATATTTAAAAAAATCTAAGTTACTATACCTGAAGGCAGAAAAAATGGTTTGATTAATTTAAGAGGAGTGATAGGAATTTGAAGCAGAATTCGGGGATATCTTATAATATATTTGGTTCAAAGAAATATATTTGAAGGTAGAGATATTAAGTATTTACAGGATGTACATACAAAATGACTGGTGGGGTTGACAAGTTATATATTTACAAAAAATTACTACATAAAATTATTTAGAGCTTATTTTATTAAGTTATGTTTGATTGTAATATAATTTGATTAAGTAATAAATGAATAAGTATGTGCCACCCCTTCAAAGATATAACGCATATCCATACTGTAAAATGTTCACATTTCTATTTTCATGTACAGATTTCTTCAGGCCAGATTAAAAATGTCCTGTCTTTCCTATTTGAAATGTCTATTATTTCTCGTGGAGCGATCAGAACGGTATTTTTGCTTTGTATGTCTTTAGGAAATATGAATTTAAAATATAAAATGGGTTTCCCAACAAAAACAGGTTGCACCGAGGTGCACTGCACAAAGAGTTACAGATTTATCAACATTTATGTATTTCACCTTGGCTTTACACGTAAATGTCAGCAGTATTGTGGATCCTCGTTAATAGAAAGGTTCCAGGCCAGGACGAAGGTGGCGGGCAGGACGCAGGACATGACAGGATAACCTCCCGCTGTCACCTCCTATTTGCTGTCAGCTCAGGATATTCGCCTCAATCCTATTTACAGCAGAACAAACAAGCCTGCTCCCCGTGTGGTGAAAACCGATCCAGGCGTCCGATAGAATTCACCGCTGGCACTGATCCGCCGCCGCCCCGCTCACAATGAGGGCGGACTAGCGATGGCCATCTCCAGATCGGGCAGGATAACGAGAAACAAAGCGTTATCCGAGGCTTCACTTGAAAGAAGCCGAAAATCTGCTGCAATCAGTGTTCCCACCCTCTTCTCCTGTCACTGAAGATGACAGCAGGACGAAGCCCCACGAGGGTCTATCGTGTCGTTCGTTTCCACAATCAGATAACTTTCTCGATAACATCGCGTTAAGTGATGGGAGTTGCTGTTATTATTGGAGCATGTGCCAATAAATATAATTTATTAGAGATACAATTGTTACTTCATAATCCGGATGTTCGTTCCCGGAATAATCTGAGCAGAATAGAAGTTGTCAGTTGATTGTGCAAAAGTGGTGCGCGATCACGTTTTACGAACGGATGTACGACTAAAGACTAAATCCTTTTTTCCGTGTGGTTTACAACGGATTTTATCATAAGGGAAACAAAATTAAAAGTTACAAGTTTCATTGAACCTGCATTCAATAATAATTCAAGATAACTTGACTATACCAAACAGCTTTGTTTAAAAAAAAAATACTTCTACTGAAACAATAAAACAGCTTTATCGATCAACTTAAGTATCACGAACAGCTGTTTTTGTTCTTTATTATACAGAAGGGCCTTTTTCTGATGAAATTAGGAATGCAGAGTTGTAAAATATCGTGAAAAACACTTGTGTACGCATTGATAACGCAGGGGTTTAGTCATACAGTAATTATAAATGTGACGAGACACATAATATCACGTATTGAAATCTATGAATGTGGTGAAGTACGAACCTCTCAATACTCCCCGTGCATATAATAAAAGGACAAAACAAAGGAAAATCCACCCACCCCATCGGTGTGCCGTAAGTGCCTTAATGTTTTCCAACTCGAGTACGGCACTGAGGGCACTTGACTATAGACCGAGCCGTGTTTACCCCGATACGAAATGTGCATGTAGTATTGACTGGGTGACAATGACGTGAGGGGTGACACAGTGGGGGGGGGGGGGGTCGTGATGACGGGAAGCCAGAGATGGCTGTCGTATAGCCGCTAATGCATGTTGACAACCCCAATTACATAGGCCGCAAATCCACCGCACCACACAGCACACAGCTGATGTAATTACCCCAACCCACCCCCACCCTCGCCGGGGACATGGGGCACGACACAGTGCTGCAGGACTTGTGTAGCAGAGGCCTCTGTAGTGACGACTGGAGGATCGAGTGAAACAGTCACAATGACAAAATTGCGTGAAGCTTTTCGTTAGTAAATAAATTAAACACTATCGAGCCCTCCTTTAGTTATTGGCAACGGGAGATTTGATAGGATATTATTATTGAGCATATTTAACATTATATGTTACAAAAGAACACAACGTTTCGAGACTGAAATCCACCCTCTGCGTCAGGTGTTAAAAGACCTTATCACAGAAGGTAGGATGTTTATCCTATTGGATTTAACAATAGGAAATCGAGCAGAACATCCATTGTAGAAATAGTTTACCAGTGAAAATAAATGGATCCCACCTCACCTCAAAAAACATAAACTTTTATTAGTATGTCTTAATATTCCAATGTAAAAACATATCGTTATATACCGTACGTCCAAAAAGTGCCAAATCCCCTCACATCTTTCTAGGTAATATATAGTACTGTTTTAGAGTTTTTACCCTTGTTGTGAAGTAGGAGTTGCAGGAAGTAACTTAGAATTTTTTTAAAAGTAACCTCTTTTTTAACCCTTATTTTATAGGTCTAAAAACCAATGAGGTGCTTAACATGACTTCCTATGATTCTAAATAATATTGCGATCTGAATTATTGGTGATTTTAGTTAATCAAACTACGCACTGCTAATGATCGCTGTTAACAGATTAAGGGATACCGTAGGCCTGTGTTGACTATGTTTGTTTAAAATTAAGTAATCAAAAGACTAGAGTTTTAAATCAAATCTGTTTATTTTTAATATGGCAGTCGTCCAAACTTCACCTAAAAATCACAATTCAGTTTTTATAGGCATGGAGAAAATAGATTTTATACAAATGCAGTTGGAATCCTGTGTTTCTAAAAAATTGTTTATACAAAATTTACCTATTTCTTATGACTAAACTGGAGGGAATATTTTAATCGTAAAAATTCAAGAAAAATTATAATATTATTGATAAGTGCAAATGAAATAGGTCAACAAAGATTTGTTTATTGTGGTTTTTTGGTTCGTATCTATTAATTTAATTTAGGTCATACTATTTTCCATGATGATTATGCCTCAGTGTTATCATTTGAAAATAAAACACGACTTAAATAATTGTTTTCTCATTTTATTTCTAAGCGATTATTTACAAATTTCTCTGGATTTTCATGTTTTAGACCGAAGTTTCAACGATGCTTTGGATTTAAATGTGTGAATATTATGTTTTTCTGTTCATGGTAAGCCACACAAAAATATTTTTCACTAATGTTCATAATACAAAACATGGTAACCCACTAAAAGATGTTAAAAAATGATGAAATTAGTATGTGTGTGAGTGTGTGTGTGTGTGTGTGTGTGTGTGTGTGTGTGTGTGTGTGTGTGTGTGTGTGTGTGTGTGTGTGTGTGTGTGCTCGATAATTACAATTAAAGCTTTTATTTATTACATATGAAATATACTTCATTTCACCTGCTCCATGCTCTACTAAGCTGTCTCAAATTGATTACAAATAAATTAATTGTCGAAGTTGAGACATATTTACACCCTCAAGCATAAGAATGCAATAAGACTTTTGTAACTTATTGAAAATATAAAATATAGCAAGAATTGAGAAATAATGGTGTGAATATCAAACATTTCGCAGGTAAATGTGGTTTTTTTGTACCACTTACACCTACATGATTATAATTTTATCTTGCCTTTTTATAGATGCGGCATAAAAGGAATTGAAAATGCTGCTGTGTTCAAAACAGTTTTGAGAAAACACTCATGGACGATAAAATGTGGGTACTTACGAAACAGAACTTTTTATTCAATTTATGCCGAAAACAAAACGGTTTTTTTATGGTTATAACAATGGCAAATGTCCGAACTCCTGTTATCTTGTCAAAACCTTCCATCGCCAATACAAAACTTTAAACAAGGAGGTTTAAGTTTTTTTAATTGCTACTTGTGCAGTCTTGATTGTATCAATTTTTACGGTACCCATACCAAATAGACTAGTTTTGGTATATATTTAATTTTTGACCAGATGAAAAGCAAGCAATTTGTAAATTTGTACATTTTGAAACTAATATAATGGTTTAAACATGTAAGTATAATGTATGTTTTTGCCCATACATGTATGAATTAGTCAGTCTTAATAAATTTTGCTTTTATAATAAAACTTTTGATTTAGTAACGGTTAATACGAAACCATTTAAAATCATATTGAATCTATCTATACATTTTGTAGTGAAAGTTTCTGTAGAACCCGGCAAGCCTGTCTAGAATGATTTATAGAGTGAACTTCTCTTGCACGTTCTTTTCTATAGCAATTACTGCAGTATAATCCTCCCTTCAAGCAGAGATTAGTGTCAGAACATGTACAAGGCAGGTGTCTGCTTGCATTACCACCTAAACCTTGCTCGCCCCTGTTCCTTGGTGATCTCGGGGTTTCTCACAAGTTGAGGAAGCGGCTCGGATTGCAAGCCTGTGCCATCTCACGTTTAATTTACTTGTTGCAAGCTCCAGAACGGAAAGAGCGGTGAGGGGAGAGGCAACTGTCATCTCTAGTTGCCCTCACCGCAGCCTCCCCTCACCGCCTGAAAGAAAATAAGTGTTCGGTTGCTTGTGTTTGGGGCGGCAAAATGCCTGTCTATTTCGCAAAGGAGATAAAAGGTCGAAAACACGAGAGCGGAGACACACAAAGGCCTGGCGAACAATGGTAAGTGGGTAGATAATATCTGAGGGGTGACAGCAGCAACCCTCTGTCGGCGGCTAATTTGGCCGTCAAAAACGTGTCAATCACGCGGCCTCCTGAGGGCTTCATTATCCGAGGTGTCTAGGTCTCCTCCCTACCTCGCCCCGACCTCTTCCATTACGCAAATGTCTTTTGCAAAAACTTTTTTAATTTTCTCATTGCTATGAAATGTGGGAACCTCGAGTGAGAAAGAGGAGTCGCTTTGAAATCTTTCACGGGAGTTCTATGAAAAAAGACTGCTTCGGACGAATACGAGTGGTTTGGAAAGAGAGGTGACAGGAAATTAAATTTAAAAGAGTCCCTTAGAGTGAATAATTTTCACTTTTCAGACAAATTAATTATAAAACCTACACTTTTCAAAGCATTTCATCTTCGCCTTACCACGTAGTCGTGTAAAGTTCAAAGAGAGATGGAAATGACATGAACATGAACTTGGTAAAAATCAATTTAAGTCCTACACTGTGTTCTGTCCTTTTCTAATTTTTAATCATAAAGGCAGTTTCCACAAAAATAACGCGAAATCCTACAGTGAGCATGAAGAAAATACGTGGATGTGTTGTATCTGACATTTACTGTACGCTATTTGTTGTAAAATAATAAAGTGATAAATCAGACATAACTAGTGTTTCATTATTAGATATCTTTTATTTCTTACCATTTGTTTTCGATGATTTATGAACACTAAAAAGACAAGGGAGATGTTTATGGCCGAGGGAATATTTATGTCAAGAATAAAGAACACATAAAACTGAAATGACTGAGATAACTGACAATAGAAAGACATTTCACAAGTCCATAAACTGAAGCTGTTAAAACTATTGTGAATTATTGCCAAGGAAATATTATCCGTTGCCATAAACATTTCCGAATCTGATTTCTTTTTTCCTCTTCAGAAGTTGTGATTTATTCCTCGCCTTCGCTTAGTTGTAACTGCAAGAAAATACTGATGCCAAGTAATAAATAATTTGGTTACATCGTAGAAACATCTCATTAGAACAACAATGACCAACCTAATATCACAATTCATATTTAATTAGATCTTCTAAGAAAATCCTTTATAAAATGTGATAAGTTTTTATTGCTATCTCCATCGTTATAACTAAAATCAAATAGTATGCATGCACATGCTAGATTGCTGAAGAATGTCTACAAGATATGTCATTAGAATAATTATTTTTAAAACGTATTTTCGACATATAATTATGTAGAGTATACCATGCTGTATACACAAATTAGTCCTCAAAGTACGAAAAATATAATTTAAGACCCTGGTAAGTGTAATAGTATCTAGAAATTTTACAATCCTAGTACCTTTGTTTATTTGTTTTGTTTTCAAACGTAAGCTACTAAATCGATTGCACTGAAATTTTATATGGACATTCTTACGGCTCCTGGGTTGAATATAGGCCTATTCTTATTTCGAAAATCTCTCTGGGCTAGAAAAATGCCTTCTTGGTCTCTGAAGTTGTATAATATTAATTGAATGAACGTATGTAATCAACTGTTTTGTGTAAACATTGTTTATTATTTTCAATTTGTTGACATCTATAGTGAGTAAATTGTTTAAAGAGTATTTTACATTTCAGTGATTATGTAAGTAGATTAATATTTACCTTTGAAAATGTCCTAATACATAAGAAGATCGGAATTTGATTCCGAAGACTTCCTTTGAAGCGGTTGACAAAAACCATACTAGATGAAATTTCGCTGACTGTTATTTTGAACTAATGTACCAAATCCAGCTCTAAATGTTCTAAAATATTTAAAAAAACCTTTACCATTAATTTGAAGACTGATATAAACCCCATTTTAGTTCTTTTTTTAACAGAAGTAGGCTTTTATGATCTGTGTTGTATATTTTCTTGATCATGAAACAAAATAAAATCAATTATGAAACAAAACATACTAAGAACGAAGTAAATTACAATGACCAATGTCGGAGAGAGGCAGAATCTGCTTTGGAACAAGTAATACTGAAACCGGAGTAAATTAAAATGACCATAAACATACATACACTTGTTTAACACATTTTCTTGATCATTGCAAGAAGGCTAACTCGACATTAGCGACGGGAATATAATTAACTTGAACCAGAAGTGCACATACAGGTGCAAACTCTACGAAATTTCTTGAGAAGCCGCTGGTAATTGCTATTAAAACTAAAAAACAAATTAATTTTACGTAAATCTTCACAAAACATGTTCTTCCTTCTATACACTTAAATACCTTTTTATCACTTAGCCTCAACATTTGTAATGGTTGTGCATGGTGAGACACAATAGCGATTTTACTGTAGTAGAATTATTTTGATATTTTTTCTGGTAATACTGTATCCATTTAAGTCTAAATGTATCATTAAAATATTTTCCTATTAACTGCTATTTTCTCTTGAGGTACAACAGTTGTTGTAAACCAAGGTTACATTGAGTTAACTTAAACTGTAAGGAATCTTTATAAAAGTTATAGATACATGATACACCCCCTATAAATTTACAGCCAAATGTCTGCCCACAATACCGCGATTTTCATCCAATTTGGCAATTGAAAATTACATTCGATACCTATCTTGAAATGTCGCGTTTATATTGTAAAAATGGGCGGCGTGTAATCCTCTTGGTCCAACCTATATAACGTAATATAATATTTTGGTTAGGATACTCACTCTCTTATTAACACACACATTCGTGCAAAAGGAATTATTTTTTACGATTACCCTCCTTGAGATTATCAAAAGGAGGAGGTAATCTCGAGATTTTTAAAGGGTGCGACCCGTACTTAGCAGTTCCTCAGCATGTGAATATCGCACTCATCACTACTCCAAACACCATTTTATACAAGCTACAGGAACCGTAACCAAAAATCTGAATACTTCCTTCCAGGGCCTTCTACCTTTCGCTACTGTACTACTGTAATTCTGTTGAATGAAACTCTTCTATGGACTTTTCCTTCTTCACACAAATGGCTCATCCCTGGCTTTCGTCTCATTGGCAGAACCTCCTGACTACTCAGGTCTTTATATTCTCTAACATTGTCATCACAATGCTTTCTACTATCAATTTCTGCCTCTCTATAGCTGCCACTAATCACATGTAAACCCAGCCTCTTGACAGTGCCACAAATCTCAACACAAGTTTGCCACTTACAGGTGCTGTCTTCCGTCGTCTGTCACTAGCAGCCACTAAACACATGTAAACCCATCCTCTTGACAGTGCCACAAATCTCAACACAAGTTTGCCACTTACAGGTGCTGCCTTCCGTCGTCTGTCACTAGCTGCCACTAAACACATGTAAACCCAGCCTCTTGACAGTGCCACAAATCTCAACACAAGTTTGCCACTTACAGGTGCTGCCTCCCGTCGTCTGTCACTAGCTGCCACTAAACACATGTAAACCCAGCCCCTTGACAGTGTCACAAATCTCATCACAAGTTTGCCACTTACAGGTGCTGTCTCCCGTCGTCTGTCACTAGCTGCCACTAAACACATGTAAACCCAGCCTCTTGACAGTGCCACAAATCTCAACACAAGTTTGCCACTTACAGGTGCTGCCTCCCGTCGTCTGTCACTAGCTGCCACTAAACACATGTAAACCCAGCCCCTTGACAGTGTCACAAATCTCATCACAAGTTTGCCACTTACAGGTGCTGTCTCCCGTCGTCTGTCACTAGCTGCCACTAAACACATGTAAACCCAGCCTCTTGACAGTGCCACAAATCTCAACACAAGTTTGCCACTTACAGGTGCTGCCTTCCGTCGTCTGTCACTAGCTGCCACTAAACACATGTAAACCCAGCCTCTTGACAGTGCCACAAATCTCAACACAAGTTTGCCACTTACAGGTGCTGCCTCCCGTCGTCTGTCACTAGCTGCCACTAATCACATGTAAACCCAGCCTCTTGACAGTGTCACAAATCTCATCACAAGTTTGCCACTTACAGGTGCTGCCTCCCGGTCGTCTGTCACTAGCTTGCCACTAATCATATGTAAACCCAGCCTCTTGACAGTGCCACAAATCTCAACACTAGTTTGCCATTTACAGGTGCTGCCTCCCGTCATCTGTCACTAGCTGGCCACTAATCACATGCAAACCCAGCCTCTTGACAGTGTCACAAATCTCAACACAAGTTTGCCACTTACAGGTGCTGCCTCCCCGTCGTCTGTCACTAGCTGCCACTAATCACATGTAAACCCAGCCTCTTGACAGTGCCACAAATTCTCAACACAAGTTTGCCACTTACAGGAGCTGCCTCCCGTCGTCTGTCACTAGCTGCCACTAATCACATGTAAACCAGCCTCTTGACAGTGTCCACAAATCTCAACACAAGTTTGCCACTTACAGGTGCTGCCTCCCGTCGTCTGTCACTAGCTGCCACTAATCACATGTAAACCCAGCCTCTTGACAGTGCCACCATTCTCAACACAAGTTTGCCACTTACAGGTGCTGCCTCCCGTGTCGTCTGTCACTAGCTGCCACTAATCACATGTAAACCCAGCCTCTTGACAGTGCCACAAATCTCAACACAAGTTTGCCACTTACAGGTGCTGCCTCCCGTCGTCTGTCACTAGCTGCCACTAATCACATGTAAACCCAGCCTCTGACAGTGTCACAAATAACACAAGTTTGCCACTTACACACTAGCTGCCACCACATGTAAACCCAGCCTCTTGACAGTGTCACAAATCTCAACACAAGTTTGCCACTTACAACAGCTGCCACTAATCACATGTCTTGACAGTGCCACCATTCTCAACACAAGTTTGCCACTTACAGGTGCTGCCTCCCGTCGTCTGTCACTAGCTGCCACAATCACATGTAAACCCAGCCTCTTGACAGTGCCACTCTCAACACAAGTTTGCCACTTACAGGTGCTGCCTCCCGTCTGTCACTAGCTGCCACTAATCACATGTAAACCCAGCCTCTTGACAGTGCCACCATTCTCAACACAAGTTTGCCACTTACAGGTGCTGCCTCCCGTCGTCTGTCACTAGCTGCCACTAATCACATGTAAACCCAGCCTCTTGACAGTACCACCATTCTCAACACAAGTTTGCCACTTACAGGTGCTGCCTCCCGTCGTCTGTCACTAGCTGCCATTAATCACATGTAAACCCAGCCTCTTGACAGTGCCAAAATTCTCAACACAAGTTTGCCACTTACAGGTGCTGCCCTCCCGTCGTCTGTCACTAGTTGCCACAATCACATGTAAACCCAGCCTCTTGACAGTACCACCATTCTCAACACAAGTTTGCCACTTACAGGTGCTGCCTCCCGTCGTCTGTCACTAGCTGCCACTAATCACATGTAAACCCAGCCTCTTGACAGTGCCACAAATCTCAACACAAGTTTGCCACTTACAGGTGCTGCCTCCCGTCGTCTGTCACTAGCTGCCACTAATCACATATAAACCCAGCCTCTTGACAGTGCCACAATTCTCAACACAAGTTTGCCACTTACAGGTGCTGCCTCCCGTCGTCTGTCACTAGCTGCCACTAAACACATGTAAACCCAGCCTCTTGACAGTGCCACATTCTCAACACAAGTTTGCCACTTACAGGTGCTGCCTCCCGTTGTCTGTCACTAGCTGCCACTAAACACATGTAAACCCAGCCCTCTTGACAGTGCCACCATTCTCAACACAAGTTTGCCACTTACAGGTGCTGCCTCCCGTCGTCTGTCACTAGCTGCCACTAAACACATGTAAACACACCCTCTTGACAGTAAGAAAATTCTCATCACAAGCTTGCTACTATCAGGTCCTGCCTTTCGTCGTCTTTTTCCAGTTGCCATTGATCACCTCCAGATGTTACATATAAAAAGCTTATCGTACGCTGAAAAATCAGCCTGTTACTAGTACCAAAATATTGCAATGGGATATCTAGAATACCTGGAAACCGTACATGGTTGCATACACGTGAATAATATTTTAACCATTTAGTCATTAGGTTTTAAAATGTTAAATACATTAATTTCTTATGTGTTACAATTAATTTTATTTAAAACTCTCATGCTCTTCTAGAGCAATCTGATCCACAACAAATAATCTCATTTTTCGATATATTATGGACCATTCAATACACATAAAACGTCTGTAGATACCTTATTCTGAAGCAATAGCACAGGTTACAAAGACTCCAGTGTGACATTTTTGTCATAAAGTTTGTAAAAATGTATTGTATATTTTAGAACACAATGGTCCGGAACGCTAAGAGATGAGGGCGGGGTAGAGTTGGCAGATTGAGCAGAAGGCAGTGGCAGCATAGATGTGGCCGGCGGCAATAACAATGTCGTAGATCATATGTTTCCAGCCCAGTGATTCCCAATGGTCCCCATCATGTCCCACTGGTCTAGATATGTTGTGGCAGTCTACCACTCCAGCCAAATGCATGTGATATTAGGCCCTTGTTACATACGTTCCGCCTCCCCCTCTCGTAATGTTGCTATAAAATATGAGTACAATGTTCATAATGTGTGTTGTTCGTATGTCTAATGGTCAACTGTGTAGTAACGATATCAAGCCGATTCATACGACAATTTATTTACTTGTATTTATTGATTATATGTTATCGTGTTTATAATATAGATATTATTACTTCTCCTCTCGATAAAATTTTAACTGGAATACTCCACATACTTTTTAGTCAAAATAAAAATCTTTGAAGTATGAAATTATAAAGTCCCGACCTGAGTAAAATTGAACACTAATAAATTAATATCCACCAACGCATACAAGTAAATCAGGTCGTATGAGAATAGGTTTAAATTTTTTGTGAGAGGAGAGGGCGCCACCCTTTAAAGCCTTATTCTACCCGTCCTTGTGAGCGCCTGGACTGTGAGAGGATGTTATACAGAATACGATGAGTCAATACAGTACAAGGTCGATGGTAGTGATAACATTGCAACGGTCACATAAAGGATTTGAACCTGCGCTGTCTTTATCTAGCACAGGTACAAAAATCGACGTCTTGAACTGCTCGCCATCAGCACTATATGCAATGAATATTTTTGAACCATTGCAGATAAAGCTTTAAATTTTACATATAAAATCTGTACATAAATATTTACTTTTAAATATAAATATAAATAAGATATCAGGAGAATCACAAGGAATCAGAAGAAAATCGTAAATGAGAGACATAGTAGTACATCAAGTAGGACGCAATGATTCAAAATTCAAGATTTTACCAGTATGTACATCTTAACCATATTCGAGAATACATAAGTATGTTAAATTGATCTGGTGTGTTGGCTATATTTAAGAAAATCTCTTTCTGTCCAGTTAAAAGTATTTACACTGAAGAATACATAATCGCTACAGAATTTAGGGTCCTACAAATTCGGCCACAACCGATTAAATCTAAACAACATGGCAACTTTGGGTGTTTTAATATTGTAACTAATTAATTAAAAACATAAGCTATTTACATAACAAAAGCTATTTTCAAAATGGTCAAGTTTGTAACTTTAAACCGCAGCAGTTATGTGTGGATATAACATATAATATCACAAACCATCATGCTATATCATGGTGTGTTCGCTGAACGTAACAGTTTGAAAACGTATTATCTCCTATAAAATTTACGGTCTATGGTGTGACAAATTAGATCCTTCGAGAGGTACGCAACATGTTATGTGATGGCACCAGCAACTGCGTGCCCTGACGAGGAGTGTCACGTACACAACTCGGCAGATGAAGTGACAGTAGGAGGTCGACGCTGACAGATAGAAGGGACGTGAATGATGATGAGGTGATGGCACTAGCAACTGCGTGCTCTGACGAGGAGTGTCACGTACACAACTCGGCAGATGAAGTGACAGTAGGAGGTCGGCGCTGACAGATAGAAGGGACGTGAATGATGATGAGGTGATGGCACTAGCAACTGCGTGCTCTGACGAGGAGTGTCACGTACACAACTCGGCAGATGAAGTGACAGTAGGAGGTCGACGCTGACAGATAGAAGGGACGTGAATGATGATGAGGTGATGGTACTAGCAACTGCGTGCTCTGACGAGGAGTGTCACGTACACAACTCGGCAGATGAAGTGACAGTAGGAGGTCGACGCTGACAGATAGAAGGGACGTGAATGATGATGAGGTGATGGCACTAGCAACTGCGTGCTCTGACGAGGAGTGTCACGTACACAACTCGGCAGATGAAGTGACAGTAGGAGGTCGGCGCTGACAGATAGAAGGGACGTGAATGATGATGAGGTGATGGCACTAGCAACTGCGTGCTCTGACGAGGAGTGTCACGTACACAACTCGGCAGATGAAGTGACAGTAGGAGGTCGACGCTGACAGATAGAAGGGACGTGAATGATGATGAAGCCACGAGGAGCGGTGACACTCAGGCAGCTGGCGACTCACCATCTGTCTCCATTTGTAATACAACGGCTCGAGACGAGCGAGAAACTCGGGCTAAAGTCGGAAAACAAGTCGATACGGTCCTCATAACTCATGTAAATAAGGCTTCACCTTCTCATTTACAACACAGACGTCGCGTTGGCCGCTAATTTGGTGGGCTCTGATCGCCTCGATTAATCACGTGGTCCACCAATTACCTGGCCAGGTCGTGTTGCAAGGGCCGCCGCGTATTTAAAGGTCACGATCCCATTCGTTTCGGCCTAATGTCCGGACCGGCGATATATCATTCTTTATTCGCACCTCAGGGTGTTGGGTAACAAGCGTTTATATAATTTTACAAATTGGTGTCGGTTACTACGCGCGGTTCGGTTTCGTAATAAGACCGATTCATTATGGGCATTTCATGCAGGAATGTCTGACTAACTGCTGTATTTTGAGGTTGTTTTTTACGGTCGAGAATACATGAATAGATATTGTGCCATTAAAACGTTTATTAGCTGCTGCGTTAGAGGCTGGACACACTTTGGCTGAAAATTATTTGAAATTTCACAGCCATAAAACAAGTTACTCGTAGGCGGACAATAATACACAGCTCATTAATTTTGAAATTCAATTCACTCTAAATTAACTTCAGGTAAAAAATTCCAGAGAATAAGTTTTACACATTCTATGAGACTACAGTATAAATTTAACACTCCGGGAAATTATTACTAATTTTTAATTGACACTCTCCAGTCCGCTATATTCACATTTCATAATAACACTATTTGATAATAGCAATAACTCTACCTTATAATATTTTTGAAAAATTAATTTTACCTCTGGGTTTACTTTCGGTCTTCTTACATGCATGAGCTTGCTGCAAATTCTTGATCTTCTTCATATTGCAAAAAAGTTAATTGATAAAGATTCTAAGTAACTCACCTGATTACATGATATCGTGCAGATATACACAAACAGTTCGGTGTTTTTTGACCACTCGATTCAGAACCCTCAATAATCCTCAGCCAAGAAATCGATCATAGAACAAGTGGTTATTAAACCCAGGGATCAGAGTTATGTATAAAGAATTATTAAAAAAGATTTTAAAATATACAGTAAAGTAATTTTTTTCAGAAATAATATGTATTTGTATGTACATAAGTTATACAAGCGGCTATCCAACGAGACGCAAATGGCTTAGCGAACTCTAGCGACAACGAGGCGAAGCTTTTATGTCTTACTGGTCGACACTAGCGCTGTCTAGGTTCATTGAGGCGAACTCGGCTGGAGGGAAGAAATTGAGTTGCACTCCATCCTGACTTATCTATATTGCAAAGATAATGAGCTTATAGATAACTAGAAATATCACTTTTGTATGACATAATTAGCTCTAGTGTGAATTGTCAAGGTATGCTACGAGTATTTGTTTGAACATATGTGAGGTTATTTTGTAATGATGAACGAATAAATTGAGGAAAAATTGTGCATAGTTGAATTAATTTTATATTATTATATAACAATCTAATGGTGTCTATAAAATGAATCTAATGTGCCTTCGTGTGTGTGTTACTAAATCACGAAAAGCTACTTAACCGATTGTATCTACATATACATTCCTAGAGCTCATAGTTAACATAGAGGCCTGTACCTATTACGAAAATCTCTCCAGGTTAAGCTCTACTGGTCTTGGAAACTCCTTTTTTGGCTTAATCAGCAGATAGTAAATGTGTTTTTGTAAATAACTGCTCTTTGTACACATTGTAATGTGACAACACAATCATATGTTTAATTAAATAAAGTACCATTTTCAATTTCTTAGCGTTTATAATATTGAAAGCATTGAGTAAGCTTAAAGGTAACAAAACTTCTTATTTTAACCTTCCCTGTAATCACTGATGAGGACTAAGGTGTCCAGATAATAAAATACGAAATTTTAATAAAAATGTATTTTTAAGATTTTAGCTAATCGTATGTAGTGCTTGAACATTTTTGTAATACAGATATCAAAGACAAAGTTACTATCTATATTTTTCTAGATATTTAAAGTGTTTAAAGCACTGAAGACTTTTTTTATCTCTTTAAAGCATCAGCTCTCAGCTATACTGGCTTGTTTTTAATACGCTATGGCTGTTATTCCTGTATGATTGGACCTCCCCGGGATTTGAACCTGTGATCTCTCAGTTAGAGAGCCGTCCTCTAGTCTACGGAGGAGGACTACTGAAGTCTCTAGTCAAGCTCAACTCAATGGTACCATAAATACCTTAGACCTGAATAAACTACAATTACCATAGATATACAGTTTTTGACAGAAATAAGCTTCTCAGACCAGCGTATTCTTGGTCGGGGCATCAACGTCAAAACAACACCCGTTTCAAAATATCATAGAACCTCATAATTCATTACTTCAAGAGTGAGTGCACTGAAATCTAAGAACTTTAGGATTCCTCCACTCTGGTCTAAAATAGTTTACTTGTTACTGAAATAGTTTATCTTGAAATACTTGTATTTGAGAGAAATTCGAGTTGTTTCACGGTACTTATAAAAGCTGAATCACTTCGAGGGCCCCAAAACACTGCTCTTTAAAATTAAATCTAAAATGGATCATAAGATTGGAATATTTTCAGTGACTATCACCTAATTCGAAGGAGTGTTTAGAGTGCAATTTAAAAGAAATATTTCCACGGTGTCCCTGCTTTTCAAAACAAAATTGCTAGTGTTTCATATAACGTTTTTGTAATGTTTCTGGAAACAAAGTATCCAAGTGTTATTGTCCATATGCCATCCAGTCAGAGGCACGACAAATGTATCTTGAGGCTCAGAACCAAACCCATGTTTTAGCACCGGTACGTACTTCATGTTGATACTTGGTACTATTAATGGTCAGCTGAGAGCATGCACGCGAGTTACAACTCTCATCCTGAGCTATGGTGGATTTATGTCCGATATAATAGAAATATGTAAATGCGGTGAAGATATGTGTGGCTGGGGTTACTCAATAACTCGCACTCGAACAAGGCATCAGCTTGCTTTATGTGGAGCCGATAATGTCTACATCCCGCGGTAGTCGGCATTAATGTTTTATCTACGACATCATAAACACGGTCGCACCTCGGCGGCTGTGGCCGGGCCTGACAGATGGGGCGAGGTGAGAGATACGCCGGAATATACGTACTCCGCAGGCGCGGCGATAAATAAACCGCGGTAACTCGGGGTATTTCAGTAGATCATTAATATAGGTGGCCACACATCGGCCGGGGACGGACGAAAATATCGTCCTGCCGGGTTTAAATTGTATGGAAAACATAAACACCCGTGTCAAAAGGTTTATATCTGGAGACGCTGTCACGGAGAGAATAAAAAAGTCAAGTTTGAAAGTCGGGTTAAAGCGGCAATTTATTGCTCTGCGCCGTTGACAGGGCGGAGCGGTGACGCGTCACTGGTGAAAAATGAGTCAGAGGCAGCCCCGGGAAATAGATTAGAGAGCGTGTAAACAGTTGACACTCCGTTATTAATGGAGGGCTGACGGCTACACCACCTGGACAAATTATCACCACCTTTCACTGGCACTCGCGGGTCGTACTTACATCTTGATCCTTCCTTCCTGGTCGATCGGATCCGAGATCTCAGCTACGGGGCTTAGCTTCTTGGTTCTGTTTGACTTATCCAACTCACTTTATAATGTCAACATCTCCAAGTCGACTTTACCCTTAATACTCCCACTTGACACTCGCGGGTCGTACTTATATCGTGATCCTTCCTGGTCGATCATGTCCGAGATCTCAGCTACGGGGATTAGGTACTCGGTTTTTTTTTACTTACCCAACTCGCTTTATAATGTCAACATCGCAACGTCGAATTTACCCTTAATACTCCCACTTGACACTCGCGGGTCGTACTTACATCTTGATCCTTCCTTCCTGGTCGATCGGATCCGAGATCTCAGCTACGGGGCTTAGTTACTCGGTTCTGTTTGACTTACCCAACTTACTTTATAATGTCAACAACGCCAAGTCGACTTTACTCTTACTTAATACTTAATACTCCCACTTGACACTCGCGCTCGTCGTACTTACATCTTGATCCTTCCTTCCTGGTCGATCGGATCGGATCCGAGATCTAAGCTACGGGGCTTAGTTACTCGATTCTGTTTTGACTTACCCAACTTACTTTATAATGACAACAACGCCAAGTCGACTTACTCTTACTTAATACTCCCACCTGACACTCGCGGGTCGTACTTTAATATTGATCCTTTTTTTCCTGGTCGATCGGATCCGAGATCTAAGCTACGGGGCTTTAGCTACTCGGTTCTTTTTGACTTACCCAACTCACTTTTATTATGTCAACAACGCCATCAGTGACCTGAATGAAGTCTGGGTTATCTCATTCCATATCAGAGGTTAGTCAGGATTAGCTTCTGGTCGTGATTTACTTAGGGGAGGTATGGCATAGAACTACTGATGCGGCCATCAGTGCTCGAGGGAAATCTGAGATGATAATCCCTTATTACAAGTCAGGACGATAAAAAAAAATTGTATTATATGCTAACGGATCTATAACAGAATCTTTTAGAATATTAAACATAAAAACGAGACAAATATTTCATGGTCAACTGAAAAAAGAACATGTGTGTAGCAAGAACGTGAAGCGCACAGACGTGCAGTACCAGACACGTGATTCACGTGTGCGGGTTTGGATGGCTGCAGTACGGTAGAGAGACAGTGACAAGAAGATGAAGATGTACACCTGTGTACGCCAGCTGAAGCCTGTATTACGCTTGGCACCTGACTCACTTCACAGTTAATTACTTCAAGTCGGCGGTCAAGTGCTCGCCATCTTCATGGCCAGTTCCACAAATAAACATTCCTTGACAGCGACAACGAACAATTACACTTCAAACAAGATGTTTTGCTGTCTTAAACTAACGTATGTTACTTAAACACCTGCCTATTGACCCGCTGCTGGTTAGAATACAATTACCGCGTTATTGCGAAGTCTAATTTACCCAGTTCTGTAAGTCTAGTTGAGTAAGTGTGCAGTTTTTCAATATTTTATACATGCTAAGAACTATCCATGTAATGGCTCCATAACACTAAATTAGAACTCTTCAACATTATTATTACTTGCCAATGCTCTGTATGGAGGGCCGTGATGCCTTACATATACTCCTACAGCTTTCTGCTGCAACTCAGCTACCTAACTACTTGGCTGTTATAACATCAAAACCATCATCATTATCCCATCTATTTTATATAACTATTTTATAATAATCATAATTGGAAAAATGGTTATATTTTAAGTCCCTAAATTTAGACTCTAAGTTTAGACAAATTGCCTCACAATAATTACACACCGCACCTGTGCGTGGGAGAATGAGTTCTATTGTATCAGACAGACAAATATGCATAATTTAACTCCATGAAAATATAAAGAAAATGAGTTTAATTAAGGCATACATGTGATATGTTAATATACATGATTTAATATAACAGAATACTTTTTAATGTTACTTTTTCTACTTCATAAGTTCATTTGCGATGGATAAATTTATTTCAAGATTTCAAGTGTAGTAAAAGTTAACTGGATTATATAAGAATAAATAAAAATGGGCAATACACATCCTACAAAAAAAAAAAAAAAAAAAAAAAAAAAAAAAAAACACTGTTAGTGAGCTTATTTTTACTTCAGTGGCCATAATACACTGTGCAGAGTATAGTCATCAATGATATACTTAAACATTTATGCTTTATGGGATAAATGAAAATGCGGGTGTCAAAAAACTGGGCTCTAAGTATTGTACCAAATTCAAATTAAGTACTATTTGCGGATTTAAATTTAGTTTTATTTTTTATATGTTGGATTTTTATACTGATACAGACGATTTGTTCCTGTAGACACACTATATCAAAACCTTAGGCGTCTACATCAAGATCAAAATTGTTTAAATAAAGTATTTGGGCAACCACAGTAAATTATAGCACATAGTGGAGATATAACTATGTTTAATATAACTAGGAACGGAGTGCGCATAAGCCTCGAAGAACAGAGGAATTTTACATATTTCTTCTTAAAGTGTGCTGGAAAAGTTAAAATCTCATTTTAGGTATATTATTAATAGGTAAAGGTAAACATATTAATTATGGTTTGGTCATCAAAATACGTGAAACTGAAGCGAAAGTTTTTGAAAATATATTTTATTCAATAAAAATAAGCAATAAATAAATAACCATACAATCTATTTTTTAAATTTGATCCATATAAGTAGTTAAATTGCCCGCTAATGATGCTTTAATTTCACTTAGACTCATTAATTGCTTAAAATACTGAATTAATCAGTACGTACGTAAAAGGTATTTTATTATTCAACTCGTGTCCATTTTCTCCTGAAACATCGCTAAACTACAATATGTTAGGTATCTTAACAACAAGGCAGGCCATGTTACAATTAAACTTCAGTCCTCCGGGGTTTTAAACATGCTGTAAAAATAACAAAAACCGAAAATTCCCCATGCAGTATAACAGTACTTGAAATCGACTTTCAGTGTTGCCATCTGTTGGCGAAGGTATCACAGAAAATTATCCCCAATCAAGAGAAAACTTGAAAACTGCCTAACATACCCCACCCTTGATCTTGGACTCTTTTCTTTTTTCTTCTCTCAGAAATCTCTACACGGGGGCACATCGATATTGTTGGTTCAAATTTGGATTTGGTGAGATTCCACATACGTATACGTTGAAAATACGTACTGTAACAAGTAAGAGAGTGCGTGATTGTGTTGTAATACGAGGCACAATGACAGGGATTCCCTTGTGTTTAACACTTCTAAGAGTAGCGTCATCGGGATTCCCTCCTTAATTTACATATCGCACCACTGCGCCGCTTAGGGAGTCCAGTAAAATTGAGGAAAACGTCCTTAGCTGCACGAATCTGTGTAGTCGACGTCTGTTCTTCGCACAGACAAACACACGACGTACCAACACACGGAACAGTGTTTAATAGTCTAAGAGCCGAAACCCAAAATTGCATTGTATAAGAACTCAATCCAGATTTTTGTGAATTCGATGGAGTAATTTCTACTCAGAAATAAATCAATCGCCAGCCGCGTTAGATATAGTAGAGTTGAAATGGAAGGGATTAAAAAGTTTGAAAATACAAAACAATAATTTCTTTCTCAGATCACATTGTTCATAGCTTGACACGCTTACGTTTAGAGACACAAATAACGTCAATAAACTCAAAATGTGGATGTTTATAGAGTTGGCTGGCTCTGTTTTAACTCTGATAGTTTGATAGTGCATAACAGTTGCTTTAAATTTATTTAGTTGCTAATAACAACTTAAAAATATTATGTTTTTATATTTTAATCCCTAACAAAAGCGGCCTTGGTAAAAGGCATATGCCGCGGAAATAACTGTATATTCGTATTATATAAATTGCTGCGAACAGTAATAATTGAAAATTTATATAAAATTTATAATCACAATATTATCACTATGATAAAAATAAAATGAATACATAAATATAATTAATATCTCAAAATGCATAATTATCCAATTTTAAAATTTACCTCGTTTTGAAAGGTTTTTACATACATTTATCATATTCGAGTATAAGATCTGATAGTCGGTTCGTCCTCAAGATCAAACTAGCAATTCTTAGATTAATTCTACACACATAGTAATTACTAATCAAAGCCTTAATACCAACGCAATAATTATGAGCTACACATTGAACATTACCTGATTTGAATTATAGGTAGTTTAAACGTACAATGAAGCACAATTGAATGTCGTTTTCATTTGGTATCCGGGCACTGGCCTCAGACTAATCTGGCAAAGTATAACATAAGTAGCAATTAATTAACAGAGCTGTGGATTGTGACGTTAAGCTTCAAACTGGGGGCAACATAGGAAATCTCATAACGGGTCACAAACACGCTAAATCTTTGACGTGGTTTGGTACCGGACCACACGATCTGATTAGATGCGGCGATCTAATGTTTAACGCCTTCTAATTAGCCCGCTGCGGACTGGGCGATTTTAATTTAGATAATTCAGTCTTAATCTACACACAATTATCATTCTGTTTGAGCTTGTTATCACATTCGTGATTACATCGGCGTGTTAACACCTTGTTACTAAATAACGTGTACACGGCTCTGCATGTATGTGTTTGCTTTTTACTCTTTCTCTATATATAAACTGCATTAATGAACTATGGTTTTCATCATGGTTTACGGAAAATGGAACAGGAAATTATTTGCCATCGTTAAATGTTATTTTATGTCTCAAGTATTGGAATCTAAATTATTCATCATATGTAAAAAAAGTTAATACACAGGGAAGCAAACATAATCAATATACGGTGATGGACTCACGTATTAGGTAACAAAAATATTTATAGATAAAAAAATTCAATATTGAGATCCATAGTTTTGTGAAGAATTATAACCCATAACGCAAATAAAATACAATCGCACTACACAACCCATGCTATATACACCAGGGAATGTGAGAGACCAATATTGGCACATTCCGTACCATACGGTCATTTGAAGCAACATACTGGGTGGCGATTGTTACAAGGGGAAGGGGAAGGACGTCTTTGGTCCTATATTTCTGATTCCCTCTGTAGTATGTTTTTTGGCACCTGAAGACAAGTATTTATAACCTCAAATTCTAATGTTCTATTCTTATAATATTTAATGATAGAAAATGCCCGAAACCATATTGCCCTTTCAAATTAACCATCGTTAGTTATACGTTTGGTAATTAAAGAATAATACAATAAATAAATTAACATTCTTTTAACATGAAAAACTATTTGTTTTAGCCAAATTTTAGGAACACTTCAGGAGAATATGACTGTTGCCATCAATCATCCCATCCCGGTACATGTTTCCTTATTTTCGATAATGATCCCCAAACTTGGGAAATACCACCGTTTGAAAAATAATATTGCACCGAATATTACTGAAAATGGTATCTATCGTAAGTAGTTATCACAGGTATAGCTAGTCAATATAAAACAAAAAGGTTCATAGAAACTGTATGCAATTCATTGTTACATATTATTCTATACATTACGTCATTGCGCACATCTCGACATTACTTTATACGTGTACAGGGTGTCCTGTATGTATATAATATAAATCTCAATAATTAAAAATCTTATTTCATATTTATTTTGTAATTTTCACCAGTGTTATGATTTTATGCCATGAACACGTTTCCTAATCCTAATAATATTATAAATGCGAAAGTGCCTTTGTTGTTCGTTTTGCTTTCATGCATAAACTATTCAACCGATTGTACTGAAATTTTACGAGGACATCCTTACGGCCCTTAGGATAAATATAGGTCTCTTCTAATTTCGAAAATCCCTCCGGGCTATGCCCTACTTTAAACTAAAATTCCATCTTGGTCTCAAAAGTTGTGAAATATTAATTGAAAGAGCACGTCAAATGTAATCAACTGTTCTGTGTTAAAATTGTTTTATGACAGCATAACCGTTTGTTTAATTCATTTTACTACTATTTCCAATTTGTTTACATTTATAGTGTGTAAATTCTATAACGAGTAACCATTAGTTTTTTACACAGTTTTTAGATTTTAGCGATCAGGTAAGTACTCTACCTTAGAAAATTCCTAAAACATAAGATGGTCAGAATTTGACTCCGAAAACTCCCTTTGAAGCAGCCGGCAAGAACTATGGTAGATGAAAGTTCGCTGAGTGTGTTTTTGAACTAATGTACTAATTCCAGCTCTGAATGTTCTAAACTATTAAAACTATTGTTCAGTGTATATATAATCAAACAGGTTAGTAGTATAATTTTTAATGTACTTTTATGTGTACTACATTTCTAGAAAATATTAAGTATTAGATATAAAAGACTTAGTTACTATCTAACTTTTACTATAATTTTAAAGACTGTTATGAAACCTATCTTAGTTGTCTCTTGACAGAAGTAGACTTCTCTGATTTATTATATATATATTTTCTTGATCGGGTAACAAGGCAAAATCAACTATAGAACAGAAATTAACAAGAACGAAGTAAATTACGATGGCCGTAAATATACACTATGTAACGTATTTTCTTGATCGTGACAACAAGGCAAACTCAACATTGGCGTCGGTAGTATAATTCACTCGAACTAGCAGTGGTCATACACGTGCAACGCCTACGTAATCGTGTGTGCTTGCAGTGTAGATATAAAAGATAAAGTAGTGTAACCTTTACTATACATATAAATATATTATGAAACCTATCTTAGTTGTCCTTTGACGGAAGTAGGCTTTTTAGAGCTGAGTATGTTTATGTATTTTATTAATCGGGTAAAAGGCAAAATAAACCATGAAACTAAAAGTACTAAAATCGAAGTGTATTATAATGGCCATAAATTTACTTAAAAAAAAATGTTTTCTTGATCTTGGCAAGAAGGCGAACTATGTAACATTGGCGTCGAAATATAATTCACTCGAACCAGAAGTGTTCGTACAGGTGTAAATCCTACGAAATTGCATGCGGATCCGCGGGTACCTTCTAGTCATAAATAAAACCGAAGCCTCTTAGGTTAATATTTTTTTTTGTAATAGACTAAATAATGCTCAATTATTAAAAACTATTTAATACATTGTCAAATAACATAAACTTGCTTTTTAACTGATACGGTTTTATCAGTTTTAAAATATCCACCAATATGAAATGGATAACATGTTAAAAGTTACATCCATAATCCCTTTAATAAAGTTACCACCGTCGTTACAAATTCTGTATAGAATCCAAATTTATTGTTATTATTAAACCATTCAACTTGAGGTACTTTCATTGGTAGGAGAATCAAGTGTCCGTGTCTACGCATGTTGAATATTTAGTCCAAGAATTAAATAGCGAACCTGCTTCTTAGTTCACTGAGATTTGGACCGTCATAAATAGCAGCTTAAAAACCACTCTCAAGAACAAAAACTTAAGAAACAAAAAGTTTATTCCACGATAATAGTAAGGAATTAATAAGAATCAGTGAGAAAATAAAAGGCTGTTTCCTAAATTACTCTACATGAAAGCCTAGGAGATTGCAGTTGGTTTGTAGAAGATTCGGAAGTCAAAATATAATAATGCTTTTTATTTATCTCAAATCAAATCAAATCAAATCAAATCACGTTTTATTTCCACACACAAAAAGAAATTAAATACAAAATAAACCTTTACATTGAAATGATAACAATGTAGCATTTGTATATTATCTAATTCATATAAACCTACAGAAGTATTCTAGTAATACAATTAAAAAACTAAAATTAAATAATTAACGTTAAATAATATAAAAGAGACTTGTGTTACATAAATAAATCAATATAATGAATAAAGAGATGATATAATAAAGAGATACATATATATACATATATACATATATATATATATATATATATATATATATATATATATATATATATATACATATATATACACGCACATACATACACATCCACATACATACACGCATACCTAGTAAAAACAGCATTAAATTTGCTACATAATTTCTGGATAAATTCAAATAATGGGAAAAGAGCCTACATGGGCCTTAATGGCCTGTGCGTAGACTCGAGTTGAAATTGTTACGATTCGAATTTTATCTCGAGCAGAGTGTAGATTAATTTTATAAAATTTGATAATTGAAAGAAGACATCTAAAGCAGAATAAACTACGGATATGACCTCGAATTCCGATAATCAGCAATCTAGAGGATAAAGTAGACAAAACAAATAAAAATATTGAGTGAACAAAAATTACAAAAAAAATATCAGTCAAAAATATCTCATTCAATATCAGTTGTTGGAATATTCCAAATTACGACTGGGGTGGTTATTTCTTTACTCGTGGATAGTTATATTCCTGGGCTAAAATAGGTAATCTTTGAAGATTTTAAAAATATCTGAACTAATGAGATCTGAGTTCTTTTTGAAATTTGGTTGACCAGTTTCGATGGAATTTTCCGTAAGTGAGTTGTAAATGAGACCACTTGCTGGAGAGTGCCTTGCTTCTGTACATCAATCTCTTGATAAAGAGCACTTACAATGGGAACCTGGGGTGGTACATATACCTGAATCACAATTTGATATTCCTTCCATATAGGCCTTCGCTTTCCAGCCTGCCATCACGTTAAATTTTTAGGATTGATTTGTACAAGAGGAACCTATTTCTCAAATTTCAAGTCTCTTGTACTTTTCTACAAAAAGTTATCATACAGAGTAAAAGACGTAAGGATAGTCACAGACTGTCAAAGAATGCTTTACTTCATCAGGTGAAATTAGGACTACAAATCCCTCTCTAACACTTGACCTGGGGACCAACGGCTTAAAGGTGGCGTCCGAACCACCACCAATGGCCGGGCAGGTGGGCTGCTTGCAAGAACAGAATCGCTCAGCGGTCACCCATCCAAGCAGCAGGATGATTCTGTTACCTTGAGATATAACTGCGTAACCGCTACAACGTGCTACTGGAGACGCAGACAGAACGATTGCCCCTTTTGCCTTTTTAACAAAAATCAATAAAAAGAGTTCTTCATTGGACCAAGAGGAACCTATGTTCCAAGTTTCAGGTCTCTGAAACGTTTCTACCCAGATTTACCGGCCAGAGTGACGGACGATCATCGACACGATTTCAAGAATGGCCTATAGAGTCCTTAATTTAAACTTGTCAGGTTTGGTCACCGAGGAGGTATTTTTACAATACAATTTGCAGTGATTCAGTTGCAAAAAAATTAACATTTTAAAAGATCACTATATTAATATTGTGAGCTGTTCCAGCATTCAATGATCCACCATAATTACAATGATAATGAGTATTTGTTGGTGACCGCACAAAAAGAACGGAAAGAACTATTTATTTGGGAACGGAAAAAAAGATAAAGGGAATTTAAAGTGTACGTATATTTTAATTCATTCATAATAACTGCATCGTTTTAATCATTAAAAATTTAAAATGAGAACAATCAATTTCTATTGACTTCAGGCTAAAGACGATTTTGTGGCAAGTGAATGAGTGAGTCAGTTTGACGGTTAATAATAAACGTACAAAAGTATAACAAGGCAATAAAAGGAAATATTTCTTTTGATGAAATTCTATAAATGCATGGCATTTCCTAAATTTATTTTAATTTGAATTAGATTTCATTTGCTAAAAAGATATACCAGTTCCAGAAACGAGTACTTTTAACTTCAAAATGTAACCTGTAGTAAATGAGGAATATACCGACATGAAGATAAATCAGGTTGTATAGCCCAATTACGTGGTTGATACAGTATTATGATAGTAATAAGCGATGCATATAATTTCATACAGCAACACCACACTCATTATCGTCTTTCACTTAGCCCAGTGACACACGAGCAACGCTGACATCGGCCGTTAGTCACAATGTTCTGAGACAAAACGACTTTCTGAGCAGGTATTCGTCAAATAACCATGCAATGGGAGTAGCGTGTATTTTTCCTCACATTGTCTTTCTTGATGTACGTTACACCTAACAAACGGCCTTGATAAATTCAGAATTCAATACATTCGTCAATCAAGTGTGTCTCAGTTATAAGCAAGATCGACAAATATACAGAACTGTTAAAAAAGTTAACAGAATCAGATATTAACAAATACATTATGAGTTAACAACATTTAAAAGCCCCCTCTAGTAGAATTATTAATCGTAACCTTGCGGAATGGTGAAAATTGTTACGCTTACTTCAGGTCTCCGTCCCTTAAAATGAAGAATCATTCAGAAACAGAGTCTTTCATACGCTGGAATAATATAACGTTAGCAGCTTCTTACGGGTGTAAAATGTAATGCTTAGGTACAAGTGAACTATCCAGCGCCATATTCTGTCCGCTTCCATGGGCCACTGGCCTGTGCGAGTATCTTAGGAAACAAAATAAAGAGGAGAGTCGATTCAGAACAAGGTCGATGGTACTGATAAAAAGAATAACAGTCGCATACAGGTTTGAATCCGTGTTATATCTAACGTCTGACGTAGCTAATCTTTAATAATTTTTGCTTCTAATCTGGTTTAGAATTTTTAGACTATTTGTTTGTATACAATACATTATTATTATTATATATTTGTTCATTTATGGGTTGCTACAATTAACATTTTTGCATATATCTAACATAAAGGACCATCTTGAACTTATTTAAAGTAAAAACAATATTGTTTTTGAATAATTGATGTTTGAATTGGGCTTGTCTTTGCTTTCTCATGGGTTTTCTCTATTCATCGTAAAAAAATTGATAGGTTGCTTGATCGAAGTTATTCATTTTTCTATAGTCATCAATATTATATTAACTTACAGGAAACGTTTTCCTCCATACATTTCATGTTTGTCAATGTGTTGACTATGAACTCCTCAAAGATACCAAAGATAGACCGCCCTGTCATTGGCTCTTTAAAGAGTATGAGTCAACATCTTCTAGATACGTTTTGCAGTGATTTGGAATAAACGTGTTTTGTAACTTGACTGGTAACGTCTTGCACATTCAGAAAACGGGAATATAATAGATATAAGCGGTTGTAAGAGGAGGAGCGGAGGAGCGACAGCAGGCAGCAGGTCAGTAATTTAGAGGTTATGACGGAGGGACTCGCGACAGAAGGTAGGACTCGTGACAGTAGAGGTTATGCAGCGCAGTCACGCGGTAATTATGACAAGCAGCTGGCGGCTCCCAGACGGTATCGAGCGCGGGGCGGCAAAGATTGATGAACTCGAGATGGATGGAGATAGATGATGACGTCGGACATGACTGATGTGACGTCACGGTTAATGCCTTCTCATATGACTGATGACTGTTTTGTGTTTGTCATACGTCTTTGTCTTCTAACTTTAACTTTGTAATGACTCGTCCACTTTCTTTCGTTACACAGCGTTAATTGATCTTTTTCATTATGGCGGGCAAATTAATAACCGCATTTAGTTTTATCCAAAAGCCGACGTGACAGGAGGGAGCGTTTTATTTTAAACGTCACTTCGAAAATGTTTTATTGCTATGAATGATATTAAATCGCATAAAATAGCAAATTATTGAAGCATCCAGAATATGATTCTTATTAAAACCTTTGACAATAATATTTCAAAAGATATTGATACACCGCCCTCATTTTATTATGTCATACAGGTATATCTTGTGCATGGGTATATTATCTGGGTTGGACTTGGGGAAGTGCGGGAAATCGGATTCGGATCTTATAGGATTGCTTTGAAACCACACGATCACATGTCTAAGCGCTTGATCCATCTACTCGAGCATAATTTCTGGGTTGGACTTGGGGAAGTGCGGGAAATCGGATTCGGATCTTATAGGATTGCTTTGAAACCACACGATCACATGTCTGAGCGCTTGATCCCTCTACTCGAGCATAATTTCTGGGTTGGACTTGGGGAAGTGCTGGAAATCGGATTCTATAGGCCTACTTTGAAACCACACGATCACATGTCTGAGCGCTTGATCCATCTACTGGTGCATACTTTCTGGAGTGAACATAGGGAAGTGTGGGAAATTGGATTCAGGTCTTATACGTAGGATTACTTTGAAAACCCACGATCACATGTTTGAGCGCTTGATACATCAACATTAAATAATAAAAGTGAATGACTTGGAATTCATAATTTTTACAATTTGCTGTAGTAATTATTTATCTTAACATTATTATACTCAGCGCTACATCTAGTCGTGTATAAATAGTATTATAATTCGTGATTCTTTTTTATGCAAAATGAGCTCTCTATTATGAGTTTTGGCACTCCGAAGTGAAAGAATAGAACCAAAAGACTTTGTGTAACTAATTATAAAAAAAATATGCACATTAATTAGACTGACCTAATATAAACGTGTTGGTGTTTCGTCATTCGACTGATAAACATGGCTGGCACATGATACATACGATATGAGCTTTCAATCATTCATAAATAAAAAAACAGTTTTAGAGAAAACTTTATGTATTTTTTGTTTCCATGTTTTTTGGAAATTTGTCATAACAATGTTAAAAAATTTAATAATTACACAATAATTTTTAAGGTATAATGAATGCGAATAAAAATGTTGTGTACTGTGTTTTGTGTTGTTTTTGCGAATTTGTACGGTTTTTGCTTTGAGATAAAAAAGTTCGAAATATAAAAAAACAGTATATAACAAAACTCGTATGGATGCATATTAATAATATTCTTGAAACGAGCCATAATTTTATCGTCGTAAATGTGAAATTATGGGGTTAAATCCAAGATGGCGGCCAGTATAGCCGGCCTGGAGAGGAACCACAAACACATAGCGTGGCTTTTAAGTAGTAACGTTGAACGCTCTTTTGTAGAACTTTACTTTTAGTAGACCGTTAAAACATATTTTAGCTTTTACTTGTAAGCCTTGTAAGCGATAGTTCGGCAACAAGCATTCCCTTGTACAGGCGGGCAGGTGTTTCCCTAAACCGTTTGTTCGGTAGGAAGTAATTACTCTGGTACTGGTAGCATATCTCGCGGTGACAATGACAACGACAACCATGTGGGTGGTGTATTTATGTGATTGAGGGCAACGGAAGGTGGCATGCGGGTTGCCCCTGGGTTGTCAAGGTGATGGAGAGGTAAAGTGAGCACCAGACCGTGCACTTGTGCCCTGAGTACCGACAGCTGACTCTGACTGAGCAGCAAGCAACCACACGAGTCAAATTAGTGATTTTATCATACTGCACAAGTAACAGCTGTCTGTAATACTTAAGTGGGCCTGTAAAGTGATTGTTTTTCGTTACTTTATAATAGAGATCTAAAAAATCAGCTGGCGCACATTTAAGATCTCTTATGATGTAGTTTCTTATTGTTAATTTTTTTTAATTCCTTATTTCCATTATCCGATAAAAACCAAAAGAGGCCAACAACAAAGTTGACTTTATTTACAACTTTTTTTACAAAATATAACAAACATATTATTTGATATGCCAACTAAACTTAACATAATAATCAATTCTTAAAAGGTTAATCATAACATAATATTGATGTGAAGTAACTATATTATTAGAATGTAATATTGAGAAGTTATTGTTTCAGTAGGAGTAAATGCAAAACCGGTTGTTATATGTAAACTTGACAGTAGGCCTACTACATGTTGAGTTATCTTATAAATAAAAAAGAATCGCTAAATTTGTTGTTAAGCACTATCTCGAGAACGGATTGACCAATTCGGATAGATAATATTGTAAAATGTTTGTTGGAGACCTGAAGAAAGATATCCCGTAATACTCTTGAATGAGGAAAGATAATGATAATGTTTGTTTCAAAATCAAATTTTAAGGGGTTTGTGTACCTCAAAAATCAGAAAATAGATGTTTTCTTTTATAAATCTACATTCCTTTCCGGTTAAAGTGATATATAATATGTAATATTTCAGTAAAAGAACCATGCCATAGATTCGTATTGAAATATCCACTGCAATGATGAATTTGGTTGATTTCTGTATCTCCGCAGTTGCTTTTACAGTTTATATAGTAAAACATTTACATAGTTATAGGCATATTTTTGTTTCTTGCAGTTGGCAGCACTGCCAGTTGCAAATGTTGGTTAGAAACTGCTGGTCTTGTTGTATATTCACCAGATAGGTTATGTTTGATTGTTTATAAAGTTTATTTTTGTAAATATAAATGAGTCTGTGAAAAATATTGCATGTAACCAAATATCCAAAAACACTTTTTTACAATTTGACACTCTAATCTTAGGTATTTAAGAGACTGTAACATCCTACAACGTTGGTAATATTTTTAAGATGCAATCTACCAAAGACTATTGGGATCCGTCTAGGGAAAGTTTGCACAAAGCAATGAAGGCATTATTCATATACCTTATCCAAATAAGTGACCGTGAAGCCCAGAAATTGTTAAATAAGCCCAACCACAAGTTCATTACTGCACAGAGGAAGCTTGAGGAAGCATTAGAATCCAAGGACATTGAGGCTGGACCTTCCTGTGAAGCATGACTGTACTAAAACAGGCAATTGTCTTATAAAATCCATGTTTTCCGAAAGTTTACTTTTTTATACATTATGTTCTGTATCTTTCAAGATAGATATTTGGAATTTTTACCAATTGTTACGTAAAG
The DNA here is from genome assembly GCF_021130785.1 of Homalodisca vitripennis. NCBI lineage: Eukaryota > Metazoa > Arthropoda > Insecta > Hemiptera > Cicadellidae > Homalodisca > Homalodisca vitripennis. Next base: position 56,608,242 of record NC_060211.1, on the reverse strand, counting down.
GAGTGGGAAGCTACTGAGTTTTTTTTTAACTTTGGTATTTAAAGAAGTAAAACGTAAGAAAATAAGAAGTTATTTTTTATGTTTCGGAAAATAATATTCTGTACATAGAAAAAGTACTTTCTTGGAAGCAGAAAAAACTCAGTGGGTACATAAGGCTTCGAATTAAAATAAAAGTATACATAACAGATTCTACGTGTAATAGTTTCCTAGAATAGGAACATCAAAAAAGGCTAATTTAACATGAGCGTGATACAAAGGTACGCAACCCCCATAACATGAAACAGCTGTTGACATTTTCAGATGAAATTCGCCCGAGGCTAAAACATTTGTTTACATTTAAAATTTTAGAAGCTCACAGTACTTGATCAGTAGTGTAATGCATAGAGCAAAGACAAAGTGAACAATCCATATTGCGCCAGTGACGTATTAAAACTTCTAACACTATTTAAACATTGTTATAAAACCCACTTTAATGATCAAAACTCTGAATGTTTTCACGAAAGGTACTCGGAACTAGTTGGTTTCCTTGGAATTGTGGTAAGATATTTAAAAGAAGAAACAGAGGAATTGACACTAACATGCCTCAATGAGCCATTTCCCCCAAGCTACAGTAAAAAATAACAAGACTTCTTCTCATATAACGCAAACCGTAAACGCTTTTTGGTACACGAGGTTTTTGATACCTATGTATTTGTATCTTCTTGATCGGAGTAACAAGCCAAACTTAGGTATAGCGTAGGAAATATAATTAATTCGAACCAGATTAATTATATAGCCTACATACGAAAACCCTGATCAGTTCCTGAAATATCTGATTCTCTTAACCATGAACACTGAAATAATATGTACCCTCTACTCAATCTACTACACTACTTTTCACTGACCTAAATATTAAAACCACAAACCCAACAATTCCCCACGACCCAACGCAAAAATAGCCCCTCTTGGGGCTGGACGTACTGACGACCAGTAGCCATTCTGCTTGTTGCAGAGACGCTACCACAGAAGGGACAAGAGTCCCGGCCTACCCGCTGCCTGCCTGCCTGCCTCCATCATATAAAATAGTAAATGTTATTAGTAAGTACTTCGAATTTGAAAAACTTTGGGGGTGCATAGTCTCATTGGACTATGAATTACATTAGGATTTGCAATATAACAGATGCAGAGAGAAATCAATTTATTACATACAATATTTAAGACTAATAATAGTGAATTAATACTGGTTTATTTGATTCAGCCGTAACGCACGAAATTGAAGTGAATTATGGTTAGAATTAAAGATAACGTGATATTTATTTATTTATAGCCCGATAGCAAACACCAATTTACAATTTATAATCACAAGCAAGACATACAATATCAAAATTAATAATTAAATACCAATTAAGAAGAGATAATAAATTTTAAACAGTGTGACTTACCTAATAACGGATTAATTTAATAAAGATTATCCATAAACGATAATAACCAATAAAATGGACAGTATTATGATATGAAAAACCATAAAAACAACTGTATAGTAATAAGAATCCAGTAACAATTAAAACGATAGTAATAGTAGTATCAAGTATAATTTATTGTGCAAATTATAATTGATGTATAAATGTACTACACATAATGTAAAAATGTTTTCTGGTTTTTCTATACGAACATTATTATAGTACGATAAATAAAGCTGAAGGTGGTTTGACTGACTATGTGTTGAACCAAACGTAACACATATAAGAGAGCGCACGTGTTCAACACATTCTGAACAGAATTTAAGTAACTTTTATAAGTCTATAATACCTTTTAAAATAAGGATTTCACATTTAGAATTTAGAAATTAAAAGTACTATAGTTTATAATATTCGATGCATTTATAAAATAATATATAATTTTAAATAACTATAATTTTTTTAATCTTAAGGAATACACATTTAGTTAATAAATATCTTTTGTTTCGATGGTTTAGAGGTTTATTATCATATTACACGAAATTGTTTTCATTACATTTTCTTCTGTGCATAACAGTTAATAGGCCGAAGATGTTTATGAAAGAAATTTGTAGTTTTTAGAGCTTAAATATGCATAACTTATGCATAAATATGCATAAGTGCGTCGGCTATAAAAATTAGTACCTTTATTTTATAATTTAGAAATGTAAAACTTTATTTTTAAAAGTATTATAGACTCTTGTCGTTTGAAGCCAGTGATAGATTGTGGAGAGAATGAAATATATGGTGCAGTTTACAGAATATATCGAGTGTAAAAATATAAAGAATATGTTACCTCGTTGATCGATATGAGATTCATGACTCGATGGCGTAAAACACACTGACAATTTTACAGAATATTTTAAGGATATTTGATCAAAAATTAAATAGATTTTGCGTGAACTATTTATTTTTTATTTTTAAAATGCGGGATTCCATCTACATGTGTAAGTGAACAATTCTGCTGTAGGCCCATAAATAACAGAACTCAATTTTTAAACGTTTCATTCTAACAACCAAGCCGTCACTGGCCACTGGCCACTGAAATTATGCTAGATATTTATAAGATACATTTGTATACCCAATTTTAACTTGTTTTATTTTTTTCGCTAGGTCTTTTTGATAAAAATGCTTATATGGATTTACTTGGAATCGATTTATTGGAAATCAATTGAGATGTAAAAAAATTGTGTTGAGAAAAAGTTTAGGAAATGTTACATGCATTTCAAATCACTTTAATTTTTCTTTAGGGTCATACACTACAGAGATGTGACGTTTTATAATTTGATCGGACGCCATATTATAACGAAACCGCGTACCAAACCGGTCAACGAACATAGCCGAAATATTTCTAAGATACACTTTTTACCAATTTAAACTTTTTGGGAATATAGCTGTTTTACTATAATATGATAACCTGCGTTGTTAAGATACCTAACATATTTTGATTTAGGGATGTTAGAGCAGAGGTAAAATTATTTTAAGATTAAGCACCTTTTTCGGGCAGTATGCTCTGTGATCAAATTTACTAAAAAAGATCTGTTTGATTGGTTATTATTGATTTTGTTTTGTTAGCTTTAGAAATAGTTCATATTGAATAGCCAATCTCTAACTATCCTTTAACAATATACTTACTATACAATATAATTGATTTTCTCTTCATTTTTCCATCACATTTTAAGAAGAAATAGAAACATTTCGGCCATTATGCGAGCTCAGTCCCTGTACATAATGATGCAAATAACCTGAAATCTGTAAAATGTTATAACATTTTCTCATTCATTCGGATCACATTCACATTATTTCGTATGATATTATAAAATAATTTAAATGTATATATTTTTGAATGAAAAATTTAGAAATTAATGTACATAGAACGTGTCTTGGCAATCAGGCATATTTTAAAGAACACAGAATTATCTGAACATTTGCCCTAGTTTAGTGATACTCAAATCAGTAACACTACGTTTCGAGATTTGAAATCTGATCTCTTCCTCAAGTGAATAATAAAGTAAAATCTGGGTTAAAATAAACAAATCACACGAGCGTCATTACCATTTACTTTTGGCCCCTGGTCAGTCATAGGTTATCAGTTAGGTTGGAGAGTGCATACCTATTGTTACCTGTATTTCACTTTTAATAATTAATGTTGTGTTTTATTTTTATTAAGTGCGTGTTTTAGAGTTAGTGGACATACAATTATTGTGCTTTCTGATTTATGCGTGTAGCAAGGCTCCGGTATGATTTGTTCATTTTAAACTAGATTATTGTCATTTGTTATGTTAATTATTCACATGAGGAAGAGACCAGATTGCAGATCTCGAAACGTAGTGGTCCCGATTTTTGTGTCACTGAACGATGGCAAATGTCCGGAAAATCCTATTTCTTTAACAATCCTTCCATCGTCTAAACAAATTTCAAACAGAGGGCATAATTTATATTGACAATAAATTGATAGCTACATTTAAAAAAGAGACGATAAACGTGTATAATTTAACATTGAATAGGTTTTTAGTTAATCAGAACATTCAATCTAATAACAGTACATTTCTGTCACTCATAAAGCTGAACCCCGCCCAGAGAACGGAATGATACAAGTCGATTCTAATCTATGATCGCGAGCGAACTCGGTGATTGACTACCTGTGGTCCAAATCTGTAGTCAGAGTAGAGTCAGAGTCGGAGTCGGAGTGGTGTAGACTAAGTGGCTGAAAGGTTATCGAGAGTTTGACGCTGACAAGTAGGTGCATTAACCACATTTTGGAATAGTCATTAGCCACGCCGCCACGCCATGATTAACGACGTGTCGTGTCGGGAGACGGATGATGACGTCATACTAATGGCCTCACATGAATGATCGCTCGTGCTTGTCTTGTTGCAACATAGCCTCCGAAAAAGATTGCACGATCTTCGTCTAGTAAATGAAATGGAAGCTGTCAGCCAAAGTGAAATCTTATATTTCAGTTAGTGAGCAATAACATTTCTGATTCATCTTAAGTTAAAACCTGTACTGTAAATAAATACGATTTGATAACAATAATAAAATATATTTTTAACAAATATTTATAAATTCATATATGATCTATAAAAAGTTTAAGTGAATTTAAATATACAATGGAGTTTTATAATAATTAATATTTGAGCTTCCAGACCTCGTGATGGTAACTAAATGAACGTTTCATTATCTATAAAACGACTTTAATATTTTTATCAAAATCTAAACTTTATGCTTAATTCTTAATAACTTGTTTTGATATTCAAGACTTAATAATGTTTACTATGTAAGAAAAATAAACCTAAGATTCATTGTTCTCAAAAACATTGCAAGGATATATTTGAATGCCCGTACTTTATAAGTATTAATTTGTTTAATTTTGAATTAAAACCTCGAAATGCGTACTACTAAATTTATTTTAAATTGACAGGATTTGTGGTGTTTTATTGTTGTATATTATTTCTATATTTATATTTAACGGTGCGTACCATTTTTACAACACATACAAATACGATATTCAATCGAAAATGGCCAAAAAATACATAACGTAGCTCTGAGTTGGGAAGGTGAAAAAGAAAATGAATGATTTCTTTATGCTCTTTGATAATGCATAACTGATTTGGTGACAATAATGACCAAAATAACAATAATATCATATTACTTTACCAAAATGAAAATTTTGCATTATTTCAGAATTAAAAAAAACAATATACTGATGTTAACAAGCATAAAAGTAAACACCAGAAATACAAACACACAAATAAACATAAAACAACTAATGGTAAGGTGTTTTTAATTTAAAAAAGATTGAATACAATAAAGATTAACAAAATAGAAGACAATAATTATACTAAGAAAATATTGTTTGAATATAGTTAAGATTAATATTAAAGCCAAGGTAGAGTAGGATGACTTTTCATGAACATAATTAATAATTAAATATTGTGAACAATAAATATTAATAAACATTTAAACAAAGTAGTTACGACAAAATGTACTAACAACAATAATATAATAATCTTTGATACAAAAATAGTAACGATAATGAGCAATAAACAAATTAATTAACGGTGATAATGAGTTCAGTGGTTGTGTTTAGTGAAGAGCTAGGTAGAAAAGAGTATCCCTTTCACAATCATATTTTTTAAACATGATGAAGTTTCACAAAAAAGTCAATGTAGATAGCAGCCTCACATCTAAACAAAAAATGTATTGGCTGACCTTGAAAATGGTGATATTGAAATGATAAATAATTTTTTTGTATGAAACATGCCAGACAAATACGCAAGTAGTGTTATATCTTGTAACGACGCTTACATTTTACGTTTGGTAACAATTATTGAATAAAACATTTTAAGATTACAATTTATGGGTTTTAAGGCTAACAGTAGAATCATTTGGCTTCAGAGAAAACTACTATTCTAGTGTAACAAAATTGTGGTGCAGCGGAGGCTTTTTAATTTAATCTTTATGAACGAAAAATTGATTATTTCTTGGTGCGGGCGGTGAATTTAGTAAACACAGATCGAGTAATTTCACTTTTGGAGTAGAGGTGTGTTTACTCCTCACATGCATATGTCTTGTTATGTGATGTATATGACTGCAAGTTGGTGTTTTCTCTAGAGATAGAGTGGCTGTAATTATTCACTTGGGTCTTCATCGAAGAACAAAATGGTGCTTACTTGGAGATTTTAACCTATATCTCGTTTACGCCTTTATTGTAATTTTTTGTTTGATTTGTTAATCTGAGAAAATTGAGAAATCTTACGATCGACTTCAGCTTCGTGCTTCGGTTCGGGAAGGCTAATGGCAACTTGGTGATTTCTTGGTAAGTTTGGGATTATCATACAACTGCTGATTGGGGTATTTTAGCCCCTCAACCAAGAATTCACGTGTTGAATTCAGGCAAAAGAAAAAAACTGCGTCCTCAGTACTAATTTTCTTTCCTCTATTAATCGTGCAGTTTCCTGCCATTTAATACTTCAAAGTATTAAAATTAAGTGAAACGTCAACGGTACTATCTTTTTCATCCGTCTTTTTCAGTATTGTACCTGGTAATACTGTATACTAAGTCACATCCGCATGCAGAATATTGAGACTGTCATATATAAATGCAGTTAATATACCATACCGAGATGTTCTGTGTATGTACGTACCAGGAGGTTAATGTGGTTTAATGACTAAAAGAATTAAATTATATTACAAATTGTGCTAAAATACTCTTACCGCTCTTAAACCTCCATCATAACTGTCAAATATTTTCAAACTGTAAGTTTGGAATAACGTGCTAGAAATTTTTTCGTAATGTTGGGTGAAGTAAATTGATGAATAAGCTCTCTTTTTTTGTCCGGAAAATTTAGGAATTAGGAACAGGTACAAAGGAGTGAAAAGAAATGTATAAACTTCAAATGTAAATATAATTTGAATCTAGTTTTGAATATTCTATCATAAAAACATTGACATCTCACTTCATTTATTACAACTTTGTTGCTTTTTTTTATAGAAAAATCCAAGATGTTGAAAACAAGAAGAATGGAAGAAGACGAAACAAGATTCCTTTTAGAAGATTTCATATAACATCAATCATTGTTTTCTGTTACGAAAATAGTATATTCCATAGAAATCTTTCCTTTAGGCCAGTTAAATCATGCCTTGTGTTTCCATTTTGCTTCTGAAAAAAGGACCGTTAAAGTTCTATTATTGAAATGTTCCTTTCTGTGATATTTTGTTTGATATCAAATAATATGGTTGATGTTCAAAATAAAATGTTGAACACAAATTTATTTTTTATTATTTAATTTAAAGATTTTTTCTCAGTGATGCTTATTGATTGAGTGGACTTGTTTCAACTACTTTTTAGGTGTTTAAAATAACACACAGATATGGTTATAGAATTCGAAAGAAACAATTATCCACTAACTCAAAACCGGTGATTAACCTATTTAGTAATCGTCGAAATTAAAATTAATTTAATTTTTGCTTAAAATAACCTCGCAAAAACCAAGCAATTACCATTTCGAATGGTAACGGAAGGTAACAAGACGATTCTTTACGCAACGCCCCATTTTAAAATGTTTTAAAGGACACTGGATGCTGGATGTCTGAGTGAATGTGATTAGCAAGAACAATGGAGTGCGGACAGCTGTTGGCGCAGAGTCGCCAAGAACAAAGGGTTGCGAGTATCTGGCTGACAAGGAGTCAACAGCTGATTGGCAGCGTGAATGGGTTCTAGTGACGTGTATTTACGGCTTGGCTGCCATTCATGTCGACCTCATCAATCACTCCTCACTCCTCACCGCTCCTCACTGTCCTCTCCGTGGCTCGACTTCTTGTAGGCTCAGACTACGACACGACTCGACTGTAGTAAGCGAGCACATGATCGTACACGAATAGTGTGACTTCCACTATCTATCCTTTGTTGAACGAATCGAAAATGAAACGGGTTCTCACTCAACATGAATAGAAACCATAATCTCTTCAAGGGAATATTATTGCTATTGATTAATCTACTGTAATGCATTGTATATTGTGCTTGCATGTAGTGACAATGGCGGAATACTAGAAATCATACTGACAGAATTATTGGCAACACCATACTTTCCAACATATGACGCGTTGATAGTAGAGCAGAACATTATTAAAGTACATTAGTTGCGAATGACTGTTTTAGATTACTTAAATCAAATCAAATCAAAATCAAATTTATTTCAAAATTTGCAAACAAGCACAGTACACATAATATAAATGAAATTAGTCCCACATGGGCCATAGAGGCTTGTGCGTGGTGACGAGTCAGTTTCTAGTCGCTGTGCACAGCGGTATCATACATAATAGTTATCCTTAATAACAATAAATTATTTTATATCTATTTTCACAACAATTATTAAGTATGAAATCTAAAATAATCCGTGTAATTTGTAGGCCACAGACAACATTAATTATGCTACAATACCCAATAGTCTAATTATTTGATATAAAAGATCATATAAAAATAAGGTATGTTATTTGCTATAGTGCAAATAATTAAAATGGAACAAAATTAATTACTAACGATACTTACTTCCATATGTGTTACAAAATTTGAAACACAACGTTTCGCGAGCTGGCGTCTGCTTGTTCTTCAAGCGTCAAACTCTAAAACTAAGGCATGGAAGAGCGCTAATGAATAAAGAAATGTAGAAATGTATACGCCAAGGTCAAAACCCGAGCTGAGTGTCAAAAAAACATAGCTCAAACCACACATCAAAGCCAAAAGATTTCACGGTGCATCGGTTATGTTAAAATTACGGACGGTGACAGCTGGCCGCAATTTTGTCACTGCCCGCAATTGTCACTGCCCACAATTTTCACTGCCCGCAATTGTCACTGCCCACAATTGTCACTGCCCGCAATTGTCACTGCCCACAATTTTCACTGCCCGCAATTGTCACTGCCCACAATTGTCACTGCCCGCAATTGTCACTGCCCACAATTTTCACTGCCCGCAATTGTCACTGCCCACAATTTTCACTGCCCGCAATTGTCACTGCCCACAATTGTCACTGCCCGCAATTGTCACTGCCCGCAAATGTAGCTCAAACCCCACATCAAAGCCAAAAGATTTCACGGTGCATCGGTTATGTTAAAATTACGGTCGGTGACAGCTGGCCCCAATTTTGTCACTGCCCGCAATTGTCACTGCCCGCAATTGTCACAGCCCGCAGTTGTCATTTTCCGGAATTGTCAGGACAGCGGTGCAGTCACCACAGCCGAAAATATGGAAATTCAGAGCTCAGTTTCCCTTTATCGGCGGTGATATTAAACTTTGACTTTGACGGATTCATCGCTTTGTGTTTCTAATATTAACTTTCTGACCTGCTTAATCTTATCTTTAGGATTTGTCACGTAATAAACGAAGAAGATACCAGCTCACGAAATGCCGACATGTAAAAAGTATTAAATGTCATGTATAAGAAGAGTAAACGAAAATAGCTATAAAGTAATCATTAAAATCCCAATTTTTTACCATATTCTGCCGTAACCACAAAGGAGACGTATTATTAAACGAAGTTTGTACGGTGAGATTTATATCATTATTTTATTTTAATTTACCATACTAAAAATGTAAGATTATTGAAAACAATTTTGGCAACAACTGTCAATCTGTTTAGGAGCAAATATGTATATATCTGAGTTTATATATATTTATTTTTTGAAATCAAAATTGAGTTATTAAGTTAACATATACTGTAATTTGATTGTATTAATTAGTCTAATTACAATGTATAAGTATGTCAATAGTTTCCTTACTTAATTAAGCTAACCCCAGACTGATGTTTGTGTTGTTAAATTCACAAAGTTTCAACAAAAATAATAGCAAGTATGATCAAAGGAGTGCAGTACAATGGGGAAGCCCACAAAAAGTGATATGACTAAGGTATTGTGTGAGAAGGTGAACAAAAGGTGTATGACAGGTCACTACTTATCATGTCGGCCATTAGTGGGCTCAGCATCACTCATTGTCTGCCGTCAGCATCCGTCAGCGCCGCGTCGTTTATCATGCTCTACACTCAGCAAACTTTACCCCAGTAATAAATTATCTACAGATGACAAAGTCGACTCCATTTCTTGTACTCTGTGACGTATATCAAGAACATTAATTAGATGTTTAAAATATGTAACTGTTGTTCAGAGAATGCAGGTCAAAGTAATAACTGAGAAATATATTATTTTTCCAAGGACTTAATAAGATTACATGAACTTGGTAAATTAAAATGTTGTATGGGTTCAATAACGTAATGTTTCAAAATGTACCCAAGCCTCCATCACAATAACACTTTTTGAAATATTTTGGAGCTCCCAATCACTCATTCTGGTTTCACTAGTTGAAAATACCCTAATTCCCAAACGAGCAATAACACAAATGGGATCTCAAAATTAGTCACACATCACAAGTCAAAATAAAATTTTTATTTTCTGCAAAACGTTTGACAACGTTATTAAAATATCTAAGAGTTCAATACATCTGTAATTAAATTGAGTGATAAATCCAAAAGCACGGAATAATACGGTTTGTTGTACAAAATGGATAGTTATATATATTTAAATAAATAAAAAAAATAGCAAGGCTTTTAGTTTCTATTTATTATACTAATATAAAATATCATTTCTGTTGTTAAATTATAACTGTGCTGATATATGTACGAAAACAAGTCATGTAAATCATTACGAACTGAAAGAGAAGGAGTTCGATTCTTCTTCGTTACATCTTCTTCAACCGATACCTGAAATCTTCAGGCAGGAATTGTTTCTTCACAGTCTCGAATGCTACGCGCGGGTAACCTGTCTTTTTTCCAGGCAGCGGTGAACACCTTGGCTTCGGAGCAAGGATCTGGGAAGGCTCACACAAGAAACTTCGAGGTCTGAAAACTTAGCAACTGACATAGCAAGACCTAAAATCCTAATAACTTTCAAACAACTTTTCTTGTGCCTTCGGAACAAAAGTATGTATAATAGTAGACATAGAGTTGACCATCTTCTAGAGAATATGTAGACCTTCTCATGGGCTTGTAAAGATTGGCCACAATACATGAGAGGCGCATTTCGCTGGCTATTGCGTTTTCTGTAACCCGCTGTAAATTTTTATTAATTCACCTGCAAAATGTAATATTAATATATCGATACAATCAAATTACATTCACAAATAATTCTGGAAGTAAAGAGAGAGAGAGATCTTTGGGTGTATTAATTAGGGAATATTAGTTGTTTATTTAAGAAATATAAGTGAACCCTTTTCCCTATATTTTCTATGTTGGATATAAATGGTGGAAAATGCTAAACTTTCAATAATGAGTCATTGTACAGTAATCCCTAACTACGATTTTAAACAATTAAATAACACAGGGCAATGATTTGTTTGAAAATCTAATGAAAGTACCAGATAAATTAAATCCGGATCTCCTAATCTGAATGGTATTGACGTAGGCCTATGCCATCACAAGTAGTGAGAAAGAGGTGGATGGGATAGTCAGGAGTGCCGATGACCGAGCGGTCTCAGACATCGGATTTCGGATCTGAGTTAGAGATAGTGCAGGTTCAAATACTGTCAGTGACCTAAGAACTTTTTATCACTATCACTGACCTTGTGTTGTATCGAATCACTTATTCTGTTTGATAAGGTCTTCGCACAGACCAGTGGCCCTTGGGGCCGGACAGAGTAAGCATGAAAAAGGGATCGCTCCCGCACTACAAAAATAAAGTACTAATTGCCTTGATTGAGAATGGGAAGGGACCATTGTACTTATATTATACATTAACAAAGCACTCGTGCTAACAATAGGTCTTGAGAATGTGACGAAAGTAGAAATAAAATTGTAAATTTAATAACATTTCGTTGCTCAATAGTTATTAGTATCAAAACTTCTTGACAGAAATATACCAATATTACAATAATTTAATTTGCCTTTCTTATGTTTTTGGTTGGCTTCTTCCGGAAAAAATGATAAAAAATGTGCCTAGACTGAAAAGTCCAATAAAAATGTAATGCAAAAAAGGAAAATCCAATTTGATGAACCAAGTTAAGAGAATGATTTACCTTTTATTCAGACTACTTACTACCCCCAGGCAACAAAACTCTTATTTTTATTTGACTGAACTAACATATTTGAATCATTGGGTTCATTTTTCTGGACTCAAGAACTACAACTTTACTAAAATTGAAGCTTACCTAAATATGGCTTTTAGACGGATATATCACAGCTTTAGACGACTTAAAACAATCCAGTTATAATACTTAAGAGTAAAAGTTTCCTTATTGAATTTTCATTATAAATGCAAATGATGGAAACGTGAAAACTGCTGGGTGCTTTGATAAGGACAATTTAAAGTCAAATAAACGAAATTGTGTTAAAAAAATAATAATCCTGTTTGAAAGTATATACATACATGAACAGCTGTTTTCAGAAACGAACTTTGAAAAATAAAGCAGAAGTAACTTGACGAACATTTATCTGGAAATCCTACTGAAAGTTTCAACTTCGAAAATCATTGAAAAGTTTGAGAGGAATTCTTGTAGTTTTTAAACATTTCATTAAGTTTATTAACAATAATGGTTAAACATTTTTAAATCATTTGAACCTATTTCTTATATTTATGAGAAATAATATGTATACAAACGAAACCCTCTGCAATTACATAGAAACTTTTATAGGAACGGAAAAGTCAATCCACTCAACATGAAAAATAATAACAGAATAACAATAGCACAAAAATCGGTACTGGGTTGCTCGTAAGCGTGCAAAATACATTTCTGCACGTAATCTAACATGTCTTTTCATCGCAAATAACTATTTCTGTTTGAACGTGTCACTTGAAACATTAAGAATTTTGTAATATTATCAATCAACAATGAATTAATTAATTTTTCGGAATAGTTTTTTTTTAAATTTATGGTAATATGGTGGTATTTAAAAAAAAGCAAAGAATGTCTTATTTTACCAGGCGAAGTTAGGGCTAAGAAGCCCTCTCTAACACTTAACCTGGAACTGGTCACGTCGGCCATTTGTGGGAACTGGTTTGGTCATTTGTGTGTGTTTTTTAATTGTAGATAATATGGTAAATATTGACGTAAAATTCATTTTCATTGTGATAATACTTAAAAATCATATTTTAATTAATGTATGACTGTTAAGTACTATTTGAATTTAATTTATTTTTTATTTCATTATTATTTTCATTGTTATTGTTTTTGAACTAATCTAAATTAATACTGGATATCACACACAGACATTGCTGTTAATTTCTATACTTTTTGTCTCAAAAATGAAATTTATTTGAGTTTAAATTTGAATTTAGTGATTTTATCAAATGAACGATGCTTTTATTTTAATTCCAAAATTTTGAATACCGTAGTAAAACAAATACTTTAATGTAATGTTAAGCAGTGCCTGGAATGCTTAAATTAAAGCTATACTTGTTTTCTCGCTGTACCTCGTATACCTCTTTCCTTATGTGTGAAGTTCAATCGCTGTATGTTAAGTATGCAACGAAGGTGGAAGATATAGAGCAGTATGGCTGTGTAAGAGCGGTATGGGGGGGGGGGTTGGTGCGGGAGGGGAGGGTGTTTATAGAGCACAAGTACGTCTGCCATGTTTACACCGTTCTCGCGTATCTCGCAACTTTTTGCAATTCAAACTCGCGACTCATGTTATCAGCCTCTCTCCCCGAGCTTCCATCATCTTTACGACGCCCTATCGCCCGACTCAGAGTCATAAAGAGTAATTTATAATCGCATTTCGCTACCCTTGCCTGCGGGGTTACTTGCCACTTTGATAGCAGCCGATGCTTTCTTAATCTCGCCCCTCCTTTGATAACGCGGCCTGAATGATCGCGTACATCCTTCCTCCCAACATATTGCGATCACTCCATCTTCTCCCCGGAATTTACGACCGCAATCTCCCGCAACTCGCCTGTTTAGGGCGCACAGGTCGATGTAAATGACCCCGCCACCTTCTGCGACTATGCTTCTGTCACTTTACTCACTAGAAAATGTCTTTCCCTTTAAAAGGATTGTTATGTGTCTTCTTTCCCTCCGTCACGTCACATAAATCAACATGGAGTGTTATTGATTGATTGTTTGAATATAGGATTAGTTAATAATTGCCATTGCTACCTTTTGTAAAAGGCCTAATTAAGGTTCAAAATCGAAATGTAATTTTAGTCTAAAATAATAATGAATTTAAGACAAAGATAGATGTTAAGTATATTAAACTGGATTTTACATAAGGTATAATTATTCCATTCTATCCTATATACAAGTATCGATAGGAACCACATTAAGAAGAAAAAAATCCTAAAATTTAGGGTTAAATCCCTTAACTTTGCAAACAACTGTATAACGAATATTTATTTTATAATTGGTTTAACTAAACGATAACATAATCTATGAAATTTAAATTAAGTATAACAAAATATAAGATTAAACGTCAATTAAAATATTCTTGCATTTATTTCGAAAACCTTCTGCTTTATTATAGCCACTTATTCTAATTCCTTAGTATCAATATGTGAGACGATTAGCAGACTAATTAAAGCTAAACTGTTTTTTTTGTTTGAAAAAATGTATCAGGTTGTTATGATCAAAAATCCGTTAAATCTGTAAACTTGAACATATTTAGTGTATTTGTTATATTGCTTGCCTGTACAGTTTGCGGATTATTAATAATTGAAACAAAAATAATACACTTTTCTTCAATATTAAAAAAAGCAAATTCGTTCATGAGGATGTTCATAAAGAAAAACTTTTATCTGATCCGTTCTCAGGTGTCAATCCAGAAGCGTGAGGTTAAGCGTGTAAAAATACAATTAAAAAATATCAAACATATCTTTAAATGCTCTGTAGTAGTAATTGACCATTAACAAAAGGTTGTCATCCAAAAAATAACACGATTTATTGTTAAGGAAAACACTAAAAAGAAATGACGGCAAAACGTAGACATATCACTCAAGCACGTCACAGGATTTACACTGGAAGAAGAGAGCAGATTTCAGTCCTCGAAACGTTGTGTTTATTGTGTTGTAATTATGTTATATTTTAAAAATATCCAACATTCAAACATTCGTTAAAAAAATCACAGTCTGTATTGAGTTCCAGCCTTCCGTTATTCAATTATATAAGATCTATAATCTTACAGTACTTATTGCATGACGCAAAATTTTATTCAAACAAGAAACAATGTCAGACAGGTCAAGAATTATAGGTACATAGTGTAATATTAACTAACCCACAAAATTGTATTTAAGTTATGCACAAGTCACTCTCACCAGGAAATGAATCGATATAACGGATCATCGAATGAACCAACAGAGCGCAACGAAAGTTTGTACGCAACGAAATAACTATAACTTTCACGGATTAGTGAACATTGATGATTTTTGATAAGTCAAAATTGTCCTATTTTCATATTTATTATCTTGGAAAATTTTATGTTGAGTCCATGAAAGGAATACAAAACAGTTATGGAAACTGATTGACAATGATGGCTGCAAGTTCTGACTAACCTAACTTCTGGTAAACTGACAGTAACTTTGGTGCTATTTGACCTTCTGACCCCCAAATCCATAGATTGTTTCCCTAAATCCTAAGAGGAATTTGTGTATAAAGTTTAAGTCTCTATGATGCTCAGACGTACAAACAGTAAACCACGATTTTAAGGAGGATCTGTTATGTCGATGTTGGGTCTTTTTAGGCTGTTCTCGACACGAAGCCGAGGTTAAATTAAAACAAATATTGCACTAACAAATGTTACAAAACCGACTTTGCTGTTACTCAGATTTGAAAACTGAGCAGCCGCGCCGCGGACGTTACTCTCAAATTTGTGTTTCAGTCAATGACGTACGTAGCTGCTTTAAGAATTGTGTTTAGCTTTTTTCTTCAGGGGAAATCCCTATTAAATGTAAACCTAAGCATGTTAACAAACCAAAAACTATTCAAATGCCAAAATAAAATTTCAAAATATATCAATAAAAATTAAAGTTTGATATTAATTGCATGGAAACAGAAGCAACTGGACAAGCAGACCTCCTTTTTCTGGCCACCGACCATTCAGCCGTGACACCATTGTAGGTACGGCCACACAGACAGACAGACAGATATGGCAGTGTTATCTGCTGACACCATCAGCTGTGACTGGGACACCCCGGTTCGCCGTGCATGTCACGTCCACCTTATCTATCGCAATAAAACACCAGGCCTTGTCATGGTAGGTAAGTTGGGTTAGCCCATGTTACAACACTATTGCATCCTTTCGTAATGGCGCCCTATCCCGCCCAAGAGTATGCGACAGTCGAGTTGGTGTAAGAGTATTCGGTCCTTGTTAATGTCCGAAAGTAAAGCTATAACCAGTGGCGGATACAGAATTTCAAGTTTGGGGGCAAATATTGTTGAATCTAGTTTAACCTCAACTTTTTTAACATTAATCATTAAAGATAAAAGGTGTTTAAAATGTGTGTAAAGGTGTTTAAAATATGTGGATGAAAAATAGAAAAACGATTTGACGACCTATAACTGTTCAAACATATTCTGCCATTAAAGTATGTCCTCGCCACTTACTGATTAATAATTGCTTGAAGCTTTGTTCCCTTTTACGAAGCTTTGACAATATTATTATTATGGATGACGGAAAATGTTGAAACATATTCTGCCACTAAAGTATGTCCTCACCTGTTACTAATTAAGTGTTTGAAGCTTTGTTCTCTTTTACGAAGCTTTGACAATATTATTATTATGGATGACGGAAAATGTTGAAACATATTCTGCCACTAAAGTATGTCCTCACCTGTTACTAATTAAGTGTTTGAAGCTTTGTTCCCTTTTACGAAGCTTTGACAATATTATTGTTATGGATGACCGAAAAATTTTGAAACATATTTTGCCAATAAAGTATGTCCTCACCTGTTACTAATTAAGTGTTTGAAGCTTTGTTCCCTTTTACGAAGCTTTTACAATATGATTGTTATGGACAACGGAAAAATGTTGAAACATATTCTGCCACTACAATATGTCCACGGCAGTAACTAATTTTAAGCCCTTGAAGCTTTGTCCCTTTCTACGAAGCTATGGTAGTATTATTGTTATGGATAACTGAAAGCTAGCGAACATATTAACTTTCCCCAATATAATGTGAATTGTATTTCTCTGGAAGTACGTCTGAATCGGATTCTATCACACTAGGTTCCTTAGCGTGTAATATACATCAACTAAGCAAGTAATGTCTAGTGACAGATTTATATCGAAAACTAATTTCATTCCCGCAGATATCTATAAGTTGTGTAACAAATAGGATTTTTCCGGACATTTACCATCGTTCAGTGACACTAAACAATCAGTAACAATACATATCGCGATCTATGCATTCTCATCTCTTCCTCAGGTTAATAACGAATCTAACAGATAACTACAATCTAGGTTAAAATAAGCAAATCATACCAGAGCATTGTGACACGCATAAGTCAGGAATCTCTAAACCGTATTGTGTGTTTACTCCATGTACACTCACTCTAAAAGATGTGCTTAATAAAACAAAGCACTAATTATTAAAACCGAACAAAAGAATATTCTTGTCAATCATATTCTTTAGTTTAGTTTTAATAATGTATTAATACATTCTAGAAGCTCTGTTCTTATTGGAATTAATTATTAATTTAACACAAACACTCCAATAATATTTTTTTTCATTTTCTTCCAAACTGTTTCTGAGAAAAAGATATCGGCGTCCTGGCCTCCCTTTCAATACGCGTATATAAGACAATATCCCAGTTACAAGACACATTACATAGTTTAATATACATTTTATGTAAATTACGTTATTTCAACTTGTTATAATAAAATAGTGTTATTGGCTCACATACGAGAACCCAAGAAAGGAAGAACTGAAAAGGATTTAAGAAAGCCCAAGGAAGAATTCTACTAATTTTGGAGTCTAAATTAGAGTAAAAATAAACTTATTTTATTTTCTAACATAGTAACACAAGAATGAAGTTGAGAGTTCAACAAAGTTTTCGTATTTTGTTCAATTGGTTTATAATACTTTGTTACGTCCAGTAGCGTCCTTGCGATAATTCACTATACAGTACCTGTTTTATGATTTGACAAATGTGTCGCAATCGCTATTTTAGAATAATTAAACACTACCTTGCCTATTTACTTTACCTCCTTAATAATATTTTAAGAAAGGCAGGATTTTTAACAGTGGCACGATTAAAGTGAGATTTCAGTAATATCGTTTACCATAACAAACAAATACTTGGAAATGTTTTATTCACAGACTGGTTCTCATCGCACAAAGACTATTTATTGCCATTGAATATAAAAATATAACTCTCCATATGCAAAGTTTGTGTTAAGCTACAACAGAGTCGAACAACCCCCGCCCCCCTGCGACGCGCCACGCCGTCCATGTCCGCGGTATTTGGCAGTATTTCGATGTAGAACCGGCTCGGACAAGTGAGTACAATAAAGGTTACATGTGTTCCACACTTATTATCAGCTGATTTACATATGTTTGACTCGATCGTATCACATGTTTAAACCATGAGTAGGGGGACATGCCAACTATTGTCACTATATCGTCAACTGCGCTCGGACAACCTGTTACATGTCAGGATGAGTAACAGTATACTACAGATTCTCTACAGATTACTTGCTCTTATCAGTAGTTGTAAATTTATATGGGTGGTTAGTTAACTGTTAGAAAAATTATCCCACTTCTTTTAATTGTGTGAGTGAGTAAATCCATTCATGGAAGTTGAGTCTACATCATTACATTATTACGGATTATAAAACTATTTGATCGATGTATTAGTTTTTAATTTTGATTATTTGGTTAAAATCTCATTTCTTTATAGTTTATACCAATTCTTAGCAACCTTATGTACGACGTTAGTTATTACTGTTTAAATTGTTTCTGTTTTAGGAGGTTTGATATATTAATAGTATAAGCAAACAAAAATGTAATCAGAAATATTATTAAGCTGTTACAAATTGTGTGTTTTGATAAGAACAGCTCAAAAATGAAAATAAAAAAAACATTAATTTATAGAATCCAAAATTAATGTTAAACAGTTAGTAACAGTACATATGAAGAAGATAACGATATTAACTCACTAAAAATATTCAGCGAACTTTTATATATATTTAATGGCAATAGCCTTTTTTAATTTCAATAAACATTGAATCACAAAAAGTACTTGCTCCACCGGGAGTCGAACCCGGATCTCTCACTTGCCGGGTGAACGTGCTACCATTACACCGCAGAGCGCTTACTTTTTCCGATTTAATTATTTTGTATTTGGCCGTATCTGTAACATATGCGTTTAAATAAGCAAACTAACATATGATCGGAATACCAAACACCTGTCAAAAATTGCCATTTATACAGTTTAATGTAAAGAAAAGTCGTTTGACAGGTATTTGGTCTTCCGATCATATGTTAGTTTGCTTATTTAAACGCATATGTTACAGATACGGCCAAATACAAAATAATTGAATCGGAAAAAGTAAGCGCTCTGTGGTGTAATGGTAGCACATTCACCCGGCAAGTGAGACATCCGGGTTCGACTCCCGGTGGAGCAAGTACTTTTTGCGATTCAATGTTTATTGAAATTATATAAGGCTATTGCCATTTATACAGTTTAATATATATATATATATATATATATATATATATATATATATATATAAAATATACAGTGAAGTTTTGAGTGCATAGCTGTATTTATAATTTTAAATTAATTACAATATAGAATAGCGTGGAAGGTTGGCATTTAAGAATTAGCAGATGAATCTGTTGAGAGGAATAGGTTTTGGATTTAAAAACTATTTTTTAAGTTCTTTCTAAGCTAACATACCTGCCCGACAATAGATTTAAATTAATTTAAAAACATGTTTAACCTGAGCGCTGTGTTTAAAAGTGATCCTCCTTTTCAGACTGTAGATAAACTTATGCGTTAACTGGACTTGTTGCCTTTAATATTGTGGTTTGGTTTTATGTGTAAAAATATATGTATAATTATTTTGAAATATCAGCTCCTTATTAAGGACCCGACAGTATGTCTGTGCGATAACTCATGATAGAAAACTTCCAGGAGCTTCAAACTTGATACACAGGTTCCTCTTGGTTCAAAGGAAAAAACATGAAAGGAATACTGTTAAGACGTTGTGTTTTATAGTACGCGTAATGTCCTAAATAAAAGAAAAGTATCTAACAAATGTACGCTATTAAAACAAATGCTTATTTTTAACTTTAGTTATAAAAAGTGTTTATTTTAAATTTCGCTTATAAAAGATTTATCATAATTGCAACGTCCCATTGTTATATACTATTTTATACTTTTAGTATAAAGTACGAACATCATTAAGGAGTCATTAACATGAACATTTTGGTGTTACGAGTAGCTAGTAGTTGAAGGATAAATTGACTTGTGTACTCCTTTTCAAGTCGTTGGGTGAAGGCTTAAACTTGATGAATAGACATCTTATATATTTCTATATATATATATATATATATAATATATATATATATATAATATATATATATATATATATATATATATATATATATATATATATATATATATATACTACATTTTCACTAATGCCCCGCAGTTATCACACGTCTAGATCTCTCTCGTTTCCTCCCAGGAAAACTGAAACTTTTACAACCTCAGAAACGTTTCATCGAGCACCATTAAATTTAGGATGAAATGTTCGAAAACCTTTTTGAGGTCTGTTATGGCCAAAAGAAAATACTCTGTGTATTTGTTCTCCCTGTAATCTTTTAAGCTAATGGTGCAGAAGGAGGTTATCATGCTGTATTTTGTGTTTAAGGAGTGGCTATATATCTAGCATTGTTTGGTCAGTCAGTCATAATGATATTAGGGAGAAATCTTCACATATATGCCAGGCCCGAAGTGATTTCCAAAATATGAAGATATGTGATCGCTAGGCGATGAGAAGAACTCAAACTCTTCCAGGATTTGAAATAGCTACAGGACAAAAGCCTTAACCCCGACCATTTACGTTTAAATAGACCAACCCTTTAGTCCCGATCTCCAATAGTTCTAGATTTTCAAGGCAATTTAGGTGATCCTGAAAATGGTTAAATTCCGAACCACTACCAGTGGCCGAGCAGGTAAATTGCTCAGTGGTCACCCATCCACACAGCAGCCACACTCGACGTTGCTTACTCGGTTATTAACCGCCTTCCTTCTTTCTAGAGCACAGTCTTATGCAGCAGAACAGCCTAAAGACATTGCAAAAACTTTGATTCACTTTCAAGCCGATAATGGTAATTCGTATATTTTAATCATAAGTTTATAATAAACTCGACTCACGATCAATATTTCATTAAACTCCACACCTTATCTTAGGCAACTTGAGCAAAGTACTCCCAACATGTTACGACAAATAGTAATAAACATTTTGCAAAACTTAACAGGTTTAAAGTGTCGTATTTGTGTTTATTATTTTCTTATTACTATGTTATTATAGTTGTCATATATATATTATTGTTTTTATGTTGTTACTAAGCTTCATGAAGTTTACAAGAAACTATCATTTCAGGACTTACAAAATAGAATGATATACACTATAAGAATAAATTACTGGTTGGATTTATACGGGTTAATATATAGATTTTGACAATACATACAAAAAGCAAGAGAGATATTGCATTATTCTTAAACCAATTTACAGTCTGATACATCTTTTTAACAACGAAATGTATATTGAATTTCTCAGGTGAAATGCGAAACCAAGCCCGGAAAGAAAAGCTTGGGCTCAATAACAGCTGAGCTGGATGATATACATGTAGCCAGCCTGTCACGCATTTATGTATTGTTGGTTGGTGGAAACAGGCAGTAAATAATGTGGGAATATCAATGCATATCTCGAGCAAGGAGCACGTTGTTAGCCGTATTTACGTGGTTGTGTCTGCTCGCTGTCGTGTGTGTAGCGTCAATTCTTTATAAATATTCATGGCTGCGAGCCTGACATTTTTTTGTTTCCCTCGCTTTTCTCACAAACAATTTGGCACAATCATATTTTGGTGTTATGTATCTGAAATGAACTTGTATCCTCTATAATGTACATAATATTACCTTTCATGTATTAGTTACTATTTACACAAGAGATGACTCATCCAATGCTAAAATTTGGGGCACGTAAAAGTGTGCGCTCTGTAGAGTGAGAGGTTGATAGTTAATATTTGAACTGTAACTATCAGAGTTACGTGGCGCAGCCCTAGCGACAGTCCTCAGAACTAACTGAAATAATCCTCCGGACCACAGCACACCTCGTCCGTGTGAATGATTTATCTACTGCGTTACTAATACAATTGTCCTATTATGCTGTATTATATAATGCGTTATGTTTGAACAATAGATGTTTATGTATTCTACTGATAACGCTGTTTACTTTTTTTATTTGATGCCACTTCCTGTTATTAGAGATGTCGCTGCTTCCATGAGTAACCCGGACATGCGGGGACCTTCCCAATACCTTCAATATTACACCACTTGGGTTAATCTATAGACTACTGTATGTCTCGACCTTGGTCGAAGTGCAAAGTGGACCACCCCAAAACCCGACTCCATATTTAAGAGTAAAATATTAAAAAACCCCATTTGCTTTGTTAGAAACTGTGTACACGTATTATATTTGCTGTGTTATACTTTTCAATTGCCTAAAATGAAGTTAATCTGTGAAGTTAATATTTTTTCTTATTGCAGCCCTTAATGCAAAAATTTAATTAGTATAAAGTTTGTTTCGGTTTTCAAAATGTGAGTTTAGTCCTTTTTATTGATAATGTTGGTCAATTTTACAATTTGATATTTAGAATGTTCCAGCAAAGCTCTAACGATCTAAAAATGTTACAGGTAAGTCCATTTTAAATTTTAGAGTATACCAAACTTTTGTGCTACATAAGAATGTGTTGGTCCATTTTAACATTTTAGTTGATGTGGTTGGTGCAGTCTACTTTAGAAAATAGCTGAGAAATATGTCTTGGACTATAATTTTTTCATCGATATTAAAACGTTGGGCTGCAAATTTTGGTTCATTTAACAACTAGATGGATGTTGTATTGCTCTAAAGGATTTATTTATCATATTAAAACTGAAAATGTTTGGGTTGGTCCACCTTGCATTTCGACAACCTATCGTCCTAGCGCCATGGACTATCCTGATACATTATATCCTGGTACATTATTAGCACTATTGTGACGTTCTCTCTTATCTAAAATATAATTCATTGTTGCGATTAGCTTTAATTTGTTTGTTTAATACTGTTCTTAACTATTCTAGCCAAAACTAAAAGATAGACTACAAACTTCATATTATTTAAACCTAATGATAATATATTCCAAAAGTATTTTTTATTTAACTCTGAACTAGGATTTTAATTGTTTAGCAATAATTATTTTTCTACCAATTTTAATATAATTACGGATAATTAAAAGGATTGGGTATCACGCAAAGGCTTTATTTAGCATAGGTGGTAGGCTTTCATATAATAAGTTAATGTAACTATTTGCTGTGTGGCATAAAGCATTTGAGTGTGGAAGCTGTGTGTCTATTGGAAAAAAACATATAATTTACTTTAACACAAGCGTGTTAAATACATGGATTATATTTTTCACAAATATATAGTATTTTTGACGAATATATGTTTACTTGACGATAAAAGCTGTGATTTATTAGATCTGTATTCGTCAAATTTGCATTGGCTATTTACTTTTTATAGTTTTATAGTTCAAAACTCACAGCATGATTTTTCCTGTCAAACATACTAAATAAAACGTAATACTTTGAATGATAACATAATCGTAACACATGACACTATATTTTAATTTAAATATTAATAAATAAAAAATACCATTTTGCCATTTTTAATACAAAAAGAAAGAAAACTACGTAATGGATGAAATGGTGAAGTGATTTAAAGCGTACTGTTTAGACCCTATGCTGACAGCAAATTTCATAAAATGCTAAGGGATTAAACCGACGGTGAGTGGTAATGGGAGGGGTAGGGTGGATGTGGGGAGGGGTGAGTAAGGCAGCGGCAGAGGCTCAGAGCTACCATTGGGGTAACAAACGGCCGGCTATAACAGTAAATAAAGAGCAACTAGGATATTATTTATGTTACGGTACGTAGATATCGGGCTGTATCTCAACGGCCGCTTGAAATATCGGCGTATCAAGCCAATAACATCGCATGGGCCGCGCCGTCATGTGTACGGTCTGGCACCTGGGCCGCCTTCTAGGGCTGGATACTAACGTCTGGCCGTGTAATCACGTAAAAAAAGTTGCAGAAACGAAGCTTAGGGGAATAAAAGTACTGTGACATTAATACAACTACTGCTTTTATATTTTAATATTTTTAAGCTGACAATGATGATCTTTTATTTCGTAAACTTTTTTACTAAATTATATTTGAGTTGCCAAAAGTGGTTTCAACTTATCTTAAAACAAAAACTTTAAAATATTATTCCTGGGAAGAAGTTATTGTATTTCGTACAATAGACTTTAAAAAGTTTCATGTACCGAAAACATCTACAGATATATCGAATATCTTCTTCTATGTTACAATGAAAACCCTATCTAGGCCTATATACTACTCGGCTTATGTGGAAGAACAATCTAATTCCGTGCTCTACATCAAAGGCATCATATATGTTTTCATGTTTATGAGATTAAAAATAGTTTACATATACCAATGGTTACATGCTGTCATGTTTATATTTATCCATGGTCACATGTTTCGATGTTTACATTTATCTATGGTCACATGCTGCCATGGTTACATTTATCCATGGTCAATGTTGCCTGCCATGGTTACATTTATCCATGGTCAATGATGCTTGCCATGTTTACATTTATCCATGGTCAATGTTGCCTGCCATGTTTACATTTATCCATGGTCACATGCTGCCATGGTTCCATTTATCCATGGTCAATGTTGCCTGCCATGTTTACATTTATCCATGGTCACATGCTGCCATGGTTCCATTTATCCATGGTCACATGTTGTCATGATTACATTTATCCATGGTCAATGTTGCCTGCCATGTTTACATTTATCTATGGTCACATGTTGCCATGGTTACATTTATCCATGGTCAATGCTGCCTGCCATGTTTACGTTCATCCATGGTCATATGCTGACATGGTTACATTCATTAATGGTTAATTGATTATATGGTTATACGCTTCCATACTTCCATAGATGTTGATATAATCCTGCCTCCAACAACAGCTTAACATAAGACTCCAAACATATTAGGCCTCGTTCAGTGCTATTGTGTCAGGCAGCAGTTTTTGTGATTTATGAATAGGGTGTTCTTTAACTTCGACACTATACGTACACCGTATTTCTCAATGACAGAATTTTTTTGGGGACGCTTGTTTCTTCTACAGTACTACGAAGACCTCATTTCAAGTCTCATGTTAGAATTAATTACTAGTGGAAATTGGATAGATTGTTAATTTTAATAGTGTTAGTTCACGAGTATAGTTGTCAAACTATTTAACAACAAAATATTAGGTCTAACAATGATATTTAATTAATCCATTGTTTACTTCTTTGTTTGAAGGTTATTTTTGACGATAGAAGGATTGTGAAGGAAACTATAACTAACCTAATACATAATTACAAACTAGGTTTGTAATTATGTATAAACACCTGAAGAAGAGGTCAGATTGCAGATCTAGAAACGTAGTGTTACTGATTTCTTGTTTCACTGAACGATGGCAAATGTTCGGAAAAATCCTGTTTCCATTGTTTAGCAAAGACATTCTATATCCCAGAAATTGCTGAATCATGAAATATTGCATATATATTTGTACTCTTCTAGGGACTTACTATGATCAGTTTTCTCATTATGACTTCAGGGCAAGTGTTTAACGTGAGAAACTGCAGATACCTTATGGTATTGGTAATACCAGTTTGTATTACTTACACAAGAGAAAATTCATCCAATGCTGTAAATTGAGGTACAAAAGAAATGAGCGCTTGGATTACCCTCTATAGAGTAAGAAGCTCAAGTAGTTAAGGTAAAAAAGATTTGAAGGTATGTCACACAGCCCTGCGTCGGACCTCAGCGCTAACTGAAATAACTTTCCGGACCTCAGCGCACTTCGTCTGTATGAATGATTTACATCCTGTGTATTTAATAAAACACAGGTCTCACTCTCAAACGTAATTCCTACTTAAAACTAGTATTTAAGTTTTAGTATTTAATTTTAGTAAAACATTACAAAAGTAAACAAATTCAAAAGAATACGATTAAATCTTACACTTATTTAAATGATAATATATAAAATAACGCAAATAAGACGTAATGTTGTAGGCGCTTGCTAGAACATACTACTCGTACGTGCAATGGAGCGCAGCCCAACGCCATATGCAACCCTTACAAGGCCAGTAGTGGCCTGGATGGAGACTTATGCACAGTGTTATACACCCAATAGTACGAGTACTTCGTCCCCAGAGGGTTACAATTTTCGAAACCCAAACCGTTGTTGCGTTATTGAGTAATAGTACTGAATAATGTTCTTGGGACTCTGAAGTCTGTTCTGCGAATTCTTGGGTCCGAAGCACTATAGCGAAATTTAGTGTGGAAATAAGGATGTTTCCTGCTGACCATCAGTGACCTCGGGAGCGACAGGGATGCTCTTGTTGATGACCGCTATGAGAGAATACGATAACAGAAGTTAAAGAATGAAAGAATGATTTTTTTTTAACAAACAATGATCATAATTCAAAATAACACTGATTTTTTGGAAATACACTGACCACATTGCAAGTATTGTGACCAGCTATATACACAAAAACAAACAAGGCATTTATATTAGTATAAAATCCTTCAAATTTCTTTAGAGCTGCTCTTTGTGGTGTTATCAGTTTTCTGTATCAATCTCTTATCTGGTACAATATGTTACATGGTTATTTACAACCTGAAGCTATATAACTA
Source organism: Homalodisca vitripennis (assembly GCF_021130785.1). NCBI lineage: Eukaryota > Metazoa > Arthropoda > Insecta > Hemiptera > Cicadellidae > Homalodisca > Homalodisca vitripennis. The sequence continues at coordinate 56,581,268 of NC_060211.1, read as the reverse complement.
CGGTTTCTTATTAAATTAGATGATAAAATTATTTTTAGAAAGCTCTTTAGTATATGTTTTCGTTTACTTATTTCTATTAACATTTATTTACAATATGAAAAAAACAAATTAAACCTGTCTTCTTTATGAAACGCTATGATTACCAACTTAGCTGCTATGTCAGAGATTTAACAAAATATCATCGTGGAAAAGTAAAAAAATTTTTGAAACTTTTTTCTAAAGTTGTCTATGATTTTTATATTATATGATCACTGATTAAAAAATCTGAGGTCGTTATACCTAAACGAATGTTTGAATACAGAATTATTCACTTTCAGTACTGTGATTTATGTTCCTATTTGCACAGAAAGGTTAGTTGTACAGGTATTACCACTTCTCACAAAAATAATTTTTAAACCTTATAATTATACAAATATATGTTGTCTGGGTAAGGTTTTTAACTCATTTGAAAAGTAGAAATGAGCTATCTCTTTTTTATTGTATACAACGTAAAAAATATTCGTAATACTATATATATATATATATATATATATATATATATATATATATATATATATATTATATATTCGTTAGTATGTAATTTGTACCAAGCTAGCCATAGTTGAGCTATTAAAATTGTAATATATAAACAAAAAAATTAAGCAGTATTGACACATAGTTGGTTTTGCACATTGTGCAAAATGAATAATATAAACCTTTAAAATATTTTATATTAACAAAATACTCCTGATCAAACATAGTGACACAATAGTAATAACTAATGCTGTTATCGGTGGTGGGAATCATCCATACCGTAAGTGTGGAAATATAGTTTTATCTTTGTCATAAAATTACAAACGAACAGGGTTAATAATATATTACCAATTCAATCCACTTAATTGTAAATAAGTAATTATCAATTATTTTTCCAATCAAACATTTTGTCAAATGAACCCTGGTGGAATTAAAAATATATTGAACGCTTGTGATGAATATTGAATTGACTAATGCCATTCAATTGTGCAAATGATTTGAGACTAATGATAATGAGTGTTGTAACACACGTCCGTGGATCTGCATGGTGTGACAAATGTTATTCATGAGAATGATAGACCTGTTTTAGTATTTTAAATTTGAATCAGGACCAAGTGAAGCAGAAATTTTGAATTGAAATACAGTGAAATATCTTGTAATTAAGAGTTTGTTAAAGTGTAGTATTGTTGGACACTTTATATACGTTAAACTTATTTTACCAGACGAAGTTAGGGTTAAGTAATACTTAACCTGGAGACCAACGGCTTAAAGCTGACTTCCGAACATTAGGAAGGTGGGTGCGAGGACAGGATTGCTTAGCGGACACCCATCCAAGCAGCAGCACGCTCGACGTTGCAAGCGTTCAACAGAAAGTTTAAACTGAAAACTAAAACATTTAATAAATGTCACTGTAACAACTGATCACAGTGCACTCTATCGGCCAGACTTAGACCTAACAATGACTAAATCTAGTCCAGAATTAGCAAACTCTATGATTTTTCTTAATTACTAATGTGAATGAGACATATGTGTTTGCATAGTTAAAGTTAAACGACATATTTTTTACCACGCAAAGTTAAGGCTAAGCACGACCTGGAAAGCAATAGCTTAAAGGTGACACCGGCCCGGAAGGCGGGCTGCTTGCAATTAGGATCGTTTAGCGGTTACGCGCCAGATGACGTCTCGGATCGTCTTTGGCTTTAAGGATTAAAAGTAAGGGTGAAACAATTGAGCCAATATTTCATAACAATGCAATATATAATAACTCTTTATATGGAGATTTATATACACATAACATCAAATGTGTTAAATAATGTTTAAATAACCAATCTATATAACATTGTATATAACTCCAACTTCGTATAAATGATTTATTTGAAGTATTATGAATGCTGTGTGCAAAGTTAGCAATGGATAACACTAAAGTACTAAGTGTTGTCTTACGTTTACTAAGTGTAGGTGCGTTTTCCTACTGACGAAACTGGGCTAGTGCTCCACGGTTTCGAGGGCACCGAACTCAAATGGTACAGTTTTTTTATCTGCGCGGTATGTTTGGTCTATTGCCTCTAGAACAGTCAGTTATGCAGCGCTCTACAAACGGATATTTACTTCATGGCCGAATATCACACCCGGGTAATAAAACCAACCACCTAGTTTGTGGGGTTTAAACAGACGATGAGGCTATTAGTTGCCAGTGATAGACATCTGAATAAAATAGAAAACTAATTCAAAAGCAGATGTATCGGTAATCCGTACTTGATGCGGATTAACAGAGGTGCATTAACACAGATGTTGATATCTGTAGCAGAGATTAAGGCTGTGTCAAAAGGCGATTCAAAAGGTGCTGTATGATAACATAATCCGACACTATTGTGAAATTACTGTGACTGTATTATGTAACTCTTTCGAAACCTATTACTGAAATTAAAGATTTGTCTTCTAAAAATCTTTTAAAACGTTCCTGGCCTTTTACAAATTGTGAAATGTCAATCATTTCTCGAATGGTGGACGTCGACATTTGCCGTGTTAAAAAAATACTTATAAATATCAATATATGTTTTATATTATTAAGAAAAAATACAGGTCAAAGAGTAAAGAAATGTTCTGAATAGGTGTGGAAATTCAAAATTTTATGTTTTTAACACCTATTAATGAACAAATCAATATGTATCAGTGGTAACTTGTATTAAATTTAATCGTGGAAACACTATTTATTTAGTGTATACTGTAGAAATGAGACTAAAGTATTAAATTTGAATGCTTACAATAATACCACAAATTAATTATACTAGAATTTTCAAGTACACATCTTTTAAACACATTTAAATACATGGTATTTTTCATTTTAGAGAATTTTCCGTCGTAAAAGATCATCGGTGATTGTTAATTTTAACGTGCGTTGGGTTTGTTGTGAATCCAAAACAAATCGTTATGATTGTTCAAATTTAAATTATAAATCGCATATAGGTGACATCACTGAAAGTTGGGTAAACATTTTTTTACAAATTACAGTTATTACAATAAAATACAATTACAAATTTTTTACAATTATTTTTTTAAGTATAACATAACTAGTAATAGAACTGGAGGTTTTTTTTATTATTTTGCAAGTAAATCAGCAATTGTTCAAATGTTGACGCTTGTTACTTTAGACTACCTAGTATTACAGGTTATATTCGAAGATTTTTGGATTATTATTATATACACATCCAGGTGATTTTGAAAAAAGGTTTTTACTGTTGATAGTATTTTGTATTGAGTATGTCATTTATATGGTATTACGTATTTGCTGAATACAGTCCAGGTGAAAACATTGTTGTAATTTCTAAACATAATTTATTTTATTTGTGGGATTTGAAATATTTATCAAATTTGCTTTTATAATTTTAGGACAATCATATTTATTTGGAAAGAATTTATAAGATCTACATTGCGATGTTTCTTATATATGATCTGAACACATATTTAGAACCTAAGTAACGAACTATTTGGTACTGAACTCTTTAAATTGACGTTGTGGCAGCTGCTAATATGTTATAGGGTAACCGAGTTTAAACAGTCTACATATAATAATGTACAAATTTTCTTACAGAATTATCATTTAAATTTTAAAATAATTTAATTTGAAGAAATGAGGGATTCTTCAGGAGACTGGTAGCTGTCATGCAGTCTACAAGTGTAGAATAAAACACAGGTTTCCGACGAGACCATTTTGGCGAGTCGATATTCTTTCAATTAAAGAAAATAAATTAATATTGTTATTACAAATAATATTATTTTTAAACAATGTTGTTTAAACGGTTAAGTACTAACACTGAAATTGAATTTGTTTTGTAGTTTTAACTAGGTCAGTTTTTACTGTATTAATAGCAGTAATGCAACAAACATTTTTGAATTTTAAAAATAAAATGTTGAGTAAATATTTTGTAACAGTCGGATGAAAGGTAGATGTCATGCATTACTGTCATTTGAAAAAATTAAATTAAATGTGCATGGATAACCTTTAAATTTAGTTTGAACAAAGTAGGTGATATTAATATTCTTTAGCAATTGGAATGTTAATACTTTATTTTAAAAGTTTTCAAAAATTCCACCAACATCAAACCTTACTATTAAAATATTTGTAAACACATAAAATGTTCGTACAATATTAACAATTTTTGGTACACGTTTGATGATTTAAAAATCACATACAAATCATGTATAGTTGTTAAACCATTAAAAACGGATCATTTAAATGAGTAGTGTACATTTTGAAATAATAGAGAAGCAATGTCATAAATTAAGGTAATGAACAACCATATTGAAACCTTTTTGACCAGTTATAAGTTGCAAATTATGTCATGCCTCAGTATTTATATTTATGCACGTTTTGTTTGCAATCAGTTGCAAGCTGTGGTAGTCGTCAAGATTTAGACACTCGTCAAGATATTTATTTGATTTTATTTTACATTTTTACGGACATCTCCATTTTTACAGTTTTGAACAATAATTAATGAACTCAAGACACTAACGTATACATGCGTAAATATATATATATAAAAAAAAAATATGTGCGAGAGGTATAGATGGCAATGACAAATGAGTTATAGTGCGTGCAATTGATGATTAAAATTTATGATGTGTGAAATGAGGGGTCCCCTTCTACCCTTTTATTTAGTTTTTTTAAAATTTTTAAATTTTTTATAGCAATATTTATTAAAGGGCAGATAAGGGGATTACAATAGTCCCTAATGAGTTACATACAGTTTAGAATGATGCTGACATAGAAATACATTAACAAATGGTGTATAATAATATTAAACAAATGTAACAGCTTGAGGATGTAAAACGTAGATAAACTGTGAAAGTAAACAACCACAGTGATAAATAGAGCAATAACGATTAATAAACTATTTAAGTGACGAAACGGATATAAACTATGAATGACAATAACGTAATAAATTATTAGCGCACCGTGATTTGAACTATGGATAACAACGAACAATAACAACAATAAATTAGCACGAAACAATGTGAATAAAACCATGAATAAACAAGAATAGACAAGAATTCACAAGACACAATATATAAATAACAGCAATGAGAGACGTACAGGTAAAGTATAAGAACGAGTGTCTTCCCTCATTGTGCAACTCCTAGGCAGATAACTCATGCAGACCGGCGATCCTCCTCTTGAGCACTGGTATACTGTCCACAACGATGTCGGCGACGCTATTACCAGATCTCTGAAGTCGGTACATCGTATTGTTTGCTGCGTAGCTGGTGCGATGTTGCTGCCTAGCGAACAGGTCTCTGGAGCGAGATACTTATTAAATATAATATAAAACACCGGAAAATAAGTTAGTTTTAATGATACAAAAATAAAAAGGTTACCTTTTGTACACAGTGTTTAATAACCGATAGCTAGAAATAACTAACATATTTAATAAATGCTTACTACCTTCTCAAAAGTATGTTAGTTAGTTAGGTTTGTTAACTTAAGAGCTCAAAAGTATGTTAGTTAGTTAGGTTTGTTAACTTAAGAGATCACATTAAAATACTTTGAAGAACAGAAATTGTTTTAAACTACTTTAAGATTTAATTAGTTTAGCCAATTGCGCAGAGTTGCGGGTAGGGCGATTATCGCAAAATAAACTAATCAAGAAACGTGGAGCGTGGCTGTTGCTTGGATGGGTGACCGCTGAGCGATCTTGTCCTTACAAGCAGTTCGCCTGCCCAGCTATTAGTGGTGGTTCGGAAGTCACCTTTAAGCCGCTGGTCCTCACGTTGTATTAGAGGGCTTCTTAGCCCTAACATCGACTGGTAAAATAATACATTCTTTGATTTTGACTTTAAGGTTTTACCGTATATGTCCTATACGGCGAATGTCTGTCATGTACAACATATAACAATTTTCTCAATGGCACTGGTTAACGATGTTATGCATGGATTAGCATGAATTTAGCATGATTTAGTTACAAATCACGCCAATTAATGTAATCACGAGCCCTCAATATATTGCATAAACCTGTTACATAAATTCGTACCTTATCAAATAAGTGATGTTTTTGTGGTCTGGGGATCATGGTCGGCACAATTAAACAAACCTGAAAATACTGTTACGGAAGGGATTTGAACAGGTTGGTTTCAATTAAATGTAACTAAATTTTACGTTTTAACTGGCGTAGTCACATTTCACACGGTGTGTTAACTGTAGAATAATATATTTGAGGAAAGGATAACCTATTAAGGTCGGTATCTTTAACCTTTTTCTAAATAGCCGAGCAGATTCATAAGCTAAAGATGTAACGATATACACGGGACGTCAGGTGCACGGTACAAATCACGATATATCTGCACATTACTGGGGCAGCGGTGGGTCGATAAGACTACGTGGCTATGTCTCAGTCAATCCTGCATAAACCGAGGCAGAGAAGTGCCAATAAAATAGCGACCCTATGGCATCATCCACTGGGATATTTATATAGGATCGGCATCGGAAATGGATAGGAACACGTAAACACGGATAAAAATGTTTCCACAGCTCGAGATATGCCTTGACGTTATCCATAACTTATTTTGTACCAACAGGAGGATTTTATGCCTCAACTGAGGTACGGAACACGATATCATTTTTATAAACTTAGAATAACAACATGGGTGGCCTAGGGTAGCTCATTTCTACACCATCGTGCAGGATGTTATTACGCATGTGGCGATGCTATTATTGTTAACATACCTGTCTACAGTCCAGAAGCCGGGTGCCAATTTATATTGTATAAGCACACAACCTAGCTTTTATAGAAATCGATTGAGAAATTTCCTCTAAGAGGGAGATCGATCGCAAGTCACGATAATTTTGGAGGACGTCGAAATTGGAAGGCTTTAAAAGGGTTAACAATCTGTAATCATAGATTTTGTCTTAGATGATAGCCTTCTTTCCTTGGGATGGATTCAATACCAAGGCCTTCTTACACGTAAAACCTGTAAACCGTAAGGCACGTCAATAAGTGTTAAATTAGTGTCAGCTATACAGGATGGAACAAAAACGTTGCGCTGGCTATGCATTTCAGATTCTATGTGTGATTCTAAGTTAAAAACGTAGAATTTTTCCAATTTCCACTTTGTTTAGCAGATATACGCAATTTTTATTAGAGAAATGGTATCTTTGTTGTTATCTTTCAATTGTTACAAAACTTGTTAAACGGGTCCATGTCAGAAAGTATTGAATTAGAAAACAAATATTTTAAAAATTAGTTTTTAATTTTTCAAAATAAATAAACATAACCAAATTAGGCCTAACACGTTTGTAAGATCTGTTTGCAATTGGTAGTGTTAGGGGAAAATAACTATTTATTAATGTTAAAAGTTCAATAGTCAGGTTCAGTGTTGCATTTTAAATACAGTAACAGGTGATTTAAATAACAGCTGTACAACTACTGTCAAATGGACCATTTAGTTTGCATATGCAATTCGAAATCTTCCATAGAATCGTCATTTCTTAACTGATTTAAAAATTGACGTATCTTTGAAGAGGAAAAGTAATTTTAAAACCTTTTTGTCATAAATTTTGATAAAAACAGGGGTTTCCTAGATATTTCATATAACAAAAATTTAAATAGCCGCCATTTTGAAAATATTAAAAGTAATTAAAAACATTTTTTTACATAATAACTTCTGACATGATCCCGTTTTGTAACAATCGTAAAGACAACAAAGCTAGAATTGTTTTAATAAAACACGCAAGATTGTGTATAGTTGTTAAACGAAGTGGAAATTGGAAAAAACATTCTTAATTTTCAGCTTAGAACCACACATAGAATTTGAAAATTCATACCCAGCCCTACCTTTTTATCACACTCTACTTCTAGTGTTTATGTGTCTGGATATTATGCTTAGTGGGTTAAGACAAGGGACAATTTTTATGGGAAAACAACTATCGCCTAATAGTTTAACCTATGTATATCCTATTTCAATCTCAACAAAATTAGCGCGGCTGACGATCAGTATCCTACGCATTTCTCCATCGATTTGTGTGTTTATAGAGTGCAAATTGGCTCTAGGATCCTAGTTACAGTATTAATAATGTACTATAGAATATAAAATAATTTACCTAGTGAAAATTTAATATTTATAAAACACCACAAACAGCTGCAGCCTAGTATGGGCATGTATTTTTATAGTATAGTTTTCTATACTTGATTTACTTTCCTCGAAAATAAGATCAGTCCTATTTGAAGGGAAGGGCTTTACCTACTTAATAAGAAAGCCTCCCTCTTGACCAAGACTTATCGGGTACTTCTAGCTGCGCATGTTTGGCGAAGAGAAGCTAAGATAAAGTATGATGTTAGAAAGCCGGCCACACCGGTGTCATTTCAATTAACCCTTATCAGCCGGGCCTCACGTGTGTGCGGACTGCGGTAACAGGTTTGCCGCTCGCCGCACCTCTACGCTTATTTGTCATCCGCTGTCGAACACCGTCCCACTTGCTCTTTCTTGCTCGCATATTTTAAACCGTAATCATTTCAATTATCTGCACAGAAGGATATGTCAGCTATTTGATCAATTGTCGCGCAGCCGCAGATAAGCGAACACGGGCTCTCGCTGAGAGCTACTGCCGTACATGTTTTATGAATCAGTTTCTTCCGACCGGGTCGGTCTTCTTTGAATTCTTTTTCGCCGGCTTCTGTCATGAGTGTTCTTCTAGTGCGTCTGCGGCCCGGTCCGGCCGGCTCCCTCTTCGGTAATCGCCGTCTTCTCGATCGGGATCTCGGAAAAACACAGTTTAACGTACTTCGACCACTAATGTGTCTAGACATGCTTCAGTAATAGTGTCCCAGCCCCGAGAGCAGCTTTGGGCCTGCTCCGTGAAATTCCTAGCAAATAATAACCATCGCCACAATGTATTAGCAAACAGAGGAAAACAATAACCAGACAAATAAATTAACGTGAGTATAGTTCATAAAAAAAATCATTTCAAGACAAAGCATTCAAAAAGCATTTTTTTGTGGAAAGTAAGTTTGGAATGATCGTAACATACAGTTTGTGAAGTCTGAACGTACTTATATGAGTAGGTGTTGTATATCATAAAACAAAGTTTGACCTTGATATCTTTGTTATAACATTCCAAGGTACGTTACATGGCTTATCTAATTTTTTATCTTAAAATTTTTCAAAACATGTAAGATATCCTAGCCAAAAACGTAAACTGCCTGATGCTATACAGCGAAAGTTCTGAGAGATCTAGAGGAAACGACTACAGTAATTCTTGATCAGATTTCGAAAGCCTGAAATGAGAACTATGCAATTTTAATAAATACAGCTTGAATGCGGTTCCTTTAATACTGTATAAGTTTTGTATTACATGAATGATCAAAATACTTAGAAACGGATTGGGTTTTCAGAGGTTACATTGTTCCAATTGCAGTGTAATGAATATTCTATACATTTAAATGGACATACATGAATCTTATGGAAGGTGATAAACATGTTCGTGTTTTTAATAATGTAGCTTTCTACTTATAGAATACATAAGTTTTGCACAGACTAGTGAATTTTAAAAAGTACAGCTTCTTATAAACATCAAATTTAATTAATACAGGGTTTCAGTTTGATTCAGTTAAATATAGTATTCTATGGGAAAGGGGGATTGTAGACTTGTACCCTTGATTATAGATCATTCTGAGGATCTATAATCAAGGCTTGTACTTAGCCCTTTGTTTAACAATAATCAATTTTACTGTAAAGAAAAAGACATTGGTGACAATATTTTAGCCTAAACTTAAAACTCGTATTATAAATAATCAAAATATAATGTTTTTATATACTATGACGAGAGATCTTATTGAAGGCTTGTTACTACACGCTCCCACGGCTACTCATGGTGAACTGCTACTATGGCTTAAAAACTAGATTTTCTAAATGTATAATCATGAATAAAAACTTTTAAAGTTCTAGTCCAGCATATACATTTTGTTTGCCGTGTATTTTTTAAGTAGTAAAGTACATACATGTGTGTATTTTTACGTTAAAGTAGTGGAGTATACATTTAAATGTTTCATTGAGCATCGGATTTTTAAAAATCGATTTAGAAGGCCGGCCTAGCATTAGCAGTACAGAGCCAGACTTCATAATTTTCAAAAGCCAAATTTAAAACACATTTATGCACAATAGGAGCCAAACTTACTATTTGTATAGACGCTTCTATATTTTGTTCGCTAATAATAATTATGACTTTATGAAGACCGGTCAGTACATTTATACTCTCTACATGATTTATATTCTGTATTTAATATAATCGAATATATTCAACAATAAATATAGGAAGGACGTCAAAAACTATATGAAAGCTAGAAACACATTTTTTTATTGTCCTACATAAAAACTATCTACACGTTTCCTTGTTTCATTCTGAGTTTACATATGTTAAAGTCAACATGTATGACCAAAATACATGTTTTTAGAATGCTCAGTTTTAATTCTAATTTCTTCTAGTATAAACCTATAATAACCAAATTTTACACCTAGAGACAATTCATGAATGAAAGACTTTTAAACTTATCTAACTTCAATTAAAATAGTTCTTATCATATTCCTGCAACGAATGGTAAGCGCCAAGTTGTGACTGTAACAAATTAATAAATTCCTTTCATAAATAACACCCTCCTGTTTTCCTTACTAATCAAAAGTTACATAATATATACATATAAAAGCATCTTATTTAATATTAATTTATTTAGCATACCGGAATACCGAATTGATATTTTGATTAAAGTTTGTTGTTGACGATGGAGGTTTGAAAGGGTATAATAATTTCAGACATATGCCATCATTATATGTTACAAAATTTATAACGCCATGTTTGTAGTTAGTGTCTAATTTTCTCCTGTGCGGATGTGGCGTGTGTTTGTGCTCCTGACTTCTGTGCAGTGACAACGCCTTGGTTCATATTGTCTTGTCTGGACTACAAGCACTTCAAGTATTTAATCATTTATTTTCTTAGTTTTGTTTTTAGTTTTAGTGTATCCTGCACGTTGCAGGTTTTAAGTACGTTATGTATTAATTGTCTTGAAATCTGATGAATGGGATAGAATTGAAACTGTTTCGACTTGGATTTCAATTCCATTATATAAATACTCTTAGTATTATATCCTAGGAAAGCACAGTTCTTCCCGCCTTAGAAACGAACTTAGGAAAGAAACGCAGGCTTGTAGACATTTCCATCGCTTTAGAAAAAACTTAAACGTGAATTATCTGATCTTTTTTCAAGTGTCAAACTCTTGAACCTTACGTTACAACACACTAACATACATTCTTTGCTGTGTTCAGACACATTAGCGAATCAAACATGACACTAATTCAATTTAACTACAAAAATATCAATTATGACTTGGAGTACAGAATCTAAAGGTCCACATTTGGTTTTTCTGTAAACCACTCCCAAGCATATTTCGAGACCATATTACATTTTACCATTCCTCATTTGTAACAGGTCAATTTTCTCATCACTTGTATGAAGCAGTTTTGTTATACAATACATTTTGAACAAGATAATAAACAAACAACCCATAAATTAAACGGGGAAAAGCGACCGTTGATCGAGATCGACAGCGGCGAGTCGGCCGGGGTCAGCCTGACACTATCAGCTGTTATAAATACATCATAAACTGTGTTTTATAGCCGGCACGATCGCACCGGCACGTAGGCCTTGGCGGCGTGTCAAATAAACCAGTCATCGACTTTTTGTCAGCAGCGGCTATTCGGTATTGATGTGTGCAAAAAAAAACACGGCTATTCTGTTTAATTGTGGAGATGAAGGTTAGCACTGAAATAATTAAGCCCTAAAATGTGAAAGGTTATCCCCACGCGGCGTCGAGATCGTAATTTGTTACAAGCTTTCGTCTGCTCGACTGACATTTACGATCGGAATTTACCCAGTCATCATCTCTGATATCCCTTATCAGTTGTCAGATTTATTGCCAGCTGTCAATAACAACATAACAAACCACTCTGTCCAATGTCGGTGCTCCGGCCATAACTCTTTGTTTGTAAGCCGCTGTTTTTGCAGAACTAAGCGTAACATTTGTGAATTCGTAATCTATTATATATAGGTAATATGTGTACAATACATATGCTGTCCCAAAACGTCAAGATGCTTGGTAAAAATATTGGTCATATATAATATAAATATCTGATATAAATATATCAACTAAGTTCGTTGGCTAGCTCGGTATGCTATTTCGTTCTAATATGACTGCCACTTAAGCTTTTCAAAACCTACTCATCTCTGTTATTGAAGATACCTAGAGGAACAAATAAAGAGATATGGAATACTTATAACATTTCTTAAACAATTTGTTATGTATATTTTTTTTCTTTGTATCTTGAACGGTCATCGAGATATAAGAAGTCCCATAAACATTTCTCGATCTTCAACAACTTGTGAAATAAATGATGAAACTACTGTAATTGAAAGTTGATAAAATATTGATATTACAAATTTAAGATATTGAGTTGGTTTAGAAGCAGGCCCGGTTAACTTAAATATGGTAACCGGTAACATATCTGCTTCTCCGGTTATGGGCGCTAGTTTGGTACCACTCCACAATGAGCGCTAGTAGAGGTACCTCGTTCGTGATTGGCTGAGGGTTCATACTGCAGTATTAATATCAAAATATCAGCTGTCATATAGATTCATATATGGTTATTCATTATTTACGGTCTACATCTTGTTGTTGAGTTACAATATTACTGTTAGCATGATTTATCCACATTTCCATATTTATTTTATACTCTTTAAAGTAATGTGTTATCTCTTTAAAAATTTGTTTATCATCTCAAGATGTCTTTTTCGGATATTTTAATTTATCAACAACTTCACTGCAAATCTAGTCATGTATCGACTTATAGCCAGAATCTTAGTAGTATGCGCCCGAAGCAGACAGTGTGTTGAACTATGCTACATTTCCGGTCACAGAATAGTTGCAGAAAAGATTGAAATAAGAAGTATTGTCATTACCAAGCTTACTCGTTGCTTTCAAAGTATACTTGTAAAAAAATGAAAATAGTGGTTAAATTAAATAAACATTTTGTTGTGAAGCCATAAATCAATGTTTACACAGAACATTTGATCACACTTAACTGGCTCTTTCAATTAATAATATTTGTTTGCTCTAATGTAACTTTAGAGACCAAGGTGGTATTTTTCGTAACTTTTGAGACCAGTAGGTCGTAGCCCGGAGGGATTTTTGAAACAAGAACAGACCTATATTATTCATACTATAGACCCTACGAATTTCCATGTAAAATTTCAGTACAATCGATTGAATAGTTTACGCGTGAAAAAGTAACAACAAAGTCTGCAAATTGCTAGTTTTTGGTAGTATAAAATAATATGGTATTAATAAATTTGAAATAGCTCCACGTATAAGGTACCGGAAACTAAGCTTCCAGTTTCGAGTAAGCTAGGGTGAATACTAGAGTGCGTTGAAATAAATATTTAATTAAATTATGTGCAACTTTTAATAAAAAATAAATAATTTATGTAAACTTATAATAAAAGTTGTTAAATCAATCAGCTTTCCTCCCAATCATATCCAATTTGTACTCTATGCCCTATAGTCGGTTGTTTTTTAAATTCACAAAAAGCACATCTAGAGTGTTAGGGCTTTCAATTGATATAAAATATGCATATAAGAAAATATTTGTAGATACCAAAAATCGCCGAAAATTTTTAGAAATTATTATAATAACAGATTTTAGTTGTTACAAAACCTACCTACTTCTTCCGTCTGAGGCATAAGAAAATTCCAATTAGAATATCAAAATAAAATAAATGATAAGGATCGTAAAGAACGGTGTCACTTTATTTCATCACATTTTCTTCTACATTATGTAAGTTTGCAAGCAGTAATTATAGCAGCACGTAGGCTCCACTATCTTGTTAAGATCTCAGGTGAAGATATAATTGGCAACTCGTGTTTAGTCATGCATCAGCAACACACTGGTTCAGCAAGGCGGGCGCGGCGAGATGCTGAAGTCGGCAGCGTCCACCTCGAGTATGATTGCAGCACTATACCGATTATGGCCGTTGTAAATATCCGCAGGTTTATTGTATCTAACAGCCGCCATACGCGCGTATCTATAAATACGCTTGTCAGAAACGTATAATTGCGATTCAACGTCAGGCAGTCAATAATTGTGTCGTAAATATTACGCGATTGATATCGACGCGTTCAGTACGGCACTGTACTTACCTTACGCCATGTTTTATTCATTATCACGCTCATTATAGCTACTTTGAATGTGTCGCACATAAATATGCCACGGCTGCAATCCAAGTTTAATTAAATCCACTATAAATGGAAGCTGTTTTATGTTCCCGCACACGTTAGTCCTGTTCCGCTGCTCGCCGTTTTTATCCTGTCGGTTGCCCCATACCTGTACTTGTCTCTCCTGTCGCTGTCGCTGTCGCTGTCGGCTATGTCGCTACAGATTGGCTACACCTGCCTCTGACGGCCGACCTCTCTGCAGTGACAGTAGAAACCCTTATGTCCATACACGGCGTTACGTGAAAGGATAAACTTTTTCAAATAGGTTTCGAAACCTAAGTTAAAATTAACTATTACGTATTATTGTTCTGTTAAACACCTCCCAGGAGAAGCGAAACACGTTTTTCGCGTTAAATTAACAAGTAAATTGTCAATTTTCCCATCAGATGCTTAGCACTAGAGCTAATGTTTCTTGTTTATTCAATATGTTCATAGTGGAATATGAAAGTTTCGTCCAAGTTCTGAACAGCCCGATTGTTTATATAATCGTCTCAAATTTAAATAAGAAATCAGGACCACAACTCATTTATCCTGACTAAAATAAAATAAATAATGACACTACTGCTAGTCATCAGTGAAGTTACCTTCTCGTGTATTCTACTAATCTAACGTGTCTGCCATAAAAAATAGTAATGACATCATAATTGAGGCTATCGGGGAGATCGTCGTTACCTTTAACCTGCTATTTCTGAAGTAATGAGACAATAATTTCTGTGCTAAGTTCATCTCTCTACATAGTGTCATTGAATTATACAGTATAAACCATCTGTGTTATATGTAAGGATGAAACAAGGAGACCGTATAAGATAAATATAATTGTTTATGTGAAATTGAATACCATGCTATGTTATTGTTCTTAAGCCCTGTATTATAGATCACACCATTTCTTCAAAAAGTCGACAGAGAGACACTGTACCAAGTTTTATACTGACGACTTTGTTAGAGATTTTGCAGGTTGTGTGTTACTAGACATTGCTTATTGTATACCATTCCGAAAGGTATCCTCTGCGTTTTTTGTGTTAAGATAATTGATTCTACCATTTTTAATCATCGAACTAAGGATAAACTAATGCACCCTTAATTTTCAGAAAAACTGTTATTTGAAGAAAATAGAGGTGAGCAAAATAAAAGGTTTAAATAGATGCAATTCTTCCTGGTCACTTCTAAACAATTCTTTGGGCTGAAATGTCCTGGATGTGATAGTTTCCACATTTTCTCCTCATGGCTGTACCCTATTAATCGTAATTGTACAATGACAACTTCTGAAATCTTAAAACTACTTAACCAAATAGTTATTTCATCTGTTCCCACGAATACACTGTGCCTTCAATTACAAACATACTGCGACGTCGCCCTTGTAATATTGTGGGTGTATTGTGTTAACAGCCAGTATCTAGCCTGTCAACTTCAATCCTGTCAACACACCTGAGACAAAACAAGATTTAATTTGATCTTATATACATAAAGAGACATCTTGTATACGCTGTACTTCATGTAGGTATCCAGGAAAGTAGAGTATCTCAAGACAGAATAGTTTCTCGCGGTAAATATACAAGAATAGAAGTACTATATGGAGTGCTAGTATGGAAAGGTGACATTGATCGGTAAGCAGAAAATACTGCTCGGTTCCTGAAATTTATGTTTCTAAGGCGCAACAGTTACACGAGGAACAGGTACGAGAATGTCAGTATCTGGTATACAGTACTAGTATGGACAGGTGACTCTATTTACTATACAGCAAGTACTACTCGGTGCCCGGAATTATGTTTCTCAGACGCAACAGTTACACGAGGTACAGGTACGAGAATGTCAGTATCTGGTATACAGCACTAGTATGGACAGGTGACTCTATTTACTATACAGCAAGTACTACTCGGTGCCCGGAATTATGTTTCTCAGACGCAACAGTTACACGAGGTACAGGTACGAGAATGTCAGTATCTGGTATACAGTACTAGTATGGACAGGTGACTCTATTTACTATACAGCAAGTACTACTCGGTGCCCGGAATTATGTTTCTCAGACGCAACAGTTACACGAGGTACAGGTACGAGAATGTCAGTATCTGGTATACAGTACTAGTATGGACAGGTGACTCTATTTACTATACAGCAAGTACTACTCGGTGCCCGGAATTATGTTTTTCAGACGCAACAGTTACACGAGGTACAGGTACGAGAATGTCAGTATCTGGTATACAGTACTAGTATGGACAGGTGACTCTATTTACTATACAGCAAGTACTACTCGGTGCCCGGAATTATGTTTTTCTGGTAGGTATGGAGTGCTAGTATGGACAAGTGACACTAATCGCCATGCTGCAAGAACTGCTCGGCTCCTGGAATGTATGTTCCTAAGACGCAACAGTTTCACACGGAATTGGTACGAGAATGTCAGTATCTGGTATACAGTACTAGTATGGACAGGTGACTCTATTTACTATACAGCAAGTACTACTCGGTGCCCGGAATTATGTTTTTCAGACGCAACAGTTACACGAGGTACAGGTACGAGAATGTCAGTATCTGGTATACAGCACTAGTATGGACAGGTGACACTATTTACTATACAGCAAGTACTACTCGGCTCCTGGAATGTATGTTTTTCAGACGCAACAGTTTCACATGGAATAGGTACGAGAATGTCAGTATCTGGTATGGAGTGCTAGTATGGACAGGTGACACTATTCGCCATGCAGCAAGTACTGCTCGGCTCCTGGAATGTATGTTTTTCAGACGCAACAGTTTCACATGGAATAGGTACGAGAATGTCAGTATCTGGTATGGAGTGCTAGTATGGACAGGTGACACTAATCGCCATGCAGCAAGTACTGCTCGGCTCCTGGAATGTATGTTTCTTAGACTCAACAGTTTTCACACAGAGTTGGTACGAGAATGTCAGTATCTGGTATGGAGTGCTAGTATGGACAAGTGACACTAATCGCCATGCAGCAAGTACTGCTCGGCTCCTGGAATGTATGTTTCTTAGACTCAACAGTTTCACACAGAGTTGGTACGAGAATGTCAGTATCTGGTATGGAGTGCTAGTATGGACAAGTGACACTAATCGCCATGCAGCAAGTACTGCTCGGCTCCTGGAATGTATGTTTCTTAGACTCAACAGTTTCACACAGAGTTGGTACGAGAATGTCAGTATCTGGTATGGAGTGCTAGTATGGACAAGTGACACTAATCGCCATGCAGCAAGTACTGCTCGGCTCCTGGAATGTATGTTCCTAAGACGCAACAGTTTCACACAGAGTTGGTACGAGAATGTAAGTATCTGGTATGGAGTGCTAGTATGGACAAGTGACACTAATCGCCATGCAGCAAGTACTGCTCGGCTCCTGGAATGTATGTTTCTTAGACTCAACAGTTTCACACAGAGTTGGTACGAGAATGTCAGTATCTGGTATGGAGTGCTAGTATGGACAAGTGACACTAATCGCCATGCAGCAAGTACTGCTCGGCTCCTGGAATGTATGTTTCTTAGACTCAACAGTTTCACACAGAGTTGGTACGAGAATGTCAGTATCTGGTATGGAGTGCTAGTATGGACAAGTGACACTAATCGCCATGCAGCAAGTACTGCTCGGCTCCTGGAATGTATGTTTCTTAGACTCAACAGTTTCACACAGAGTTGGTACGAGAATGTCAGTATCTGGTATGGAGTGCTAGTATGGACAAGTGACACTAATCGCCATGCAGCAAGTACTGCTCGGCTCCTGGAATGTATGTTTCTTAGACTCAACAGTTTCACACAGAGTTGGTACGAGAATGTCAGTATCTGGTATGGAGTGCTAGTATGGACAAGTGACACTAATCGCCATGCTGCAAGTACTGCTCGGCTCCTGGAATGTATGTTCCTAAGACGCAACAGTTTCACACGGAGTTGATACGAGAATGTCAGTATCTGGTATGGAGTGCTAGTATGGACAGGTGACACTAATCGCCATGCAGTAAATACTGCTCGGCTCCTGGAATGTATGTTTCTTAGACTCAACAGTTTCACACAGAGTTGATACGAGAATGTAAGTATCTGGTATGGAGTGCTAGTATGGACAAGTGACACTAATCGCCATGCAGCAAGTACTGCTCGGCTCCTGGTATCTAGAACGTGCTCGCAATGAGTGTGTCTAGTTTTATCAGGTCTTAATTAGGTAAAGGGAAAACATTACCGAGGACACTCCAGAGGCATTGGTCTCCACTACTCGGAAAAGACACATAAATTATCCACACCACGGAACACGTTTTTTGCGTCAAACAAGTGTCCTTTGATGGGCCGCCGGTCTCATAAAGTAATCAAGCAGGCTCTGCTGGCCGCGCCGCATAAGGAGACCGGGAGAGGTCATTTGGAAACCGGGAATTTCCAGTTTAGCAGCATGTCGACCTGCTCCGCGTCACTTTATCAATTACATTAACGATTTAATTAATACTAACTGCACCTACTTATCTACGACTCGTTAGGATCTGCGCTGCTGGCTGATCAATTTGATCCCATTGCAGTTGCGACCTCGTTGACAGATGATTTATTCTCTTTCAACGATGCCAGGTCATTGAATGATGGCGATGCAAGTATGATGCATAAGTCTGTCTCACTAATTTATTAATGCTAAGCACACTTCTCATCGAAATCATCTTAAATGCATTCTGATTCACATATGTCAGGATAAATCTGGAATACTAAGCAAATTGCTTAAAAAAGGTTAACAAATGTGAGGTTTTCGCGTGAGTGAACATGATGAGATATAGAATATATTTTCCTTTGAGCAGGTGAAAAATACAAGGCCTCCTGCTTTGTTGATCTTTGCCATAATCTTGATAACAATAACTTGCTTTATTTAAATAATATAATTATTTAGTTATTTTGATGGTATAATGTAAAACCTACACATATGGAAATTTCTTAAACTTTGATTTCGAATTCACTCGTTGTTACTTGGAATCATCTGCTTGCAATGGTTGCAAAATGTAAATGAAAATTACATAAATAATATCAGAATTTGATATGATAATTTTATAATTTGATTCATGGACGCTTGATGGACGGAATGAAGGCTGAAGAACACGAGCTGAAATACGACAGCCGCCAGATGGATTTTGTTACTTACGACAGTAGCTGTCTGACCAATCTCTGCTGTCCTTACGAGGCCTTCAATCAACCGTATTTACGAGACAGGTCCTGCGGTTTATTACCTCGGTATAAATTATTGCCTTCAATTAAATATTGCTTCAAGTCTTCATGATATATTTGATACACGGCTAACTTATCTCCTCCTACCTTCCTCCTGCAGAGGGTTTTCACAGAAAATAATTGTACTGAATAAATGTTTGTAATAGTCTAGGAGCGGAGAGCCAATGTACACTGTATAAAATGAAACCTGTTTTTTTTCTAAAACACGATTGAGGAATTTTTCTAATAAATAACTCAAACGCGAGCCACGCTAGTTTTGGTAGAGGCCGAGATGGGAGGGTATCAAAAGGGTTAAACATATTTTTTTCAAAGTATATTTTTCCTAACTGATACTCTTTAAACTCATTCTTCATACACATAAATAACAGTTTTCACCGTCAGCCAACTAGATAAAGAAACTGAGAGTCGCCTCTTTAAGGGTCTGTATATTAGGAGACGCTGATTTAATATAAATTTACGTTTTTAATATTAAAAACGAGAGTTGGCTTTGAGTGTGTCATGGTAAGAATAATTATGATCTGAGACAAAATTTTCGTTGCATATTGTTAATCTCTTTTAACCCATTCCAATTCGGCCTCCATCAAAATTATTACAGCTGAAGACCGAGTTCTATATGAGGGGAATTTCCTCTCTAGGTTTTAAGAAAAACCAGATTGTATGCTTATACAATGAAGATTTATAAGAACAGAACCCGCTTTCGATGCTTTGAATGACCTTTATCTTGAAATATTAGGAGGCAAATGTAAGAGTCTTGAGCTATTTCAAACACAATAGAATAAACAAGACTACGTTATAAAATACTGTAATGAACAGTTTACTTGGTTGCAGAGGTTTTAGATGTAATATTTATAATAAAGCCTTTATTAAATGTGTAGCAGTTGAGAAAATCATTTTGCAAGCTTGTAAAAAATCCATATTGAAGATATTGTGTGAGATTGGCTAACAATATTTTACATACCTATTGACGCATAAGAGGTCAGCTTTGGAGTCTGGAAATCATAATAAACAATCATATACAAATGATTGTATGAGGATATCCAATAGGAAGATTCTATAGACTTCCTCTAATAGAATACAATGCAATATAATTTACCCTTGCTTTGTCACATACTAACTTTGTTTGAAATTTGTTTATTTGCACAATGCATTGCTAATAATGAGTACGTAAATGACACGTGAACAAGTGTCAAATATTATAAATATAAATATTCAATATTTATTGTACAAAACAATATTATTTTGGTTGACTACATTGAAATTTTATTTTATATTTATAGAATATTAATAGGTTATATCATAATGTGTATAAAATAATCTGTGGGAATTATCATCTCTATCAATATACAATCCAAGCACTAAAAGTAAAAAAGTACATCATACTTTTGCAATTCAAGGTACAACTGATTTATCCTCACCTTTATGAGCACTAAAACGCCCATTTGTATGATAAACTGGGAAATAAACCTGCATGATATAGTAACGTAGGGTTCACGGTACTACCATTATAACAGTGAATGTTACTGGAGGGACCCTGTGTTATTGTAATGTCGGGGATGTTATTCTACATGAACATTTTGTACTCTGTGATGGGGGAACTCGGGCAAATGGTACAGAGGGTGATAGTAGGGCACTGATGCCGTTATCGGTCTATAGCCGGGGGTTATCCAGAAAGGCTTATCAACTTGAGGTTGCAAGAAGCACAACCCCTCGATATGTCAGCTTACCTGTACATTTAGAAGTTAGAACCTGATGGCACGAAACTTTAGGCCAATAAGTTTTTGCATCTGAGGGTCACTGATAGCATCTCTCTCCCAATCTATGATGTAATTTTAAGGGATGGGAGGGGGAGGGTTGTGAATCGAGGACACTATAAGGGTCATGTCCAAAGATTGGAATAATACCCTCCTGATATGGCTTGTGCCATGCTAAAGTCTATCATGTCCAAATGGCTGAAACTGTATCCTCATAGGACGTTATTGAAACAGTGTACACGTCCATATATGCCGCTACATCTTCATAAAGGTTTATTTCCAATCCTTGGACCTATCAAGGTCCTAGCAATATATTTCCTGGAAGGTGTTAGACTGCTACAATATGCTTTAACGAGAGGTTGGTACTAAATAACTCTATTATACTCTATCAGTCAGTACTCTAGACAACATAATAACCCCAAACTCCTCGAAAAGTGAGTTTTAGAACTCAATTAGCCTTCTATTCTTTGTAATAATTCTTAAGCACAATTTGTAGAGTACAAACACCCTATTAAACTTTTACCACACTGGCTTAGCCCAAAAATGTTAATCAATACCTTAATGTTGATTTTATACGGGAACAATAGACTACGTATATATAAAATCCCTTTGCTACAGATAGCTTCGTAAAATTAACAAATACACTGAAATATGTTATAATAAATTTATATTGAGAAATGTGTAAGTATAAACGTTGAACCGTACAGCATTTACAATTAATTGTATTATTAAGGAATGCATTACCGTATTGGGATACTAACAGCCGAACATACTATTGAAGTTAAATTAAGTAAGCACTAAAGTAATCTAAATAAAATGATCATTGTTTTAATTAGTGTAGGCTACAGTATAAATACACATATTATAAACATATGGTTTACAAAAATTATTAAGAGACACTATTCAAAAAGTACTGTTAGATTCTTAGGTACTCTTAACAAATATCAATATTGATTAAACAAATTTAAAACCGTACAGTTTTCCAGGGCACACAACTAGAAATACAAAATGTGTATCCTTGTCAGATGAATTTACATACATTTTGTATAGGTGTTCGGTTAGTTTGCCAAAAATAGATGTTTTCTCTGTTTAGAATGAAATTAAGTTTTTCTCTTTTCTTACGTTTCAATAGCATCTTGCTTTTATCCTTGATTCTCACCTTCATGTTCTTTTATATATAACATTTTACTACTTTTGAAGCCAAATGTTCCTCTTTAGGCAATGAAAATGTAGTTGAACTTAATAACAGCTATATTGAATAGTTTTAATCAGCTACACGAATAAAAATAAATGTAATATTGAAATCACGCGTTTCCAATATTATAAGATAAAATAATGTAATTTGTTTTTGTTTCAATTTCGATTGTGGGTACCGGTAAATATATTTCAGTTTGATATTCTAGTCCGATACGGAACCACAGCCAACATGCTGGCTAATAAACCTATAAAGATAATTGTACCTTTAAGTACTATTTCACTACAAATTTTACTTGGAGAGTTAGTAATTACGGTAGTTATCATGTTTACCAGATCCGTCCGTAGTTAGCATGTGAATGGTTTCTAAGTAGTGATCATAGCCTCACTTCCTCTCGTTGCGGAATAAATAATTGGCAGAAAGTAATAATGACGTCATTAACCGCTCGAGCTATGGCCATTTGTTGAGGTATTTACATAGTTTTATAATGATGATGTTAATAACTAGTAATAGATAACTGAATATGGAATGCAGCAATTTGACAGAGATTGTTATTAGGGCTATCTCACTTTTAGGTAAATGAAGAAAGACTCGAGTGTAATTATTCTATTCCTTGTAATCAATATAAAGACTCAGTAAGCAGCTAATTTGATTATGGATTCTTGTGCACAACCTGCCCAACTTACGAAGAACCGTCCTCAGCGTAGTGTTCTCAAGCAGCTTAGGATGATTATAGCCCAGTAACTCGCTTGTCACCTTCACCCGCCGTTGTCGCCTACATTCTGAAGATAATTTGATCTTCCTTTGTAATTTAAGGCTAGTAATTAGTGTTACTTGTACAGTGTATTTTCATACATGTTAATTACATACATTAATTGCAGTGCTATGTTCTAATTCCAATTGTTCAGTAATACATATTTGCTAATAATACAGGTAAATTGGAATGAGCGGCCCTGGATCGTGATGGTTGAAGCCTATCCAATAAATGATCAATCTAACAACTGCCAGTATTTTGCTAATTTGATGCTAATTTCTTTGTTTAAATTATTTTTTCTTGATTATTTATATTGTTTCTTTTACTATACTTTAAGAATTGCTCGGAGTAATTCCTAGTACGTTTTTAAAAATTCAATTGCTTGTCTGGTTTAGCAACTATTTTCGCCTATCAACCAACGCTTTATCCTCGTATCCTAAGGTTTATGCATTTATCGTGTTCGCTGATTGGTGCAGATCTTAACGCTTGGTTTCCCAAGTTTATATTGGTATTTCGTGTTTTTGCTCGCTTGAAGTTTCTTGGTTGTGAAGGTAATCCGTCTGTTTGACGTTCTACATTTTCATTTGTTGTAAAATCTCATTATTTGTCCTTCAAAGGCTGCATTCAACTGTATCGTATACTCATTCTCCTATAATGTAATCTGAATGTGATATAAAAATAGATAACGGAAAGTTTAAGATGATAATTTGGTAGTGCGACGTATATTCTTTTTGTTTATGTTCTTGTCCATAATTTATAAAGAAAACTATATTTTACAGTGTATGCACTACCGAATTACTCTTGTATACCTCATATGTAATTTTTACCGGAAACCAGTGCAAGGAGAAGAACAACTATATCATAAAAATAGTGACTTGGAATTTCTACGCCACAATTTTTGTAATGGAAATCGCAAGTACTAAAGTAAAGCAGTACAGTACATAGTTCAGCGGTCTAGTCCAATATTGCAGTACAGTACATAGTTCCAGCGGTCTAGTCCAATATTGCAGTACAGTACATAGTTTCCAGCGGTCTAGTCCAATATTGCAGTACAGTACATAGTTCCAGCGGTCTAGTCCAATATTGCAGTACAGTACATAGTTCCAGCGGTCTAGTCCAATATTAAATAAATAAATAAATAAAAATGCCTTTATTTGCAAGCGTTTCTCAGTACATTTACTGTTTTTCAGAACAACTCAAGTCACTGAATGCCTTAAAAACTAAATAACAAAAACTAAACTAAAGTTAATTTAAACATGTACAATAAAATCTAGTGGCTAATTTAAAATAATGCAGTGGTAAAAAGTGTAACATTTCTTATTTTTACATACTAGCATAACTTAGTTAATTGTTAACAATCAAAAAGTCTTTAAGCTCCCTTTTAAATGTAGAAAAACTGTATTCTTTTAGGTTAAGGGGGAGGTCGTTGTACAACTTAGGGCCGAAGTATGAGAAACTCCTTCTTCTGACTTCATATCTGACTCTACGAAAGTTTAGCAGATAGCCATGGCGAGTGCTACGTTGCGAGACCTCCTCTCGGAACAACAACCGCTCACTCAAGTACCGTGGTTCCTTGTGTGATAGGATTTTGTGGACCATGCAGCACGTCAGAATCCTGCAGACGGATTCCATTGGCA
This sequence comes from Homalodisca vitripennis, assembly GCF_021130785.1. Taxonomy (NCBI): domain Eukaryota; kingdom Metazoa; phylum Arthropoda; class Insecta; order Hemiptera; family Cicadellidae; genus Homalodisca; species Homalodisca vitripennis. The sequence goes on along the minus strand of NC_060211.1, from coordinate 56,556,413 downwards.
GAAATTTAGCAGCATCCCGAAAGGGGGATGCGTGATCAAATCGTCTGAAATTGAAAATGAAACGTATAGCAGAGTTTTGAAGTCTCTGAATGCGATCGACGTCACTCCGCGAGATGATGTTACCGAAAGCAGGATAGCAGTAGTAAAAGACAGAAAAGACCATCGACTGCATAAGCTGAAGCTTGGCGAATTCCGGCAGCAGACTTCTGAATTTGTACAGGCCTGTTAATCTGCCAAGAGCACGCTGTATAGCATGAGTGACGTGATCAGAGAAAGTTAGGTCGCTATCAAGCAAGATGCCGAGAATTTTGACCCGGTCACATACTGCCAAAAACTCACCATCAAGAGCGATCCCCACACCTCTATCCGTCAAGGCCCGTACCAGATTTTGTGGGATGACATGAAGGACAGTGCACTTGTCTACATTGAGCCTTAACCCATTGTCAACAGACCATTTACTTATGATCTCAAGATCTGAATTTATATTGGTAAATGCCTCAGGCACTGAACCAGGATCATAGGCCAAGTGCAACTGGCAGTCATCGGCGTACAAATGTGCCGTACAATGTTTTATACACGTAGGGAAGTCAGAAGTGTACAGATTAAACAGTACAGGACCAAGACAACTTCCCTGAGGTACACCTCGCCTTCTAACTAGAACCAGATGTCTCATTCTCAATCTTTGTTACCTGGCTTCTTCCTCCAATATAAGACTTCACCCACTCAATAGCATTTAGACCAAAACCATAAAAGTGCATTTTAGCCAGCAACATCCTATGACTTATTGAGTCGAAAGCCTGCGAATAATCCAGCATGACAACTGAACTATACTTTCCACTGTCTTTAGCATCAATCAAATCACAAAACAGATTTGTCAAGGCAGTGCAAGTGCCGTGGTTGTGTCTGAAACCAGATTGAGTTTTTGGTAAAATATTCTCATCATACATAATTATGTTTCATCAGTTGTTGAGTTGCTATTTTCTCTAAAATTTTTGACATTGCAGGCAAAATTGAAATTGGTCTAAATTGATTAACACTATGAGGGGTGGGTACCTTAGGTAGGGGTAAACTATACTTTCTTTCCATCTCTGAGGAAAGAACCCTTCAGTCAAAGACTCATTTATCAGATGCGTAATGGCACCTAAAGCATAAGGGCTCACTGCTTTAATCATTTGTATGGATATTTCATCAATTCCTGCTGCTCTTGAATTTATTTCGTTCATTACTGATTTTACGTCATCAAGAGTGACTGCATGAAAGTTAAAGACAGCTGTCGCATCATTCACTTATTTACTTTGAAGTATTCAATACTAGCTGTTTCCCGCGGCTTCGCACGCGTCTCTTAAGCTTTGCCCGTATATTTCTTTGCCTTCAAATAGTGTTTGGATATTTTAATATACGTAACTACTGTGTTGTAATTGCAGTTTATAATGTGCAGGCGCTTTGATAACTTTTATATCTTGCAGTACAGCCTGGTGGTTAGTTACATCAATGGGCATTGCGTATAAACCTTCTACATAGAAAAAAATACAAATTTTCATAGTGATCGGTCCAATAGTTTCTGAGTCTATAAAGGACAAACACACAAACATTCATTTTTATATATTATGATTGCAGAAACAGTTTAAACAAAAATTTGTCGTTTCTCTTAAGCTTACTCTATGCTTTAAAACTATAAGTGTAAAGAAATTTATATATAAATATATTTTTTGTCGCATTATATATGTTTACAAAGAACAGCTGATTAAAAATTTGAAAAGACTCTTTCACTTAATAACATATGTTTGCTGCGATGCATTTCTTACGGGTATTTCTGTAACCAGTGGGGCGGAATCCTGAATCGGGAAAGGGATAAAAAGTATCCTATAACCTTCTACAGATCAAGACGAACAAATTAAAAAAAAAATTAGGCGAATCCGTCCAGCCGTTTGTGAGTGATGCTGTTACACACACGAACAGTTTCATTTTTATATAATAGAAGATTATTCCATCGCTAGCATCACTTGCACTGCCCATTTCATTAAAATATCTATTTAACTCGTTCAAATCCAAGTTGTGCGGTATATTCTTATTAGTAGATTTTCCAACAACATTATACTTCTTAAGACAAGTCCAGAAATCTTTGGTGTTAGTTGAGGATGACAGCTTTTCTGTAAAAAATGTTTTCTTTGCTTTCCACACCATTCGATTAAGTTCATTACATGCTGTCTGATACAATTCCCAATCTTTGTATGCCCTGGTTTTCCAATATTTTCTATGCAATTTATTTTTACTCTTAGTTTTTTTAATTATTGCGTCATTTCTCCAGGGTGCCTTTTCCTTTGTCACTCTCTTGCAAACTAGAGGGGCCTGCTCATCAAACACCTTTCGAATATTCATTGTGATAAATTGCTCAATATTATCGACTCCCACTATATTCATTGCATTGTCCCAATCAATACCAGCAATATCGGCTACAGCACGTTCTTCATTAAACTTTGAAAAGCCTCTATAAGTAATCATTTTAGGAGCCCTTTCCATTTTCTTAGCAAATTTAAAGATGCAGTAAATCAATCTATGGTCTGTCATCTTTACTCCTCTATAGTCCAATATACTTGGTGCATCGATGACGCTGGTCCTCTCGACCTCAGCCGACCTGTCCACTATTATGTGGTCTAACAAGGTGGCTGATGTTGCAGTCACTCTTGTTGGCTCATTTATAAGTTGAACTGCATTTGATTCCTTCAAGAGTCGGCGTAAAAATCTAGCTTCGTTGCAAGTCTTTCACAGTAAATCAATATTTAAGTCCCTAAACACAAAACAGTGTTTACTTCCATTGCCAAGCCAACAAAGAGAGAGTGTAAAAGAGCTGACATCGAAGTGTACCTCACGTGTGGCGGCCTGTAAACCACACATATGCCAAACCTAACCCCCTCCACTTTGACCACTATACACAGAGTTTCAATACCAGGGTCCACATCATCTGCCAGAGTGTACTGCTGGTAGGCAATACCCTCCTTAACATACAGGGCCACCCCTCCACCTGTGGTTTCAATGGAACAGTCCTCCTGACCACCGCGGCGGTTACAACGCAGCAGAGTGTACCCCGGTATCGTGTAGTCAGCAGATGATGTTTCAGGATGAAGCCAAGTCTCAGAAACCCCAAAGACATAGAAATCAAAATCGCCCACGAGAGAGCTCATCTCATCAAAACCTGTGTTAAGAGATCTCATGTTCAGATGCGCGATCCCAGCTCAGCTAGTTTCCCGACACCTGCGAAGTGTCACGTCCCCCCCGGGGACCGAGGTTATCATCGACAATCTGCACAGGATCAGGAACCCGGCCGAGACTAGAGACGGCTTCATCCCGAAAACTTGGGGGAGAGGGAGAGATATTGCAGTACAATACATAGTCCCAGCGGTCTAGTCCAGTATTGCAGTACAGTACATAGTTCCAGCTGTCTAGTCCAATATTGCAGTACAGTACATAGTTCCAGCGGTCTAGTCCAATATTGCAGTACAGTACATAGTTCCAGCGGTCTAGTCCAGTATATAATATATATCAGTGCATGACATAGTTCCAGTGGTCTAGTCCAGTATTGCAACACAGCACGTAGTTCCAGCGGTCTAGTCTAGCTCAGTATTGCTGTTTATAGCCTCTTGTTGAAAAGACTAGACGGCAATCATGTAGCATCTTTCCTGAGTTTCACATCGATTTATGTTTGTATGCTAATAAAACTATATATATTTATGGAGTAATTCCTTTCCTTAAATATTAAATAAATGCGCTTATTCTTGCTTGTATTACATTTTGGTTTATAGCTTTTAATAATCTTACAAAAAATATACCGTGTATTTTGTTCTAACATTGCATACAATGAAAGAAGTAAAAAAATTATCAGGATAATGGTTATTATTAATAGGGCAGTAAACCAAGTCCACATTGCAAGCAATATATCGCTTTCGGCTATGTTCTAAAATTGCACACATCCTAGGTAAGGAAGGGTCGATTCAATGTGAAAGCATCCATCACGGTGGTCACCTTGAAGTCGGCCATGTTCTAACATTGTAAGCAGTCTTCTAACATCACACGCTGACCACGTTGGGTCGGCTTCGACTGTGCGAACTCGCTGTCGGCTCTGTGATGAGAGTTGAAAGCATCCATCACGGTGGTCACCTTGCAGTCGGCCATGTTCTAACATTGTAAGCAGTCTCCTAGCATCACACGCTGACCACGTTGGGTCGACTTCGACTGTGCGAGTCTCGTTGTTGGCTCTGTGATGAGAGTTGAAAGTATCCATCACGGTGGTCACCTTGCAGTCGGCCATGTTCTAACATTGCAAGCAGTTTCCTAACATCACACACTGACCACGTGGGTCGGCCCCGACTGTGCGAGTCTCGCTGTCGGCTCTGTGATGAGAGTTGAAATCATCCATCACGGTGGTCACCTTGCATTCCGCCATGTTCTAACATTGCAAGCAGTCTCCTAGTATCACACGCTGACCACGTGGGTCGGCCCCGACTGTGCGAGTCTCGCTGTCGGCTCTGTGATGAGAGTTGAAATAATCCATCACGGTGGTCACCTTGCATTCCGCCATGTTCTAACATTGCAAGCAGTCTCCTAGCATCACACGCTGACCACGTGGGTCGGCCCCGACTGTGCGAGTCTCGCTGTCGGCTCTGTGATGAGAGTTGAAATCATCCATCACGGTGGTCACCTTGCAGTCGGCCATGTTCTAACATTGCAAGCAGTCCCCTAGCATCACACTCTGACCACGTGGGTCGGGCCCGACTGTGCGAGTCTCGCTGTCGGCTCTGTGATGAGAGTTGAAATCATCCATCACGGTGGTCACCTTGCATTCCGCCATGTTCTAACATTGCAAGCAGTCTCCTAGCATCACACTCTGACCACGTGGGTCGGGCCCGACTGTGCGAGTCTCGCTGTCGGCTCTGTGATGAGAGTTGAAATCATCCATCACGGTGGTCACCTTGCATTCCGCCATGTTCTAACATTGCAAGCAGTCTCCTAGCATCACACGCTGACCACGTGGGTCGGGCCCGACTGTGTGAGTCTCGCTGTCGGCTCTGTGATGAGAGTTGAAATCATCCATCACGGTGGTCACCTTGCATTCCGCCATGTTCTAACATTGCAAGCAGTCTCCTAGCATCACACGCTGACCACGTTGGGTCGGCTTCGACTGTGTGAGTCTCGCTGTCGGCTCTGTGATGAGAGTTGAAATCATCCATCACGGTGGTCACCTTGCAGTCGGCCATGTTCTAACATTGAAAGCAGTCTCCTAGCATCACACTCTGACCACGTGGGTCGGGCCCGACTGTGCGAGCCCCGCTGTCGGCTCTGTAATGAGAGTTGCACAAGATGAGTTATGTGCTGATCGCGCCGCCCCGGCTTCGTTAACCAGTTATTTATGACCACGGCCGCTCAGTAATTTCGGTTATTAAATTGTGTTTGCCCTCACTTGACGTTTATCTAAGGGTCCAGGTGTGAAATGGAAGTGGGCGGCACTTCTACGATCACAAGTTATTGCCTGCATAACTCAAGACCACAATGGTTGTTCAAAGAAACAATTTTATCAGACGACTAAATAATTTACGATGCGACCGAGGTCGTATAATAAGCGGCCCGGCCACGGCCGACGGCTCTGTCTCAAACGGGCAACCGATCTGCAGTAAATTATTTAATTACATGTTGGCCGTGTGGAGGAGGCCTTACTGGGGAGTAATTAATTTATTACCTTTTGTAAGATAGCGCCAGTAAGACAAATAATATATGTTTGCTAATTAATAAGAGCGGTGGTGTCAGCAGCCCACCCTGACGTGACCGGCATCACACATGCTAATGGCGTAATAACAGCGTTTATTCTGCAGTCAGTATTTATCAGAGCGTCGACAGCTCAGGTACTTAGACAACTGTGGACTTTTAGCTAAACATACTGCCTTAACATCGGTAAGTTTAAGTTGGAATCTGAACTGATTAGATTTTGTACAAATAATTACAATCCCACCGTTGAAATGTCGTTACCTAATAATTACATGGTTTAAACAGAAGTTGCATACATAACATTCGGCGAGCATTCTTTTAGCAATGAATAGTGGTTTTGTTTCTTTGTTTCTAAATGGTTAGAAGCAATAAAATTATAACTTGTTATTATTTTGTTGTAGTTATAAAGATGTCGTCATGAAATCTCAATATTTAGCATTCTTTACAAAATCAATAAGGAAATTGGCCTAAATCAAATCTACAAATACGGCATATTGGATGTTATCTTATAATTCAAATTCTTGTTACGTAATTTAACTATTAAGCAACATTTTACAAACCTAATTATAATCAAACTATACATTTACTGTTTGTAACAATTACTCACTTCAGAGCTGCTCACAAGCTTTGGACAAGAGTTATATAGTCCATAACTATATAACTCTTTAGATTTTATCAAAAAGGACAGTACTAACTTCTTAACTGTATATTAGAACACTGAATTTATGTTACACTAAAACATTAGAGACATTAGGGAATTCTTGGTTAAACATTTCTTTAACTTAATATATAACATGGGATGATCATTCATAATTAAATTTGTTCAGTCATGGCGCTTCCATTGAGTTTTCTGTAATACCGAAGCACACAAATCTTGTAATAACCCCAAAGAGTGTTGCGAGTCTTCGCTTAGTGGTTTTACAGACCGTATTCCTGATCCGTCCGCAACTTAGACCCTTACTTGCAAAGGAGTTTACTTAGACCTTTACTTACAAAAGAGTTCGGGCTTCCACACTGTTTATAGCTCTTATAAACAAGCAAATCTTAAGTGAACAGATGGCCGGCTATGAGTGTGTGTGTGTGTGTGTGTGTGTGTGTGTGTGTGTGTGTGTGTGTGTGTGTGTGTGAGAGAGAGAGAGAGGAAGGCGACAAGCAGTCCACTCACACCGCGAGGGCGAGTAGACCCATACCCTAGTGGGACAAATGAACACTCTAGTTTCTGCAAACACGTGACCCGATCGTAACCATACGGAATTATGTCGCCTTGCCTGATAGTGTATGCGGGGACCGAGTACGGCCGCTGACAGGGTAATATCCCCGTTTGTTTTGCAATACTACAAGTAAATCTAGTTGTTTACAGAACTATAACATTTGTGTCACAACAGATTTCCAAACCCATGATTGAGTTAACGATACTAAAACAAGGGGTTGCTTGTATCGTTCTGAGCTTTTTATTTTCAAGCTCCAATACAGTGCTAAAAAGGTACATGGAAGCATTTCATAGTTATATAATGATGTCCAATGCAATTGCGTGAATGGAAAACAATTTCAGGAGGGGGGGGGGGTGATTCACTGCGTGGTTTAAGAAATATAAAATACCCTCAAAAATAGAGGGTTAGGAATCTTTCTACTGGAAATTTTTGAGCTCTAATACCTCATAAATGTGTTCTAGCCTAAAAGAAACTACTAGGTGCAATGTTAATCTATGTATTCCAAAATTTCCTGGGGAATCTTGGGCCCCATGAGTCCTCCTCCTTATTACGCCCATGATCCAATATGAGAAACTGTTTATTTCTATCTTGATTTTCATCAGAAAAAATGTTATTAAGTACAAGTAGTACAGTAATTTCAATTATAAAAAGAAAATGCATTCCTAGGATTACTTACCAACTAGAAAATAAACATAAAATGGAACTAGTTTAGTTAATATAAAGGCTAAAGTAGAATAATATTGTAAAACGTAATATTCAACAAAAATTTAATAGAAAGAAGGATCCATGCAAACTATGCCCAATATATCATTGTAATGAATAACTAATACAATCACATTAATATATGATATAAGAATAAGGAATTACAGCGTCTCAACATTTCTATTCAAAAAAATCTAATGAATTCAAAAAAAATGTCGTGATGTTGGGCTTTAGAAGAAACAAATTCCCTGATACCTTAAGAATTTACAGTGCATGAAGATGCGCTACAAACTTTGTAAATCAGTTGTCAAAAGATGCAATGTCTACGTAGAAGTCATCTAACTATTTTGGGAGTTTGTTTAGGACTAAACTCAACATATATATTGGTCTTGATAATAAACAAGTATATACTGTAACTGTGTGTACAACTGTAAAGTGTTATTGCAGATGTTTTTGAAAATTGACTTATAGTTTAAACAATGTAATTTTTTTATGAGCTAGTACTAAATTCTAAAATTTGGTTTCTTTAAAGAAAAAAATTATTTAAAAAAAATAGTGGAAGGATTTATTGTTTTCTACAGTAAAAACACTCACACACGCCCGCGCACACTTAAGACTTAAAATCGCGCACATGTCTCCATAAGATGGTACATCTTTTGTTAAAAAGTGCAATCAAGGAAGCTGCAACATTTTAATATTTCCATGTGCCAATAGTGTTAAAGAGCAAGTCCCTTTGTTTGAGATTTATCTTTATAAGAAGAACCGAGAACTGCAATTAAAAAAGATATATTCTGATAGGTACTTCCGACCCGGCCGGAATAAATAGGTATTGTGACAATTTAAATAATACTTTAGTCTCATGGGATTCACATAGAGTAATAATCGAAAACCGTGCGAGATACAACAGTTTCCTAGATTCATGAAAGGAGTTGTGAGTTTTTTTACGATTGAACGGCCGCAATAGTGAAACGAAATGGTGCACCAAGCTGGGAAACGATCTTAGCCGAGATACCTACGAGATCAATTTTAGTACAAATTTTGAAATTTTCGGTGCTATTCGGGACGGTTACCGTTTCCACAAGAGCCGTTTATAAACATTATGAATGGGATTTTTTGGGCTCTGAGGGTCAGGTTCGGTTAAATTATGCAGAAATGTTTGGTAAGTGCTACCAAGAGGACAATTTCAATAGGCGGATTTCGTATAGAAATGATTTCGTATTACTGTTGTAGATGTCCGCGTGAGTGAGCGTGTAGCAGCGTCCGAGCTCCCGGGGACTCAACATCTCGTGGGCGTTCAGTTGCCGAGCTGAAATATATATGTCGTGAGGAAACAAATTGAAACAATTAATCTGGGACCGGAGAAGATGGAGAGGGCTGTTAGCCGAGTCAGCACCGCCGGCCTCGCTGTCAGACTAACAAGCTTTCCTGTTTTGACACCCCTCCCTCCCCCCATCTTGACAGTGATATCTACAATCGCCTACTTAACACATCCATCTGTCAGGCACTCGGGTGGCTAGAAATAAACTCGTATACCAGTAGATTGTCCACAAAGTGATGAATATTATTCTGCAAATTGAACAAATCAGCTCCATGACACATGTATACGTCCTAATCTCGGTATTACGGGACCCCTAATTTATGCCTAACATTACTATATGACTCCTCGGAACCCTAGTGTATGCAATACAGTACTATATGACTTCTCGGAAAACCAGTGTTTGCAATACAATACTATATGGCTCCTCGTAACACCAATGTATGTCGTTCAGTACTATATGGCTCCTCGAGAAGGCTGGTGTATATCATACAGTACAATATGGTTTCTCGGAACGCTAGTGTGTATCATACAGTACTATATTTTTCCTCGGAACCCTAGAGTATGCCATACAGTACTATATTGCTACTTGAAACCCTAGTGTGTCATACTGTACTATATGGTTCCTCGGAACGCTAGTGTATACAATACATTACTATATGGTTCCGAGGAACACCAGTGTATGTTCATTGTATAGGTACTGTACTATACACTGGGCTCTTGGAACTGTATTGTATGTCATACAGTACTATATTTTTCCTCGGAACCCTAGAGTATGCCATACAGTACTATATTGCTACTTGAAACCCTAGTGTGTCATACTGTACTATATGGTTCCTCGGAACGCTAGTGTATACAATACATTACTATATGGTTCCGAGGAACACCAGTGTATGTCATAGGCCTACATTACTATATGGCTCTTTGGAACTGTATTGTATGTCATACAGTTTTTATATGGCTCCTCGGAACCATAGTGTATGTCATACAGTACTAATGGCTCCTTGGAACCGTATTGTATTCCATACAGTACTATACGGCTCCTCGGAACGCTAGCGTATCTCATACAGTACTAAATGGCTTCTCGGAACGGTAGTGTATGTCATACAGTACTATATGGCTCCTCAAAGCTGTAGTGTATGTCATACAGTACTATATGGCTCCTCGAAGCTGTAGTGTATGTCATACAGAACTATATGGCTCCTCGGAACGCTAGAGTATGTCATACAGTACACTATGACTCCTCGCTATAAATCACGCCGAGCTATTCGCAGTTTATCATCTTTATGGAGGCTTTATTGCTCTATAAAGCGGGAATAACTAAGTTAAAGTCTGAATCCTAATGTGCTTTTACATGGCATTCATAAACGTCCTTTATCTGGCTTTCATTATCATGTTAGTATTTATTACACTGTTGTATATTAAGGTTTTATCTTATGCCAGTGTGTTTAATGAATGAAAAATATGATGAAAAATAACAAATTTTCAAATTGTTCTAGGATAAATTACTTCAACCATGAAATGATTCAGTTCGTAGTGGCCAGTATTCTATATTTATTATCATTATAAAATACAATGCGAGGACCATTGACCCTGATTGATTACATATTGTCAAAAGAATTAAAACTTTTTCCTTTTCTATAGCTGAAAGAATGCGATGGAGTCTCTGTAGGTAGAAAGAGTCTAACCCAACAATAATAAATTACTTTTATTTACAAAATAGTGGGGTATTAGCGAAATTAATATCGATTATTGTTGTATGAAACTGACAAATTCTGCAAACCTAAAGAAATAAGGTGCAAACGATAGTGTAAACCAGTAAGTATGCGATTTCTCCATTTTTTAAATTATTGTACATTTAACAAGTTTGTAAGTTGTAAAACTAAAACCTCCTTCAACTATATATAATGATTTAAAATAGACTTAATATGTGAATACCACCTTTACATAACGGTGCAAAAGTAGACCTTATTTTGTAATTGAAAGTTTAGATGAGTTAAACCAAATAAAGTGGTTTACGATAATTATGGAATATGTGTGTGAAGACAACACACCTTACCACAATCACACCTGCTAAAACCTCACTGTCTGATTCAATCAGAATATTTCATCGATCTAAAAAAAACATAATTTAACGATACCGTACCTGAAAATCAATAAGGATTGCCATTGTAGAAAGCTTGTAAAGTGTGATTCTCTTTACGAATACACTTTTTTATCTGAGGAAACACACAGCACACTTGTCTACTACAGGTGTGCGGTCCCAGGAGTGAAAGGCGGCGGTGGTGTGGGCGAGAGACTCGCTGTAGGACGCGGCACGGCGCGGGTGTCGAGATAGCGATACCGATAGTGAACAATCGATTGTATCGAACAGCTCCAATTACAGGCTGAGGTGGTCCGAGCCGGCTAATAATATACGGTATGTATTTACAACGTCGCTCCTCTGTGAAGCCCGCGCATTATCTCACAAATTTATGCGGGTTTGCGCGGTTACCATTCACACCTCCCTGCGACACGGTGTCGTACACCCGCCATTATACTGCGCTCCTCCTAATGGCTCCATTTTATGGTAATTGTTAACAGCCCGGTGTCCAGATAGTGTCCCAGTGGCCGGCTGTTTATGAACTGTCTGCGGCGATCACGACACTCGCCCACCCGCCTGCCCGGGCCCTCCACTAGTAGCGCTATGCAAATTTCATTAAAAGGCAAATAGTGTTATGGTAACTCTTTCGACAGGCAATCAATCAACATTACGGTCGACATTAAATTCCCACTAGTGTTAGTGGACTTTTGTGATAGATTGTGCCAGCAAACACACAAGTTCAAATGGACCACATTCCGTGAGCTCTCAAATCTTAAAACGTTTCTTACTGAAATGTTAAACCAAACCAAGAAAAACAGTGTTTATGATTGTTCAAACAAGATTAGCTAATACCTTCCTCTGATGGCAACGAACGAAAAACATTCCTCGAGAATGTGCTTGATACGTAACAGAATACAATTCTAGAAAGATCACAAATACCTGAGGTAGCTAATTATAAACTCATTTGTATAGATATGCAAATAGAAACATTTGCAGAACCAAGCCCTTCTGACCAGTTGGAAGTCTGTTATCTTTATAGCGATAAGAAGTTTAACTGATAATACTCATTCTTATTTGTTGTGAACAATGTACAGTAATTTATGAAATCTTTTAGCGTTTTACTGTCTTATAAATAATTTTTTAGGGCAGTTAAAGTGTTATAGCCATTCATATGAGAATTTAAATGACAGTTTTCCATTCTAAATAACATCTTTTGGAAGTCATACTTAAATGGCTCGTGCTTTAGATTAAAAGATAATTCTCTTTATCAACTCGAGTCTTCATGTAATTGAAAATATTTTTGATGCCATACTAAAAATAAATATATTACCTTCAATATAGCTCTTTTGCAAAGAATTAGTCCACTATATTTCACGTCTTTACAAAAACTGACTTGTTTCTTGCGTATGAATACCTATATGAATCGGTTTAAAACCACTTTTTGCACTAATTTAGCAGAGTGGATCTGAGCAATTAAATTTTTCGACCGGGAAAACATTTATCGTTTTGAACAATGAGTTGAAAATAACATTAGGCCTACTATTCTTGTTATTTTTGTGTTATAATAGTGTCAGAATTCTTGCCCTCATCTGAAGAAAAACGCGTTAAAAGAAAGCGTAGTTGATTACGTATAGTATCAGTACAAAATAACATTTTTTTATAATCATACAGCCGATTATTTAATAATTACTTTTAAAGGATCTCGTCATAATTATTAGTAAAGAGTAGAGCGTCTAGATCAGTGCTTTGCACGATATCCACAGTAAAGAAACGTAAAGGGAATATCAAAGTGTACGTATTTGAGTCTGAAGAATAACAAAGAAATATTTACCAGAATACCCTCAATGTCGATCCAAGTACTAACAATCCTGAGATTTCTCTTCAAGGTGACATGTTGTGGCTCATCTATGTCCTCACTTTCTGACATTCCACAGATGTTGACACATCACCTCCTGCTCCCAGCTGGGACGTGTCCGGGGCTAAGCCCCCGGGGTGATCCGTCTTACCTCAGGCCACCCTCATCCATCTCCTGAGTGCTGTCCTGCCCGCGTGGCGTGTCGGGCCTCGGCATCGATCACGAGTGACGTCCATCCCAGGGAGTTCGCTGCTAGATCCCTCGTTAGGTCGAGATATTTAGGCGGGCATGAAAAGAAAAACACTTCAAGGGTTCAAGCAATATTTATTTTCAAGTTCCAGATTGACGTAGATAATCAACCACTGAGTTAACATTTCTAAATTTAGAATCTAAGTATATAAATAATAACAGTTAATAAAGAACTGAAAAAAATTATATGACATTGCTTAAAGGCACATTCCAAAAAATATACAGTAAAATTAAAATATTCTAAATTAGTACACTGAGCAAACCAGCAAAATATCACTGTAGAAATGTTTACTTTGACCTATCTACGAACTACGGAATTCTGTTATGCAAATTAGTAACCGTTAATACAGTGAAAGGTCAAGTAGAACCTGTTTGCAATGATTTACTAAATATAGTTTCAGAGTGATATGTAGTTGATTGCCTTCAAATTGTTGAACATTTCTTCCGCTAATCAATTTTAGTAAGGGTCGGCCGTAATTACCATGCCCTGTCATTAAAAGAGAGAGACCCATAACTTATAAAAGCTTTGCGAGTGTCGAGGGAGGGTACACGGTGACGTGGAACCTTGTAAAAACAAATTAAAAGCCAGTATTTCGTTCAGTAGCCGACTTAATTGGCGGCCTAATGAATATTTATCCGCGAGCTAGCACAGATACAGCGCCTTTGGGACCCGTATATAATCCACTTTGCGCTCCTTTATGACACACTAAAATGTGTTATTAACTCGTACTATATTGCCGCTATTACTTTTATTAAATCCATAATTTATGTGAGTGTATCGTTGATGAATCGTTTCGCCCCTCCGTTTCCTTAATTATAATCCGAACCGGAGCGTTGAAGGCTGTAATCGAACAGTCGTCCTCTTCGTTGCGTTTATCGGCTCATGTTTTTAGATATAATTGATAGCTCTATAAATTTAGGTGGCAACACGGCTTTTCAATTTTGACAGAGTTGCCGCTATCTTAATTAGGGTATAAAACGAGAAGAGATTTTTAATACGAACGCTATTAAAGATAAAGAGCTGTATAATAAAACTAATAGGTAATTGAGTGCTATAAGCAAACTCGCTTGGTTAGTACATTTTTGTTTGTATGGTTCTCATAGAGGAATGCACTTGTGTTAAAGAAAATAAAAAAATCCGAATAAGTAATTTTTGTGATTTGAGGAGTTTATATTTTGAAACCGATAGGACCACCTCGTTATATGAAAACATACAATGCTGGATGCATAAACTGATAAAATTTAGGGATTTCCATTCAGAAGATTTGACTGTAAATAAAACATAATAATTTAACAAAAATATTTCATTTCATGTTATATATTTATTTATCTCATTTACAGATATACTAATATATTGCCAACAGATTACATAAAAAGATATCCACATGGGCAAAAGCCTGAGTGGGAGAACCGAGTCCATCTCCACTCGAGTTTGCAATCACAATATAATTAATATACAGTATACGATTTAGAACAAAATTAAAGTTGTATGATTGTAAATGAGCTAAAAATAACTAATGCTCTGTTTGGATGCGTATTAACTAAATTCAAGTAAAAAATAATCATATTTTGCAAATATAATCTAAGTGTGACAATGATACTTAATCACTTATGATAATGAAACGACACGACAAGGATGCAACACATTCTATAATATGAAGTTATATGAATATTAGATGTAAGATAACATACGGAATGAGCTTAAAAGTACGCAAGAAACATATTTTATAAAATATGTAAAAATTAAAAAGGAAAAGAGAGAGAAAACAATATATATTCCTTCACAATGAAAAGAAAACACCAACAAACGCACACACGCTTGCGCTCGCGCACACATACGATATATCCCTCCAGGTAGAAACGCACGCGCGGGCAACATGAACAATACTTATTCGGATTAAAATGACTTTAAATTCTTTATCTATTGAGGAAGTCGAGAAGATACTACTTGCTGAGAAGTGTAACCCTGTGCATGATTGTACTGGTGCCCATGGTGTTCTGGAGCTTCATTTTGGTAGACAGGCACATGAATGGGGACGGGTGAAGGTTTTTCTACTGTATAAGGGACCTTCTTCTCCACGTACACCTCATAGGGTTTTGGAACTGGTACAGGGTAAGGTTTCTCCACTGGGACCTCCACAGGGTACGGTTCCTTCTTCTCCACCGTATATGGTACGTGTTTGTAGATTGGAATATTTACCGGGTATGGTTTGTTCACGAATACCTTCACAGGATAAGGGACATGCTTCTCCACAGGATATGGCACTTTCCTCTCCACGACCACATTGTAGGGCTTGGGCACGTGGACTGGGTAGGGCTGGTCGACATGGACGGCAACAGGATACGGCATCTTCTTGAACACCGTGTAAGGACGCGGGACATACTGCTTGACCGTGTACGGTATCTTCTTCTCAACGTAGACCGGATATGGTTGGGGAACTTCCACTGGGTATGGTTTGTCTATGGGTACCTCTACAGTGTAAGGGATCTTCTTCTCCACCTCTACTGTGTATGGGACAGGAACTTTCTTAGTGACCGTAACTGTTTTCACCTCGTGATGGTGGTCCTCATCGTGCTCATGCTTATGCACCTCCACCTGAGGGTGTCTAGGTTCGTGGTACGCCCCCTGTGGGTGTCTCAGCTCGTAATTCTGCAACTGTGGTTTCTGCTCTTGATGATGTACCTGTGAATATCCTTGATCATGATAATGCACATGGGGGAATCCCTGCTCTTGATGTTGCACCTGTAGGTGTCCCTGCAAATGATGCTGCACCTGTGAATATCCCTGCTCATGATACTGCACATGTGGGTGTCCCTGCTCTTCGCGATGCAGCTGTGGGTGTCCCTGCTCTTTGTGCTGCACCTGCGGTTTTCCCTGCTCTTGATGCTGCACCTGTGAATATCCCTGATCATGATACTGCACCTGTGGGTGTCCCTGCTCTTGGCGCTGCAGCTGTGAGTGTCCGTGCTCTTCGTGATGCACATGTGCGAATCCCTGTTCTTGACGTTGCAGCTGTGGGTGTCCCAGGTTATGATACTGCACCTGTGCGTAACCCTGCTCATGGTACTGCCCATGTGAGTATCCCTGCTCTTGTTGCCGAACCTGCAGGTGTCCTACATTGAAATGCTGCACATGAGGGTGTCCTTGCTCGTGGTGCTCCGCATGATGGTGTTCCAGACCATGGGCAGCGGCCCAAAATCCAGTAGACACCAACAACACACTGGTCAATGTGACTTGGATGCTCATGCTGGAATGATTACACTGGCCATCTCTACGGTTATATACAAGCTTCTGGCATGTCGGACGACTACTCGTGTGTAAAGTATGTGCTATTTTCATCAAACGGACGTGACGAGGTGGTCGTTAATTAATTCATGTAATTGGATTTGTTACGGAACACATTCCTATCCACTAAGTAGATTGCAATATGAATACCTCTGAAAAAGTCTTAACGAAATTTACCGATTGAATTTAAGAACGCGATCTGGCTGAAAAGTTTTTATTTTATTCCTACAGTTTATTTTATTCCTAAGCATACAAATTAGGACATGATTGTGATAATTAATTAGTAATATCAAACTTTATTGTAAGTATCATTGCTATTCAAATTGTTTCACTATTTATTTAAAAGCTTCTTTAATCCAATATGCAAATACAGTACATCGTTTTGAGCTTCTCCATTGCCGGCTTTTTGTTGGTTCTCTTCAGACGGACATGACTCCAAATACTACGAGTCAAGTTTGAAACAGCGTCCGATTTTAGACGCTGCACTATGCGGAAGGTAAACTGGAGCTAAAATCAACATCGACATTGAATTAGGTCTTCCCACTAATAGATAGGTACGTTGTGTATAGTAAATTCGATACGCGTTAATTTTATCACATAACGGACTGCACTTCATCCATATTAGATGGAAAATTGTCTGAGAAGTTAAATAAAGTGTTTCTTGGAGGATTATGCACCCGGTTACCTTACACAACGAAATATTTAATAATACAGACTAAAATATAACATTACGGTTTCCATATTGTTGGAGGAATATCACATTTATTCCTTTAATACGTCCTCAATTGCCATTAAATATTAAAAATGATTGAGCATATTGTCAAAGGTGTGTATGATAAATACTTAGATAGGTGCAAAGATTACCAAGAGAATCATTAGGAGAAAATTTATCGTTGTTGTTTTATTTTCGCTTGTGCGTGTCTGACGTGTGGTTTGTATTCTTCAATTCTGGGTATTCTGATATCGCTTGGGTTTATTTTCTCCAGCCTGGACTTCAAGCAGTTGGTGTACTGGTCAGTTATGACACAAATTTTTGAGCGACAAATGCATGTTCATGTAATAGGTATTTTTGTACATTTAAATGCTCGAACGTATTATTTGTTATACATTTTGCAACATATAGTGATGGCAAATGTTCGCAATCCAACTATCCTTTTAAAACATCCCTCGTGTATAACAAACTTAAAAAAAAAAATTTCATTGCTATGTACCCATAATACAATCTTACAAGTCAAAATCGTAAACTATACAATTTATTAAAGTTTATGACTTTTAATACAATTATCATTTACAACTTAAAAGTTAATCAATTCAAAGCTACAATCACTGTCAGTGTAATGTAATTCAGGCGTTGTAAATGTATCAACCGACTTTCGACACGAAGCTTGTTGTACAAACGAGCACCCAGGGGGAGGAGGAGGCGGACGACAGACGATGTCAGGACCGTGACTACAGACTCGCTGACAGCCCGACAGCTGGCCCATAGCACCATACCAGCTTTCAACTCACCAGTCAACACCACCTCCCATCCCATCTATTTATTTTAACTGGCTCCCTAACAAGCTCTGTTAACAGGATCCAGTCTCGAGATATACAAATTATTGCCATTTGGTTGATGTCGAGTCCATGTCACTCGTTGAGACTAGTTCCGGCTCCTTGAGTACACATCGACATCATCATCAATAGAAAGTGGGCAATCCTCAGTAAACATAGTGTTCTCTCTAAAGTATGTTTACATTTGGGCGATTTCAAGATCGTGTCACTCGTTGAGGCCAGCTCCGGTTCCTGGAGGAGTAAACATCAATGTCATCATCGTCAGAAAAATGTGCAATCCTCAGGGAAAATACTATTAATGTTCTTTCCAAGGTCATATTTATTCATGCTACTCGTTGTGGCCAGCTCTGGATAGTTGAGAAAACAACGAAATCGTAATAGATAAACAAGTGGGTAACCCTTAGTAAACACAGAGGTCTCTTCAAGGTATGTTTACATTTTATTGATGTCAAGTTCATTCCACGCGTTAAAGCCAGCTCTGGCTTTAAAAAAAAATCAACGACATCATCATCGATAGACAAGTGGGCAATACTCATGTTCTTTTCAAGGTATATTTAGTTTTGGTTGATGTCGTGCTCATGTTACTAACTGAGACCAGTCCAGCTCCTTCAGGAAATATAGACGTCATCGTCGGTAGATAAATGAGAACCTCTCTGTAAACATAGTCAGTTTTATCTCTGGTATGTTTACATTTGAATGATGTCGAGTTGGTTACTAAATTATACTTTTCATAATACGGCAGTACTAACCAATTAATAAATACTGGTTTATATAAGAAAGTCATGCAACTGGTTAATGTATATAACATTTTGTGTGTTCTGCATTTCGTGTCACATGAGTAGTGCCTTTTTGCATCACTGTAGAAAATCATACTCATTTGAAGAATCATAATTTATTCATTATATCATGATTCTATACTTGTAAACTGGTGGAGGTTTTTTTTACGAAAATCCAATATGGTTAGGGGTGGAAAACTTCTTATAACCTAATAACCCTGTTTTGTTACTTAGGACACCCAAAATTGTAAACACACTTCAAAATTCACCTACCACAAAATTCTTAATCACTGTACTCTATTTTGTCTTGTTTTTTCAGAATGGATACCTTTTGCCTCGGAAATGAGATCATTATGTATAACATAAAATTTTAATGGAAAAAAAATTAAAAGAACTTTTTTTCCTCGGGACTCTATTCTATCATTCTGCTCCAGGATGTACCGTATAATAGTTGACCTACAACATGAAGGTCACCTGGAATTATATAATAAACAGTATTTTGTACCATTTCTAATGTACGTTATAAACATTATTAGAAACTCAATCTCACTTCATCCTATTTCTTAATTTTAACTTGGATATACATAGCCTCCAAATGGGAATAATCCAGAAACATGTCATACATGTTTTTGTTTCTCGTCGTATCCGTGGGCTAAGTGACGAACGTATTGCAGTAAAACATTATATGTGCATTTTAAGTTATTTCGCTGCCTTGGAGCGTACAATTGACCTGAAAAATGTCACATAGATTACTAACACAAACAAACAATTATTGTATGATTATCAACACAGTCTTGTCCAGATAAACTTTTCACTGAAGGTTATGGCAGAACGGATCTTTTTTTAGAACGTCAGTTTTAGAGGCTGTAGAAGATGTTCCTATTCACCAAACTGTATGCAGATTATACAATTTTAACACTTAGTTACAGACTATCAGGCAGAGTAGAAATTAATTATTCCTCAATGAGAGAAAATGTCTAACACATTATAGCTTCTGTTACGTCTAAACAAACAATGTTATATTTTAATAGATATTTCCAATTTTTGTAACAAAAAAAATTATAACATATCTATAAATAAAAAACTTTTTGAAATAGATACAAATATTTAATTATAATAAAGTAAAACAAAAAATGACTTAAAACATGCATGTAACAACTTATATGTTTATTTATTAATACTTTTTTACTAAATAATAACTATATTAAGTTAAATCTTTGGTTCTATAATTATTCATTAAATTTTGTAACGACAACAGTAAAAAATATTTGTATTTCACCCAAACTCGAATATAAATATTTAATATTTGAACAAGACCTTCTATAGTTATGGTGTTTATTAATCGTATAAAACCTGTAATTAGCGGATAAATTATTTCTTAAGAACTGGTGCTTAGCTTATTGGATAGAAAATCAAATCATAATTTTGGAATAATCAAATCAAAACCCATCCAAATATTTACTAACAAATGAAATATTAGTTAGAAATCCCGGTGCGTTATTTTAATAAAATCCAGTGGTAACAAAAGTATTAGAAACATAAAAGATTCGTAAACTTGTAGTTAACAACGAAACTTTTAATATTTAAGATAATCTTGGTATTCATTATACACGACTTATTCGTTATATAATTACATATATACCAAAACTCATTAAATAACAATTTTATAGTGTAGTTTAAATGTTTAACCATTATAATTTATTAATTACAACTGCCTTTTTACAGTCGAGCAAATGCTGGATACACATTATCGGTAACTTTTTTATTTAATAAGAACGTAACATATAGCACAATTCGTCATTATAAGCACAAATTATAAATACCTGTGCAAGAAATATTAGGTAAATGAATTCATGCACGTACGTACAAGAGCATATTATGTTCTTGCTCAAAGAAAAATAACCCATCAGAGTGATGAAAAATAATCTGCCAGTGTGTCTGCCATCCATCTTGGTCGGAGGCTTTGTCTGGGATGAGAAATGTAGCGCGTAAATCATGGAAGGCAAGTCATTAGATAGGCGGCCTGCCCCGGGTGACAGGCCCGTGTTATTAGGAAGCTACACACGACAAGAAATATGGCCGACAGGCAAATATTAAAAGAGCTTGCGTCTCACCCCTCCATCGGCCAATTTATAGCCTTCCAGCTCCAACATTTATATTCCTGCACATATTCTTAGTCTCTTTCTCTCTGACACACATTACTCCACTCCTCTTGACAAGTAGGCCAACATCAGTCTTCCTCGTTCACTTACACCACCTCCACTTCTCTTCCACTACTACTTCTCTTGCTATCAGTCTCTGACAGACATCCATTACTCCACTTCCACTGACAAGTAGACTAACATCTGTCTTCCTCGTTCACTTACACCACCTCCACTTCTCTTCCACTAGTACTTCTCTTGCTATCAGTCTCTGACAGACATCCATTACTCCACTTCTACTGACAAGTAGACTAACATCTGACTTCCTCGTTCACTTACACCACCTCCACGTTTATTCAACTTCTACATCACTTGCTGCCAGTCTCTAACAGACATACATTACTTCACTTCCACTGACAAGTAGACTACCATCTGTCTTCCTCGTTCACTTAACACCTCCTCGTCTCTTCTACTTCTATATCTTTTTCTTTCAGTCTCTGACAGATATCCATTACTCCACTTCCGCTGACAAGTAGACTAATATCCGTCTTCCTCGTTTACTTACACCACTTCCTCTCATTTCCACGTCTGCTTCTCTTGCTATCAGTCTCTGACAGACATCCATTACGCCACTTCCACTGACAAGTAGACTAATGTGTCTTCCTCATTCATTTACATAACCTCCACTTTTCTTCAACTACTACTTTTCTTACTATCTGTCTCTGACAGGCATCTATTTCTTTACTTACTCTGACTATTAGAGTAACATCGGTCTTCTTTAAACCACTTTAACTTCTCCTAACTACTACTTCTCTAGCAACCAGTCTATGACAGACTTCCGTTACTCCAATTCTATTGACAAGTACAGTAACATTGGTTTTCCTCACACCACCTCCACTTCAGTTTCACTGTCAAGTAGAGTAAGAACGGTCTTCCTCGTTCACTTACACTATCTTCAATGAAATCATCACTATTTTTCTCCACAATCAATAATTACTCTGCTACTTATTCATTATATACAGGGTGAGTCAGAAATATGGTAAAACATTTTAAGACGTGATTTTAGAGCTAAAAATAAGAAAAAAATGTTATATAAAGGTAGGTCCGGAAACGCTCCATTAGTGAGTAATGGCTGGCGAAAGACTTTGTAAAATTAAGTAAAATTAAGTGATTCTGAAATGTTTTGTTCTTACTTTTTAACTCAAATAAGGTGGATTTATAAGGAAAATTATCTGAAAAATCAAATAAAACCACTCTAGAGGTTGTAGTGTGGACAGTGTTTGAGAAAAAGTATGAAATTTGCCAAAAATCTGATAACAAAAATACAGTCTTAAGTGTTTGATGTTCAATAACATTGTTAAATGACCAATAAACAAATTGTTTTTCCTAATACAGATTGTAGAGAATATAATTCTGAAAACAGCCATAATAAGCAAAGTTAACTAAATGTGTAAGAAAGGAAACTTTTATAATAAGGAATGAGTATCTGATTGGTAACAGCTGGTGAAAAACAAACTTATTTTTAGTTCAAAATTTTACTTTTAAATACAATAAACATCTACAATAGCTTTAAGTCTCGAGCACCGGAAGATTAAAGATGATGGTCAAAGTGACCTCCGTTGTTCAAAATGCACGCGTTCAGGCGTTTTTCGGACCCGTTTAAAAACTCCAGGTGTCTGCTTAATGGTTTCTATTTCATTAGACATTTTTAATCGGAGTTCTTCAATGGTATCTATTGGGGAAGAGTAAACTAATGTTTTAAAATGTCCCCAAAGGTAAAAGTCCAAAGGATTTAAGTCCGGTGATCTTGCTGGCCATGAAACTGGTCCACCTCGGCCTATCCATTGATTTGTGAAACTCTCATGTAGGTGTCCACGAACAGCCAGAGAATAGTGCGCAGGTGCCCCGTCATGCATAAACCACATGTTTTGGCGCAAATGCAGAGGTACATCATCAAGCAGGTTAGGTAGCTCGTCTCTTAAAAAGTTCTAGTACACCACGCCATTAAGCCTGGGAGGAAGCATGAATACAACTAAATGATCTGCTAAGATTCCAGCCCAAACATTTACTGAAAACTGATGTTGTGGGCGATTAGGTTTGATAGCATGAGGATTTCTGTCTGCCCAAGTGTGGTTGTTATGGAAGTTAATGATAGCTGTTCTTATAAAGTGAGCCTCATCGGTAAACAAAATTGTATTTAAAAAGTTTGGATCAGCACATTTTCCCAGAAGCCATCGACAAAAAGCAACACGGGGAGCGAAGTCTTGTGGCAAAAGAGTTTGGACATGCTGGAAATGGTATGGGTGTAACTGGTACTCGTGTAGTATTCTCTGAATACTAGATTGGCTGACATTGAACTGTAGTGACAATTCTCTAGTGCTCTTTTCAGGATAATCAGAAATTTCATTAAGAACCAACCCTTCTAATTCAACAGTCCTACATGATCGGGCAATGCCTGCATTACTATGCTCCGAAGACTTCAATGAACCTGTTTCAGATAGGCGTTGATGAATAGTGACAAAAAATCTTGCACTTGGACATCTGCGGTTAGGAAAGGTCTCTTCATACAGACGTCTTGCTGCAGTACTATTGCAGCGTCCCAAACCATACATTAAATGCATGTCTGCTAATTCAGAGTTTGAATATACCTAAATATTACCTTCCATTTTTAATAAATGAAACACACAACACAAAATCACTAATAAAATGGATGAAGATAACTGGTTAAAATACTTAACACAAACACACAGTATCTTTACAGTTTGTTGTTTTGTTCAAAAATGAGGTGACATATGTCATCTAATAATAAGTGCCCAGCTGATGATTTATTAATTAAAAATGTTTAAACAGCCGTTGTTTAAATGATTAATTATTACCAGATGTTACCAATCAGATACTCATTCCTTGTTATAAAACACTAAAAGTTTGCTGTGTAGTGTAATACGTGAGGAGTCAATTTAATAACTTTTTTTCACATTTAGTTAACTTTGCTTATTATGGTTGTTTTCAGAATTAAATTCTCTACAATCTGTATTAGGAAAAACAATTAGTTTATTGTTCATTTAACAATGTTATTGGACATCAAACATTTAAGACTGTATTTTTGTTATTAGATTTTTGGCAAATTTCATACTTTTTCTCAAACACTGTTCACACTACAACCTCTAGAGTGGTTTTACTTTAATTTTCAGGTGATTTTCCTTATAAATCCATCTTATTTGAGTTAAAAAGTAAGAACAAAACATTTCAGAATCACTTAATTTCACCAGGTGAACTGAAAACAAAGCAAAATCTTTCGCCAGCCGTTACTCACTAATGGAGCGTTTCCGGACCTACCTTTATATAACATTTGCTTCTTATTTTTAGTTCTAAAATCATGTCTTAAAATTTTTTACCATATTTCTGACTCACCCTGTATAACCTTATATATATATATCCATGTATATATATATATATATATATATATATATATATATATATATATATATATATATATATACATTTCTCACTCACTTCTGATAAGTAGACTTATAATAGCCTTCCTCTTGTACTTTAAAACAATATTTTAAATCACCTTTATTACTTTTTACATTCAACAATTATTGCAGGCCTTCTGATAAGTATACCATTATCAAATCAAGCTTCCTCATACAGTTACACAACCTCTGCTATTCTTTCATCAACACCTCTCCTTTAGTCAACCTCTAAATGAAACTGCTCAGGTAGGCTGGTCATGTTGGTAACACTAGATGTGCAAAATGCCTAGATTGAACTTCTGTAACCTAGAACACGGGAATGTCTTCATCGCCTGGAGCAGAATAGAGACTTTCTCACAGCTGATACATATGAAGATCAAGAGTGCCAATGAACGTTAAACTTGAACCAAATCCCAAATTTTTTGACGAGATTTCTTGCGCAGTATAATATGCGGAGGCAGTCTCCTTATCTTTAAAAACTTTAGAAGAAAACAGTAACGAAACTTATTTATCCAAAGAAGGCTGTTCACTCCAGTCAACCGCTTGTGCTGTTGTGCGGATGTGAGATACAGGCTGGTACGCTGCGGCAAGAACATTAAAAGAACAAGATGTTGGCAGTGCAAAGAACTGGGGCAAGCAGGGGTAAACGTTCTGCCTTCTTCATTGTAGGCGCTATTCATAAAAGTCCGATCTATTTTGAGTCAAAGGGGTGTTATAATGATATGGGTTGCTCACCCGGTCTAAATCCATGAATCATGGAAAAGGTTTAAGAAAGATAGTAAATCAGTAAGAATATGGAACGTTCCTCACTTCCTATGGTAATTTCCCCATTTCCTGTCTAAGATGAGCAAGTATGTAAACTCGGGACGTTATTGCGAGGACTTGAAGCTCGAAAACTTCAACCACATTTTCTTCTCCAGAAAATCGAGAGAACACAGTTGATATAATATATTTTTAGATCCTGTAACTTTTACAATACCATTGTCAGCAGCTTTGAACAAAAAGTTGATAGCCATTAATCGGCTATCGCTAAACCTTCCAGATCGCAGAGCTTGGCAGAGAAGGTGTTGAAAACCACGAAAGCAAATAAAATGCAACACATCATAATATATTTTGCTGAGCCAAACTAAACAAATCACCATACACTTTTCTTTTGTAATAGTCTTAATTATCAGTTTTGCATCAATTGTATTTTTTTAATGAGATTAGTAATAATGAGATAACAGAAACAATTACAAGTTGACGTTCAAATAGAATTTACGATCTGCTTGGTTATTGAGTTGTAAAGATAACGCTTAATCTTTTCATCCTACATACTTAAATATTGCGAGATTGGAATTAGTAATGACATAATAGCTATTATATTTCTTTTAGTTCCTTATGTAACCAACAACATTTACACTATAACATGATATGCATTTATACAGTGTTTACTTGTAATTCACTGTTGGTGGTGACGGACGGGAGAGGATGGGTTTTATCACCGACAGGAAGGCAATCAGAAAGAACAAAATATTCGTGAACAAATTGGGGGCCAGGATTCATAAACAAGTTCGACATAATAACCCTGGCGGAGCCTGTATTATAAACAGCGGCCCACGCTTGAGGCATCGCCTTTTGTAAATAACCACTCGGTATTAATGTACGATATTTCGTTACAAAGGAGTGGCCGAGCTTTATAGAATTGTTAATCGGCTGCCAGCAAGCGAACACAGACAGCGTCGTGCTGCCCGGCCTCACGCAACAGGCAGCCTTTTACTCGTCAGCTGGCAGTTGCATACTTGACAATCTTCTCGTCCCTCAACATCACTTGTATTATCCTAGAAAAAAATATTCTTCAAACTAATGCAAAAATAAAAAAAATAACCTTTTATTCCTAAATAATTTTATGCATTTACCATTCTAGAATAGGTATGTACAAGTACGTATTATTGAAATTCAAAAACTGAAAAAATACTAAAAATTTCAACATTTTTACATAATGAATATAAAATTGTCCTAGTAATTGTTGTTTAAAACCTTGTCCTGTTTTATATATTCTTATCGACCACACTAGAGACTGTTCTACCATAATTCAAATGCAAATCCAGAGTAGATGATGTAGTATGTCATCTTATCACTGCAGCTTCAAGTGCCTTCTTGCTTTATATGTATATCGATGATCTTGCTTTGTCAGCCTCTCGCCAGGAGAACGAAGAAGTACAAGGCATGATGACAGAGAAGTAGTCACTGATCTGCATGCTCCATAGACTCGTTCTCTCTCCATTGTACTCTATATTGAGTTACGAGCTCCACTTCCTCTCTTATACACAGTTGTCAGCTAGACCTCACCCTAGCGATGCGAGTGCCCCAGCTCACCTGGCAGCTGGCACTCATCCTGCCCCCTTAAGCTGCTTAATTCTTGGAATTAAGCTTGGTACTCAACGGAGTAATAGAAAGTACAAGCATACACTATGTCCATAATAGACATGTTCAAGACGCATTTTACGCAGATTTGACATTTAAACTATATTTTCTGATTGTCAGTAGTAAGTAATAATATACCTCCTGGTGGCTACAATTTACTTTAATTTAATACTAAAACTAGCAGAATACCCGTATTTCGTATGGGGTTGACATACATACACACATACAAACATATTGTACTTATTGCCGGCCGAGATGCATCCCTTCCTCGCAGAGATGATTGCTCTTGCCTTAGCAAAACGTGGTGAAATGTTTCTCTTTTTTCATTTCTTTTACTACAGTAAAATACCAATAAAAGCAAACCAAGACAAAGAAAAGCTTCTGCTTATAACATGATACCTGTAAAATGTAACTGACTTTGACAGATAAATAAGAAAACAAATTTACTATCACCTTTTTAAATGAGTATACGTTATTATAGTTATTATTCTTGACTTTGACATGTGATTAAAAACAAATGTGCTATCTGATGATTAAACTAAAATAATGCAATCCTAAGAGGTCTTGAAGTCCAATGGGGCGTAGCCCAGAGGGAATTGCAAAATAGCAATAGGCCCATGTGTTAACCAGGGACTCTAAGAATGTTCATGTCAAATTGCGGTACAACGGTGCAGTAGTTTTTACGAGATTGAGTAACACACGTCTAGACGCCACTAGATTTTTCTAATAGTATAGATGTGCACATGTAATGTCGCATTTAAAAAAACCGAATATTACATTGAATGTTTCTCTCCACTTTAAGTAAGCTTTGACATCCTGTTCTAATTCCGCACATAAAAATTTCGTGTTGAACATTACGTAATACTGGATTTATAAAATTAAACTCAGAAAGAGGTTAATTTTAAAGTTTATAAAAGTAACAATTATTGCAGTCAACTCATTACTATGTGGAGAAGTAAACAGATGTTTGATAGTAATTAAAACAAACTGGTATCTGAGTTTCGGTGAAGGAGAAACTGACAAGAAGTTGTGGCGCAGTCTTGGCGCGGCGCATCAACAGATATCGGACAGGCTAATGCCGTCAAGTCAATTTGTCCGCGATATTTGACAGTAATAATCTGGTATCTCGGCCACCATCACTCAACCGCTCCGCTAAACTGCTACTCAGCGTAAATGGCCATCGGATATTTCAAACCCGAGGCCGATAGCCGAGCTGTCCGGGCACGTTAGCCACGCTCATTCCCCCGAGCCACTTTTCTAAGTAAATATGTCAAATTACAGCCAGCCTGTGTGGTGAAATGCTGCTTGGTCTGCACGACAGTGATGTGGTCCACGTCTCGCATACAAATTACACTTCTAGCAAGCCCGCCGTGCCGCGCCCTTCGTCCGACGAGCAAGGTTTAGTAGCGTTCCCTCAACTGGTGTTCAAAGTACGCTAGTAATTTTGATATTCCTTAGTTAAAATCACATGAAAAATAACTCTGCGAAGAATGTGGACGTTGTAAGCCATTAAGCATCTTTCACCACATAAAATACTATTTTATTTATTTCACAAATTATTAATTAGTATATACTATTAGTATATAATAAATATATATATAAACATGCAGTTTTACATATAATATTTAATACTAGGTTTTACATTGCTTATTTTTTACTAACCCTAAGCTTCTATGTCGTTGATTCCAGTTGTGTTGCATATCGAATAAAAT
The DNA here is from genome assembly GCF_021130785.1 of Homalodisca vitripennis. Lineage (NCBI taxonomy): Eukaryota > Metazoa > Arthropoda > Insecta > Hemiptera > Cicadellidae > Homalodisca > Homalodisca vitripennis. Next base: position 56,527,890 of record NC_060211.1, on the reverse strand, counting down.
TGTTGAAATACATTGTATATTGTCTATTGTACACTGTATATTAGTAAATTAAATTTTTATCTAAAACATATGATTAATATTGCGTTCTTGTATTCAATTTCCGTACTTGAAGCAGAAATAATCATTCTAAACTATGTCATGTAGGCTAAATCTACCTAATGAAAAACTGTATAAAATTTAAATAAAAATAATGAAATCTATTAAATACAACGTTTGTATCAATTGACATAATTTTATTTTACTGTATCATACTTTAACTCTTTTCTGCCACCTTTCAAAGCATTTTTTTTTCTTGAACATACTAGATTGTTAAAGAAATTAAATTTTACAAGGGAATAAGTTCAAAGTTTATTATTGACATGTTTAACAAATATGAAACAAAAGGTTACAGTACAAAATAAGTCTTCATTCATGAATTTTCATGTCACTGGCAACTCATCCATAATGGCGTTCAACAGGGCTTCGAGCTACGACCACTTCTATTTCTAATCTATGTGAATGATTTTTCACATGGCTTAAATACATCATCTATAGTGCTGTTTCCTTATGATGCCGCTCTTACTATAAAGACAAAAACCCTTAAAGATTTACAGAATAAAATAAATCAAGTAAGTAATGAAGCAGGTCAGTGGTTTTAGGAAAAAAGGAGTATAGCTGAATGAACATAAAAGCCATTTATTAATTTCTCAACCCACAATAGGCAAGCACGTATGTACATTTTGAAGTGAATAACATTAAAGTAACATCGTCATGTGAACGTTTGGGTTTAGTTGTACATAATTCAATATCATGGAAAGATAGCCTTTTAGAACAGAAATTATATTCAGCCTGTTTCGTATTGAGAACTATTTCTCATGTGGCTAGTTTAAATACCATGAAAGTAGTCTACTATGGTTATGTTTACTTGCATCTGAGGTATGGGGTAGTATTTTGAGGAGACTCAGTGTTATCAAAGTATATTTTCAGAACTCAGAAACATGTCATACGCACCATATTCAAACTTAAATCTCAGCTCTGCTTCATTTAATAATTGACTGACAACATTATATCCATGTGCCCAATGATATTAGCAGATAGAAAACTCAAGTTAAGAAGCTACAACTGAAAAATGTATTTTTGCTTTATCCCACCTACCACTTGGCTGGCAAGAGTATAACCTCTCAACAAGTAATATTAGAAAAAGTCATATAAAGAAATTATAACTAAGATAAGTATGGCAGCTCTTTTCCAACCGTTACTTCCCGAGTAAAACACAACCATATGAACAACTAAGATTTGCAAAAATAAAATATTAAAAAAAGAAACTGTAATTAAGATAAGTATTATAGCTCTCTTCCAACCACATCTCCATAGCAACAACAAAACCATATGAACAGTTAAAAGTAGCAAAAAGAAAAATTAAATAAGAGAACTGTAACTAAGATAGATACTATAGCTCTCTTCCAACCACAACTCCATAGCAACAACAAAACCATATGAACAGTTAAAATTAGCAAAAAGTAAAAATTAAATAAAGAGAACTGTAACTAAGATAGGTACTATAGCTCTCTTCCAACCACTACTCCCATAGCAACAACACAACCATATGAGCAATTAAGATTAGCATAAAAAAATCAAATAAAGAAACAATAACTATTAAAATGTTTATTACAACTCTCTTCCACCTACTCCATAACTGGCAACAACAGAACAATATGAGCAAGGAATATTAGCTGAAATAAAAGCCAAATTAAGAAGCCACAATTGAGAAATACATCTTAACTTAGGGAAATAGAGCTATGTCTCAGCTACTACCTGATTGCTTACAATATAACTGGAAGAAGTAGCATGCAAAATCATTTTATGAAGCCTTACGGACCAGGACTATAGAACTAGGGACTGTTACAGGTGCTTTTGTTGGGGTTCCAGTTTGATAGTTTCTGGTTTAATTTTTACTATGGGTCATCTTCCACAGTCACTGAATGTACGCACGCAACGTATCCCTTGATACATTCCTGTGAGCCTAATACTGGTATAACGAGAGCCAGAATGGTGGGTTTAGCTCCAGTTCACCATCCTCTCACGTGCAGCATCTGAAACCTGATGCTGTTTCAGACTTGACTCCTGAAATCTGGAGTTATGTTCGTCTGAAGGGGTCCAAAAATCTACGATGTCGTGAGTGGCTCTCAATGTTGCAGCTCATGAGACAATGAGAATATCTCCTCAGCTAGATTACACTATTTTGTGTAGTTTTGGTAGCTCTGGCTGGAAACGATTCGGGGGTTCGTTTTGAACTTATTCATTCTTCGCGCCGTCTACTATTTGGATCCCTTCAGGCGAACATGACTCCAAATTTCAGGAGTCAAGTCTGAACCAGCATCAGATTTCAAATGCTGCACGTGAGAGGATGGTGAACTGGAGCTAACCTCAAAATTCACATCAAATCAGCCTTTCCAACCATTCCTACTTTATGTGGAGAGCCAGAAATGGAGTAATCTTCAAATACCCTATTGTTGTTCCTGTTAAAATTTCAAGTACCCTCAACTTGTCTAGTACACCGTCTTGCTAACTAGTATCAGCAGCATACCTGTCAGAGTGTCTTTGCTGAACCCGGAGGAGTACAATCCCAGTCACTGAGGGGATATGATTGCAACACATTCATTTATACAATCCTGTGACCGTGGTAGTGATGTAACAAGAACAAGAAATTGTGTAATCTTCCAACACCCTCTTGTTCCTGTTCCCGCTGCAACGATAAACTCCTCTAAGCCTGTCTGGTTCACCGTTATACTAACTATTATCAGCCGCAAATCTGTCAGAGTGTCTTTGCTGAACCTGGAGGAATACAATTCTAGTCACTGAGGGGATGCACGCAACATATTCACTTTTAGATTCCTGTGACTCTGATAGTGATGTAACGAGATCAAGAAATGGTGTTATCTTCCAACACCCTCTAGTTCCTGGTCCTGCTACAATGATCAACTCCTCCAAGCCTGTCTGGTACACCGTCGCGTCGTGCTAACTAGTATCAGCAGCATACAAACGCAAGGTGAAGCACTATAAATCATCCATACCTATGCCACGCCCATGCATAAATAATCGGCGGCGTTAGTGCAGTGCATTTCAATGGCAATAAACATGAACAGCAAGCTTGGCCATTTCGTCCTGACGGCACTCGTTTGCTTTACGGCTGACTCGACTTATGTCCTATTGTTCCACGCCTACATTTACATACATGTCTCGTATGTCGGGGTGATTGAGTTTTATTCCGGTAGTGGCGCGCTTGTACCACAGGTGATTTGTAACTCTTTGATCTCCTGTGCCAACCCTACTTTCCGGTTCAAAGCTACGGAAGAAAACAAAATAAGTTACAACTGGGGAAAGATTATTTAGCTAGGAAGACTTAACTCAGTGACTCTTTGACAGTAATCGATGTACTGTCAATGACAGTCGTGACAGTTAATGTATTAAGAAGTCACGTCTTGATGTGTAACAGATCTTTTGGCATTTTCCATTTTTGGAGATTTTGTTTTAAAACAAAGCATATTTTATAATGCTACAAGGGTGCAAATACCCGACATTGGCGATTGAAAATGAATTCAAAATTATTATCTCTTACGTGTATCATAACAATGTTATATGTTCATAAGAGAGACATTATTAAAATAAATCTTGGTGTGTATGCTGTGTAAACACACACACACACACACACACACACACACACACACACACACACACACACACACACACACACACACACACACACACACACACACACACACACACACACACACACACACACACACACACACACACAACACACACACACACACACACACACACACACACACAAACACACACACACACACAGAATTAATTTGAACCGCCTTAAATATTTTTTTATTAATTGGCTTTTAAGAAAGAAATAAGAAAAAAATAATTCTATTGCTGTACATTCAATTCTGTATTCTAATACAGGCTATTTTACCCCAGTTATTAAATTTCTTTTATCATGCGCAAGAGATATATGTCGTCTGCATTTAAAATAATGCGGTGACGGAGAAGTTTGGAAAAAAGTGTACCCTTAATCCAAAATACCCGACGTCCCAAAAGCTTTAGCTCTTTTAGCTATTTTTATATTTTGTTCAAAAACAATGTTAATATTTAATTTTAATGACCGGAAATAAATAGTTTGTAACATGAGTCCAAAATAAAAATAATAGTCCATTACATCTCATATACTTCTTTCAGATTTTCATGTGAACTGCACGATGTCGTTATAATGGTTAATATTGCAATAAATATGGTTAATATAACACCTGTGGATGTTTTATTATTATATTAACGTAACAAGTTAGACTGGAAAGAAAAGTCGAAGTGACAGTGAAGGCCTGAAGGCAGTTTTGAAAATTGAGGTATAAACAATGTTTTCCTTGTATGTAGGTTAATGATGTAAATGTCCTTAAAGAAACCTTTATTTCCTTTCAGGGCAATGTTTTTATGCGCTTCCGTGTCTAATGGACGTGAATCAAGAGTGTAGGTATCAATGCAAAAGACATAAATTCCTGTTGGCAGTGATTTATTGGGTACGAAGTATAGCCAGCTTGCGGCGCCGTCACTGTTCGTGTGACTGAGTGTGGGTTACTGCACAATTTGTATAAATAAATGGCACCAAATGATACGACTACGATCTGATAAGCGAGAGGTGGCGTGCTTTAACCACTATCATTACCGTGCTTGGCCCGCTCCGCTACAACTAGAAAGTGTTGGCCACAACCGCAACGAGGCCAATGGATTGAACAGAAATGCGGTTGCAACGTGTGTTTCATATTAAAAACAAATCAATCTCAACTAAAGCCGCTCAAAATCTGCCGATTGGAAAATTGTGTTACCTTCATTCTTACTTATCCGTCGCACAAAGTCGTTATTTTGGATTACAAGAATCATGGTATTGAAAACCCTAAATGGTTGTCATATTGTTTGAATATGAAAAGACAGCCTAGGTATTTTTTGCTGATTCGTGCAAAATGTTCTTTAGGTCTGTATACATTTTAGCATGTAATCGTTTCCTCAAGCATTTGTGATCAAACCCTATAGAATTTTATTCTGATACGTGTTAAGCAGTATCTCGAAGGATGTTTTATTTCGTATCTCTATCAGTGCGGTGGCACTGGGTGGCTGAGAGTATTAGCAGATACGACAGTGGTGAGGGATAAAGCAACTGTACAGAGACTTTTCCTTAGTCATAGTATTTTTGGGGTTGTTTCTGTAGTTCTCTTGCTGCAAAAACAGTTAGTTGTTGAGTTCCCGTATTAGCAGCTGCCCAGGACCTCACTGTAGTGCTTAGAAAAGCAGATCTTGCACAGAAAGCTCATACATCCTCTCTTTCATTGTCGTGTGAAGTCATGGCTCGGTGTTTACGTGAATAAAGTACCAGGTTAAAATTTCCTGTACTTGCTATAATCTGTATTGGTGCCAATGTTATATGTTTGGATGTTCATGACATATACAGTAATGGCTATTCCGTATATTCGTCTTCTGTTGCTAGCAACCTCTTGTTGATAATGTCGATCAAATTGAGCAGAAAGCGTTAACGCAAAAAATTTCGGAACGCCCCAGCAACAGATTTTTACTCTTTTCCTTGCGAGTTAACAGAACCAGAGTTGTAGTTGTAGTTTTAGTATCCAAACTCCCTTTGAAAGGTGGTGCTTTAAGATCTTATGTAAATCTTCGGCAACACAATATTGTTTTAAAGAGTTCCATTTACTTGTTAGTTGATCCGGAATGATATTTTCGACACAGCGATTTGTGTTATCCCACACATAATGCTACTCAACGCCGAAGCAGGATGCCATTAATCCGGTATGATCTGAAACAGAGATGTAGACATGTATATAACTTAATAGCAATAGAATATTTTGAAGTGTTGTGAACATACTGGAAAAATAGCAAGTGATATGGCTAACTCTGTATATAAAATTCGGCGAGCAAATTTAATCTCCCAGAGATCATATGTTCACTAGTGGTTATCAGTATACAACGCGAAGGCAAGTAGAGCCTAAAATATTAACCTCTTATATATGTACTTCGTCATATACTCATGTAGTCATGCAGGCACGCGAACTTCTGCAGATGCATTAAGATAACCAGTAGAGGTCAAAGGTCTGGGTCAATTAATGCGGTTTGTATTAACTACCATGTGTGTTGGAGCCTAACATCTTGGCAGCTTACGTAATTCGTCACAAATAATACTCTGTCATGCAGTTATACAAACTTCTGCAGAAGCATTAAGATAACCAGTAGAGGTCAAAGGTCTGGGTCAATTCATGCGGTTTGTATTAACTACCATGTGTGTTGGAGCCTAACATCTTGGCAGCTTACGTAATTCGTCACAAATAATACTCTGTCATGCAGTTACACAAACTTCTGCAGAAGCATTAAGATAACCAGTAGAGGTCAAAGGTCTGGGTCAATTCATGCGGTTTGTATTAACTACCATGTGTGTTGGAGCCTAACATCTTGGCAGCTTACGTAATTCGTCACAAATAATACTCTGTCATGCAGTTATACAAACTTCTGCAGAAGCATTAAGATAACCAGTAGAGGTCAAAGGTCTGGGTCAATTCATGCGGGTTGTATTAACTACCATGTGTGTTGGAGCCTAACATCTTGGCAGCTTACGTAATTCGTCACAAATAATACTCTGTCATGCAGTTTTACAAACTTCTGCAGAAGCATTAAGATAACCAGTAGAGGTCAAAGGTCTGGGTCAATTCATGCGGTTTGTATTAACTACCATGTGTGTTGGAGCCTAACATCTTGGCAGCTTACGTAATTCGTCACAAATAATACTCTGTCATGCAGTTTTACAAACTTCTACAGAAGCATTAAGGTAACCAGTAGAGGTCAAAGGTCTGGGTCAATTCATGCGGTTTGTATTAACTACCATGTGTGTTGGAGCCTAACATCTTGGCAGCTTACGTAATTCGTCACAAATAATACCCTGTCATGCAGTTATACAAACTTCTGCAGAAGCATTAAGATAACCAGTAGAGGTCAAAGGTCTGGGTCAATTCATGCGGGTTGTATTAACTACCATGTGTGTTGGAGCCTAACATCTTGGCAGCTTACGTAATTCGTCACAAATAATACTCTGTCATGCAGTTATACAAACTTCTGCAGAAGCATTAAGGTAACCAGTAGAGGTCTAAGGTCTGAGTGGATTCAGGCGGTTTGTGTTAGCTTCCATGTGTGTTGGAGCCTAATATCTTGAAAGCTTACACAGTCGTAATCAATACTCTTACAGGCAATCATACGATATAAGGACACGCACGTTAGACTGTAACAAGTTAAGTTCGAACCATAGCCTAGTGGGTAGAGTTTAAGATTTGGCAAACCCGCCTTTATCATACCGTGTAACAGAATTTTCAGTCTACATTCATTAAGGCGGCAAGGACCGAGGCCGTGGGTAAGACCAAGTAATAACCATAGGTCGCGGCGCTGCTCTATAATTTACTGCTCAAATGACGAGTCATTGCTGGTAGGTTGCGAAAGAATGACGCCATGCCATTGGTCAGCACTCCTAATGTCTGCTAACTGGCACCTTCGTAATTCCACACCGTAATAGCAGTTGGCCGCCTCAACCACTAATATCGCAGTACAGGTATCATTGATCATATCCTCTATTTATTGCTATTGCAGCACAGCGCTGCGAGATATGCTACTTTATCTGATCCAAATATGTATCTTACCTTTCTTCGCGCTCAGACGTGCTGTTTAAGTCTTCAATCATGTGGAGATAATCTAAGTCGTTTGAAATCTGTAATCTTGTACAGCAATCGTTCTGTACGTTCGCATTCCGCCAAATGGGTTGTTTACAACCTACTTAACTAACCTATTATCCTATCACTACTTTAGCACAGTCATAATCTTTCCAACTAGCTACAATAAATGGTTTGTAGTATTAAAACAACGAAAGAAAGTTATACGTCGACTTTTATGAAAAACATTAAAAAATTACAAAGGAAAATATAAAATTTTAGTTTTACAACTGAGGTATTTATCAATGAGCACAAATACAAAATTAAATATTTTTTAATTGCCAGATTTAATTAAAATGACTCAAAAGTCATTTATGGTGTTGCCAAATGATTTGGCCATAATAGATTTGAGTAACGAATTGTACTAGACTAGTAGCTATGTCTGTTCTCGTATCACTTCCTGAATACGACTTTTGAAATGCCAATACCCATTGGGATTTATCCGGACATGATACTCTTATCATATTTTCATTATGCTGTTCATTAGTCTTTATGGTGTTCCCACTACAATCATTAATAGAATTTCTCACTCTGTATGAAAAGTCCATTGGAACAAATACGACGAGACTTTTGCCTAGATATGTATTTACTAGGTACATCATCGTTACTTTAGTCTAAACATAGTCTTCGTTACCCCAGACAGTTTTATTATTTACAGAACTGATAGGAAATACGACACCAATGGCACTATATGTAATGGTGGAAATATTTGTTACTGTTACCAAATTTACGTTTTTATTCAGGAGATCTAATCCGGAATTTGCCATTGAAAGTCTTTGTGTTGTGGGTCTTGTACACGTTTTCACTTAACGTTTTTTTGCTATCGCTTCTCTCATTCCGTTCATTATAATGCCCTCAATCAAGTTGTTTTCGGAGAAAACTTAGCCTATAACATCAATCAAAATTTAGCCTGTATTTGAAGACCTCGCCTCAAAACCTATATACAGGTTATTAGCTTACACAATGTTGTAGCACTGGTTAAAAAAGTAAAGGGAAGTAATATCTATTATTAAATGCTACAAGTAGTTTTAAATTAGTTTTACTAATTTTTCCTAAGGTAAGAAAACCTAAGTGGTCTTAAGAACGGATTACTATGTAGTTTATTCAAGAGTGAGAAGAAAACAGAATTGAACTGATGCATTGTCTCAGGCAACATCAAGAAATATTAAAACTAATTTAGAGTCTCCAAAAATCAATTTCTCGTAAAATGTTTTCTATTTTTGGAAATATTCTTCCTCATTTAGAGGAATCTGTCAATATTGATCAACGTGTTTAAATGAGGTTTTTTTTGTAAAGTTTGGAGAGCACTTCGCTTCCGCGTATCAATCTTTTGATGAAGCAATTGAGAGAAGAACCCGAGATGGTGAATGCATGCGAATAAGCTTTGATATGCCAACCGTATCTGTTGACATTATTTCCAGCTCAGTCACTGTGATTGACGATATTTTGCTTTTATTACCAAAGGTAAATCCAACTTTTTGCTTCTGTCTCTGTCATTCTTCAAGTGGAGCCTTTTAATGTGGCAGTTCTTTTCATTTAAACCGAGGTAGTTACGTCAGTTTTAAGAATAAACCTCGAAATGCCTCTATCTAATTTTATACCGATTTCTTTTCTAGACGTTGTTTGAAAGATATTTGAAAAGGTTTCAATAAACTATACTTGAACGTCACAACGACTTCATAATAAGTCAATGGACTCCTAATGATCTATCGTCGTTTACAAGGTGGTTGTCCAGAAGTTGAATGAATAGGCCGTCACTACTCACCTAATTTCCTAATCCTATTTGCAGTACTTTTATTACTAGACCATAAAATTAATACATTGGCACGGGTGATTTAGAAATCGCTGTACTTGGCCAGTGATATTAAGTAGGCTATAATTCTTGAATTTGAAGCCCAAATTCATTATACACGTTAATAATACTTTGATTAAACCGATAGTTGTTAATTCTATGTTGTAATTCTTGAATGGTTTTTGGAATAGGGTCGACATTCCAGTATTTACATTGGAAAAAATACAATACAGATATATGAGCTGTCAGTACTATAGCATCTCATGTATGCGCATATATCACTATTATAATTATTATGGTTTATATTCATCCCAGGAAGCATACATATGTGGTGTGACAGAAAAGTAATGAGACTCGAATCACTGAGAGCGATCTGGCAACACTGCATCCTTCTCGTTATCACAACTTGTACTGTAGTCTCTCCCAAAAGCCCACTAAAAGTTTCATAAACTTTTCATAAAAGTCCAGTGACTAGGTGACCCGTTAGAACGTGATAAGTCAAGTGTGGTCTGCTTTAAAAATTTAGTAGTACAGTATGATGCAGCGGTGTGCCATTCAATTTTGTGTTAGGCTGGGTGACTCTGCAACTTTGACTATTGAAAAGTAGCAAAAAGCTTATGTGTATCGAAAACTGTTGAGTGAACGAAAACATCGAACGAGTGAGTAAGGTCAGATCGTCGGTTTACTTTAAGACTAATGAGTATAGAGTTGAGTTTGAATCGTTTCACTCTACATCAGATTCTGACACATGATTTTGGCATGAGAAAGGTGTGCACTGGAAACAAAAAACCTGACAACTGAACAAAAAGACAATCGTAAGCATGTGTTCCTTGATATTCTTGACAGTATTAACAATTATATAAATTTTGCAGTCAACTAATCACTGGCGACGAATCATGGGTTTTCGAGTATGGTCCCGAGACAAAACAACAGAGTAAAGAGTGATACACTTCCCAATCACATCGACCAAGAAAAGCTCGCTTAAGCAAATAAAAAATCAAGACCGTGCTTATTTATTTTTTGATAGTGGGGGGTTATTCACAAAACATTTATACCTCTAGGATAACCTGTTAACCTCTAACGGTTTCTTGAACGTCTCAAGAAAAGTGTACTTCGCTTCAGATCGGACATTTCAGACCATCGGATGCTCCATCATGACAATTCCCCCTGTCACACGGCAATCTCTATCAACCAGTTTTTAACCAATAAAGGTATTTCTGTAATACCTCAGCTTTACTATTCACCTGATCTCAGTTCCTGTGACTTCTTTCTGTTTCCCAAGATAAAAAAAAAAAAAAAAAAAAAAAAAAAAAAAAAAAAAAACACTTGATAAGGTGTCATCTTGGTACAAATTAAAACGACCAACAGAACGTAACCGAGGAACTAAAGGCGATACCAGTTGAAGCCTTCTAGCACTGCTGTGGAGACTAGGAACATCGCCTTTACCGCTGTATTGCTGCCCAAGGAAACTACTTTGAAGATGATAAAATCAATGTGTAAAAATAAATTTAAAAAGTTCAAATGAAAAAATAGTCTCACTACTTTTCTGCCAAACCTTACACACTTAGGTCTGTTGCAGTTCATTGTTAAAATTATTTTGATATTATATTTATTTAGATAGCTTTGGATAATACGCATTCTCTGTGATTAATATACCCACTCCTATTACGAGGAAGATTGGAGAAATGGCGATGAATGATTTACTGAGTCTTTACTTGTATCAGATGTTGCTCCTAAGAGCGTGTAAACTCCCTGGAAGTGTACAAAGCGATGACAGAAGGCCTGCTATGAGGCAGACAGCACAACAGGTTCCCGGGAGAAGTCTTGGGAGGGCCCAGGAGTGACAAAAGACCGCCTAAAAGTCGCTGCTGTGATGGTCCCAGACTGATAAGCAACCTGTAACATACGGCAGTAGGCAGGCCCGAGTATATCACACTGACAACTTATCCCTCTAATAAATATGTTCTGGAAGTGGGAGGGACAAGATTAGGCTAACGATAAATGTAATGGCGAAATGTTGTTGCCTTGTGCCGGCGTGATAGGTGATTCTTAACGTCGGCCTTTAGCGGGGCCCTGTACAGTCCAGTTTTACAACGTTGAGGATGTAATAATGTGTTTTATCTCACCAAAAAGTTACCAGTGTTTACACAAAACAATATATATATATATATATATATATATATATATATATATATATATATATTTAATTGTGGGTTATATTTAATTATTGCATCACTATTTGAAATATTTTTAGCTGATTAACTTTCGAATCCTTAAAAGTTTGTGTAGAGAAGCAACAGTTAAAAAATTGGTTTAGAAAATGAAGATACCATAAAAGCTTTTTAACATTATAAATATGTAAAGTAAGATTACAAGTGTATCTTCCTTTGGTTTATAATGGTAAATTTCTTCATGTAAATTTCCTCATTGGTTTACTAACATTTGGATAAGAAACACTTATTTTATGCTCTTGTTCCTTGAACACACTACGCATTGAATTTTCCTTCTTTTCACATTTGCTCTGTTGGTGTTTCCTTCTTCCAATGGAACTTGTGCAATCGTCTTTGGAGACTGTCGGATAAATTTCGGAGTATGAGGCAAATGGTAGGTTGCCTCACAGCTTATGGTTTTACAGTTGCAAATCCAATTTACTTCCTCATTGTCATCTGTAGTAGAATTAATGTCGTGGTGAACACGTGATGACATTGTGCACTTTATCATGATTGATTCCGGCTCAATAAGAAAGCTATCAACTTCATTCCATATCTTTAGCGATATTGTCTAGTTCTAGCTTAATTTATTTTCTTCTGAATCCATTATGAAGACTGTAAACTCTAAAGAAAATAACAAATAAATCACGAAAATAACTTTTTAATGATAGTTGGTTCCATCAGAAACAAAAAATATACTTACGCGGGGGTCTAAAGAAACCACAAGGGATTTCGAACCCTCTTTTCACTGCACTTTGTGTTTAGCATAGTGTATCCATCCTCTCCACGGTAAGAGCAAAGAACGTGGAGACCATATATTACCAACAGATTTAAGCCAGAATCAAAAATCGTAAACTGCAGTAAAATGGTTCTTAAATATTTAAATTTTTTATAGCTGTTAATTATTACAGAGTGAAAAAATAACTATTGCCACGATAAAGCTAAACATGCATTACATACATATAAAACCTCTTGACATAAACTATGATTTTATTCCAGATCATATTTTCCATTGTCGCATTGTGGCGGGTGAAGCGAAAAAGCAACGTCAGATAGTTGACTCCTAAGTGATCCTGTCTTTCCCAGCAGTCCGCCTACACGGCCAATAGTTGTAAGGTTCGCAAGTCACCTTTAAACCGTTGGTCAAAGAAGGCTCCTTAACCTTAACTTCGGCTGGTGAAATACGACCTTTTCAATCCTTTCAAGCGAAAAGTGAAATGGACCACAACATTAGTATTGTATTAACACTTTCCAAGCTACGTTATGTGTACATAAATAGGTTTTTGCTCCGCTGTCCTTGGAGATCGTGTCTATAACATCGTACTGCACTCAATGCACCTGATAAGACAATGAAAAGGCCTCTTCATCTAGAAGACTATTATATTTATAACACTGACTATTTAAACAATGGCTAAACATTACATAAGGAATACAATATTCGAGAGAAACATTCATCAGGCAACTGTTACAAAAGGTATTTGCTGTACATATCGTAGCTATGGTGGGGAGGGTTGGTTCATTGAGTTTTGAGATTAGCTCCAGTTCACCTTCCTTTTATTGCAGCGTCTAGTATATGATGCTGTCTCAGACTTGACTCCTGAAATCTGGATTCATGTTTGTCTCATGAGATCTAAAGAAAGTCGACGATGAAGAAGCTTTAAACGAAGCATATACATCGTTTCGACATGGGAGACATCTATAATTAGGTGAAGTGATAGTCTCATTGTCTCATCAGGTATACAATTGAGTGCACTACGTTATGATAGATGATCTCTAAGCACGGTGCAGCAAACGAGATTTCTACACATAACGTAGCTATTGTAGGAAGGATTGATTCAATTAAATTTGGATTTTATCTCCAGCTCCAGTTGCTTACTTTTTGAGCTTCTATTTATAGGTGTCTTTTGGCAGAATAGTTTTATATCTCACAAGCAACTAACTTGAGTTAAGTGAAATAAAGGACTTTATAATCCTCGCTTTGCCTCCAAGTTTCATTTTATTTTAAAAGGCAAGTTTTTAAGGGTGGAGCAAACCTTTTCAGGCCTAGTGGCCTAGAAATAGAGGTCCACCACAGCACATTAATTAATTATGAATATTACGTAGTGGGCAAATGGTAGGAAAGCTGTGCGCAACGTTTACTATTTTATATAACGGCTTAACATTTTTAAACGTGCCTTTATTCCAATTAAAAACACAAAAACGCTGGGTTAAGATGATAAATAACTCGGGAATAATGCCCGGTTAGGGAGGATTTAGGAAGGGTGGGCGCATAAATTGAAGAGGATAAATCACTGTTACAAATCGGTTTTTGCAGGGTGTCGGCCAAGGATTACACGCGGGCTGACAATATTGTTGAGGGCACAAGAAGTCTACACATGCGAGGAATAAAACCCACTGATATAACTGTTACACAGGATTGAGTCGCGGTATCGACAAAAACCGTGCCAGAACGTATGTCGAGGGGGGTATGATTTACAGGGCGATCTATAAACCGTCCTTTTATGTCGTGGAAAACACATAAAAACGGTTGTCTGGCGGCAGCAGGAAGCGGCGTGGATAGTTAAATGTGATTTACGGCGCTGGTGATAAGGGAACGGGGTGCGAGTAGCGCCGATAAGCGCTCTTGTCACAATGTGCTATATGCTTGGTTTATTGCCCAAAAAGCAGTTAAACCCCTTTCCACTCTAATCTCAACCCTATGAAATAATTAAGTCCGCATTCCGCCCGACAACTACCCTATTCCTGGCGCTTTTAATTCCGTGCGCGAATAAATTCCTTTACCATCTCTGCCCGGTTTTATTTTATTCAACTTTTGAAACTAATTTAATCTAACTGCTTTGAAATACAACATTTAATAACCGCCATTCCTGAATCCGTGTAATTACTTACCAAATCTGTTTGCTTAAAAAAAAATAATTCTGTAGCATACTGCAGCCTCCACCTTGACTAACTCTACATTCTAATAATATCTCAAGGTTAACGTGATTAATATTTAAGTGCTTTATTAAAGCTTTTAATAACGTCATTTTTCATACGGTTGGAGACTAAATTATAGAATTGATAATTTGAAAGCTGATTTTATGGTTCATTATTCTCTAAGATAACTTGCGTCAAGCTCGAATTATGTGTAATAAACAGCGTGTTGAACAGTAAACACGGCCTTCGGAGCAATTAAGATAGATAACTAATTTGAATAAGATTGTTACTTTAGAATTAGAATTTCATTAAAGGAAAAATAACCATTTGGCCTTGGATAAAACGTTATTAGAGATAAACGTTGGCATCAAACATCATAATGGTCGTTGTGTTGATGCAACATTTGACTGACAAACACTGCCAATTAAGCGTTTGAAGAGTTAATTTAAGTGTATTTATAATCAGGATATCGTGTGAACAAGATGCGAACGCCGATATAAATAATGGGCAGAACTGTTTCCTCATTGTCAGCCATTCACGTTCAGCAGTTAATGAATAAATCATCGAGCCGTAGTCAAGAAGAAATAGCGCCAATGATTTATCTCGGGAATAATTCATTTGGAAGTAAAACGTCCGTCAGGGTATTAAATAGTTATTACGGTCATAATTTACGCGAGAGGCGATGTTTACGCAACGACTCCGCGGAACAAAGACTTGCTGGCTGATAGGTCGTTGCGCCATTCTGCCCACTCTGGTTTAACCTTCAAATCTTTTACGGTTTAAAACGTACTATCTTTTCGCTAACGAGGAATGACTTCGAAGTGGCGTAGGGGTAAAGCCGAGACTCTGATCGAGACGTCACGGACTCGATTGCTGAGGAGATTAAAGAATTGAAAATATATTTGGACGGTTTTTTAAACCGCATTTCCTGGGCTGTAACTAAAAGCCTTGTAAAGTTTTTTGGCAAGTTTATAGAGCGAGGCAAGTTGTACTATATTAGTACCTCCTGTAGTATATTATACATATCATTAACAATATAAATATTGTTTTGCTTCTCCTACTAACCCAATACAAATTAATTACATTTCACCCAAATTGTAGAAATAAAAAATAGATGATTTGTTGTCACGCTAACCGTATTGTGCAATGTGTATTGAATGATTTGTTTGAAATGAATTGTTTATAATCTAGGACAGAAACTTCCTTTTGTGCAATGGACCTAACGACACTCTAAACAAACACCTGAAATAAAACAGTAAAAAGTTGTGTTAATAATACAAATCATATGGTTTCCGTGACCTGCTTGGATGACATGACACAGATGGTGGGTTTATTGAAAGAATAACAGGATTTGCCACAGTTATACAAACAGGAACACGACGTTTCGTAACTTGTACCTGTCCTCTTCTTCAGGGTTAAAAATATTAAAACAAATATTTAACGCGCGATGAATTAAAGAAATCGAAAAATTGGTGAATAACACAAATAGGAGTCAAAAAATTACGTCATACACATGTTTGAAGATTTCATGTGCTCGTTCAGTTCAACTTTCCTACTATGCGCTTTTAGGATTTGACGCTGAGAAATCGTTTTGACCATTTCAGTAACAATGGAAAAAAATATATATAGGCCTATATAGAAACTTACTATTTCTTCAGGAGTAAAATTTAAAAACTAATTTTAAGCACGCAATGAATTACAGAAATCTAAAAACTGTTGATTAACACAAATAGAAGTGTTAAAAAAATTACGTCATACAAATGTTTGCAGATTTAATGTTATCGCTCGATTCAACTTTCCTACTCTGTGCTTTTAGGATTTGGCAGCTGAGTAACAGTAACAGCAACTGTTTTCAACATTTTAGTAACGATGAAAAATCTATAATCCTGTTATCCGTGATGTTTTGCTATTTATAGTTTGCAGGATAAAATATAAAAGTAATATATTGAAAACTATAAACTTCGTATGAATAATAGCTACTAATACATAAATCATGCTACAGTATGTATATTGAATATGACTGTTGTCCAATGAACTAAAATATTATATGGTTAAAGACAGCAGCTGATACAAACACATATAACTGTAACACGAGCCGCTGTGACAATCGTGATGTGTCATTGGGTGTAAAGTAACAGACTGCAACACTGTTACATAAATCCCACTAATAGTGGCGCAAGAATAACGGCTCGGATATATTTTAATTCCAAGTACCATTAGGTTTATGTTATAACCTCAGTGAATGGGTGGTAGATGGCAGGGGCAGCAGTTATTGTTGGGTGTAAACTATTGTTACGTAGGGCCCTGGGCGTCAACATGCGCGAGGTCGTGGTCTGGTGTACGGTTCCTTCATATCGGAACGTACTGTTTATATTGAAGTACAGGCAGGATGTACACTAATAATTAAAACTTAACCATTCAGGGCTGATGATTGATGATAATTTATTATAACGCTCTAACATACATGCTGATACCTGGGACTGAGTTATATAGCCATATTTAGTAAACAATCCTACCATGAACACTTCATTTCGTAAATTGTAAAGCTCACCAATAATTTTCCTAATATTGATAATACCCTATACTTGGACGACCACTATTTATCTTGGTTCTACGAGTGATGATACGAATGCTGACACCATGAGGTTCTTGGTTCCATTAAATGTTGCCACCACGAATATTGTCACCACGAAAGTTCCCAAGACAAAATGTTGCCACCACGAAATTTTTCCATCGCGAAAGTTGCCACCACGAAAATGTGCCACGACACAATGTTGACACCACGAACGTGCCTAAAACAGCCCCAACCAAAAAAATTTCATTTAAGCCGAGACATATTAATAAAACAAAAACTGCTTCGCCAGAAACGTTAAGCACGTGCAACTTCAATATTAGCTTAACGTTAAATACAAAAAAAGCTTAGAACTGAATATGTTTAATCAGTTCCCGCACAACACGTTAAGTCACTATTTTCAATAACTTTTTGGCTTTATCACTGTTATAACACACAGAAGTAAATACCTACGAACATAGCTTGATTCGAGATTTTTGTTTTGTCTTGTAATTAACGACTACTATACCGGAAGTGAATGTTTAAATCAGCCATTCGGTATGATTGTTCTATCGTAGTATTATAATATTATAATTTATATATGTTTTCCTTACAGCCACAGGGAATTCCAGTTTGGAATATTTAAACATATATAAATTATAAACAGTTAATAAAAACTGTTTATAATTAACTGTTTATAATTTATATATGTTTTCTATACAGCCACAGGGAATTCCAGTTTGGAATATTTAAACATATATAAATTATAAACAGTTAATAAAAAACAGTTTATAATTAACTGTTTATAATTTATATATGTTTTCCTTACAGTCACAGGGAATTCCAGTTTGGAAGGAATTTTTAGGTTCTCAAGTATTCCAAATAACTTGACACATGGAAGATTAAATTATTGTTAAAAATGCTACTCTCAACATGGTAGCATGTTAAGAGTGAGGGTACTTCTTGAGAGGTTGGGCCAACTGCAGGACATGGTGGTGGACAGATAAATAAGCGAAATAGTTTATATAGGCATCTATCATATCTCGCTTAGTTTAATGTCTGTCTGTCCAATAATCTTTTTAATTAAACAAATCATATCTAAAAAAATAATATTAAAATATTTAAACTTTGTATTTATGTTATGACAATCAAGAAAATATTAGTAAAAAATCATCATAAATTTTCGTTAATATTAAATAATCTAAAACATAATCTATATTATAAACGTTTCAAACTTTAAACCAGCATAATTTTTTAAAGAATGAACCCTACAAGGTCGGATTTGTAGCATTGTACTGTACTAATAAAGACCTCTAATTTGATGTACTACTCGACCTATGCTCTTATTTGAGATTTTCTCCTGATCCCCTTGACATTACAAAATGGCTTTTACACCCTTATATATATATATATATATATATATATATATAATATATATATATATATATATATATATATATATGTAATAGATATATAATAATATAGTTGCATATACATACAGTGTATATATATATATATATATAATTTCAATAAACATTGAATCACAAAAAGTACTTGCTCCGCCGGGAGTCGAACCCGGATCTCTCACTTGCCGGGTGAATGTGCTACCATTACACCACAGAGCGCTTACTTTTTCCGATTCAATTATTTTGTATTTGGCCGTATCTGTCACATATGCGTTTAAATAAGCAAACTAACATATGATCGGAAGACCAAACACCTGTCAAACGACTTTTATTTACGTTAAATTGTATAAATGGCAATAGCCTTATTTAATTTCAATAAACATTGAATCACAAAAAGTACTTGCTCCGCCGGGAGTCGAACCCGGATCTCTCACTTGCCGGGTGAATGTGCTACCATTACACCACAGAGCGCTTACTTTTTCCGATTCAATTATTTTGTATTTGGCCGTATCTGTCACATATGCGTTTAAATAAGCAAACTAACATATGATCGGAAGACCAAACACCTGTCAAACGACTTTTATTTACGTTAAATTGTATAAATGGCAATAGCCTTATTTAATTTCAATAAACATTGAATCACAAAAAGTACTTGCTCCGCCGGGAGTCGAACCCGGATCTCTCACTTGCCGGGTGAATGTGCTACCATTACACCACAGAGCGCTTACTTTTTCCGATTCAATTATTTTGTATTTGGCCGTATCTGTTGGTTAAAGCAAAGGTGTTTCTACGTGCTACAGAAAAAATTCTTCTTTTTCAACTCTGGAAAAACATATGCTGTAACCTGTTTCGGTAATCTTCTTTCATTGCAAAATGGTGTTTTCACCATAACTGGTTATTAAGAGAAATTAAAAACGTAGAAATCTCTAAGTGCGTTAATTAGAGAAATATCTCAATTGAATCATGAATGATTCAAATTTTAATCAATTTATATATTGATTATTATATATATATATATATATATATATATATAATAACAAATTCAAAATATATATATATATATTTGTTATGACATTTTTAGAGATGTTTAGAATACTATACGAAAATTTATTCTAATCAAGTTCTACTTCAGACTTGTAGTGACATCAATATTAATGCATAAAATAAATAAAGAACTGTTAAATACAAGGCTCTCTTGTTAGTTAGCTAATGGAATGTACATGTGGTTAGCTATTGGTGATTTATAAGAGCATCGTGTAAGCATCTTTCACTACATTTATATTTGGACTGTAAAACTGCTTCCGTTACTTATGGACGGAGAAGGTAATAAAGAGCAGGATGAACGAATGTGTCGGACGCGGGAACAAATGTGCTCTCCGCTGCAAGATGGCGACCATTTGTCATGTCGACTTTAAATAACCGGAGAAACAGGAACGCATTTTATCGCCAGGGCCATAACAGAAGTGATGTTAAACAATCTACTTCTTCTATCGTTATAAAATAAAACTATATTGATACAAGGAGCAAAGTGGGAGAGGTGGAGGATTTATAGACATCTGGTGGTGATACATACAGTGTAACTCAGGTAGCGTCTGTGTACCTGGATATATTACGTAACACAGAATATTGCAGGTGTTGAATATTGTAATATAACTTACTGTATATTGGAGTAGCGATGTCTGAACTATGCTTGTCACTATGAACACAGAGAATGCGTTGGCGAAGTAGATTTCCTTGTTGAGTAAGTGATATTTTTCACACAATAGTGACACTGTAAATATTCTCTCCGAGTGCCAAGCAGAAAACTACATACGGTTTTTATTCTTCTCTATATAAAATAACAATTTCCACCCCTTATATTCCGGAACCAAAGCTATATAAATAGATATATACAATGCATTATTAAATGGAATATTTATTAATGTAGTGCTCTTACTAAAGTACAGGTGTTTTCTTTTATAAGGCATTGATATTTTATTAAGATTAAAATTAAAATATACATCTTTTATTTTTAAGCGGTTTGCTTTCTAGAATGTACGTGTTTTTATTTAACAGTGATATCTAGGCAATGCTAAAACATAAGAAAACAGAATATATTACAAATACTTATATATTTATTGTTTATTTCTTCAAGAGAACATTAACTTGTAAATATACGTTCTTTAAAAATTTTAACACACAACTATATTATATATGTTAAAATTCATTTTATTTTACAAGAATAATGTTGCAATAAATCCAGTTACTAATCCAATGACATCTCGATTGAGGGAACATTCTCTGAAAATAAATGTAATGTATAGAATTACACATACAGTGAATGGTTTCGACACAACCCTATGTAAGTCAACCCTGGTGGAATCTGGTGTCAGGTATGAGGTGTCTGTAGGCGGGGGTGCAACCTTTAGAAGCTGCCAGAAAACTTATAGTGACAGTGCCACCTATCTTGAACCTTCATCTGGGATGTGGGTCGTGGGTAGATTGTTACAAATGGGAACGTGCTCATGTGGTACATTATTTTTAACTGTCAATTCTCATTTAAACAAATATAAAATCTTCCTTAAGATTACTTTCTTTGTGCGAAAGTTATGGCTTGCTGAAGTCTGTTAGTGGGAGTGCCTATGGCCGAGCGGTCTAAGACGTTGGACGTTGGACTTTGAGTATGGGTTAGTGATAGCGCAGGTTCGAATCCTGTATGTAACCCTTGCACTTTTTATCAGCACCATAGACCTTTTACTGTATTGACTTTCCTCCTTATTCTGTGTGATAAGATCCCTCGCACATGATAGTGGCCCATGAGGACGAGTAGAATAAGGCTTAAGAGAGGCTTATCCTTGCAAAAAAGTTATATTTAACAGGCCCTAACACCTGCAATAATAAAGTTCTTTAAAATGGATGTGATATTGTTATTACTGACAATTGACAGTTCAAAGTGATGTACCACATGACTAGTGTCCATATTTAACATTTCCTAATCCAAGATGGAGGATTCAAGACTTTTGTAGGGATATATCTAGACTTTTGTCTCTTCCTGTAGTTCAGATGTCTGCAAATGCGTCGTGTGCTCACGAAAATGAAACAGACGTTTCAATTTTGAATGGAGTATTGCTTAGCGTAAACCATAATCATAGCTACGTTTAGATCAAAATGGTATTTCGAATACACCTTTCATTTAATGCTATATTAATGCTATAAATAATGGTGTATACACGGTATACGCCATTATTTGGTGCTAACTTTTTTTTAATATTATATGAAAGTTTAGAGCTTATTCCATGATTCCACGAACAAGTGCAAATATGATTTATTCAACATTTAGCATAAAACCCATGGTTTCTAAAATATAGACGCTGAGAAACGGCTGTAAACTTACAGGTTTCAATTAGAATTAAACTCTATCATATATATGCAATACTTTCGATAGTAATATTCTTGGTTGATTAGTCTTCTCTTCTAATCCTCGAATACAATTTCGTTTACGATTGATTTTCAGAACAAAACTAACTTGTTATACCTGATTATAGTCCATTAGAGAAAGAACAGATTCAAGAATTACGAAAAGTAATTACAAATACGTAAATTTTACCTTACTGAGCATGTACATATAGCCATATACTTTGTCGTGGCAACTTTCGTGGTAACATCAAGCGTGGTGGCAACATTTTGTCATGGTAACATTTAGTGGGCATGATACATATGGCAATAACTGATTATTGATCCTAACAAACGTGTAGCAGAAAGGAGTAATTTAAATTGTCTACAGCTGGAAACTGCTATAGAACTGTTACTGTGTCAGGCTCTATAAGTGTGGAAGTTTTGGTTTGTTCAAGTCTGCTAGTTCAATTTTATGAATACTCCTGCAACAATAAAGTTATTTTAAAAGGTATTTCACACTGGTCCTACTGAGAATTAACAGTAAAAAGTGATGTACCACGTGATCACGTTCCCATCCAATTCACATCCATTCCCAAATCCAACATCAGTTTTAGTATCTAGTTTTTGTTACTTTATGGCTCGCTGGTAATTGCTGTATTTTGCAGAATACATCTTGCAGTGTCATTGTTTACTTTTCAATAGTTTATACTTTTGTTAAGATCTTGTTGTTTATAAGCTTCATATTGTTATTGTATCATATTCTCTCGATTTATACACTTATTCTTTTTACTTTCTATTTTGTATTTATATTATCTTATCGCTTGTATCAGCTATTGCGTAACTTATTGTAAAATAGTTTGTCCGTTAATAAAATACTAACATGACGGATTTCCAGTTGGCCGCTATTATCACCATAAATGGCTCCTAAAAGTTATTCTTTCACACAACTTATATTGTACTATGTATGAGCAGCTCCCAGCAAGTAGAACTTAAGTGTGTTGATAATAGTGCAGCCAGTGTACCTCCAGGAAAGACACTTATTAGTAACAGTTTACTGTCATTAATTGTGGTAACATTGACGTCAAAAAATGAGCCGACCTACCGTGGCTCCTGACGTACAGTCACGCCGAGCCGCTCAGAAACTGTGGCCTCTCCTCTGAGATTCTGAGATAACAACACCTATGTTACCGGTTATTTACGCTCAGCACCACACCCTAATAACAAACTGTAAGCCTGGTAGTAATTTACAATCGGGTAATCACAGGGATTTCCAGTAATCGGCCCGTCCTTCGAACGAGTCAATTTCCTGCGCACGACCTTAAACTGGAATAATTGATAACACTTAATGGCAATAATCTCGGTGCGATATAAATCAAGACCGAGTCGACTGAACCCTCGCACCTCGCCCTCCCCGCGATATTCACCGGCGACGATTATTGAGTCAACACCTATTCCATTAAAATCTTAGACAATTAATATCTCGCCAAGTTAAACACTAGACGACGGTAGACCGGCGTCGGTTAATATTTATGAGATTTTACGCGTCAATGGCGGGCGACCTCTCACGTTGAATTTACGACCTTGTCCGAATTTCGAAGGCGAACAAATACGAGTTTTACATTTAATAATATGGTGGCACGGCGTTGATGGATGTGTATTTTCCCGGATGGAAATCCTATGCATGGAAACTTTCTGTTTGCCGATGATTATCGGCCGAAGACAGATTTATGGGAGTCGTAAATTAAGCCCACTTCATCGCGAATGTTCGGGGCTTCACAATGAGTTATTTGAGGACGTCTTTCACATACAGACAGCCATCGTAGATAACTCCTCAGACATCGCACCCAGGTGACATTTATCAGTAAAACTGTTATCAGATCAACACTGACACTGTAATCAGAAAACTATGTTAGTCACCTGAGTTTCCACGTGTATAATTATTACCTCTATTTATAGCCTAGGAGCCAAGAGTCACTTTACATTGTATAAGCACACAATCTGATCTTAATCGATAAAGGAGTGTTTCTTTGAATTAAATCGATTGTCAGCCATGTTAGATTTGGTGGAAGTCAAAATGAGAAGGCATCATAAGATTTTTTAAATATGAAACGATAGTTTTCCCCTCAGATTACGGTTTTTCATAGCTTAACTTACTTAATACTGGCAGTTAGACACATGAAAGAATAATCAAATCACTGTTAACAACTGGATAAAGAGACTGAAAAGTGACCACGTTCTGGGTCTCTGTATCGACGGAAGGCACTGATTTAACATTTATTTCTGTGTCTGATGGTCCGTTTTAATTGTTTCAGAAAAAAAGGAGGTAAGAAAAATGTTATCATTTAACAGTTTTGGCCCTATTGATATCCTCTCATTGTAGCCTTCGTCAACACGTGGTTGACGATCAATTTATTTCTTAAGGAAAATTCCATTATCAGTTTCAAGAAAATTCAGGTTGTACGCCTATATAATGCAAATTGGCTCTTAGCTCCCAAACTGTTATGGGAAAAATGGTACATAATCATTTAGCATATGACTAAAGAAAAAATGTCATATATGTAGGTATAAGAACAACTTAAAACTATGTTTACGTACAACATGCAATCAAAATCTTCCAGTTCACTAAGACCATCTTAACAAGGCTACATTGTAATTGTAACAATGAAAATGGTATTAACAGAAACAATCGAATATCAAAATGCATAAAATCAACAAAACAAAGAGATAACAATACAGTAACATCATTACAAAGACTAGTAACAAAATAAATAATTTTAACAAGACAAGAGAATAACAATAACAAGTTACATCACAACAAAGTTACTGAGTAGTAGGACCTATAATTAGTTAACAATTTGCATGATTTTTTTTGAAAAGCGAAAGAGAACCCAGGAAGAAATCCACCTGCCCGGACCACACACCACCATGCCTCAGAATTCTTGCAACGCCACTGTTGCATGCGTAGTTCGTGAGCAGGAATTTGCGGCAGAAGACAGTCCGTGATCTCGTTCCCCTAGGGACGCTCAAATCAACCATTTCCAGGAGAGCAGGGCAGTCTACCAGTCCGTTGATCAGCTTGAACAGGAAGGGAAGATCGAAGATGATGCGCCGATGGTACAGTGACTGCAGATGAAAACGCTGTTCCAGTTGGAGAACAGGCGTTTCCATATAGGCGCAGCCCAGACGAGTTCCCAGCATCCTCAAAAAACATGTCTGCACCCTCTTCAAGTCTTCTACGTGGCCTAGTTGGTAAGGGGACCAGATCACAGTTCCATATTCAAGCACTGATCGCACTATGGATTTATACAAAACCAGCATTGAGTCGTGTGACTTGAAGCCCCTTGTCGATCTTCCAATAAACCCAAGGAGAGCATATGCCTTAGAAGTGATGGACGCAATATGATCAGAAGGACTTAGTGAACTGGTCAAAATAACCCCAAGGTCTCTCAGACGGTCAAATCTGTTAAGGGGCACACCACCAATATGGTAGTTAAAGTTGAAGGTTAACGTAGCGCGAGAGAACGAGATAACTTGGGACGTGGAGATATTTAGGTCCATAGAATTTGCCACACACCACTCAACAATGCTGGAAAGGGATTTCTGTAGATTCTCCTGGTCATCCGAAGAGAACCATTTAAGCCCTATATAGGTCCCTCGATTCTATTGGTATAATGCATGGATCAATGAACTCATCAGGTTCCTTGGCTTTACTACCAATTGCAAGTATTTCACGAATATTGATATATCCAGCGATACAAAGGTATTAATATTAATATCATTGTATTAAGACACCGATACAAGCTTCAGAACCATTAAGTATCCCGATGTCCTGATCCTTGTGTTTCTTGCTCCTAAAAACTTCGATTCTTTCACTCCTTCAATGTTAAGATCTTTTGTTACTTTAAGAATGTTGGTCCTTGCTTCGAGATTTATGACAATCAACTCTGGTAAACATATGTTATTTAGTGTTCATATCTTCTATACTAAATTGTTATAGCTTTTAAGTTTTGAAGGGTTGCAATATTTTTATTCATATTCCAACTGGTGAGTAATATATTTACATATAATTACAAGTAACACAGTCTTGTCTCAGTCAAGAATCTTGTTCAGTACTATTGATATACCTGACAAAAATCTTAGTATAGATATTATATTATTGGGCTCCCAACCTGTATATTCTTATTTTATAGAGATGTCAAGTACCTTATTCAGTACTATAGATATATCTGTTAAAAATCTTAATATAGATACTAGATTATTGGGCTCCCAAACTCTTATATTGTTATTTTGTAGAGGTGTCAAGTACATTATTCAGTACTATACATATATCTGTCAAAATTCTTAGTATAGATATTAGATTATTGGGATTTCAATCCTCTGTATTGTTATTTTTTACATATTTCAAGTACATTATTGAGTACTATAGATACTTATATCAAAAACGTAGTACAGCTATTAGATTATTGGATCCCCAACGCGTTTATTGTTATTTTTTAGAGATATTAAATACCTTATTTAGTTCTATAGATATATCTGTTAACAATCTTAATATAGATACTAGATTATTGGGCTCCCAA
Organism: Homalodisca vitripennis; assembly: GCF_021130785.1. Lineage (NCBI taxonomy): Eukaryota > Metazoa > Arthropoda > Insecta > Hemiptera > Cicadellidae > Homalodisca > Homalodisca vitripennis. Next base: position 56,501,264 of record NC_060211.1, on the reverse strand, counting down.
ACTCTTATATTGTTATATTGTAGATATGTAAAGTACCTTATTCAGTACTATAGATATATCTGTTTAATCTACATGAGTACTACCTTATTTAGTTCTATAGATATATCTGTTAACAATCTTAATATAGATACTAGATTATTGGGCTCCCAAACTCTTATATTGTTATATTGTAGATATGTAAAGTACCTTATTCAGTACTATAGATATATCTGTTTAATCTACATGAGTACTACCAGCACTACACTTGTGCTATAGTATGCAGTGTGTGGCACTAAGGTCGCTGTACTCGACACAACATGCATCTGATAACCGCGGGTTGTGTGGAGCCACAACGTTCCGCTTTGTTCAGTTTTCCATACCGAATGTGTTATAACTACATATCAGTTCTACTAGGTCTAAACCACCTACGCTATAGTATGCAGTGTGTGGCACTAAGGTCGCTGTACTCGACACAACATGCATCTGATAACCGCGGGTTGTGTGGAGCCACAACGTTCCGCTTTGTTCAGTTTTCCATACCGAATGTGTTGTAACTACATATCAGTTCTAGTAGGTCTAAATCACCCACGCTATGGTATGCAGTGTATGGCACTAAGGTCGCTGTACTCGATACAACATGCATCTGATAACCGCGGGTTGTGTGGAGCCACAACATTCCGTTTTGTTCAGTTTTCCATACCGAATGTGTTATAACTATATATCAGTTCTACTAGGTCTAAACCACCCACGCTATGGTATGCAGTGTGTGGCACTAAGGTCGCTGTACTCGATACAACATGCATCTGATAACCGCGGGTTGTGTGGAGCCACAACATTCCGTTTTGTTCAGTTTTCCATACCGAATGTGTTATAACTACATATCAGTTCTACTAGGTCTAAACCACCCACGCTATGGTATGCAGTGTGTGGCACTAAGGTCGCTGTACTCGATACAACATGCATCTGATAACCGCGGGTTGTGTGGAGCCACAACATTCCGTTTTGTTCAGTTTTCCATACCGAATGTGTTATAACTACATATCAGTTCTACTAGGTCTAAACCACCCACGCTATGGTATGCAGTGTGTGGCACTAAGGTCGCTGTACTCGATACAACATGCATCTGATAACCGCGGGTTGTGTGGAGCCACAACATTCCGTTTTGTTCAGTTTTTCCATACCGAATGTGTTATAACTACATATCAGTTCTACTAGGTCTAAACCACCCACGCTATGGTATGCAGTGTGTGGCACTAAGGTCGCTGTACTCGATACAACATGCATCTGATAACTGCGGGTTGTGTGGAGCCACAACGTTCCGCTTTGTTCAGTTTTCCATACCGAATGTGTTATAACTACATATCAGTTCTACTAGGTCTAAACCACCCACGCTATGGTATGCAGTGTGTGGCACTAAGGTCGCTGTACTCGATACAACATGCATCTGATAACTGCGGGTTGTGTGGAGCCACAACGTTCCGCTTTGTTCAGTTTTCCATACCGAATGTGTTATAACTACATATCAGTTCTACTAGGTCTAAACCACCCACGCTATGGTATGCAGTGTGTGGCACTAAGGTCGCTGTACTCGATACAACATGCATCTGATAACTGCGGGTTGTGTGGAGCCACAACATTCCGCTTTGTTCAGTTTTTCCATACCGAATGTGTTGTAACTACATATCAGTTCTACTAGGTCTACACCACCTACGCTATAGTATGCAGTGTGTGGCACTAAGGTCGCTGTACTCGACACAACATGCATCTGATAACCGCGGGTTGTGTGGAGCCACAACGTTCCGCTTTGTTCAATTTTCCATACCGAATGTGTTATAACTACATATCAGTTCTACTAGGTCTAAACCACCTACGCTATAGTATGCAGTGTGTGGCACTAAGGTCGCTGTACTCGATACAACATGCATCTGATAACCGCGGGTTGTGTGGAGCTACAATGTTCCGCTTTGTTCAGTTTTCCATACCGAATGTGTTGTAACTACATATCAGTTCTACTAGGTCTACACCACCTACGCTATAGTATGCAGTGTGTGGCACTAAGGTCGCTGTACTCGACACAACATGCATCTGATAACCGCGGGTTGTGTGGAGCCACAACGTTCCGCTTTGTTCAATTTTCCATACCGAATGTGTTATAACTACATATCAGTTCTACTAGGTCTAAACCACCCACGCTATGGTATGCAGTGTGTGGCACTAAGGTCGCTGTACTCGATACAACATGCATCTGATAACTGCGGGTTGTGTGGAGCCACAACGTTCCGCTTTGTTCAGTTTTCCATACCGAATGTGTTATAACTACATATCAGTTCTACTAGGTCTAAACCACCCACGCTATGGTATGCAGTGTGTGGCACTAAGGTCGCTGTACTCGATACAACATGCATCTGATAACTGCGGGTTGTGTGGAGCCACAACGTTCCGCTTTGTTCAGTTTTCCATACCGAATGTGTTATAACTACATATCAGTTCTACTAGGTCTAAACCACCCACGCTATGGTATGCAGTGTGTGGCACTAAGGTCGCTGTACTCGATACAACATGCATCTGATAACTGCGGGTTGTGTGGAGCCACAACATTCCGCTTTGTTCAGTTTTCCATACCGAATGTGTTGTAACTACATATCAGTTCTACTAGGTCTACACCACCTACGCTATAGTATGCAGTGTGTGGCACTAAGGTCGCTGTACTCGACACAACATGCATCTGATAACCGCGGGTTGTGTGGAGCCACAACGTTCCGCTTTGTTCAATTTTCCATACCGAATGTGTTATAACTACATATCAGTTCTACTAGGTCTAAACCACCTACGCTATAGTATGCAGTGTGTGGCACTAAGGTCGCTGTACTCGATACAACATGCATCTGATAACCGCGGGTTGTGTGGAGCTACAATGTTCCGCTTTGTTCAGTTTTCCATACCGAATGTGTTGTAACTACATATCAGTTCTACTAGGTCTACACCACCTACGCTATAGTATGCAGTGTGTGGCACTAAGGTCGCTGTACTCGACACAACATGCATCTGATAACCGCGGGTTGTGTGGAGCCACAACGTTCCGCTTTGTTCAATTTTCCATACCGAATGTGTTATAACTACATATCAGTTCTACTAGGTCTAAACCACCCACGCTATGGTATGCAGTGTGTGGCACTAAGGTCGCTGTACTCGATACAACATGCATCTGATAACCGCGGGTTGTGTGGAGCCACAACATTCCGTTTTGTTCAGTTTTCCATACCGAATGTGTTATAACTACATATCAGTTCTACTAGGTCTAAACCACCCACGCTATGGTATGCAGTGTGTGGCACTAAGGTCGCTGTACTCGATACAACATGCATCTGATAACTGCGGGTTGTGTGGAGCCACAATGTTCCGCTTTGTTCAGTTTTCCATACCGAATGTGTTATTTTGACGCCATGAATCAAACGCCAGGAGAGATATAAATCCCACTAATTCCCGACCGCTCGAAGAATGCTGCCGTTGAGCTCGGCTCTATTACCTTGCCCACACCCTACCGGACATAAATCTTTTCTTTATGGCGCAGTCGTTTCACTGAATCATGTTTTCGCACGCCCTCCTCCAACCCCTGCCCCTTCAAGTGCTATCGACACCGAATGTATTCACATAGAAGGACCTCCACAGTCTCCACGAGGGTAGCCTGTGTCTGTCTCTAATGCCACCACCACCATTCGCCTGGGACACTGCCAACACATTTGTGAATCGTAATCATCAATAATAACTTTATTATACTGTTATTAGCTTTAAATAGTTATGAGGGTTAATTCTCCGATTTACGATCAGAGGCATTGTGAACGTTGTAGCTCTGTAATTAAACCTCATTTTAAATTACGAATTAACCCTGTAGGATAATTCACCGTGACGTACAGCATACGAAATTAAGCAGCCAGATATATAGAGCTTATTTTAAAATTAGTTGTTCTTCTATACATTTCTGAGAATGGTTATATGTAAAACTATAATTTGCCATGACGCACAGCATACGAAATAAAGCAGCCAGGTAAATATAGATTATCTAAAAATAGTTGTTATTTTCTGTAAATTTCTGATAATGGTTTTATGTAAAACTCCATAAGATAATTTGCCGTGACATACAGCACGGAATAATGCTGCCAGGTACATTGAACTTAGGTAAAATAGTTATTTCTCTATTTATTACCGATAAATCAGTCATCATTATTATAATTTTAACATGTCATTGCCATATTGCAATAGATATTTTCACGGGATTTAGAAAGTACAGCACTTGTATATTTACTGTTCCTACGTGAGAAAGTTTCCAAACCATTACTTTTTTGACTTCTTACTTGACTTGGTATTACTTTCCTATACACCAGAACTGGTTCACTAACTGACTGGCCCATTGATTGACATAATTCATTACTTGCATCTCAGACAGAAATACTATACGTTGTTTAGAAATAATATGCCTGAGTTCATCTCTAGAGAAGTGTCAGAATGTACGTGTAGGACAAATTTTCTAATCTACTGAAAGGAAAAAACAAAACCAGACATGCACAATATTCCTTATAATGGAGTCACATAAGCTGCTAGAGCGTGAGGGCAATATAATGAACGTGTGAAAGTGTCTGCATTACTACAAAGAAAATCCCGTACTGATATTGACCGCGGTCGTTAAGCAATGGCGGGTTGTTAGGTTGTCACTCTGCCACTGCGTGAGATGGCACCCTGACGTGTTGGTAACACTGACAACACAGGAGCGTGACAGCTGCCAGCCAATCTCCTGTCAGCTGATATCATTTTAATAGAGCCTTGAATGGTGCCGACAACTCTTTCCCCATTGTTAAGGAAACATTGCCGGCTACCGGTGACCGGTGACCGGTGACGGTTGCGTGTCAGCGGTGACAGGACCGTGTGAACAACCACCTGTCACCGGTCCGTGTCTCGCACACCCCAGCGTGTGTTTATTCTGTTAATTATGTTGTCACAATCAAGAGCTATTATCAGGTGACAGTACCGCGCCCATGTGCCTTCAAGAATCCTGACTGAATTTTCCTTTCATCTATACACGTAACATATTATATAGGAAGGTTTCAATTTAGGCGTATTATCCTTCCTTTTGAAAATCTTAAAGTCAGGATATGTCAATAATATACCCTTTATCGTAAATCATTCTGGAATGATGAACTTCATTGACCGTATGTACCTGTAAGTAATGCACTGAGCATGAAAAGTGTAAAATTATTTAAATAAAGTCGTACTGTAGAATGGGAGATAGTGGGGCAAAACACTTTATCTTAAATATTCTTCTGTTGCTATAAAACATACATGCACTATTGTTTTGTTCAAACTATAAGCAACTAGCAGTTATCCTCGGCTGGAATTTCAATCTTGAAAAACTGGGACACCATGAGCATTTGTTTTTTATATTGCATTTCAGAAATTCAGTGATAAATAATAGTCATTGGAAGATATTCAAATATCTTGATCCATTTTATATTTCAGTTTTCAAGGTGGGGCCCTGAAGTGGAAAAATGGGACTGTTTTTTATAAGGCCCTCTGAAATTTTTCGAATTTCTCTCCGGCATTTCATAATATTCTATTGAATAGCTCCAACTATTTCAGTAACAATTGAACTATTCTAGGAACTATTCAGTGGGGAGAAATCCTAATCCTACAGAGAGACTACAGTGGAAGTCGTTAGCATTTCAATTAACACATTTTTGATGTAATTAATTACAGCATTTCACTATAATATATTAAAATCCCAATAAAAACAAATCCAGACAAAGAAAACATTCTGCAAGTATAACGCAAGTGTAACTGACTTATCAGATTAATAACAACAAACATTCCCAATCACTTGTTTAGACGTGTACATAAATGATTGTACTTGTTATTTTTGACTTTGTTAGGTGATTAAAAACAAATTTACTGTTTCATGATAAAGCCACAAATGAAGCTTTTAAGACCAATGGGGATTTTCGAAATAGGAATAGGAATATGTTAACCAGGGACGCTAAGTATGTGCATTAAAATATCATGTCAACCGGTCCATAAGTTTTTACGTGTTTGAGTAACATACACAGAGATACCATTCGATTTTTATACAGTACATATTATATATAAGTAAATATATTCTTAACATGTAATTCCACTTTACGTATATGAAGAACACTTAATCATACATACAGTAGCAATTAATGTTTTAGTTACAGTATCTGTAAAAACAATAAAGGAAGTAAAAAAATATAAAATTCAGAGCAACTGCGTGACTGTGTTTTTCATAACATTTGACATTTGAATAAAGGAGATAACGGTCTATCAGCTGGGATGTAGTGTTGTCGTACTCGTACACAACCTCGGCGAGGTGGGCTCGGGCTCGGGCACTTGTCATGTTAACAGAACAACCACGGCAGGCTGTGTATAATGAACACAGCATCAGGTAATACGTCTAGTGACTGACGTGAACCGATCACCTAACCGCCTACCGTAGGCGAGTATTAACGTATGGCAGTTATATATAAATATAGCAGTACAATCATTAAGAGCCAGTTGTAGTAAAATGTCATTAAGTTTATTACTATACGAACAATGCCTAACACAAGGTACCCAAAATGCCCTTATTTTTAAAGGTAGAATTATGGGAGATTATCATTATCAACACTTTGTGTTTTTCTTCATCATTAAAATATTCAAAAAGTGTATCCTTAAAAAACTAAAACGCGTCTAGGTACGTTTTAATTATATCTTTAAGATAAGGCATCTCTTATAACGCTACGATCGAGAATAAGATCGTAAAACTGCTTGAGGTTTAACATTGTTCTTATGGGAAACAGCTCAAGGTTATTTTACTACAATGTCAAATGTCCAAAATCCGGTTTTCCTTTCACGGTAATCCCTTGTTGGATTCAGCGATTCTTACTTCACTTTTGATTAATTAAAAACACAACTTTGCTGCTTCTGTAGGGACTCTAAGAACCTGATCTCACCAAGACAGCAATGCGTCGTTTATTGAAATCACCGATGTTAAACTGTTATTACGTTCTGGGTTAACTGGCATGGACAGATAACTAGATTTAACTCCAAGAACACAACTTACAGGCAAAGACCAGCTGGCCATGACCACTGGGGAAATTGACAAACGACAATTGACATGACACTTATCAGTCTAGATTTGCCTTCGTGCCCGGTGCAGCCACTGACGCAAGGCCACGGGCCGACAATTTGAACCGCCATAAACTATATAATAAAGCTAAGTGGCTTGTCCTAGTTGGTGCAATTGAGATAGTTGTGTACCGCAATCGCCGACAATCCTGTTGCCGACGTGAATTATCTCTACCGCAGTCCGCTTGGGGTCAACCTTTTTACAATTAATTTCACTTTGCCGCCACTGATTTCCTTAAAGGTTATCTTCCGCCCTTACGTGCCTAACTATGTTATTTTATGAAGTCTGTGACGAAATGGAGAAGCGTGTAATTAATTGAAATCGAGATTGGAGTATTGTCTGTTCAATACCAGAATCTTATGGTTTACCTATTTTTTTAAACCGTTTCTGTAAATAACGTGTTTTTAATTTGATATTAAAGTTTTTCAAAACTACGCTGGTACAGTATTGTATTTGTTCTCTTAGAATAGACTGTTACTTGATACTATAATTACTAGTCATACTAGATTCTCAACTGAATTAATTTTTAAAGCAATAAATTAAGTGATCCATGTTACGATAGAAAGCAAGTGATAAGAATAGAAGTTATTTTTATTACTACATCCAACTTGTACTTTTGCATCTACAGACTAGGCGTCAATGGATATTACACTTCTAAATTTTGTACCTATAAAATTATGAAGTCATCAGAATTTATTATGCACCCATAAATTGTACACATCACTGACGTATTATTGTTGTTTTGTACTAAGCGTAACAGTTTCCGAATTTAGAGTTCTCAGTAGACACTCAGTTTATTTATGTTATTTTATATCAGATGATATTTTGGTTTTATGGCTATCGTATAGTATACGTGAACCTTATGTAGCCTACATAACGTTGTAAACAATACGATAATATAAAAACTGATGATGGGCAACGCTTACTTGTCATAATAGTGACAATAATAACATAATTTTCTGAACCAGTAGAGTGATGGCATGTCGACGGTAGTCATGGCAACCGTATGACTAAAATCGTCTTCTCATTGCAGGGCCTCACTGATTTCCTGATTTTTGCATTTGGTACAGAAATACGGAATGGCAGTAATTGTGGATTTTTCCAAATATCACATAATATGCAAGCCTCCTCCTCCATACCATACTACCTTAGGAGGTTATCGCTGCCATATTAATGTAGTTTCCACGCTGGATTTTAGTATTTCTAATCAAGGAAGTTACTCCAGTTTACAGTTACATGAATAAAGGTTCCTCATCAACAACAATATCAGTAGGACTTTCAGCAGAGAAATACGAAAATCGACTTTGACGGAAAATCTGTTGTCGTCAGTCTGGTAGTAGTTTGAATATTTCTTTGATAAATCGTGGCTCTGAAATTGTTTAAACTGTGAAAAACGTAACTAAAACTATAACAAAAGTTGCAATTTGCATCTAGTATTATCATTTAATTTACATTTTTGTGTTGCCATTTAAATGTAATTGCACAGGAACAGTAAAAATGCATGTATAAGTATGACGAATTTTCTTTGTATGGTCTAATTTTAAGTGCCATAATTTTCCTTACACTACTTTGATGAATTTTGGCATGAAAATAAAAAAGGCTGCTGTTTTAAATTACACACACTGAATAAAGTTAAAATAATTTAAGACCTTTTACAGTTTGTTGAATTGTCTCCCACGTTTTTCAAACACCAATACATAGATATCTTCTCAAGTAGACAAAGCAGTTAATGTATAATAAATATAGCAAATATTATCCTTCTACTTTAAAGTCTCCTCTCTATTAATGCCTATAAAAAATATTTTGAAAGTTTTGGTAATTTTAGCTTATCACAATCATAAAAGACACCCTTCAAGTAAAAGTTGGGTAAATTTGGCATAAACTTCTAATAATATTCGTCCAAGGTTAAATAAAAGTGCCTAAATTGCAACGAATTGTTTTAAAGTGAAGCATTTCAGTAAAACTGCTCTATTTATAAAACAACTCTATTTATAAATAATTTATAAGAAAGGGATCCCAATAAACAAAATGAAAACTGTAGCATTTTTAAAACTTCCATTATTTCAATAAATACCCCTTTTCTGAAACGTGTATACATAAGGAACATAATTTGGACTTTAGTCCAAACGCAATGCAAATGAGTAGCGCGTTTAAACCCTGTAAATTATGAATGATTCAAATTGCTGTACGCAAATATTAGCATGCAAACATTTGATCCGTTTTACGTAACTCTTTATTTTGTAACCTTGAAATTACAAGGTTTCGATCTATGAGTTGTCTTGTAGTTACAAACCAAGGCTCATAGTTTCTCCTTTGTCTCATTAATTCAATAAGATAACATTCATTGGAATTCAATTTCCATATTTCAGCTTTAGATTTATGTTCATAATGTTAATATAGTAATAAATATACAATACTAAAGAGTTGCGTAAGCACCTCACTTGATATCCAACTTGCCTGTAGCATGCATCACTTCACCTGGACTCCTACACCGTGTATGTGTTCAGTATGCGTACGAAATGTATGTGGCACATTATCCACACGTCAGCCTGTCAGCAGGTCGTGCCTGGCTGATAGCAGCGGATTGAATTGACTTTATTAACAACTTGTCACTTAGTGCACAACATACCGGCACTAACCGTCATGCCGTCATATCCATACTCCATGCATGAAGCTGAACAGGAGCTTGTCATGTCATGCGTTCTTTGGTGATATGGTAATATGTCAGAATCAAATCACATCAATATTAATGCACTAATAAATTAACACGTTTTTTAAAATTGATTCAATTTTTCATTTCATTCTATCATTAACTTTAAATACATAATAAATCGATATACAAAGTTTTCTATGAGTATTTCCGGATACATAACTGTCAGAGATGCGGTAAATGTCTTCAATAACCTTATGAATTCATGTATGATATCAGGAGGGCCGATGGACGAGCGGTCTAAGGCGTTGAACTTTGGATTTGAGTTAGAGATAGTACAAGTTCAAATCGTGTCTGTGACCGTGCACTTTTTATTAGTACTATCGATCTTGTATTGTATCGACTCTTCTCCTTATTCTGTTTGGTAAGATACAAAAATTCTGATTGGACGAGTGGACAATTAGGATGAGCAGAATAAGGCTTAAAGAGGATAGGTTTCTCGTAGAAACATAAAAACAACAAGAATTTAAAATTCTATCCAGAGATTCTAATATCAGTGCACCTTTTTATACCTTTTTTACCGTTGCACAGCCCAGGGTAGGAACTAAAGGGCACCTCAGGGTAAAGATACGCGACTCTAAGTATTATTTTTATGTTTTCACTGATTCTCCCTTTCCTTATGGATAGCAAGGATAAAAGCAACTTTTTATGTTTTTTTAATTGCTTCTTACAGAAGAGGTGGTCCACATTTTGAACATGATAATGGTTAGAACTCCACTAATAATATCTAACGAGTAAATCTACTACGGTGAATGCTAATTTTCTTAGAAACACACAATTTTTTATTCACACTAAAAATTATATTCACTGTTTTTTAGTTTTACTCCAGCAATCGCGCTACAACCTGAGCAGAGATCAATAATTTTCTCTTCACATCTTTGTTAACCTCAGTACGTACATTGGAGTGCCCGAACGAAAGGCATTTTTAGATACTCATATCCCATGACATTTTTGATCAGGTCTGTTTATGGAAATCTATAGGTGCAGAATAAGAGGTAACGATATTGTGCATAGATAATGGATACATTTGGAGTCCCTTCTCCAGGGTGAAATGTTTGATGATGAACATTTATCGAAAAATTCATTAATTATATAGTATTGTTCTAATAATAATAATGATCAAAGCAACTCTCTCTTGATTAAAGAACTGAATGAAGGTACACGCCTCACAAAGCATAGACCCCGAAAACTTCCCAGTTTACTTAATTATCACATATTTCAAATAGCCACGTAGTGAAACATGAAACATGACGTAGTGAAAATGCTTAAATAAATATTATAATTTATGTTCTGGAATCATGGTCGACGGTATTATTTAGGATCTCTTCAGACGAACACGACTCCACAGTTAAAACCGAAAACTAATAAATGTTTAAATACTAGTCCACCTGTAATTATTCCACTCCCCGTAAATGCAGAAAATAGTATTTAAAAAGATTGTTCCGTAAATTTGCCATAGTAATGGAAAAACCCCAGTTATACTATGTTTGTAGTTGGAGGCTTACAAGGTCCCAAACCTCTCTTGTGCCAGTCAGCTCTCTTATAGGTGAAAACATAACAACTGAGTGGTGTTTTCCCAGGGAAAGTGCTTCTCCCCTAAATGATCACTTGCATAGTCTCAGTGCCACATCCATAAAACTGCCAGTGAACTTTGACAAGTAAGATTTACCTGAGTGATAATCGCGTTTACTGTTAGTTAAGGAGATAGCACATACGTCTTTCGCTCTCAACACATTTCCAGAAACCGTTCGCTTCACTGTGGTTTGTTCATTCATGTTCAGAGTAAACGGTTACCTATATAATATGCGATAGAATTTGGCTTACCTATGAATGTAATTTTTACCAGGGCTGTTTAGGGCAGGATCTCTTAACACAATGCCTCGAACTGTTCGAAGCTCCGCTCCAATAGCTCATGCCCTCTTTCCATAGACAATTCCTGAAATAAACGCTTCGAGGTTAACATAGACATTTATGCAACGACTATCGTCTTTTAGACATTATTAATGGAATTCTAAACATATCCACGTTCAAAGTTTCGAACACCTCTTCTGTAAGAACCAATTTACAGAACATCAAGAGTTTCTTTCAATATTGCTGTTGAAAATGAGTCCGTAAGGAAGCGAAGGATCTATGGAAAAAAATCACATTTTTATGGAGAATGTTATACGGACTTTCAGCGAGCAAATAATTGCCAAGAAACGGAATACCTAACAATGTATAGAAAAATTCTTTGTACATAAGTGGCAACTGTGTGTGAAACAATACCGAACAATACCACCACTCAATCAATTTAATTTGTTTGGTGTAAACCAGTGGAGGAGCAGTGAAGAAGGGTACGTGAAGAAGGTTGCGTGGTGTAGAGGAAGCGATGACGAGAGGTGAGAGTAATCACAGGACGGTAAACACAAATATTGTGACGCGGCGCACGGACACGGGCCGGGACTGTGACGGTAAACAACAGTTGTTTTCTCAACTACCGGGTTTGCTTAGCAAATGAACGTTCCAAGAAAACCGAACGGTTTGTGTTTTGTTTTCTGTTATCACGGCGCGGTGCGGCGCTGGACTGTGCGGGGGTGGGGCGGGGGAGCGCTAACTGGTGGTTTGTTACGTGCACGTTACACGTTATACGAGCGGCCGCTTGTAGTTAAGTTGTTAGCTACAAAAACAACAGCGACTCTACAGTATGTACAAGCACACTCAATCGCCTGTGTGGTTTACACTTAACTTTCAGTTCCAAATGGGAAAAACTTTACACTACAGCCCAGTACTTTTGTTATATAAATATACTGTTATGTTAATATTATTGAAATTATGAGTAAAAATAAAAATATTTTATAATTAACTACCAGGCTATATAGAATGTTTATATTTCTTCGACCATCGTTTGTCTTCCACATCATATATACACATATATATACACATCGTATATTAAGAACAACCTTCCTTCCATTCAATGTAATCATCAAAATTGATGTATTTCCAATACAAAATAAAATACTTGTATATATTCTTTAAAGGGAAAATTTTAGAAATATTCATGAACCGAATTTTAAAAGTATTATAAATAGTTTGAAAATTATGAACAGTTTATAACATTTTTAGTTCCATTTTCATAAACGAAACTGTTGGAATGTGTAATGTCACCAACTTTTCGATTCCGGTCAATTTTTGCAAAATATCTAAAAAAATCCATTGCAATGTGCTGTGTAAAATCCCAGGACTATTTCGCTTGTTTTGCATACCTTAGTAATACAACACATTATTTTCAACCAATTTAAAATATTTAGATGAAATAAATTAAATTATACATTAATAACACTTATTCTTACTTATTTTTAAAATATGTTTTGCTCAAAATAAAATGGCGAAAAAACATTTTTGTCATATTATTTAAGAGACGTTCTTACAGAAAATTGTAAGCTCCACAGTAATTTTATCTATTTATTAACTCCATACATAAGTGACATTTATAATTTTTTAACTTTATGTGGTTTTTTAAGAATTGAAAATGTATTTAAGATTATTAAAATAAAGCTAAATGAGAGCAACATTAAATAAAAGCACTAAAATAACATTAATATAAATATTAGTATAATAGTAATATTAACAACGCAATACTACTAGGTTATACAACAATGCAATCCTCACTAATCAATAACCTGCGTAGTTATTTGTCATTAACAGCTGATTTACATAAAATAGACGTATAGCAAGTTATAACGCTGCCGATTATTTATTCTATAGCATTTGTAAAATACTGTATACAGTTTAGTTCACAATTTCGTTAGAAAGGTTGATTCTTTGTGATCACTTTGGTATAGTGCAAGCGTATATTTTATATTTTTACACATATTTTTTGAACAGATGTTGGATTTTACGCAGATATCTTTGGCGAACATATGTACGGACTTAGGGACCAAAAGGGTTGCCACGCCTAAAGGGTTTACACTGCGGTATTAGGTCAAAGGTCAAACTCCCGTTGGGTCAGTTCTGCTGATTGTTTAGAGCTTAATAATGTGCAGTGAGGCATTTATACAAAGTTCAGTATGGCTACTGCAAAACGCAAAATTGCTGTTTTTGCGTTTGCGTTGTCAATCTCGCAAAGTAAGATAAGTATGCAAGTTCTTAATTTTGGTACTCAAATAGCATCCTTCATGAGTAGAAAACCAACGTTTGGCTTTAAATAGAATCCGTTTACTGCCAAACGCCAGGATAATTTTAAATATGATTACATAAGGTAATGCCTGGTTAAGACTTCTGTAAAAGACGCTTCATTTATTTAGATAAAAGTCGTGAAAGGTTTCTGTGGTATCTAAAAATAGCACGGGAAGGCTGTTAAAAGGACCCAAATGGGTTCGACGTTGTAACGGTTTCCAGGAGAAGGAAGTAAAATACAGACCACCAGCTAAGAGCCAAGGACCTCCTTCACGATTGAGTGGCCGCAGGACAACACACACCCATCAGACAAACACAAGGTGAGCGGAAGCCAGGGTTAATCCTGCGTCAATTAGTAAGCCTAGAGCCGGGTACCGCAAGGCGCCGGGTGGGCTACTTGGGCGTGACCATTTGCATTGAATGGACGAGTCCAACACCTAACAAACTATTGTCACCGATCACCTGACGTATTGTACTTGTCCAACAAAGCGAGGCTAACAAAGGACGAGGGCTAAGCCAGCCATTGTCAGTGACAGGGGATAATACAGTGACAAATACTGCTCGGCCTACACGCGTCTTGGCCACGGGATCTGACAGATGATTGAGACGTTGGAAGTGGAGGCTTGAGCTCGAGTTGGCACTTTCAAAATAAAGAAACTTCAGAAACGCTTTGGGTTTCTTCTTAGAAGCTTTTAACCCACAAACACAGTTGAAACAAAAGGGATTTATTTTTAACTTTTAAACTGTAATATTATTAACACCTCATTTAGTTTTTATATAAATAAACACACCAATACCCTAAAACTATATAAGGATGCTCGCAAGCTCATCAGAATTCTCTCGAACATCCATATACTATGTCGATAAATAATAACCATTCAAGATTATACCTGAAATTTAAAGATCGTATTTTTAGATGAAAATGAAATGAAATTAAAAATGCCTTTATATGAGTTGGAGTTAAGGCTGTGGGAATAAGTCATGTTTAGTAAAAATTCGATTTATATTAATATATTTACTTATGCGTTGTCAGTATGGTAACGTAATAAGTAAATTTTTAACTAAACAGAACTTTAAGTACGATTCTTACTTCTAAAATGCTGATGTTGATGGATCTAATTCTAAAACATACAGTCCTCTTGTTTCGGCCTTTTTCGAACAGTAGTCACAAACCTAAAAGGTGGTAACACGAATGTGTCTGTTCCGAATGTTTTACAATGCCAAAGTGAAAATGGGTCAGAGATCTGAAGCCCTAGATGGGAGATCTTTCTATAAGTTACGTTGTAATAATGATTGTTACAGTACTTTATATGATTCCAGTAGCTGTAAACCATTCTGACAATATCAATAAGGTCTCTGACCTTAGAGCGTCTGGACAGTCCTCGAATAAATGACATAAGTAGAAGGCGATTTGAAGTTAGTAATTCACGTCACCTGTGGCTACTGAATATTAATATACTTCTACACTTGTTGCAAAGCAACAATAACCATAATTTTTGGCTAAAATATCAAATTTTTTTATTACATGACCAGAATTGAAATGCTAATTATTACGTTGCTAGACATAAAATCGTTTTCATAAATGTAGATGTAATGAATATTTAAGTAAATACCGGCATTACAAATATTCCCATATACAATTGTTATGCATATTTTAAGGCTTTTTGGAAAGTCGAATTTCAATATTTTGAGACTAACTTCTGTCAGAAACACGTAAAGAACTTCACAGGCCGTTAAGAGACCTGATTGTACGAATATGAAAAATTTACTTAAAATGTTTTTGGGAATCCAAAAATCGCTACCTTATTAATTTGGCGAAAAAGCTTTCCAAAAAGTCTATAGTGAAGGGTATTTAGGAGAGTAATAACAGGCAGAAATACAGTATGCATTTAGCGTTATATAGTAGTAGAAAGTCGTCAAATAAGGAAGTACGTAAATTTCTCTCTATGTTAATCTTTTCTAAGGAAGAGGGAATTCTTGTTATGCCAAACGCATTTTCAATTCATTTCATAAAGTTTTAAGGAAACATTTATTTAAAATATATTTTACAAAAACTTATTTACATTCCCAGGAATCGAATGTGTGGCCTGTAGGTCGGAAAGGTGCATTCTTAGCTCTAGGTTAGGGTAAAGGTAAATCAACCAAGACAATTTTTTTTCTTACAATTAGGCTGATTTATATATTTTTCCTTCCATAGAAGCTACTGTTGAGGCTTTACCCCAACAAATGTTTGCCTTTGAGGGATGATAGGCAAAGGTGAAAATATCTCCTGAAAGTATACAAAATGAATTTCAAGGAACGCAATTTGCCATAGAAGACTGACGGCAAATTTAAGTGATGTGGAATTATGAACAACAATAAAGCTTATTCTGAGCTTAGGATATAGATGAGCTTATATGAGTAAAAATTAAACCGTTTGTCTTTCACTTCAAAATGGAAAGGGACATTTCAATGATGTCGAAAAGTATTTGTAGAATTGAGCTGCAATTAGGACTGTATTAACGCATAGCGCTCTTAAAGTTGTTTACTATATTTAACATCACTGGCTCGCTCAGTTAGTTCAGCTACTATTTTTAATGCCCACAGAATTGCTTATAGGTTACATTCACTGTACAATAAATGCCACAGTCTTGGCCCTGAATCCCACATTGATGCCATCACCACTAAAGCCTCTCGTAATCTGGGATTTCTGATCAGAACTTCAAGAAGCGGACTGAGTGTTGCAGCTATGAAGTTTATCTTTACTGCCCTGGTGAGGTCAGTGCTTGAATATGGCAGCGTTGTCTGGTCGCCCTATCAGGTTGGTCATATCCAGCAGCTCCAAAGTGTCCAGGATCGCTTCTTGCGGGTGGTTGGAGTCAAATGTGGATTTGAATGCAGAACTGTGCCATTGGAGGATTTGGGGATTTCCTTGGGTTTGAACTCGCTTGTGAAGCGTAGACAACTTTTAGATGTGGTTTTTCTCCATAAACTAATTAACGGAGACGTGAATTGTCCAGAACTGCTCAGGCGGATCGACTTCCGAGTGCCTCATCAGACCAGGTCCCTTCACACTTTCTGCCGTCGTGTCTACTCAACCAATTATGTACATCACAGCACTATCCCGAGACTTCACAGACTTGGAAACCTCGTCTCCTCCCAGCATGACTTTTTCAGTGATAGTGTTATGCACCTGAAAAAAACATTTTCTTTTGTTGTAGACATTGACACCTGGCTCATAGTAATATGTGTATATATTTATTTCTTTCTATTTTTTCCTCTACTCTTTTCTACATGCATACATTTGATTCTTTTTTTCCCCTTTTATTGTAATAAATTATTCCTTTGTAGTATATGTGTAAGTGCAGATGGATGTATAATTGATTGTATAATTACTGTTACTATTTATTATTGTTGCTATGCTATTATTGTTATTTTCTATATAGTCTATTTTATATGTTATTGTTATGTTGTAGCAATTTATTTTGGCATTGTTAATAATTTATAATGTGGATCATTTTCATTAGCTTATTGTTGGATATAAGAATATCTTATTGTTTTTTCCATGTACTAATGGTGTTACCGTAAATAAATAAATAAATAAATATGTGGTAGTGGACTAGATGTTTCCTATAAATCTTTCATCATTCACACTTTGAAGCTTGTGGAGTTGGAATCAGAGGATTATACAGTTAAATTTTACAGTCTGAAAGCATCGAACGCGCCAAATTATCGGGTTATGCGGTTACTGAGTTTCGCCTCGAGCCAAAGTAGGCTGTTAACGCTAAAATGTAGTTTGTATCTTGTTTGACCACTTGACATTGATTATGAACACAAAAAATACAAAATTCTTCATAAGTTTGGGTGGTCAAGAATTTAAAAAAGTTTTAAGTCATTTTAGGGATGCTTAGAGGAATTTCCACTACAGTTCGTCGAGATAGCGACAATCATTACTACTAAGTGGATTATAATAGTTACTAGAGGATCGTGTGGTTTCAAATAGGCTATCCAATCTCCATCCATGTTAAGTGTGGAAGTAGGAGAATTAAGCAAAATTAAGCGTTGAATGTATCACTGCAGAAAACATCCCAAAGTCTCTCTTGTTGCCTGATTCAACTTATCCCGTCAATTCTGAAGACCCTGCTTCAACTCCTCAAGCGAGAGATCTTCAGCGAATGCCTCACCATTAACTAAAATTTTCTCTACCCCAAAATCCACGTCTCGAGGGTATTGCTATCAAAACACACCATAGCAACCAAGGCCACACGACGAACTTTGTGATATTTTGTCTCCAACATCCAAACACCGTCAAACTCCGCTCATAAAGGAAGGAACCTCTTAAACCGCTTTAACTGCTTAAACTCTGGAAAAACATCGCAATTGGCAAAAAGCCTCACACTGTTGAACACCTTGGCGACATTTAAGTGAGCAAAGTAAAACTGACCACGTTTCCGCAAAGATAACAACCAACACTGTGATGTTCTCAGCACAGCCATCATCGGAGCAACTCTGGCGTAATAAGATTGCTTACATCCGCTTCCTGAAGGCGCTGAGCCAAGATCGAACAGATATGCCTGACAAACACGGACGGGGTGCTGATGACACTAATGAATGAAAATACTACTGCACTATCCGATATGTTGATGTTTGACACTGAATCTTAATTAACAGCGGCTAATTGCGGAAATTGTTCTCACCTTCGGCTATTCTCATCAGTTTTATTCTGTTTCTAAATACTGTTTGCTACTCTCCGCATGGGTTCTTTCATGCCGGCCGCGGCCCCCAGATAGTGGTAAATTAATGTAACAATTTATTGTTTACAAAGAGTTAACTAACTCTTACTTTAATAAAGTACGAGTTGTAAATTTTAGTAGAGAGTTGTCCTTTGCGGTTGAGATGAGGTTTTATGTGTAGTCATGGATGTGGTAAGAATGGTTAAGATGCGGCTTGCAACTGAAGAAAATGAGATAATTAATTTCATATGTTAACCTATGCTGAAATGTAAGTTTAAGGTGTTGGAGGGAAACCTGTAAGTTACTCAATCAATTAATCTAAACTTTTAGTTTCGTTAACACTAATGTAAACAGTTTGGTGTAACTAATTATGATATTTTGCAATTAAAAAACTATTATGTATATATGTTTGCTTGTACTTGTAATGTGTTGCCTATAACAAAATTATTTTATTTTACTCAATCAGATTTGCTATAGTCAGTCAAACATTAAGACTATTTGTAAGGTAGTAAAAAAACTTTATATTTTGATTGAATGTTTGACATGCATTTTATTCGGAAATAATATTATTTTTAAAGTGGGTAAAAATATCATTTTGTAAATTTTATATTTTCACAAATATCCAAGGGCGTAACTAACGTGTAGTAAACTTTCTATGTACATAACACTAAATTTACTCCAATATTTAAGTTTAACGAACGAATAAGGAGTTTTGGCGCCCCTAGTTTTCTCAATATTCCAAGCAACCCCTCCAACAGTCTTGTAGTCTGATGTTTTAACTTCCACACCTTTGCAACACCTTTGCGTTCCATTAAGTGAATAAATTATTCTGATTCTTCACACCTGAAAGGTATTCAGTTACCCCGCACCCTCCTGTAATATTTATTCCCACTTTACTCAGTCGTGGTTCCACCCAAGCTAAAGCTTCAGCATCATCCGAGAACATCGAAACTGTGTTCTTTGAAGCTTATCATAACCAATGACTTGGAATGCTCATATACTTTTGAACCTTTAGGATACATCCCGCATGCAGTTGTCTGTTATATTATGAGTGCAATATATTTTTTATTATTACAGGTTGTTTTTATTCACCATAAAAAGTGGATCAAGGGCAACATGTATTCTCTTGAGACGCGTAGTCTTCTGTGTGTCAGAGAAGTTTTGATCCAAATCGCAAGCATCATTGATCTGTTTTCAGTCATATTGAACTCAGACAGCCTCTTATAGAAGTTGCTGTGCCAGAAAGTAGGGGCATATTTAGTTACGGTATTAAACTCAGTTGCAAATGGATAGTCTGAGATCCAATTGTGTCTAGATCAGAAAGTGTACATTATATGATATGAATCAAAGTGGCCGTATGAACAGAAATAGAAGTATTCGGAAGCGAAGAAACGCCAGAGTCGGAATGGAACAAGCGGAATTTGTTCAGTATATGTTTAGTATCCAATATATCGTAGAGGTGCCCTGTAGGCAGAAGGAGAAGTGATCGGAAAGACAGCTTCATATACCTGAGTACAGTTGATATTATAATTTAAAATTTTAGAATATGTGAAAAAGTTCACAGTTCAAAAGACACAACCGCTCCTGTAGATAGTTATAAACTCCAAGCTCAATAGTTCTGGCATGTACCATACATGTGAACAATTTCAGAAGTCTTAACTAATTTGTTGGGCAACTTATTAACATTTTGTTGGTTAACAAAACGTTGGGCTCCTGTCTTTATAAATGATCTCAACTGTTTTGCGTACTCCATAGATTTCTTCCACCTGCATTTGTTTTCTGGACGGAATCCAAGTGATGTTCTCCGCAGGGCGGTCACGTGATGTCGAGATATTAACTAGGGTCCCATCAACAGCTTTACTATTATCGTGTGAAAACTTCCTTATATGGGATTAATCAAAATTTTGAAACGGATATCTAATTTTTTTAGAGGGTGAAGAAAGAGTTCTTGGTTTCCAGTTCTAAAAAAGAGGTTTATTAATGTTTGAAATAAAAAGCGTTGAGTATACCTGTAGCACTATTATAAAACTATTTTGTTTTATATTACAGGTTGATCTATCATTAATATTTTCTGTAAAGAAGATTTTTTAATGTATAAAACCGGCCATTTGTTTTAAAGAAGATCCAATTCCTAAAAATTTAGTTCCTGAGACGAACCCACTATCCGCCTAAGATCGTTGTCAAGCCGGTGAATTTCCTAACTCCAACTCCAGCAGTAGAGCAACCAATAAACTTAGCCACTAAAGCACCCCCAGCAAATTGATTTGCTGTTCTGGACATGTCTACATATTTACAAACCTTGGTCATGAATGGGCCTTGACTAAGCGAGGTAATGGCGGGCCATGCAAGAAACGTGCTACGCCGTGTGTGATCTGTATGTGCGGGACAATGGCCGTCTTGCCGACACCTGGGGAATAACAACTCTCGCCTATTGTCGACTTAAGGCGGCCATCTTTTGTACTTAACTCGGTTCATCGCGCCAACTCTACCGCTCCCGAGATTAGAACCCTAGAGCAGTGGTCGGTCTCGACCGCTTCGGGATAATCCTCTTGGGAGCCGACCTCTTCATCCTCCCTGAACTGAAGCAGCGGGTCGTCTTTGTGAAACCCGACATCGGCCCACAGTGGGAGGACTGGGAAGGAAGGATGTGCCGCCTATTCAACGGATTTTATCCTAGTAGTCAGTGAAAACAATAATTTTCTACCAATGTTTTATTTTTGGGACGAAACCTATCTAAGCAAAGGTTTCACCATCAGGCAACGCCATGACAGCCACTTGGTAGATGTTCTTTTCTATTGACAGTGTTGGAAGAAATACAGTTTATATAAAAAAATACAAAAGGAGCATTGGAAGTTTACAGGCAAATGGTATCCTTCCATTTTGTTACATGATAAGCTACTTTATTAATCGTAGAATCTCTAACACTGTCCATAAAGGCGTTAAAATATTATGAGAAATGGTTCTTTTTAGTAACTGCTAGTTTTGAATAGTTTCCAATTAATTGCTCTAAGAGTCTTCCAGGTATATTTTACACTGATCTTATTATAAAACATTAGTTTCAAAGCGGAGTCATGAGTATTTCACATGTTTATTACTCCACCTTGGTATGTAAGCATTGGCCTAATGCAACATACTCTCTTTTCTTACACCTGAGGAAGAGGTTGGATTTCAATCCTTGAAACGTAGTATTTTACATTTAGCAATATGTAACGATGGAAAATGTCCAAAGTCCTATTATCCTATTCGATTACCCCAGTCTATGAATTTTAAACAAAGTTTCTCACAATTTTCTACCGTCAGTCGTATACAGCTGGGTGGTCATTGCCGTAATACTGTACTTTTACGAGAGTAGGAAATTGGCATTTATCTAATTTTCCGAGGAGAAAACAGGATGCGTGTCTTGGCACGACTCATAAATACGGCCTGGGCTCGCAAAATTGAGTTCTTTAACAATTAATAGCCGTGTTTGGACTTTAATTAATTTTCACTTTGATCGTTTACGGTAATAAATGGGTGAAATGCGATACGATCGAAGGATGTAATTGCCGCGAGAGTGCAGGTGCGTGGCGTCTGATAGCTGATAGTGGCCGGCCGAGAATCAATTAACCG
Source organism: Homalodisca vitripennis (assembly GCF_021130785.1). Classification (NCBI taxonomy): domain Eukaryota; kingdom Metazoa; phylum Arthropoda; class Insecta; order Hemiptera; family Cicadellidae; genus Homalodisca; species Homalodisca vitripennis. Next base: position 56,478,925 of record NC_060211.1, on the reverse strand, counting down.
AGGCGCAATCAGCAGCGGCTGCCCGACGCGACGCTGCGCGACGTCCACGGACAGGAGCCAGAGGCGCTAATCTGCTCCTGTCTCACCACATCCGCCTCGTTATTTGTCACAGTTCTCATTAAAATTACGCATTCGAGCAGTGAGTTATAACGGGTGTGAGCTGGCTCTATAACAGATGGACTGTACAACTTGTGCGATCCACCTCGACTATTGATTACTGTCTAGGCGCTAGACGATTTGTAAGGAATCGGTGCATCTGGTTTGAAAACATGTAAAAAATTGAGATTTGATCTCATATATAGGATATGTTTGTTCATGTTACATTGATAAGGGTGAAAATATCTGTAGAAGAAGAATCATTAATTTCAGAAAAAAGACAAAAATTAAATGACATGTATCTCTTTAGGTCATTTAATTTGAGTCAAAAATACTACGTATGATTTATACTTATTATAAAATTTAACTTTAAAGCATTATTCCGAATTTACATAACTTTATTATTTAGTGTTGTCTATCGAGTAAATTGATATTGGCTATACTGAAAACGCCGGTTCTCTTCGCTCACTTCCTAAGCCTTCGAACTATTGAAGAGGGTTTGTGTCTCTTCGGTTTATTATTATTTTACTGAGATCTCTTGTCCATGCAGTAACGGAAGATTAGAGGAGATGAGAAACTGAGTTCAGTATTCCCCGTATCTTGAAACTGGCTGTACATTTAGAATCATCTTGTCGCAACAACCGAATCAGAACCGAATTCAGAGGAAAGTTGGGAAACTTATAATAAGTAACAAGATAGTACTAACACCACGTGGGGTAACAGGCTTCGCTGCGCTTGTATGAAGAAGTCTATTGATCATGTAATCACGTAAATCTCTTAATCTGATAAGCGTTAAGGTCCTAGAATTTATAATGTTAGAAGGGTAACATAGGGTGATTGATACATTGATCAAAATCTTTTTTTTTCTTAACAATTATTTTTAGGATTAGGCATCAATCGATATTTCGCCATTTTCAAAGTTGTAGTTGACTTTTTCTGAATGAGGGCATTGGAAAATCATCTGAGATAATGTTACAACCATTCTCTAAAGGGCACTTGGCATTTAAAATATCTAAAAATGAAAAAGAGAGAAAGAACAATTTCAAGAAGTTGTTTTATACGGTTTGTAATTAGTATTGAATTACGACTATTAACTCAGTACTCAGTAGTATTGTCAGTAATTATTAGCTTATTATAACCCTCAGTGTACGATGTAATAGATTCATTAATTCAGTCACAATTCTGAAAGTTTCCATTTTAATATTTTATAGAACCAATTACTAAGAGCATGTAAACAGCTTAGCTACATGAAATAGACTTGTCCCTGCCGTTCATTAGTGAACATGTGACATGTGATTGCAACACGCGCATCTGATCACATGACTGGTCGCCTAATCATTCATATGACATAGCTGTCACTGCCACACCTTCAGCTTCGATCCTGCCATGTATACAAGACCAATTCTTGAATATGCGTAATGAGTAAAGTCTATTTTGAATCTTAAGCTGTTCAGATAATATAGATATAAACTTCAGTTATTTTCTTGATATATTCAAATTTTCATTACTCACGTTTTCATTCAAAGACACGTTTTTTTTTTAAATTTTGCTCTATTTCCTCAAAATATTCTCTAAAATAATTAAGTATTATTGTTTCATAAAATATTTGTTTCTTAAAATATTTACTTGTGTATTTCAATAATTAACTTTGTCTCTAACACTTTTATTTCTTAATAATAAAATATATACTGTTTGTGAACAATAACATTTTAGTATTTTGATAATACAGTAAAGGAAACACATAAACATCAAGACATTATTTAATCTTTTTAATTTTTAATATAATAACTAAAGTAGGACTACACTTCATATAACCATGTAAATGATTATTTTATAAGAATTTTATCCATTCATGAATCATACTCATCAAAATGGATAATTGTAAATTCATAATTAAAAAAAATTACGTACCCTTACGTCCCACAACTTACCTACATTTTCCAGTCTCAGGAATAATGAATCCTTTGAGGGATTGAGTAATTATTCACAGTTTTTCAAATCCTATAAAACATTTTCTGCTTGTAAATTTAACATTTTTATGCATTGCTATATCCAAAGCACTTATTATTTTATCCTTTGGATTTTATGATTTAGGCATGTTAACGGTACTCCTAACATTCGATTACATACCATATGCTATCCCTTTCTGTGATAATTCAAGACGATTAGATGCTCATTACATCTAGAATTAAAGGTTTATAAATTCTTTTATAAAAGTATGTGTAAGGGAGTGTCAGATATAATAATATATTGGACGTATTATACTTCAATGCTTAGAGCTATAACGCATCATAGGACTCCTAATTAAACCACACATATGCTACTATAGTGTCAATTTTCGTAATATATTACGACGAGAGTTACAAATTACATAAAATGTATATTTGTAATCCCAGAGTTAACAACCTGAAATGAACATTAAAATGTATAAATTTTCTATAGTATTTTTCGTTTAGGCGTTACAATTAATTATGTAATATTATTTAGTTGCGCATGTTGAGACAGGCACAGAAACTTCTAATATCAAAACAACACACCCATTGACTCAGTGTTGTTATTATTGATGACGCTGACATATTGAGGAAACTCTAGTGAACAAGATGACACTAGAAGTGTCACTGTGGACATTCGGTGTCTGCCATTTCCCCAGGTTACATTCAAAGAGCTATTTTTTGTCAGAGCAATGGAGTGACAGGAGACAGGGCGGCCAACAATGGACTGCGAGGTCACCGTGACAGCTCAGCTGTTGTCGTGACTATTGGCCGATAACAGGTAGTGACACGGACCGGTGACATCACCAGTCGTGACATATCAGCATTGTACATCAGCTCACCACACGCGGTTCTCACATCCTCATTACACCTGACTCACACCTTGCACATTTACCTTTAGTGTCACATTAGTGTTTATCACATCATAAACATCCCAATAATACGAGTATTATAAATGCAAAAGTGACCTTTTTGTTTTCACGTATAAACTGTTCAACCGATTGTCCTAAAATTTTATCTTAAGGTCTCTGGGATGAATATAGGCTTATTTTTATTTAGAAAATCCCTCCGAACTCCACCTCACTGGCTTTAAAATGGTGTAAAATCCCATCTTGGTCTCTAAAGTTGTGAAATATTATTTAGAACAGCATGTTAAATGTAATCAACCTTTCTGTGTAAACTTATCGTTGCTTATTATTTTCTCAATTTGTTTACATTTACAGTGAGGAAATTCTCTAAGCAGGATTTGTTAGTTTACACGTCATCTTTGATTTAAGTGATTAGAAAACTCATATACCTTAATATGTTCAAAAATATAATACCTGTATGGTCAGCATTTTACTCCAAAGCTTCTCTTTGACGCAGCCGGCAAGAACTATGCTAGATGAAAGTTCACTGGACTATGCTTTTGAACTAATGTTCCAATTCAAGCTCTAAATGTTCTAAAATATTATAAATATTTTTCAGTTTTTAAAGAAACAAACACGTAAATAGTAAATACTAATACATTTTAATATTCTTTTAACTGTGCATTATTAGCAAATATTAAGTATTAGATTTAAAAGACAATGTTAGTATATAACTTTTACTATAAATTTTAAAATTGATATAAAACCCATCTTACTTCTTTTTTACAAAAGTACGCTTCTCTGGTCTGTGACATATACATTTCCTGTATCGGAAATGAAGACTAAATGAACTATGAATAGGCCATTTGTATTATATACGTAGAGCAAAATTTTGCAAGCTTGCGCAGGGTGTCCGAGCCAACTTTAGAGCTAACGCTTTCAGTATAGTGAGTGGTCAGCCCTCGATCAAAGTACATTCTAAGGAACTTAGTGGATTCACTTTTCTTCCAGAAGAACGTCATCTACCATTAATGTGGGTAGAACTTTTTCCTCTCGTTGCTGACGAAGGAAAAAATTAAAGACGTTTGACTGTACGTTTCAAATTGATTCTAGAGAAATGCGCAATGCAAGTTCCAAATAAATTACGTTACCTCGAGATCGTGTTTCGATTTTTATCTAATGCAGAAAATCGTGTCGTCAGCATATTGAATCACTTTTCCATTCTGGACTGATAAGTTCAACCTGTTGCCGTAATTTAGGATAAAAGACTGGTCCTAATATTGATCTTTGACGGACACCATAAGGCATTTTGACCCTGTCTGACAAAGCACCCGCATTCTGCACGCACTACTCTCTGTCTTTCAAATAGGTGTCAGTCATGCGGCAGGTCGCGTATAACACTTGTCTACAACTAACTGGTGCAACAACGTCACGTGATGCACACAATCAAAAGCTTTCGAGAGGTCGAGGTATTATGAAGGAGATCCGTTACGGCATCGGTTGTCAACTTGATTTTCCTAATCCCAAACTGTTCAGGACACAGTATTTTGTGAAATTGTTTCAATTGATTGACAAAAGCGTTTTAAGATTTACCAAAAGCAGAGAGGATAGATCCGTCGTTTGTCCGTTTTGTTTTCCCTTGTAAAGGGAGAGGATATCTTATTTCATCAGGCACAGTTAAAGCTTTGACACTTAAACCTAGGAACCAAACCTAGGCTTAAGGTGACATCTGATGGCCGGGCAGGCGGACTGTTTGTAAAGACAGGATAGCTCAACAGTCAACCATCCAAGCAGCAGCCACGCTTGATTTTGATTGACTCGGTTATCTTACGATTACCGCCGTACCCGCTACACCGCGCCATTGGCAATATGGCCACATGAGCTTCGTTGATGTTTTTGACGAATTCCCGAGATGTACAAGCCAGTAGATCAATGTTTTGCTGACGGTATTTTCTAGTTTGCTAACTCAAAATTAGATCCTTACGTTACGTGATGCTGCATTGCCAATGGCGCAGTGTAGCGGGCACAGCGGTTATCGCGAGATAACCGAATCAAGCAACGTCGAGCGTGGCTGATGCTTGGATGGGTGACCGCTGAGCGATCCTGTCCTTACAAACAGCTCGCCTGCCCGGCCATTGGTGGTGGTTCGGAAGTCACCTTTTAAGCCGTTGGTCCCTAGGTTAAGTGTTAGAGAGGGCTTCTTAGCCCTAACTTCGCCTGGTAAAATAAGACATTACTTTACTTTACATTTCTTATACAGCAGATGTGTTTGGTTTAAAGAATCCCTTGTCAAAACATACAGTCACTGTTGTATGAACTATTATATACTGCTCAAAAAAGATTTATAAATAAATTTAATTTAAGGCAATAATAATAATACAATGTATTTCATTCAGGTAGTGATGATGTCAACGTCAATAACATGTCTGACCCTAGTTCGACAGCTACTGACGTCACTCATACACAAGTTAGAAGACATTGTGAAGTATTCGAAGATATGGCAAAGAAGTTGACTAACACGATCTCTTTTCGTTCAGAAGCGATATATTTAAACATACAAATAAATAGTTTTAGCGAAAGTGTATCCCTTGTTATATTTGTTGTGACACATTTGTTTTAAGGCTTAATCCTGAAACACGAACAAAGTTAACCTTGTTCAATTCGAAACTAAGCATATATTTCGTAATTAAAAATCAATTTAAATATATGTAATGGTAGCACATTCACCCGACAAGTGAGAGATCCGGGTTCGACTCCCGGCGGAGCAAGTACTTTTTGCGATTCAATGTTTATTGAAATTATATATATATAATTATATATATATTTATTCATACTACCTGTTGCCCGCGGCTTCGCACGCAATTTTTAAAAACAAAGTCCATAGTCTATTTAGTTAAAACGCTAAGGTGTAATATAATGTCCCCTATGATATTTTTCAAATGTACGTAGGCATACGATCAATTACGTTCTATTTCAGTGATCACGGTTACGCAATGAGGGGTGGAGGGACAAACTCTCATATCAAGTTTTGCGCCTACAGGATCATTTATGGTTCAAATGAATGATATTTCCGATGCCACAGCTAAGTTTGCCTTGTTGCCAATAGTTCCTTAAGTTTTGAAACTTTTTTGCAAATGAGTCTTCATTACGCAATTTTTAGGAAAAAGCTAATTTTGATTTATGTTATGAAATACCCGAGGTAAAAATGTTGCCTGAATGTGAATGGCCGCCATTTTGAATAGTTTTTGGTTAAGACTGGTTAAAGAACTCGACCACGCTATGTGTCAATACTATCTCTGTACCACGTTTGGTGTGAATATACAGTATTTAAAACTACGGTAGTTATTGTATTCACAACCAGTCCCGCAATGTCGTCTACTATACTAGTTTGTACGCCCGCCATCTGGAAATCGCATGATATAACAAAACACGCAAGAACATACATTATCGTAAGTGACCTTCTATTCTAAAAGTCAGAGTTCTGCAATCTGAGATACCTGACTATATTGTAAGTTACTTGAGAACTCTAAAACACTTTTTGTTTTGAACTATAATGCATAATAAATTATATATCATTTCTACATTTCCAAACATTGAATTGCCGTCATTTGAAACTTTAAAAGATGCCGTAAAAATTAAAAAACCAAATTAGTTTATAATTACCTAATATATTAAAAATGTATTGTCTTGGGTTTATGTTTTTCGATGAGTCGAGTTAAAATTGTTGCTTGAGTATGAATGGCCGCCATCTTGAAACGTGTAATTGTTTAAGACTAGCTAACGAGATCATACATTCTATGTGCAATTACTGCCTTTGTACCAATATAAAACTGGATTTAAAAGAATTATAGCAATTATCGTATTTACACGTTGGCATTACATTCATAAGCATGTAAATAGATTATATATATATATATATATATATATATATATATATATATATATATATAATATATGTGTGTGTGTTTATTTTACAGATTATGGTAATTATGGATTTTGGGCGCTATGATTGAAGGAAATGCAAAAACATCCTCAAGAAATTTTGTCATGAAGACGATTGGAATAAGAAAACTTAAATGAAATCCACTAAAAATCGTTAAATATAAAATTTAAGTATTTTGAGTTTCTGATTTCCTGTAAGAATATTAATTTGAGTTTTTTAAAATTTTCTAAAGTTAAACAAAAACCAAACAATAATAATGCACAACTAACGATTTTAATTTAGACACTGCCATTAAAAAATACACAAAAGTACAGAATTAGAGCTAAACTAAACTTAATATAATAATAGACTTAATATAATATATTAGTAATGAAAATATTCTCAAGACAGTGTTATTAAGAATAATATTAAACAAAAATTGAAACAATTAAAGCTCTGTTTTAATTTATATAATTAAACTAATTAGCCTGAAATGTATCGCAGTGACAATAGCATTGACCTATTGATTTAATTCGATAATCCGTTTAAAGTGTTCATTTATCAGCGAAACTCCATAATGAGCAAATAATTTATAACAGTTTTAAACAGAACGGTCTTAATTCATTATAAATTTATGAGTAGCTCTTGAGTGTGTGCAATAAAGACGGCGTTGATATATCGATTACTCAAATACTTATATAGGATTACGACACTTATTAGTTTTAGCTTACGGTTAAGAGTAAGCATTAGTTAACTTTAGTACCAGAAGAATTCTTACGCACGAACGAATTAGTCAGGATAACATTAATGAGTTTGGGCCGGACATGTATGTACCGGTGATTTACAACCAAGGATGACAATGTAGAGTTGTTTAACTGCTGTAGCCTAGATCAACAGCCGGTGCACTGTCACTAAATATAATCTCACATCACTGACTGAATTTTGCAGCGTAACAGCTGTTCGTGACCGTCACTCGTTGTATGTGTTAGTTAGGATAGGATTGATTAGTTTTGGTCGGACATGTATGTACCGGTGATTTACAACCAAGGATGACAATGTAGAGTTGTGTAACTGCTGTAGCCTAGATCAACAGCCGGTGCACTGTCACTGAATATAATCTCACATCACTGACTGAATGTTGCAGTGTAACAGCTGTTCGTGACCGTCACTCGTTGTATGTGTTAGTTAGGATAGGATTGATTAGTTTGAGGCAGACATGTATGTACCGGTGATTTACAACCAAGGATGACAATGTAGAGTTGTGTAACTGCTGTAGCCTAGATCAACAGCCGGTGCACTGTCACTGAATATAATCTCACATCACTGACTGAATGTTGCAGCGTAACAGCTGTTCGTGACCGTCACTCGTTGTATGTGTTAGTTAGGATAGGATTGATTAGTTTGAGGCAGACATGTATGTACCGGTGATTTACAACCAAGGATGACAATGTAGAGTTGTGTAACTGCTGTAGCCTAGATCAACAGCCGGTGCACTGTAACTGAATATAATCTCACATCACTGACTGAATGTTGCAGCGTAACAGCTGTTCGTGACCGTCACTCGTTGTATGTGTTAGTTAGGATAGGATTGATTAGTTTGAGGCAGACATGTATGTACCGGTGATTTACAACCAAGGATGACAATGTAGAGTTGTGTAACTGCTGTAGCCTAGATCAACAGCCGGTGCACTGTAACTGAATATAATCTCACATCACTGACTGAATGTTGCAGCGTAACAGCTGTTCGTGACCGTCACTCGTTGTATGTGTTAGTTAGGATAGGATTGATTAGTTTGGGTCGGACATGTATGTACCGGTGATTTACAACCAAGGATGACAATGTAGAGTTGTGTAACTGCTGTAGCCTAGATCAACAGCCGGTGCACTGTAACTGAATATAATCTCACATCACTGACTGAATGTTGCAGCGTAACAGCTGTTCGTGACCGTCACTCGTTGTATGTGTTAGTTAGGATAGGATTGATTAGTTTGAGGCAGACATGTATGTACCGGTGATTTACAACCAAGGATGACAATGTAGAGTTGTGTAACTGCTGTAGCCTAGATCAACAGCCGGTGCACTGTCACTAAATATAATCTCACACCACTGACTGAATGTTCCAGCGTAGCAGCTGTTCGTGACCGTCACTCGTTGTATGTGTTAGTTAGGATAGGATTGATTAGTTTGAGGCAGACATGTATGTACCGGTGATTTACAACCAAGGATGACAATGTAGTGTTGTGTAACTGCTGTAGCCTATATCAACAGCCGGTGCACTGTCACTAAATATAATCTCAACACCACTGACTGAATGTTGCCAGCGTAACAGCTGTTCGTGACCGTCACTCGTTGTATGTGTTAGTTAGGATAGGATTGGTTAGTTTGGGCTGGACATGTATGTACCAGTGATTTACAACCAAGGAATGACAATGTAGTGTTGTGTAACTGCTGTAGCCTAGATCAACGGTTGGTGCACTGTAACTGAATATAATCTCACATCACTGACTGAATGTTGCAGCGTAACAGCTGTTCGTGACCGTCACTCGTTGTATGTGTTAGTTAGGATAGGATTGGTTAGTTTGGGCCAGACATGTAGTATGTACCAGTGATTTACAACCAAGAATGACAATGTAGTGTTGTGTAACTGCTGTAGCCTAGATCAACAGTTGGTGCACTGTAACTGAATATAATCTCACATCACTGACTGAATGTTGCAGCGTAACAGCTGTTCACGACCGTCACTCGTTGTATGTGTTAGTTAGGATAGGATTGGTTAGTTTGAGGCAGACATGTATGTACCGGTGATTTACAACCAAGAATGACAATGTAGAGTTGTGTAACTGCTGTAGCCTATATCAACGGTTGGTGCACTGTCACTGAAATATAATCTCACATCACCACTGACTGAATGTTCCAGCGTAACAGCTGTTCGTGACCGTCACTCGTTGTATGTGTTAGTTAGGATAGGATTGGTTAGTTTGGGCCGGACATGTATGTACCGGTGATTTACAACCAAGAATGACAATGTAGAGTTGTGTAACTGCTGTAGCCTAGATAAACAGCCGGTTGGTGCACTGTCACTAAATATAATCTCACACCACTGACTGAATGTTCCAGCGTAACAGCTGTTCGTGACCGTCACTCGTTGTATGTGTTAGTTAGGATATGATTGGTTAGTTTGGGCCGGACATGTATGTACCAGTGATTTACAACCAAGGATGACAATGTAGAGTTGTGTAACTGCTGTAGCCTAGATCAACGGTTGGTGCACTGTAACTGAATATAATCTCACATCACTGACTGAATGTTGCAGCGTAACAGCTGTTCGTGACCGTCACTCGTTGTATGTGTTAGTTAGGATAGGATTGATTAGTTTGGGCCGGACATGTATGTACCAGTGATTTACAACCAAGGATGACAATGTAGAGTTGTGTAACTGCTGTAGCCTAGATCAACGGTTGGTGCACTGTAACTGAATATAATCTCACATCACTGACTGAATGTTGCAGCGTAACAGCTGTTCGTGACCGTCACTCGTTGTATGTGTTAGTTAGGATAGGATTGATTAGTTTGGGTCGGACATGTATGTACCAGTGATTTACAACCAAGGATGACAATGTAGAGTTGTGTAACTGCTGTAGCCTAGATCAACGGTTGGTGCACTGTAACTGAATATAATCTCACATCACTGGCTGAATGTTGAAGCGTACCTGCTTTTCATGACCGTATCTTGTTCTACGTGTTAGTTAGGATAGGATTGATTAGTTTGAGGCAGACATGTATGTACCGGTGATTTACAACCAAGGATGACAATGTAGAGTTGTGTAACTGCTGTAGCCTAGATCAACGGCTTGTGCACCGTCACTGAATATAATCTAACATCACTGACTGAATGTTGCAGCGTAACAGCTGTTTTTGCCATGACTCTTCTTGAGGGCCATTTACTACCTTATATTGCAACTTTGAAGTCATGAGGTAATTCCATTTCGGTAACACCACTCGGCTAATCGTTACAAGTGCTTAGAAGGTGTTATGATGTTCCAAATATTTATACTTTAAACTATTAGATTTGTTGTTTTTATAAGAAAAGTGTCCTTGTGATTTCCAACAAATTTATGACAGTTGACCATAAAATAAACTAAAAATTACATTCAGAAGGGTCTTATGTCATGTTTTTTTATTTGTGATGCAGAGGACGATTGTTATTGCTTTACAAGTTTTAATTATTTTATTCTAAACTAAAAAGAACGAGGTAATAATATTTTTGTTGTTTTATTATATCTTTTTAGAAACATAAAACGTGTGATTTGGTCCTTAATGCTCTATTCAGGAACGTCCTGGCTCTGCATTTATTTTGTTAAATTTAAAAATAATCTACGGTATGACTGAAATAAGCTTAATTTAAAATTACATTATGTTTATTAAAGACCTGAGTCGTTGTCCGTGTGTGTAACTCTGGATAGAACATTCCCAGAAACTTATAATGTGGTCTAAGGAAGAACTCTATTGGTTTTGGGGTTAAATAAAGGGCAGTCCGACAATCTCCAATTTCATCTAAGGAAGAACCATATTGGTTTTAGTGTTGAAAAATAAAGGGGCTGCTCGTCCGTCTCGTTTGACCGTCTGTGTGATAACTCTGGATAGAACATTCCCAGAAACTTCAAATTTGGTTTAAGGAAGAACCCTATTGGTTTTGGGGTTAAATAAAGGGCAGTCCGACAATCTCCAATTTCGTCTAAGGAAGAACCATATTGGTTTTAGTGTTGAAAAATAAAGGGGCTGCTCGTCCGTCTCTCTGTCCGTCTATGGGATAACACTGGATAGAACATTCCCAGAAACTTTAAAATGTGGTCTAAGGAAGAACCCTATTGGTTTTAGTGTTAAATAAAGGGGCTGCTCAGTCCGTCTCCAATTTCGTCTAAGGAAGAACCATATTGGAACATTCCCAGACATGTTGAAAAATAAAGGTCTCGTCCGTCTCTCTGTCCGTCTATGGGGTTAAATAAATCTGGATAGAACATTCCGAAACTTAAAATGTGGTCTAAGGAAGAACCCTATTGGTTTTAGTGTTGAAAAATAAAGGGACTGCTCGTCCGTCTCTCTGTCCGTCTATGGGGTAACTCTGGATAGAACATTCCCAGACACTTTAAATTTGGTCTAAGGAAGAACCCAATTGGTTTTGGGATTGAAAATAAAAGGGGCAGTCCGTCCCTTTCCTTGACTCGTTCGTTAAGTTTTGTGCATCTTTTAACACTACACCGTGTCGGTTTTTTGAAAACGTATTTGTACCGTCTGGTATTACACAAAAAAGATTACAAGTAAATAAATAAATATTTTATTTCACAATTAATGCAACTACAATATCTTACATAGTGCTAACCAGCGCAATAAAAAATTATAAATATATTTAATTGCAGAATTGTGTAAATTATCGACTCCCGCAAAACTGTCTGCATTACTCAGTGCTGAAACCAAGCCTTCCATGAAATGAATCAATAAGAAAAAATTTACATTTGTTAACGTTGGTTTATAACTTACGTAGTTCTTTATACAACCATAAGATAGGTTACTGATAATGAGAAGGTTTGAGCAAGGACGTACAGGAAAAACATTTGGAGGGGGTTAAGACAAAATTGGGGGGAAATGTTAAAAATTATTTTTGGAATTTGCAAATTTAAAAAGTAAAATAGAGATTTATTACGTTTTTTTAATAAGATTGATTAATACGTTGTATTTACGATTGATACTTTTAATTGTAGAAACACTGCTTTAGTAGTCTGTGCAGAATTTATAATTGGAGTTAAAGTTTCATGTAGTAATATAATTACTAATAAAGGTGATTTTATCGTCTGAAAAACACAGTAAACAGTACAAAAAATCACTGTGAAAAATTATGATATATAAATGAGTTTAAAAAATAAAAATTTTCATGACTTCTGAGCCATGGTATCCAGTACTTTCTCTGGAAAAACTGATTTTTCCCATAGTGGAAAGACAGAAAGGCAAATTCAGTCAACCACTCATTCCCCATTTTGTTCCTTAAACAGTTCTTGGCCCGTTTCAATGTTGAGAACGATCTTTCAGCAGTACACGTCGACACAGGAAGTGTCTCTAATACTTTTAATAAACGAAATTTATTTGTTAAAAACTTTTTGTCACACCTGTCGAGACTCTCTGTAAATAGAGCTCGTAAAGACGTCAGAAATAACATAAATAATAAATAGAGGTGAGTATAAAATGAGTTTAAATGATTTGGTAATAAACTTGAAGTAAGAGCCATTATATTAATACTGAATTATTTAAATAATAATAATCGTTTACTAAAAAGTAATTGAAAAAACTTAAAATTTGGTGGAATGGGCCGGACTCCTTGGGCCCCCTCGCTGATTTCGTCTTTGCATTGAGCAAAGCTGGAGACAGGCTTGAGCAGTTTGTAGGTTTAAATGTTAGTACTTCACTTTGATGCAGTTCAGATTCTAATAACAGTAATACGCAAATACATTATTAATTGCGACAGACAAACGTTGTAAAACATAAATTATTACATTTAAGTGTTGTGTATTTCAATATAAAATAATGTATGGTTTATGTGTTGAATATAATGATATAATTATTATGAATTTCACAATATTAATTTTAAAATATATCCAATAAAATAAAGAGTGCATGAGTTGCTGAAATACAGAACTAATAATAAAATAAAGCCACAATGAAAAATGTCTAACATACTCGTACCTATCTAGATTTTGTAATCTTAAAACCTTTGTCTACCAAACGTAAATTTTGTTATCTCACAAATTGATTAAACTAAACGACGTTTCTAATATAACTTGAGAACGAAAATATTTCAATATAAATCTATTCTCTTGGCTGTACAGTGCGGACCTAAATTGCATTTGTATTTTGTAAGTGTGTAAGTGTGCATTGTGACATTGATCGAGTGGTGTACAACAATAGCATAAGAGGTCCTAAGTTAGATAACAAATACTCACAGTTTGATTGACAGGTTCTGTAAACATTCACAAACTGTGAAGTCCTAGTGCCACATAGGGTACCTACTGTTACTAAATGTTCATTTTAAGGTAATTTCATATTATTACCTATTGACTATTAGCACATTATGAAAGCTATGTTTGTTTCAACAGTAATTTTAAGGTTAATTTCTTTTTGAAATGTTAGATGTTAAATCAACCGTAACTGTAATGTTAGAACATCATACCTATGAGCGGTAAAGAACCTTCACCAAAGCGGTAAATTCATAAATAAAACTTCTACCATACATTTCAATCTCATCTTATAACTGTATCATATTACCGTTAGACAATAGTCAGCGGGGAGTACGTCAATAGAATACCAAAGATAAAATAAATAGTGAAGTTTTCCATTGTAGTGACAATAGAGCCAACTTGTTGGGTTTTACCCGCAGTTCTTTATTGTGACTCACTTCCCGGCCATGTAATCCCTCAGCTAAACTGTTGGCTGTAATACAACAACTGTGAGAGCTTTGACATATTGTGATGCCCGGTTAACACTTTCATTAGCCACATTGGTCAGCAGGGCTGTACGTAAGCCGGGAGCTTATCTGGATTGGGGTTGTCCATTATGTACATGTCGGAGAATGGAGGGTGACAAAATCTCGTGAAACCCACGTGTGGAGGGATCTCGGTGTCTCACATTGTGACCTTTCGTAAGTGACCAGTGAATTGTGTAATGTTGTACGACCTATAGGCTTTTATTAGATAAGTAAAATATTTTGTGTTAAATAGGATTTTATTTATTAAAATTTGTACGGCATCTTACAAATATCAATAATGCACACATTTCCAACTCATTCAAAACACTATTAAAACTGTAGTAAGCTAAATAAAAAAATTACATGTTTTTCAAAGCTTAAAAATAAAATGTTGTACTTTCATTGGTCATTGGTGCAGTTCCTTTTATTACATATATAATACGTGTAATACTTTTATTACATATATAAGAATTTTAATAGCTATGTTGTGTACTTCTAACATAACAATTAATTACAGTAAATAAAAACTGAGAATATATTAAGGCGTATTAGAAATATTTTACTGATAACTTAAAGAACAATCATTCTTTAAGATAACGTACTTTTTCTATTCTATAAAGAAAACAGATATATAGGTAACTAAAATTAATGTAACCATACATTACTGTAATACCGACATCATTAACTTTCACCCTAGTAAAAATAATTCTTTCGTCAATTTGAGAAACACGAAATTTACTCCGTGACTCAAGTTGTCAGGACTTCCCGGAAGAGGTAGTGTGTCAACGCTATATGCCACTGCCAGATAGCGCTCAGCCACCAATGTGTTGTGCTACTGATAAATTGACTCACAACAGTAGAAAGTTAGTCGATGTTATAACAAATCACAGGGAGCTCCAGCCGGTTCGGCTGTGGTGATGGCGGTCAGTTGACAGTGACACTGCCAGATAGCGCCCAGCTACCGGTGAGTTGTGCTGCTGATAAATTGACTCACAACAGTGGATAGTTACGTCGATGTTATAACAAATCACAGGGAGCTCCAGCCAGTCCTGCTGTGGTGATGGCGGTTGGTTGACTGGATGCCACGTGACACTGCCAGATAGCGCCTGACTACCGGAGAGTTGTGCTACTGATAAATTAACTCACAACAGTGGACAGTTACTTCGATGTTATAACAAATCACAGGGAGCTCCAGCCAGTCCAGCTGTGGTGATGGCGGTCGGTTGACTGGATGTCACGTGACACTGCCAGATAGCGCCTGACTACCGGTGTGTTGTGCTACTGATAAATTAACTCACAACAGTGAACAGTTACGTCGATGTTATAACAAATCACAGGGAGCTCCAGCCAGTCCTGCTGTGGTGATGGCGGTCGGTTGACTGGATGTCACGTGACACTGCCAGATAGCGCCTGACTACCGGTGTGTTGTGCTACTGATAAATTAACTCACAACAGTGAACAGTTACGTCGATGCTATAACAAATCACAGGGAGCTCCAGCCAGTCCTGCTGTGGTGATGGCGGTCGGTTGACTGGATGTCACGTGACACTGCCAGATAGCGCCTGACTACCGGTGTGTTGTGCTACTGATAAATTAACTCACAACAGTGAACAGTTACGTCGATGTTATAACAAATCACAGGGAGCTCCAGCCAGTCCTGCTGTGGTGATGGCGGTCGGTTGACTGGACGTCATGTTTTTTTATGACAAACGATCCAACGACGCTTTAATTTCATGACAAAGACCACACAAAAGAGTTGAAGGCTGTCATTCAACGTGATGTTATCGAAATTATATCAAATGACAGCGTGATGTGCGCGCGGCCTGACAGCTGTCATGTGTGCAGTGGGCCACCGTCTCACACGGTGACAGCCCAACAAAATACTTGCACCCTCACACGTACAAGTGCTGACTTTGACACATCGGTTGTTGCTTTTTTTACTTCGTTTAACTTTAGCATCTTATGTTATTTATTCAGTAAATATCAATAACATATCTTTAGTCACTAACAATAATAATATAAGAAGTAGCCTTCCTATATCTTGTTGGAAAATTCAAGTATTTATTAATAAATCCTTACAGTTTGTTCTGATCAAACCTGCATACAATTAAACATAAAATACAATTTTGTGTATGGTCAGTGCTCATAAATGTTTACTTTTTAAAATTTTTGGACCTCATCCATTAATTCCCTACCACAACTCTATTTTTAAAGATTTGGTTAATTCACCACCGATGAAAATTATACGCAGTATAACGTAGTATTTCGTTTTGTTTTGTTATCTGTTCGGTAACTGATGAACGGGGCTCCTGCCTTCTCGTATTTTAACGCATTAAGTCATTGCTTTTCAGTCTGAAAGCACATAAGCAGTCATAACTTATTGTAGGAACGGTAATAATTAATTATTTCTCGGTTTGTAAATAATCCTTATTATAGCTCATAGAGGAAAATTTCATTCAATTACTATTTTTAGAAAGACAATTTTGTTACGAACAGTAAACAATTTTATTTAATTTGTTATGAAGTCAATATATGTTATTTTATACTTACTTGTTGTCTTTACTTAAGTCACAATACATAACAATATAATTAAACCAATGCTGGCGACTGGGCCCGCTTAACTGTTGACGCTGAATCAGAGCAGCCTCCTCCCCTTCTTCCACGGTGACATGACTGAGATATAGTGTGTCCGCTGTACCTCCTCATTGGATCTTTGACAGGAGGCGACCGTACCTCCAACCTGCAAGCGCAAAGTCATTTTACAACAAAGTACAATACGAGCATCCTGATCTTCTTGTCCCAAGAGAAAACAACATTTTGCCAATGAAGAAACGGGTTCGGGGGTAAAAATGAAGTGGTAGTCAATAAACGGGAAAGATCCCAGTATCTCAACGTTATTCTGCTCTTCCCCATGGTCAATGGAAAATCACATGAAACAAATAAGGAGCATGTTACATTATGAGGTGTACCATTCGTTAAACAAATTGGACAATACACCACGCAGTGAAAGAGAGAACTTATAAATCCAAAAGAAATAGACAATTCATTAAGGTTGTATACGCAATAAAAATAGGCCAACCAGATAGTATGGTTTTATGATAAAATTTATTCAGAAGTTGTCTTGCATGAAATCTATACACATGTGTAGATGCGGATGGAAACTCGGAAAAATAGTACCTAAGCAGTGTTTAGGATCAAACTCCGTTCCTATATTTGATAAATAATATATGACTCGTAGTTATGGTGCGGAGGTTTGATTAATGCTAATATTGAGTTTAGCTCCATTTCACATATTGAGTGTACAATTGAGTGCATCTGATGAGACAATGAGAACACCTATTAATCTGTAGATCAATTTGTAACACACTGGATACCTGCTGGGCATTCTGGATACGCCTCTTTTGTAAGCTAGATGTCTCTTTTGTCGGAACGATACAGAGTTCTTTTTCAACGTCTTCGTCACCGACTTGTTTATTTCTTCAGACGGACGTGGACTCCAATTCTACGAGTCAAGTCTCTTACAGAGTCAGATTTCAGAAGCTGCATTAAGCGGGAGGTGAAACGGAGCGAAACTCAACAATCGCATGAAAACTCGAAGGGTTGTTTACGTAATAATATGCATATATAGAATGGGGCATCAAAATTATGTATAATAACAAAATAACACAGATATCAGTGATTACTTCATCCTAATGCCATCTCACATGAAACACAGTTACTGTCATTATATTGAGCCACTACCGCTTACAGTTGATTAGTTTATAATATTAATAATCTTTAAGTAGTTGAGGATTAAAATAAATAAAATACAATTAACATCTTTCACTCTTTTCACATTTCAAATTAAATTTTGCGCAACGCAAAAACACAAGTCCCATTCAGGTCTACCAAAGATAAAAATAAATCCTGAAGTCTGTAGAGCTGTGTCTAGCGAGCACTGCAGTGGTGACTAGAGTAATTAATTGTGACCGGAGACAAACTTGTCAATGAACCAACTCACATTCAGCACGTCGCGTCGCGTCGCGGCCACGGTACAGAATGTGACTACCCTGGCGGCTCCGGGACATGCCATTAGCTGTTCGGAATTGCAAATGTCCCATTGAGCTATGCCATTGCCAACGTTCGGCAGGCTCGACCCGAAATAACTGCCACACAAACAACGGGCAATTTATAAATTTCTTTCTTCGTTTGCCCCGAATCCAGATTTATGGCGCAGCATTAGAGTCAGAAGCTCGTTTTCAAGCCTCGTTGATTCTTTCCTTTCCCAGTCGTTTATTCGATTTCTCGGGTAGGTTTTTTACAGAGGCGGCCTGCGACTCGGACCGGACACCGGACACTCGGTCTCCGGTAATTTGTGACCTTACACATGTCCGGCTGATAAATAGCCCGCTTTGTGGCCGGTCTATGTACCTGACAACTCCGGCCATTCGTTACCCGCCTGCCCCACATTGTGCGCTCTGGAGTTATCCACACCTCGACAGACAGTGTCCAGTGCTATCCACGGTATAAGGTATCCAGTCCTTATGTGACCTTACACATGTCCGGCTGATAAATAGCCCGCTTTGTGGCCGGTCTATGTACCTGACAACTCCGGCCATTCGTTACCCGCCTGCCCCACATTGTGCGCTCTGGAGTTATCCACACCTCGACAGACAGTGTCCAGTGTTATCCACGGTACACGGTATCCAGTCCTTCTGTGACCTTACACATGTCCGGCTGATAAATAGCCCGCTTTGTGGCCGGTCTGTGTACCTGACAACTCCGGCCATTCGTTACCCGCCTGCCCCACATTGTGCGCTCTGGAGTTATCCACACCTCGACAGACAGTGTCCAGTGTTATCCACGGTACACGGTATCCAGTCCTTCTGTGACCTTACACATGTCCGGCTGATAAATAGCCCGCTTTGTGGCGTTGTGCCTGCCCCACATTGTGCGCTCTGTCTGTGTACACGGTACACACCAACACACATGCCAGGTCTGTGTACCCCCATTCGTTACCTGCCTGCCCCACATTGTGCGCTCTGGAGTTATCCACACCTCGACAGACAGTGTCCAGTGCTATCCACGGTATAAGGTATCCAGTCCTTCTGTGACCTTACACATGTCCGGCTGATAAATAGCTCGCTTTGTGGCCGGTCTGTGTACCTGACAACTCCGGTCATTCGTTACCCGCCTGCCCCACATTGTGCGCTCTGGAGTTATCCACACCTCGACAGACAGTGTCCAGTGCTATCCACGGTATAAGATATCCAGTCCTTCTGTGACCTTACACATGTCCGGCTGATAAATAGCCCGCTTTGTGGCCGGTCTGTGTACCTGACAACTCCGGCCATTCGTTACCCGCCTGCCCCACATTGTGCGCTCCGGAGTTATCCACACCTCGACAGGTAGTGTCCAGTGTTATCCACGGTACACGGTATCCAGTCCTTCTGTGACCTTACACATGTCCGGCTGATAAATAGCCCGCTTTGTGGCCGGTCTGTGTACCTGACAACTCCGGCCATTCGTGTTCACTCTTGTTTATGATTAAAATATACTAATGCAGAATGTACGACCAAGAACTAAAAATTAAAATTGTACGATTAAAAGATAACTAAGTATAACAGACAACGTGCTGAGTTTGGATGTATATATTGTACATTCTACTAGCAGCATGAAAGAGCACCGCCTAATTATGCATATACAGTCTAAATTCAGTAATAATAATTAATCACGTATGCTAATTGAAATAACTACAAGACATGTATAGATATGAAATAACTACGAGGTATGTTTTGGATAAATACTGAGATCCAAGACAAAAACGGGACGAGCCAGAACAGTGCGCAAGAAACATATTTCATAACCAAATAAAAAAATCTATAAATAAATTTCTGAAACCGTACTATTACAAATCTGTTGCAGTTCTTACACTTGGGCATAATGATCATGCTATAATTATCGTCAAAGTCGGCAAAGTTTCCCAATGCTTCCAACCAAGTGATGTAGTTAACTTACGAATCCTACGTTGGCAAATTATCAGACCTTCCATGCCATTTTGAGAGTGGTTAAACATTGTTGTTGACATGGAATATCTATCCCCAATAATGCTTGAACACTGCGCTAACTGAACAAGAATATTGTTTGTAAATTAATACGTAATGAATGGGGCGACTATTGCGACTATTAAGAAGCGTAAGAAGTATTTTATTTCAAATTGGAACCATGTATTCTATACCTTTATGCACTTTGAATTGAAATATCAGAAAAAATAACACAAATAATTGCTAAATAAAGGTTTAAGAAAATATTGATTACAGATTTTAGAATTATTTGCTGTGTAAAACAAAATAAATATTCGTAAATAAATTGTAACTGAGATTTTAATTAAATAAGGATAAATTAGAGCTAACCATTATTATTCCGGAAGCTCCATTAAAACTTTTCGCCTTCTCTCAGCAGGAAAGTTGCAGTTTGATAGAGTCCAAGTTTTAGCTGTTGATTAATATAAACTACAGCTTGTACAGTAAGTCAAAAAGGTTACCCTTAATAATACTGGTTTGAATTAAAATAATATATACCTTCGTGTTATGCTATTTGTGTTTTATAATCATGTGTTTATCTTTCCTGAAGTTTACTATGTGAGCTATTTCTTGGAATGAACCATCCATCACTGAATATTACACATGTAATATTTAGGTAATTACGTAAAAGTAACATATGTAAACTTGCCTTACACTAACTTGAAGTATGCGGCCACATGAATTGTCAATGTTACTAAACGTAGTGTGGTGGTGAGGTTACGGCTTCCAGTCCCTGGGTGCTTAATAAAAAGTAGCAAATGGCTTGCGACCATTATCAGTATAAATCTTTAGTGTGATCAAATAGAATGCCATTAGCGTAGATAAACGTACTTAAAAAAAGTGAAGTCCTGCAAGAATATAACGAACTAGAAATGAGTAGCAGATTCTGCACTGTGGACTAAGAACGTAGAGATGCAGGGGAGGTTGTGAAGGATTGACTGAGAAAAGTAAATTCATTTGTTCCTGCCACATTTGGTTTGATGGCTGATCGGATAATTTAATTAATAATGTTCAATAGCTGTTCAAATTAGATTTTTCTCCAATTACAGTTTATATTAAAACATTGTATTACGAAAAAAGTGTACTTAACGTCTATTAACAATAAGCATTTTGAATTTTAAACAGGGTTATTACGTAGTAGTGATACAGATCGAGGTTTACAGTATAGTTATTACAAGTTGTGCGGAATGTTTTATAAATATTAGGAAGATCTTTAAAGGTTTTGCAGTAGATAACATATTCAAGCTGTATAACTGTTCTTTGGGTCATTTCGAAGTAAAAGTTATTACTTACTGTCCAATTACAGAAATGATGAATCTAGTTTCTATACATCACAAGCCCACTAAAGTTGGTAATACATAATTTATATAATTGAATTATTGAATCTTAGCAACAGTTAGATTTTATTACATGAATTACTTATTTAGGACAACTCCATCAAATATTTGCAAATATTTGCTTGAATCAATATTTATATTTTATGTTCACGTGTTTCTTGAAAAATTAAACAATGATTTATTAGTATACACAAATTTAGGCGACTAATTTTCATTGTGTTTGTTTGAATTCATGATTTAAGCACAACATTTTTTAAAATATACTTATAGTAACAATTCCTAATTTGAAACTTCGTTTAAAACATTTTTGTATTGTATTAGTAATATTTTTAATTATTCTTGATCCTCCTACGAATTTGGTGAATGAGAACATAATTAATATATATTACGATAGAGTCTGCTATTTAAAGTATTAAATAAAATGAAAATATCTGTATTAAAGAGGCAGAGTTGGGCTGTAAAGCCCTCTCTACCACTAAACCTGAAGATCATGTAATCATGTATACATAAGTGAAAACATTGTACATTTTTAATATGACATGTAATGAGAATGGCATCAGTGTCCAGGATTCCACATGTGAAGAATAAAGAACAAGAAGAGAGTCGTGAACAGTGATGTAATTATCGCATTGCTATCAGACGAGAAATTGCCGAGTGGCACAAGTTGTCTGACACGGTGTATCCCGCCATTTATTCCTTCCCATTTCAGATCTGTATCTTACTTCACGTACTGAAACCTGCAATCGTCTGCTTGCATTTACATGTAATAACAAACTGGCTGGTACTAAGGAAAATCAGTACTGAATGAAATTATAACATGCTAGTTAATATGGCTAACATTCTAAAGTTCAAAAATGTATCGCTTTTAAAATCTATTAATAATGTTTTAGTGCGCTCGTGTAAAATGTGTGGCATGTAATGTCATCTTGTAAGTCACCACGAAATAATTTTTAAGAAATGTATCCATCTTTAGGTAGTTTTAACTTTGACTCGTCACAATGCTTTTCATAGCACCTTGTTTTTAAATTTTTAATTTAACAATCATTACAAATTTAAACAATCATTGTACGTATGTTACAAATAAAATCACCGCTAGTTTTAACACGTTCACGACGACGTGTAACCTGTCGGGTACACGCGATCTTTCAAAACTTCCTCCGTGTTCCCAAACGGGTACACACCGGGATTTTGTAAAGTGCGTCGTGCGCTCAATGGGGTAGGTACCTGTTGCTATGCATTTCATTATTGCGTTTTTATTGTTTACCTGTCTAGGTGGTTTGTTAACTTTGATCCCGCGCTTATATAAATACCTCAGACTATCGTGTAAGGTACCCCGTCGGACGCACGATTGCTCAATTTGTGAGGTAAATATTTTTTTTATCCCTTGAGGGTACATGTAGAAAAATTGAAAAAAAACGTAATGAAATAATTGTGAATCCTACATACCTTTATCTTTATACTTAGAAATTTGACTTAAAACCCGATTTAAATATTTTGCCATTATTATTGAAAAATTCGATGGCAAATAAAAAAGTCCGAAAAAACGCTGACGTCGTGAACTTGTTAACAGTGCTAGACAACATAATGACTGTTAGGTTAAATAATTTTGTAAAATATTCATGGGTTTGTATAAATATTTCTAGTTTCTCACGAAACGGAACATAATTCATCACCTCCTGACGAATCAGTGTTACGCGACAAAACGGGCAAAGTGTAACACCCGAAGCCGCTGGCAGCTGCGAGAGAGGAGAGGTTAGACACAGTCATGCCTCCTTTGAAAGATGCTTCACAGAATAATGATGAATTATTCTGCTCCTCCACTCCCCTCGCCACGGCATGATGGATCACCGGCGTTTGTCAGAGCATCATTTATCATTCTACTTCTCTCTTTCATATTATAAAGGACGACAGACGGACAGGTGGGGGAGAGGAGCGGAGAGCCTGTCCAAACACTATAGTCAATATCTCAAGCGAGCCGTCTATCGACTAATGATCGACTGAGCCGTCTCAGCCGCCTCTCCGAGACCGCCACCGAGCAACAAGTCACGCTTCTACCGTCGGCTTGGAAATGGATTTGGAGTCCGGCCAAGCCATCGGGGTACCCGACAGAGAAGGATTTCACAGCAGAACCTATGATGGAACCATTTATTAACATCACATTCTGGATTACTCGCAAATCGGTTGCTGCAACCGTTCAAGTTTGATGTCCCGAAAAACCCAATGTATCAGTATTCTGAAAGTACCATACAGAACTTCGATCGTGTTCTCTTTAAGGAGTCGAAAATCCTGACTGAGCAATGCGAACACGTGATATAGAGTAATCTGTGAGCCCTATCTCCCCCTGACAGAGAGAGTAACCGGCACGAGATGACATCGACTAACAACCGGCCTGCACCGAGATGGCTGCAAGGGTCACTGGCGGTTGTTGTTATTGATGAGCTTATAAAGAGCCGGCCGGTGTCCCATATAGCAGCGGTAACCCTTGACTCGCATCAGCATACTTGTCTGCCTACATCTTGATACCGCAGACGATCTTCATCAGCCGGGATTGCCCCTGGAATGCTGGTCTGTGGACAAGACTCCTGGGAATTTTGTGAAATCGACTTAGATTTGTCATTCGTAATATATGTAAACAAACATGCTATTTAGAGAATTCGAGAAAGTTGTCGGGTCAGTGTCGTTTGTCTCTTGGACAGAGTGTATTGTTCAGGACTAAACGAGAAGTTCCAAAGTGGTAAAATACAAATGCTCTGATTGCTGTTCATACAGAATTTACTTTGCTACATTTTAATTTTTAAGCTATCCTACACTACTTCTGAAGACACTGGCGGTACTTCCGCATAAACTACTTAACATGGTCATGTAAATGGAAAAATTGGTCCTTTGATTGAATGAAACCATGAAGATAAATGTAACAGAACTGCTTGGAACTGAATTGAATTTTATCCTAAAATTTAAAATATTCTGTTTAAAATTAGTATATTTGTTCTTCTACACATAACCCTTCTGAGAAGGTTCCATAATCAAGGTCATAGCGTGTGGTGGGGTGATATTTCAATGCGAATGTTTGGTCTGAAACTTGGATCTTTTCAGACAAACATTGACTCCAGATTTCAGGAGTCTTCTGTTACATTTTCAGGTTTCTGCATTAAGCAGAAGGTGAAATGGAACTAAACTCAACATACGCAACGATATTGTATGATTTAAATTACATTTACATCGCAAATTGTTTGGTATTTGTATTTTTCAGATATCTTTTGGGATTTACCATATTTGGATTCTGAGAAAACAGAAATCACTATTTTTATTGTATTCACAAATATAATTTTTCCAAGAAAGTACTTAATTTATCTACAGGTATAGTCTTTGTTGTACTGTGGTTATCAAAGTTGTCCCGCTCAATTACACTTGAGTTTGATTAGATCGAATAGTTCATCGTGTTCACACCTGAGAGTGCGAGTGTGATGTAACATTACGTTGTACAGTGTCATGTTACCAGTAATGATAGGAACGAGATATTCTTACTTTACATACAGGAACTTCGAGTGTCTGTTACTATTACAACCTTTTATACTAGCCTATGTTACACAGTATCTACATTTTTTGCCGATAACTGTACAAATATATCATACGGTCATAACTAAATAGTCTACTGCCTCATTAATATCGTACTTCTTCATGGTTGACTTAAATGTTAAATGTTAATGAGCCGACCAGTTGTGCCTGGATTGTATATGTTAAAATTCTTCTTCGTAAAAAACTGAATCTCTAAAAGTGTTAACGGTGTTTGAATTCGAGCAGACTGGAGGAAAATCCGTTGGTTAGTTGAAATTAACTACATGCAATAAAAGAACAATAGAAAACTGTATAGAGCATTAATAAAATTTCCTTCTTAGTCTCTTGGAAGCAAGAAGGCCTAAAATTAACATACGTAATATTTAATAACATTTGAATTGCAATTTTATATGTAATAACTGGTTTCATTTATGAATCATAATTCCTTAGGTTGATTAGGTAAATTAAACTATTTTGCCCCAAGATTATTAACATCATAACAATATAAAATGTGTTTGGTAAAAAAACTAAAGTCTAGTATGTCTTTTAAATGAAAACCTCGCTGTGACCAACTATTTGTGCTTACAACATAAAAAGACTTTCCTATAGATCATTCATCTGAGATGACAATATTGCACTATAATGTACAAATTAAAAAAACTAAACCTCAAAAACAGTGTTATACATGGTGCAACAAAAAAGTTGGGCTAACTGTATTTTAAAATTCTGTTTATGATTCTAATCTAAAAATGAAGAATAACGTTTTTTCCAATTTCCACTTCGTTTAGACGCTAGCAACCACGTTGTATTTTTTACTATTAAATTATTGTCTCTAAAACCAGTAAAGCTGCAGAAACCAAATTTAGCAAATAGTTTTAAACAGACAAGAGAAAATAAAAAAAAACAATGGTGTTATTTTCTTTAATATTAACAAAATGGCGTCTGTTGAACATGTTTAAAGTCAAATAACAAAATAACCAGTATAGTTATAACAAATTTACTAATCATCAGATATTTTTAGAATGTTTTTGCAATTCCAGCGGTACTAGTTTTGACGGAATCAGTCAAGGCATAAGCGAGCCTTTAAGCGGAGATAAGCGACCACAGAGGTACGCTGGAAATTGAAGTTATTCTTCATTTTAGTTTAGAATCACACATAAAATCTAAAAATTCATAGCCAGCCCTTTTTGTTACAGCCTTTATATACAAACAAAATGTACTCTTTACATTAATGTACTCTTTAAATTAAAATAAAAGAAGTACAAGTAATGTGAAGAAACCTTACCGTATTTGGGTCATATCATTCATATACAAATGTTTTAACCGATTCTCGACCATAATAAACAACTCTCTTCCACAAACCACCCCTGTAGCTTGGCGGTTATGCCTAACCTCAAAGTATCACCTTACGTTAGTTCCAAATTAAAATAAATAATTAAAAGCATAACAAGACAACGTTTAAAATAAATGTATAAATAGTGAAATGAGTGACTTTGTACACTCTACAAGTAATCCAATGACTTAGTATTTTCGTTGTTCAAGTTAAAGATACACTTAAAAAATAGATAACAGAGCATAAAAACCTACAAGTTGTTGAATATATTAGGTATATGGGCACAAATCAGTAGTGCTTGTGATTTTTCAAAGATAAATGTTTAGATTATTCATGTAACATTTATGAGAAAGTGAAAGTAATAGTTTATCAGAATTGCATCCTCATCCGTCTTAATGTGACTTTCAGTAACACGATCCAGTGGTGTGTGCGGGTTTGAAGCTCTTTGAAGAAGGCCATTTGTAGGAATTGTAATGTAATACAAGTCTCGTGACGGAAGCAAATTGAAGTTTCCTTCGGTTCAGCTGTATTAAAATTTTCAATAGGCTTATCCTTTTCTGCAAAAACAACGACCTAATACAACAGATTATGTTTAAGTGATGGACATTATTTAACAATTTATAATGGTAAAAGGTCCTGTTTTCCACTGTTTTATAAAGTATCAGTAGTAGTCTACTGCATTTCTAGGATAACTTCCTCCCCTGCTCCCAGACCAAACAATCCCCATCGCTACGGATTGAAGAAGTTCATTAATCAAATCAATCTCGGCGTAAGCCTCCTGCGGGGAGAGGAATGTTTGACAACACCACTGTGTGAGCCTGCCGTCGTAATCCGTCTCAGAGAGGAGCGACACCGTGCGTTAAATGATTAACCACTTTGCAGCGGCGATCACCGGGTAAACTGATTAGTCGCCACGCCGCGCCGCACTGCCGCGCCGGCCCGGGGTGAAAGATGAATGGAGTTGTCAGCCGGGGGGGATTGCGACATGTCAGCTAGTCTGTTTGACAGCCCCTTGTTTGCAAGTATAATCCTGTCTGACGGCAACCTAATTATCATATTTTTACTGTTGGATTTGCCCGGTAAGACTCATGTCACGTCATATACGCAGGTAATCTTGCCGACGTGAAAGGCTGGCGTTCCCTCCGACATCAAAGCCTGACAGATCTCAGGGCTCCGGTGTAATTCTGTTACCCGCCAAGGCATTTCCACCTCACAAAGGAAATCACTTTTATAATTCGACACGATTCGTTCACGCGGGTTGCTCGGTAAGTCCGCTTACGGGGAGGTGATGTTTTGATCCTTCGTCCATCGACTGCCGGATCCATCAGGGTATCAACGCGTCACAGGCTATTTTTACTTGGCAAACTGAAAAGATACTTATACAAAAATCATTCCTTTCTTCATTATATAGGATTGAATTTAATCAACAACAAAGAAAATATATAAAATCCGTAATATTGTTTAAAATAGTAAATTTGTACAATGGAACAGAGAGAAGATGAAAATTTATTTAACAACGTTAGTTTAATTCCATTCAAGTTGACTAGTCATTTTTGGACTCTTTCAAACATTGGCAGTCATTGGGACGACACGTTTAATTTATCCGTTAGAATTTGAATACCAAATACGGACCAAGTGTGAATATTGAACATGGAAGACACAATTATAGTGATTGCCCAGTTTTAATAAAACGGACGCTAAAAAAAACTCTTCATCTGATAATAACAGATACATGTAATGTAGGCATATGTAAACATAACCCTAAATAAAACTAAAACGTCCCTTCAACATTTATGTTTTCATCACACACTTAATTGCCCTACTATCACTAGTGGCACTTCGGAAACATGTACTTTCTAAGTGGACGGATAGCCACAGATGTATAATTACGTGATTTAGCTGTCGAAAGTGGGCTCGACATGGTCAGCCAGGCCTGTACATCGGTAGGCAGTGAATTAATTATACCACTCGGGTGAAGACTAAATTATGGACGGGCTTAAACAAAAACGCTGTATCTCATTTCCATGCGTTTAAATATGCATGGCCGTATCTGGAGTGATGAACGGTCCAGGGTGGGCCCTACACAACACGACACAGTACCGCGCTGACACACGATGACAACACTCGTACTACCACAGAAGTGTCGTCTACACAGCACGACACAGTACCGCGCTGTCACACGATGACAACACTCGCACTACCACAGAAGTGTCGTCTACACAACACGACATGGTATGGCGCTGACACACAATGACAACACTCGCACTACCACAGAAGTGTCGTCTACACAACACGACATGGTATGGCGCTGTCACACGATGACAACACTTGCACTACCACCGAAGTGTCGTCTACACAGCACGACACAGTACCGCGCTGTCACACGATGACAACACTCGCACTACCACAGAAGTGTCGTCTACACAGCACGACACAGTACCGCGCTGTCACACGATGACAACACTCGCACTATACAGAAGTGTCGTCTACACAGCACGACACAGTACCGCGCTGTCACACGATGACAACACTCGTACTACCACAGAAGCGCAGTCTACACAGCACGACACAGTACGCGCTGTCACACATGACAACATTCGTAATACCACAGATATGTCGGCTACACAACACGACATGGTTATGGCGCTGGCACACGACGACAACACTCGTACTACCACAGAAGTGTCGTCTACACTGCACGACACAGTACCGCGCTGTCACACAATGACAACACTCGTAATACCACAGATATGTCGCCTACACAACACGACATGGTATGGCGCTGACACACGACGACAACACTCGTACTACCACAGAAGTGTCGTCTACACAACACGACACAGTACAGCGCTGTCACACGATAACAACACTCGTACTTACCACAGAAGCGCCGTCTACACAGCACGACAGTATGGCGCTGACACACGATGACAACACTCGTACTACCACAGAAGTGTCGTCTACACAGCACGACACAGTACCGCACTGTCACACGATGACAACACTCGCACTACCACAGAAGTGTCGTCTACACTGCACGACACAGTACCGCGCTGACACACAATGACAACACTCGTAATACCACAGAAGTGTCGTCTACACTGCACGACACAGTACCGCGCTGACACACGATGACAACACTCGTAATACCACAGAAGTGTCGTCTACACTGCACGACACAGTACCGCGCTGACACACGATGACAACACTCGTACTACCACAGAAGTGTCGTCTACACAGCACGACACAGTACCGCGCTGTCACACGATGACAACACTCGTACTACCACAGAAGTGTCGTCTACACAGCACGACACAGTACCGCGCTGACACACGATGACAACACTCGTAATACCACAGATATGTCGTCTACACAACACGACAAGTATGGCGCTGACACACACGATGACAACACTCGTACTACCACAGAAGCGCCGTCTACACAGCACGACACAGTACCGCGCTGTCACACGATGACAACACTCGTACTACCACAGAAGTGTCGTCTACACAGCACGACACAGTACCGCGCTGTCACACGATGACAACACTCGTACTACCACAGAAGCGCAGTCTACACAGCACGACACAGTACCGCGCTGTCACACAATGACAACACTCGTAATACCACAGATATGCGCGTCTACACAACACGACATGGTATGGTGCTGTCACACGACGACAACACTCGTACTACCACAGAAGTGTCCGTCTACAGTGCACGACACAGTACCGCGCTGACACACAATGACAACACTCGTAATACCACAGATATGTCGTCTACACAACACGACATGGTATGGCGCTGACACACGATGACGACAACACTCGTACTACCACAGAAGTGTCGTCTACACAGCACGACACAGTACCGCGCTGTCACACGATGACAACACTCGTACTACCACAGAAGCGCCGTCTACACAGCACGACACAGTACCGCGCTGTCACACGATGACAACACTCGTACTACCACAGAAGTGTCGTCTACACAGCACGACACAGTACCGCGCTGTCACACAATGACAACACTCGTAATACCACAGATATATCGTCTACACAACACGACATGGTATGGCGCTGACACACGACGACAACACTCGTACTACCACAGAAGTGTCGTCTACACAGCACGACACAGTACCGCGCTGTCACACGATGACAACACTCTTGGACAACTACCACAGAAGGACCGGTGATTGGAAAAGTATTCTTAAAAAAACATTTAAATAGTTGTAAATTGTGGCAAAATACTTTTCATGTACAATGAAGTAGAGGTTTGGGGAACCCTGTACAGATGTACAGGACGTGTACTAATTTGAGCCGCAGAACACAAGCTGCTTGTGCACAGTCTCCGAATAACCTTAAGGGCTAAAATATTATGAATTAGATTTGTTAAACCTTTGTTATTCATTCAACCTTAGTTTTGTTAGATCAGAGTAATACGGTTTCTAACATGGATATGTATACATGATTAAACCGACAACAAGTTCGTATTTTAAAGTAAATATAAATAAGAGATTAATGTAACGAATTTGGATAGTAGAATTAGGTGTACCCTTCTTGATAGCTGAGATCGAATGGTTTTTAGCTGATGTCGTGGTAAACAGCCCAAAAGCCAGTGATTACATAATGAGACCTACAGTTGTATGAAGAGCCAGAACCTGCTAAAATTCTGCTTATAATGGTTTACAAATATATTCATGAACATCGGGTGAACTGGACAAGCCAGATCCCTAAAGGTAAATAAATCCATCGTATCCTTAATTGATATGATATCAGCTCAAAAACTTACATAAATCTAATGTTCATTCGTCGTTCGTTCTATCAAACAGATTCATATCAGAGCAATCGAAATTATTGCGTCCGACCGACAGATAAATCTCGAGATAGAGCTTATAACAGAACTGAACAGCTATTGAGAAACATAAACTGAATGGAATCGTTGTCGAGAGGCGTTAATGGGCAGCGCACGTTTTACAGTCAACGACCTGCAGTTACAGTTGGCTTCGCTGTTTGGGAAAGTGCACAGAGAGAGGGTATTGATACACAACTCACCCAACAAGACAGCACTCTGTGCGTCTCAGATAGCAGATAGTGTCCAGGTGATACACACCGCGATCTTTGTGGCCTATTTAATAGTGCAAGTCGCAGAATATAGCCTACCTATTTTAATACGTTAAGACGTTGCGTATTCGTGCACTAGCGTACAGCAACTTCATTAGTCCCAAAGTCTACGACCTGATTTCACTTTGGAACGGAGTGCAAAATTGCTGTTTCCTTCCAGGCTCAGAGCAATTGTGAAATACAGTTCAAGAAATGTACTGATACACTGGTACCCTCGTACCTTAATTTATAACCACATATTTCACAATGGCGCTCGTAAATAAAACAGGACCTCACGAAGAGAAGCTATCGCCTGTTTAGAAAGTAATGTACTCGCTCGCTGGCTCTGATGTTTATGGCCTAACCTTTTAATACCACGACAGTTTTGTCCAGCGCCAGGAGGTAACGAGCGTTTATAAAATGTAGTGGAGTAAAAGTAGCGGCGTTTAATATCGCGTGAAAAACCGGGCCATAAATTCAGATTAAAAGTTCCAATAAAAAGCGTGTTTAATATTCCCACTTGTAACGCGGTAGCGGGCTGAAAGGCGGATCTCTTGGAACGCTTTTATCCTCCCCACAATAAGGTAGATAAATAAAAATCGGTGTCAGTTTAAAGCGGCTGGCGCCGTACATAATTCTCCCCGCCTTGACACATAATTACAATTTACAAGGCTATCGCCTTTTTATCAACACTTTAAAGCCTTCGCATACAATTTGTCAACATTAACCCATCTTCTCCTCTACCACCGTTATGCAGCGTTCTTTCGTTTTCTTCATGGACTTGTAGGAATTACATTAGAAGATAATTACAATATTGAAAGTAAATTGTTTTGATTTCATTTTGAATAAATCGAGAAGAGCTTGCGAATCTCGTTTAAACTTTACAGTTAAGATGTTAAAAACTTAGAAATGTAAAGAGTTTTTCAGGTTTATTATTTGTATAAGTGGTTTGCATTTGTTCTGGAATCCAAACAATGGCCATTCTTAGCAGTCCAGTGACTTGAGACCGTACTGGTTTGGAGTGATAACGTAGTAAACGGCATACAACGTGTTATAGGTACAACCTTACTGACAAAAATAAATTGTCTAACATGGAAAAGAATTTGGAGCTCTATTTTGAAATCGGCCTGATTACTCAGCTATTATGTACCCCGCAGGGTGATCAATATTTTATTATTTTACTGGAAGACAGAACAAGATCAACAAGTAAGAAAGAAAATGTGAACTGTTTCCATCAGAAACAGGTATTACAGGAGCGAAGTGTTCTCTTACCTGTAAACAACACAATACAGGCGGATCAGGTACAACAATGGCATCAATATACTTACGGACTTCAAGTAGTTTTATTTACAAAGTGTTAGCGTAGGTGTTACAGCAGTTCTCAATTTACCTCTCTACTCAGACAGTAATCTCCTGTAGCAATCTGCCTGTAACACAAGACCGCTTAAACTTTTAATGGCAAAACCTGATTAAAGTTGGCTTAATTCCTTTTAGACTGTCTAAACACGTCCTCCTACTCATGGATATATGGTCAATCACAGATATAATATTCACTGAGTTGGAAATGAAGTTGCAATATAGAGAAAAAAATGAATTATACTGACCAGTTACAAGATAATAGCCCCTAATAATCTTCGGATGTAAGATAGTAACAATTTGAGCCAAGAACACTTTATGCAACTGACAACATTGTAGAAAGGGTCAAAGCAGGATTGTTTTCCAGATGATTAAAACAGCACCAGGGCAGAAATATATTTGATGATGGTTCATAATGCGACGGTATATAATGTCTGACCGATGGAGCCTGAGTATTATTCTATTACTACTATTCTTAAAATAAGATTTTAGCTCTAGGAAACCACTTCAAGGAATGAAAAAGATAATGATACCCATGTTGAAGATGTCAATTGTCTCTATGGCGGTTTCTATATAAGTATTGGGAACATTAGAACGACCTGAAGGAGAAAGGAATTGAAGAAAAGCAAAATGTACTAGCTTCCAGGTATGAGAATGTCAACGAATGAACTTCCTGGAGGTATTTGCTGACCAGGATTCTCTGAGAAAATGGACATTTGCTGACATTGAGTAACAAACCGCCATACCATCACAAATGTAGCATTGTGTTATAGCTAATAGCTTTAGTCTGACTACTACTGACAGAAACATTTGGTAATGCCGATAACACTCTTCGCCAAGTAATAGTTAAGTTTTTTTACCAGTTATGAACAGAGCCCAAATTTATCTCGGTGATATTGTGTCCTAGTATGCGATTGCCATTGAATAGGAAGCTTTCTTTTCAGCTTTTACTCTATAGGATGAAGTTTTACATTCAGGTCCGTTATTATAAAAAGGTACACAATCTGATTTAGTCCAAAAGTTCAACCGGATATTGTATTTCTGCTGCTTCATCGACGCAGCTCCAGGTTATATGTCCGCTGTCTGTCAAAGATGACGAAAAATTAATTTGAAAATATTGTAGAATCAGAAAGATCAGCCAAGAGTGAGTAAGAGAGACTGCTTTAGCTAACTAATATCTCAGGCCATTGTTTTCTTTGGTGAGCCTTGCTGCATTGACTCAATTTTTTTTTTCTAATTCCTTAGAAATCTTCTTAAAGTCTTAGGTAATTCTTTCATCGACGATATCCCGAATGGTAAAAATAGTGTCAAATACTGGCTTTCAGCCAAACCGGGGACCGATTTCGTTCCACGGAATTTCTCGTGAATTATAGACCTGAGATACACACATTTACTACACTTGTGTTATGGCCTTAAAGCGATAATATACTATCCTAGTGCCTATGAAGATGCACAAATCATCACAATAACAGCTTTACAGGAACTTTGCAGTACAAAATATTACACACAGCAGTGATTGCCCAGTGAACAAATGATTCTAGAAGGAGAGCCAAGAAGCGGAAAGACCAAGTAGTCTGTATACGTTGTTTGGGATACCTGGTAGTTATCGATTATCGACGTATAAGAGGTTTTATCTTAATGAATATAACGTATAAAAAACAAATCATAATATCAGATGTAGCAAATTTTATCTGCTTTGATTTTGTATACCGATCCCTATTCAGATATAGGTAAAAACCAAAAATAGAACCGTTGAATGCTTCCCTTACTTTTCTCACACAACCTATAGGACGGTGCATGTTCGAATTTTAGTATGTTATAATGCTAGGTACCCAAAATAACCATATTTGTGGAAATTCCATCTAGGCCATGTATTAGTGAGCATAGAACGTTAGTGAATATTGCATGTACTTAAGATTGCATGTAAATTAACAAAAGAGAACACGCCGACACTCTGCTGACACAACACTACTATAAGCATACATAGGTAAATCTCATATCAGTTTAAACTTTCAGTCCAATGGTAAAGAGGAGTTTGCTTCACAGACCCCGCTAGGTACAGACTCACTAATCAACAGTGCCTAGTACGTTTGTAGAGCACTTCGAGACTCAGTACATTCAGGTTTTATATTACAGTGGGAAGAATGCATGTACCAACAGCGTCAACAGTTGGTTGTGTATTTTATTCTGTGTAATGGGATGTGGTTTCACAGGAATCCGTAGAGTGCAACGGTTTTTACCCCGTATCGGGAAGTCCTTGACGGCTCAGACATTTAATTGGAATGCCGCTGAAAATATCACAACATTGAAGTAATCCTACATTTCATTAAAGCGGATTAATGACTGAAATTTTCAAGAACACAGTTTTCGAATATTAGAATCAATATTTTATCATACTATTTAAGTATTTATCAAACTTTTACACTGACAGTTGTCCATTATTGCTTCTCTAATTCAGATCTAAAGTAGATGTGCAGTAGAGAATAAATTTAAAATCTACTTTTTTACTATCTGTACGATAATCACAAATGAAATCTGTACTGTCAATACATATGTTCTCAACTTAATTTTATGAATATCACCAAATTATCTGAACAAAAAGTACGGTTAACATCAGCTGATAACGAAATATACATCTACACTGAAATTTCTATTCTAGTGGTGGATTCAGATAGCTATCGTTCATGGATAATTTTTCATAAATGATCACAATTTAAAACATTTTCACGAAATATTTATAAAGTTATCAACAGACATTCCTTCATATTTTTGGCTTTTATTTTCTCTGTTCCGTTTTTCGCTTTAAATCATACAGTGTAGGTAAAAATAAGAGCTTTAATAAGCATCGGCTCCAGAAATCCTTTTAGAAAAAAGGTATACAGTATTAACGTAGGTATGTTAGACAGGGTTCAGCCAGAGTGAGTTTAGCTCCATTTCATCTGATACTGTTAAAATATCAGACTGTAGTTAAATATTGTATTACTTGACATGATCAAAATCGTTCTTATATTTTTGTTAGTTTATATTTTAACGTAAATAATGAATATCATACAATACATAAGATATCCACATTAACTATTACTATTATAAAATTCAATCCAGAAAGCAAACAACTTAAAAAATGTATCTTCTTTTGTTCTTGGAGCTAGAATGAAAGCACCCAAATTTCAAAAGTTATGTCATATAATAACTCCGACTTGGGGGTTATGAGTACAAATATCAGTTTGTGTTTTCAGGATCTGTAAGCAAAATATTTGTTTTATAACTGATATCGTGTGGTAAAACATCAATCACAATATAATTTGAATTATAATTTATGTCATTATAAATGTGTATGATCACTTTATAGTTGCATTTCACCGAACAATTTAGATGTTTCTCTTTTTAGCCCTTCTTCTAAATATCTGATACGGTAAAGAGTTTCCTCTACGAATTGAATTAAAAAATTTTGCTATATAGTGATATTAATCAATCAATATTTATATAAGTATACACATACATAATAGATAAAACTGTTTTCATTTTTAAAAACTACCAGAAATTTAATTCAAAATTACTAAACACGCGAGTTACGGTTTTGAGAATAAAGTAGGCATAAGCATTCATGGGTCTATGTAAAAAAATATGTTCAATTTTTAACTCAAAAAGTAATTTAATATTCACATTTCAATAGTTAAAACATGATTAAATACATATGGGAGGGGGGAGCATCATCTTAGTCTCGCCCCTGGACGCAGATTAGGAGATCTCTCCCAGTTGTTATAAATGGCCACAAAAACCGAGGTAAGTGTGGTTCATTACACCTCTGCAGATGCCACAATACCTCCAGGTCCGCTGCCACCAGTCGTTAAGCTTGCAGAGATTTTCGTCTAATGAGCACAACTGACCACAGCACGATACCGCACTGTCCAGATTCCATCACGATGACGTCATTCCTAAAATGTAGGAACTTACAGAATTGATGGAACTGAACGGGAATCAGTGCAAAAGCAGAGAATTCTTCAAACTGATGATCTTCTTACAGTACAAATGCATCGAAACATTTCTCAGTCCACAACATCATCCCATGGTGAACGCCATGGATTGGTATTTTTACAGTACCTATGCGTCCTTCAAAAATCTCTCAGTTCTCATCATCCCTAGTGGAGGCCATGGATTGGTCTTCTGATTATACATGTCCTTCGGAACACATCTTGGTTCTTATCATTCCTAATGGAGGCCATAGATTGGTTTGCATAAAAGCAATAAGCATATGCTCTTTCAGAACTTACGTAATTTCAAATTGAAACGTAGGCAATAATTAATGAGTTTGGTATAGCATTTACAATTCTACCGGAACATTGGAGGAATAACCTAATGTCTTGGTGCTTTATCCAAGAGTAAAAAAATGTAAATGACAAAGTACATTGTTTTTTCCTATATGAGATGTATTATTAGAAAAAGTGTAATTTTTAGTTTTACTATTTTATCCTTTTCATTCGTGATAAAATAATGGCTTCATCTTAAACTCTACATGTATTAAATTTGTGGTACATAATATTTATTGATCATAATCTTGTATCAATTTATCAATGTATTGAGTACCACATATATTGTTTTTATAAGTACAGCTTGTTCCGAAAGCTTTTTTAATAGGGAATCACAATATATAAAATACGATCTAAAGGAATTAATTGCCGTAAAATATCTTTTGAAAATTTTAAAAACTTACTTTAATAAGGTTAGCAGAAATATCAAGTAAATGTAATAAAAAACTTACTGTGGGTAACAAAAAAAGTTTCATAGACTTCAAATAATGTAAACAAAGTTTGAGTTCCTAAAATGCGTACAGAGTTGAGTGCGAAGGACAAATGAGTGGCCCAATTTTTGTTATATATTTAATCAGTATTCATAGTTTGACACAAACCGTATCATGGAGTGATCAGGGCTTTAGTCGCCATATATGAATTAAAATAAGGGCTATTATAGGTAGAGGATCTTGAGTAAGGACTTTGAATTCCTCAATAGTGTGTTTCAAATTCCCTATTCTGCTAGACAATTGTCCAAGATACAAAATATACTTTTTTAATATTGTTACTAATATTAGATGTAGGCTAAGTCATAACAGTTTAAACATCTACACGCTTTGTATTTGCCTTATCAGTTCTTTTAGTATAACCAACTGACACGAAGGTGTAGCTTGTAAAACACAACCCTGTAATTGTATATCTAATCTTAGAAACTAATCGTCAAGAGTTTTTAAAAATTACGAGAAAGAGCACAAAAAACTAATTCAAAATTACTGCATGACTAAAAAAAATGCTTAAAGTATTATAATAGTAATTTATCGTAAAATTCCTAATTTCCAAAATTTTCTCTCATCGATAACCTGTAACCTTTAAACATGTTTCAATCGATTCGAGGTTAAAGAATTTCTTGTACAACTAAAACGTATATTTATAAGTTTCCTGTAACCTACAAACAACTTTAATTAAAATATTTTCTTGGATTCAGCAAGTAAAAGATCACCCTTTATTAAAATCCAAAAATCAAGAGTACCTATGAGTTTTAATATTTTCTCTCAAACACATAGGTTAGGTTCTTGTCTGTTCCTCTTTTTAACCTTTCAGTGAAGGACCCCACTTATTTAATTAATGTTGTATAGTGTAATAAGCATGCCGATGTAAACGCCTTATTTAAAGCTGCTTCACATAGTATAAGTAAATACATAATAATGCATAATAATGTAAATGCATTTATGTTTTGCGGTAGTAATTGCATAGTTAATAATATTCTACTTTTACTCTGATCACTTGAAATCTGTATCCACACAAACGTCGTAAGAGTAAGAGATCAAGGAATTTAAATCCAAGTTGTGAAACGTACAGGCTAATACAAGTTTAACAAGTTTAAATTAACGTAATCATAAATTTTATATATGAAATTCCAATGTACAGCTATATTGTTGTAACATATATATTTATTTGGCAATCTCACGTATCAATGCATATGGTAAATTTTGGTATTGTTATCCTAATTTGGGAATCTCAAAGGGGATGAGGACCAAAAGTTCCTTAGTTTATATAATGCCTGATTTATAACTTTCGTTCAGTGAATTTTAATGATTTAGATATTTCAGTTCTTCCAAAGTAATTGCACTCTTCTTAATCAAAGAGCTTATCTTGTGAACCGAAAAACGTTAAAACAGTTAAAAATTAGAAGTAAGTAATGTAATTATCAAAGACAACATTCCATATTTGTGATAAATATTATGTACTATGAAATGTTAAGATGGTATGTAGGAGTTGTTCTTGCCAGATTAGTCGAAATTACGTAATTTGAAACTATTAATTTCGACTACAAGTGTTTCATGTTACGGAATGTTTAAATTGACTCATCACTCGCACTAATGGGCGTTAAAACATACAATTTATTTTAGTTTGTAATCAGATTTCAATATTAAACCGATAAACTCTGGCCGAGACATTTCTCGTGCGCAAACAAAGCTATAAATAGCGTAAATTAAAACGTTCTACACCCATCAATACCTCTTTAACGTCATCGTAACATCTCTTTATCGGTGACATTAGGACGATCAGCTGACGGTTGAAATAAGTGTCGCAATGACACACTCGTGAGTTACGAGCGTATTTCTGCTGTCGGGGATCATATCAGAAATTGAATCTAATCGAACATCACAACGCTAATATGTCTCCAGTTTTATTTATGCGATTGTATACTGATAGAGAGACGAAGAACTATTACTTATTGTTATAGATTAATGTCACGTGGGCTGATCTAAAGACACTTATAAAATTGTTTTGTTCTTCGTTCTTAGAAACTAATGAGATCAAATAAAGGAATTTTGCGAAAAAATAATGGAGAATCTACGTATCGATCTACAGTAAACAGTAACAGGAACACTATCACCGTGTAGGAGCGTGACGATAGCCGTGATTGATTACAACGTCACAGCGAAGTCAGCTGTTTTGATCGAGACGAAGGAAAGGCTCACTCAATCATTGTTAAGTGTGTCTGTTGGACACGTAGGGTTCAAGTTGAAGAGAGACTTCTTGTGAGATTTTGTCGAGAGAACTCTCAAAGCGAGTATCCGATCCGTCAATCAAGCTCGACATCTTGTTTCAGAAAGTCTGTTAGAGTGGCAGCAGATAAGCGTGATAAATTAGCCCGGCATGATTGACACGCACTCCTGGCGACGTATCAGCGTCCGCGTCAGTGCCGACACCTTGCGTAATCCCGCCCTAATGAATCTTGACAGCTGCTACGCTGATTTTGGCGCGGGTCAGAGCGTGCCGCAGCACGGGCGTGGCTCTCAGCGACTTTCGGGGTTAAATTTAACTCATACATTTTAGATTTTCAGTGAAGATTGAACATGATACCTAATTCCTTATACTAAGTGACGGAACCAGATAACATTACTGTAAGTTCGTTGACAATTTTCAATCTCACAAACCTCAAGACATAATCGGAAAACCCAGTCCAGGATATCGGCAGCCTCAGGGTAACATCGGATATACATCAGTTCCGTCGGTAAATCTTTATCTCACCAACATCAAGATGTGATAGAGAGTCCGAAATCTATACTCAAACTTAACTTGGTAGTCTCGTAGGTAACACTGGATACACATCAGTTCCGTTGATAAATCTCTTATCTTACCAATGACAAGATATGGTAGAGAGTACGAAATCTATGCCCCAAACGTACCTTGTTAGTCTCAGGGTAACATCGGATATACATCAGTTCCGTCGGTAAATCTTTATCTCACCAATGACAAGATGTGATAGAGAGTCCGAAATCTATGCCCCAAACTTAACTTGGTAGTCTCGTAGGTAACATTGGATACACATCGGTTCCGTTGATAAATCTCTTATCTTACCAATGACAAGATATGGTAGAGAGTACGAAATCTATGCCCCAAACGTACCTTGTTAGTCTCAGGGTAATATTGGATGTACATCAGTTCCGTTGATAAATTTCTTATCTTACCAATGACAAGATATGCAATAGAGAGTTAACGAATGCTATGCCCCAAACGTACCTTGTTAGTCTCAGGGTAACATTGGATTATACATCAGTTCCGTTGGGAAGTTTCTTTATCTTACCAATGACAAGATATGGTAGAGAGTACGAATGCTATGCCCCAAACGTACCTTGGTAGTCTCAGGTGTAACACTGGATGTAAATATCGGTTCCGTTGGGATAAATCTCTTATCTTACCAATGACAAGCTATGCAATAGTGAGTACGAATGCTATGTTCAAACGTACCTTGGTAGTCTGAGTGTAACATTGGATGTAAACATCGGTTCCGTTGATAAATCTCTTATCTCACCAACATGATGCAAGCTATGGTAGAGAGTACAAATCTATACCCCAAATGTACCTTGGTAGTCTCAGGGTAATATTGGATTAAACATCAGTTCCGTTGATAAATCTCTTATCTTACCAATGACAAGCTATGGTAGAGATTAACGAATGCTATGTTACCCCAAATGTACCTTGGTAGCCTCAGGGTAATATTGGATGTACATCGGTTCCGTTGATAAATTTCTTTCTTACCAACATGACAAGCTATGGTAGTGATTAACAATGCTATACCCCAAACGTACCTTGGTAGTCTCAGGTTAATATTGGATGTACATCGGTTCCGTTGATAAATCTCTTATCTTACCAATGACAAGGTATGGTAGAGAGTACGAAATCTATGTCCCAAACTTACCTTGGCAGCCTCAGGGTAACATTGGTTAAACATCAGTTCCGTTGGGAAGTTTCTTTCTCACCAACATCAAGATGCAATAGTGATTAACAATGCTATGTTCAAATGTACCTTGGCAGTCTCAGTGTAACATTGGTTAAACATCAGTTCCGTTGGGAAGTTTCTTTCTCACCAACATCAAGATGCAATAGTGATTAACAATGCTATGTTCAAATGTACCTTGGCAGTCTCAGTGTAACATTGGTTAAACATCAGTTCCGTTGGGAAGTTTCTTTCTCACCAACATCAAGATGCAATAGTGATTAACAATGCTATGTTCAAATGTACCTTGGCAGTCTCAGTGTAACATTGGTTAAACATCAGTCCCACTGGTAAATCTTATATCTTATATACATCAGTTCCGTTAGTAAATATCTCCCACCAATTTCAATTGATCATGCGGCATTCTAATGCTATTCCAACTGTAATGTAGGTTAAAAATCGAAATATACAAAACTGAAAAGAAACAATAACGTTTATTCACAATTCAAACCAATATTTAAATTATCTCTAAATAAAACTTTCTTTCTGTTTGATTTTTGTAAAGATGTATTCACTACACATGCGATAGTTTAACATTTATTTTACAACTTTTAACCAAGAAGATTTAGAAGGGGGCGTTTTGCTCATTAAAAATGTATAATGATTATATTTTTATAAAAATTCTATTGATATGTTCAGATACATTGTTGAAAAATGTTGACTTTTGGATTAAACCCTGTACATGTGTTTTGGGGCGATAAATATGAAAAATAATAAAATAATATTTTGATATACCAAATAAATATACAATCGGGCATGCCCCATGACATAACTTACGTAATATATCCATGTCCATAAACATTGACAGACGGACAGAGTTGTATGAAAAACATGTTGTACGATATTTTGAGACTTATTCTAATTTAGTTCATCCTAGCTTTTGCGTCTACTAAAAAAGTTAAAGTTGATTTTCTATGCTAATGCAGTATATTGCGTATAAGCATAAAGTTACCGGAGATTGTTACAAACACAGTATAACTATTAAATGTAAATATAGTTTATAATTTACTAAAATAAAAGTGACTTCCACAATATATAGCAAACTCATATAAGAGATGAAGTCAAAACATGAATACGATTAACGCTTCCACCATACCGACGTTGTGTATGAATACCGATTACACTTATTTGAGTGAATTTGTACATAATGGGACACCAATAGAGTTACCGAGAACTATTGAATCTAAAGATACGTGCCAGGTTATCAAAGTCATTTAGGCGGTTATAAGTCACATATACGACATTGCGGTTTATAATGCTTCCTTCTAGGTTTATAGCCTACAAGACACAATGGTTACTTCTTTAGTGAAATGCGATTCAATAGTAACTAACCTCCTCGGCTAGAGAGCGAGGTAAGGCTAAGCCAATCCGAGCCGAGCCACGTAGGCTAGGTTAGGTAGGCCGAGCCAATTAGGCCCAGCTGTAGGCCAGCTCGTTAAACACCGGATTACTGGCTGGCGTTTATTGTGACAAGGCCAATATTTCTCTCTCGCCGTGCAATATAACGAATGTAATAATTTACGAGCGGGCTTTTATCACCACATGGCCGCCATTGTGGAGTTTTTCTTGTGTCGGCAGAATTTATTGCCTCGCCAGGAGGGGAAGGCTATAGCTAATTGTAAACATTTCCTTAACAACGATGGTGACTCAATGGAGTCGCACATAAGTTATGTCTGCTGCCTCCGCTCCCCCTGCCCTACTCAAAGTGTGCCGACAGACACCCCTACTTGCACATCTCCTCTTACACTAGGCCCGACACCGTTTTGTCATATTAATACAGTCATTCGTTTCGGGATTAGGTTTCGTGTCAGGCTTTTACCTCTGAATAAATTCATGCGATAGAGCGGCGGAGCGATATACTGTTATCGTGTTCTTAAATTTATAGCACGTTGAGTGCAGTTTATGTGCGGTTTTGAATTTAAAATTGGCGCCTCGATTTATAGCTTTTACCGGAACTCGGTGTTTTTATACTTGGCGTTATGAAACTGTCGAGAGTTTGCATTAACTGGGAAACGCTTCAACGACCTCGTAATTTACCTTTTATCAAAACAGTTTAGACGTTAAATCTGCCAATAAACAGACTAGCGTTCTGCTTGTTATCAACGAACTAATCGCTTAACAGCTGGTGTAATGGGATCAAATGCGATTGAAACTCAACACAACAGTAAATATAAATAAATTGTGTATCTTTTTGTAATTCGATAGTAATATATAGACACACATACACACATCATACGTATTTATATAACTTTTATTCGCAGTAATATAATTTACTGTAATTCACAAAG
Organism: Homalodisca vitripennis; assembly: GCF_021130785.1. NCBI lineage: Eukaryota > Metazoa > Arthropoda > Insecta > Hemiptera > Cicadellidae > Homalodisca > Homalodisca vitripennis. The sequence continues at coordinate 56,434,722 of NC_060211.1, read as the reverse complement.
ATAATCAAACTTGTTTTAATTAAATAATAACTCATTCCACTCTGACAAAAACACCAGACTTTCGTATATTTAATTTCGTGTCAGTTAATAAGTTTACAATACTGTTTTTTTTAACACAAAATGAAATGCTTTTATCGGCAATTTACAAAAATTACATTAAATATATAATGGATTATATCTGTACATACACATATGAATCACACGTTTGCATTTGCTAATTATCCGTATAAAAGTTAAACACAAAGTTGTATTTACTTACCACCAGATCTGTATTACTAATTGCTATCACAGAGATTTTCTCATCAAGCCGTAATACTACCTAACGTAAGAGTAAAAAGATTATAAAATGTTACCGGGTATCATAACAAAGTCCGAACTCCCGTGGAGTTGATAGCAGATCTCACGGCGGTTAGCAGATCTTTCATTGCAGAAGGTAGTCGGTAGACGAATATCTGTGGAAATGAAGGTGAGATATTACTTACCTGATTCTGTACTCGGAACGTGGCAGGCCAGACAGGATAGAGTAGGAGCGCCGGGTGGCCGGCCATGCCACTCGACAGTCCGAGCTCCCGTGGAGTTGTCGGTAGCAGACCTCATGTCGATTAGCACATCTTTCATTGCAGAAGGTAGTCGGTAGACGAATATCTGTGGAAATGAAGGTGAGATATTACTTACCTGATTCTGTACTCGGAACGTGGCAGGCCAGACAGGATAGAGTAGGAGCACCGGGTGGCCGATCATGCCACTCGACAGTCCGAGCTCCCGTGGAGTTGTTGATAGCAGACCTCATGTCGATTAGCAGACCTTTCATTGCATAAGGTAGTCGGTAGACGAATATCTCTGGAACTGAAGGTCAGATATTACTTAACTGATTCTGTACTCGGAACATGGCAGGCCAGACAGGATAGAGTAGGAGCGTCGGCTGGCCGGCCATGCCACTCGACAGTCCGAGCTCCCGTGGAGTTGATAGCAGACCTCATGTCGATTAGCAGACCTTTCATTGCATAAGGTAGTCGGTAGACGAATATCTGTGGAAAGGAAGGTGAGATATTACTTACCTTATTCTGTACTCGGAACGTGGCAGGCCAGACAGGATAGAGTAGGAGCGCCGGGTGGCCGGCCATGCCACTCGACAGTCCGAGCTCCCGTGGAGCGGTAGCAGAGCTCATGTCGATTAGCACATCTTTCATTGCATAAGGTAGTCGGTAGAACGAATATCTGTGGAAATGAAGGTGAGATATTACTTACCTGATTCTGTACTCGGAACGTGGCAGGCCAGACAGGATAGAGTGGGAGCGCCGGTGGCCGGCCATGCCACTCGACAGTCCGAGCTACAGCAGAGCTCATGTCGATTAGCACATCTTTCATTGCATAAGGTAGTCGGTAGACGAATATCTGTGGAAATGAAGGTGAGATATTACTTACCTGATTCTGTACTCGGAACGTAAGTATCGCTGGCCGGCCATGCCACTCGACAGTCCGAGCTCCCGTGGAGTTGTAGCAGACCTCATGTCGATAAGCACATCTTTCATTGCAGAAGGTAGTCGGTAGACGAATATCTGTGGAAATGACTTACCTGATTCTGTACTCGGAACGTGGCAGGCCAGACAGGATAGAGTAGGAGCACCGGTGGCCGATCATGCCACTCGACAGTCCGAGCAGTTGTTGATAGCAGACCTCATGTCGATTAGCAGACCTTTCATTGCATAAGGTAGTCGGTAGACGAATATCTCTGGAACTGAAGGTCAGATATTACTTAACTGATTCTGTACTCGGAACATGGCAGGCCAGACAGTCCATGCCACTCGACAGTCCGAGCTCCCGTGGAGTTGATAGCAGACCTCATGTCGATAGCAGACCTTTCATTGCATAAGGAGTCGGTAGACGAATATCTGTGGATGAGATATTACTTACCTGATTCTGTACTCGGAACGTGGCAGGCCAATAGAGTAGGAGCTATGCCACTCGACAGTCCGAGCTCCCGTGGAGTTGTCGGTAGCAGAGCTCATGTCGATTAGCACATCTTTCATTGCATAAGGTAGTCGGTAGACGAATATCTGTGGAAATGAAGGTGAGATATTACTTACCTGATTCTGTACTCGGAACGTGGCAGGCCAGACAGGATAGAGTGGGAGCGCCGGGTGGCCGGCCATGCCACTCGACAGTCCGAGCTCCCGTGGAGTTGTCGGTAGCAGAGCTCATGTCGATTAGCACATCTTTCATTGCATAAGGTAGTCGGTAGACGAATATCTGTGGAAATGAAGGTGAGATATTACTTACCTGATTCTGTACTCGGAACGTGGCAGGCCAGACAGGATAGAGTAGGAGCGCCGGGTGGCCGGCCATGCCACTCGACAGTCCGAGCTCCCGTGGAGTTGTCGGTAGCAGAGCTCATGTCGATTAGCACATCTTTCATTGCATAAGGTAGTCGGTAGACGAATATCTGTGGAAATGAAGGTGAGATATTACTTACCTGATTCTGTACTCGGAACGTGGCAGGCCAGACAGGATAGAGTGGGAGCGCCGGGTGGCCAGCCATGCCACTCGACAATCCGAAGCTCCCGTGGAGTTGTCGGTAGCAGAGCCTCATGTCGATTAGCACATCTTTCATTGCATAAGGTAGTCGGTAGACGAATATCTGTGGAAATGAAGGTGAGATATTACTTACCTTATTCTGTACTCGGAACGTGGCAGGCCAGACAGGATAGAGTAGGAGCGCCGGGTGGCCGGCCATGCCACTCGACAGTCCGAGCTCCCGTGGAGTTGTCGGTAGCAGAGCTCATGTCGATTAGCACATCTTTCATTGCATAAGGTAGTCGGTAGACGAATATCTGTGGAAATGAAGGTGAGATATTACTTACCTGATTCTGTACTCGGAACGTGGCAGGCCAGACAGGATAGAGTAGGAGCGCCGGGTGGCCGGCCATGCCACTCGACAGTCCGAGCTCCCGTGGAGTTGTCGGTAGCAGAGCTCATGTCGATTAGCACATCTTTCATTGCATAAGGTAGTCGGTAGACGAATATCTGTGGAAATGAAGGTGAGATATTACTTACCTGATTCTGTACTCGGAACGTGGCAGGCCAGACAGGATAGAGTAGGAGCGCCGGGTGGCCGGCCATGCCACTCGAACAGTCCAAGCTCCCGTGGAGTTGTTGGTAGCAGACCTCATGTCGATTAGCAGACACCGTATCTCAGGAGGTACCTGGTACCCATATATGTCTGAATCTGGAGGCTAAAAATTAGTTACCTGATTCTGTACTCGGAACGTGGCAGGCCAGACAGGATAGAGTAGGAGGGCCGGGTGGCCGGCCATGCCACTCGACAGTCCAAGCTCCCGTGGAGTTGTTGATAGCAGACCTCATGTCGATTAGCAGACCCCGTATTGCATCAGGTAGTCGGTAGACGAATATCTCTGGAATCTGAAGGTCAGATATTACTTAACTGATTCTGTTCTCGGAACGTGGCAGGCCAGACAGGATAGAGTAGGAGCGCCGGGTGGCCGGCCATGCCACTCGACAGTCCGAGCTCCCATGGAGTTGTTGTCGGTAGCAGAGCTCATGTCGATTAGCAGACCTTTCTTTCATTGCATAAGGTAGTCGGTAGACGAATATCTGTGGAAAGGAAGGTGAGATATTACTTACCTGATTCTGTACTCGGAACGTGGCAGGCCAGACAGGATAGAGTAGGAGCGCCGGGTGGCCGGCCATGCCACTCGACAGTCCGAGCTCCCGTGGAGTTGTTGGTAGCAGACCTCATGTCGATTAGCAGACCCCGTATCTTTGCATAAGGTAGTCCTGGTAGACGAATATATATGAAGGTCAGATATTATCTGGAGGCTAAAAATTATTTACCTTATTCTGTTCTAGGAACGTGGCAGACCAGACAGGATAGAGTAGGAGCGTCGGGTGGCCGGCCATGCCACTCGACAGTCCGAGCTCCCGTGGAGTTGTTGATAGCAGACCTCATGTCGATTAGCAGACTCTCATCGCAGGAGGTAGGCGACATACATATACAAACATATGTTTCAATTAATCATAATGTGGAGGGGCGTGCAGAGCGAGTCAGTAACAGTTATTTGTTCCCGGGACATGTCGCGGCCGTCCTCGTCAAGTTAATATGCAAATTGACCTGTTGACTCAGATATATTGAGGAGAATCGGCCGTTAATATCTGACCGGGAATAATGTTTCTGGATTGCCTTATTAGAGGACCAGTTCAAAACGATACTTTACGACCGTCTTTCAAACTCGGTTACCCGTCCCATATCTATTAAGGTGGTCGGCTTCTAATTAAGATTGTATAAAATATTTGGTATCCGTAAACGCACGCCCTCGGGCGGACACGTATCGCCGGAGTGGCGGGGCCGGTCGTAAATCGGCGGCCGGGCAGTTAGGTTGCTGCCGACAGTAAAACTGACGGGCCTGACCGATCTCGCGGCGGATTTATCACAGGAACTCTAAATAAATCTCGGTCCAGTCGTATAATTAACATGTTCCTCGCAGCCATAGCTGTAAATTAGAGCGGACGTCATATCGTGGCTGACTTTGTCCACGCTCGTTAGTTTCCTAATTAGTCCAATAACTACAGACGATTCCCGTGACGGCAGTCTTTGTAGCACTCACTCTCGTGTCCGGTCCATGGCTGATTCAATCTGTTGCAAGTTACTTTACAATATTCAGTTTTACCACCACAGTAATGTTAAGTATTTTTTTAAATCTATATATTATATATTGCATAAATACATTCGATATATATATATATATAAGTTTACTGGCATATTAAACAGTTGAATAAGCGGGAAAACAAAACCCTGGACACAGTTTAATTCCTGAATTCTATTTCAAAAATTCATGTGTAAATTAATCATTCCTTAATAATTTAAGTAATCAGATAAGTCAGCACTATCTCGCCCATGTTATAATTACTATCTTTTAGTACAAATAACTTTTTCAATTCTGTTTTTATAACTTTCAAACCTTTACACGTTGTTTTTTTTGTATACTATGATAGAAACCAAAATCGTTGGAATAAAAATACATAGTTTATAAATTTTTTAACACGTATTTTTACTTAACGCAAACAAATTCATAACTAGACATACTTGGCTTCGTATTATTGCTAAGTAAAATGTAAGGAATTAAAAAATAAATGAAAATCGGCATAAAGCAATACGCATACAAAGTGTATCGAAGTACAAAAAGAGTACTTTACGGAAACCCTATTTGACGCCGCCAAACCCCAGCACTGTAAAATGAGTTTATTACTTTATTAAATTGCTTAAAGAACATTTATATTTTTCACAAGATATATTTTCTTAAACTGTGTGGTAATCCAGTGTTCAGGAAGCAAAGTAAAAAATAGGTCAATTAATTACTAGTCTCGAGGTGACCTATTACAGGGCGAGATAGCATTTACAAGCGAGGCGACCTGTCTAGAGTGCCAACTAACGTAAAGATGAGGATTGAACAATACTTTTCATTACTATACAAAAAAGCACAAGAAATCATTTAAAAGCTTATCTGACATTTGGTAGTCTAGTAATTATTCTTCTTTAGGAAACGTATCACTATTTTACAATTCATTCCCGTGGTTAATCGGCTGTTTTGAACATTTGATTAAGAAGATAAATAACGAAATCACACTGGAGGTTTTATACAGGGAAATATATGTTTACATAGAGAAAGTAACATTATTTAGGAGGGGGAATATCAGCTGACAGCTAAAAAGGACGATGACTTTCGCAGATCTCAGCTGTATTGGAAAGGAGCCCATTACTATACAGAGTGATGAAAATTTGTTTTTAATTTGTCAGTGTTGACTGTCGTTAGCTGTAAACCAGGCGTAATAGTATAAATAATATGTTATGTTATTTTGGTATTGTTATAATTGTTTGCATTGGTTGTAAAAATGCCGTTGATTCTGCAAATAATTTACTTAACCCTTTCAGTCACACTTTTTGAAAATACCAATAACTTTTATTTTTATAGGTTTTAGTTGTAATGGGTACAATCTGAGGTTTTCAGTTTTTTTGATAATGCGTCTCAAGAAAATAACAGCAAATAATGGAGTATACGTTAAAATGGGATTTTTAATTGTACATTTTGATATAAACATGTCCCAATGGGTATAAATGAACAAAACTAATAAAGGTAATAAGAATATTTTCTTTTACAGCTGGTTATCAAATTCCTCGAATTACAAGAAATAAAATGGATAAACACAACACCACTGTCAGTGTCACTCACTTACAACAAACTTCAATGCAAATTATTTGTGATCGCGAGTAATTATTATGTAATTACTGCTGTGAGTAAAGCAGTAATTACATGAATGTGTGTTACACTCTTTACAGTAACTTTTCGTTCGTTTCTTCACATTAGTTTGAGAGCAGCTGACAAACCTTCTTAAGTTACCTTGCAGAGGAAGAAGCAAGCCAACATTGATCATAAGATTGGCTTTCTTACTTAGTCTGACATAACGTCTACTGTAGCGTCTGGATGTCCTTTATCACCAATCAGTGTTCAACAAGGAGCACAATAATTAATGTGATTAGTGAAATTTTTGTATGCTTAAATTCATTATAGAAAACATTACTTTTACCACAGTCATCATGAATAATTTGTTGAAGATCTTTCGCTACCATTTGGCTGATTTGCGATCCAGGTCAGAGACATATACTTTATGATCTGTTATATCCACACCTCCCATTATTTTATTGTGGCATAAAACTGCAGTTAGACATGCTACAAGGTTTCTACTTTCATCTTTTGCTTACCTCAAGACTTAAATTATGCCATCATTATGAACAACGGTTACCACATTTTAAATTGTGCCACTAAACAGCAAGAGTTTCATCTCTTTTTTGAAAAAATTTACACCCATATTTTCCTAAATAATTGTCAAAATTTGTCATTGATGAACATGAAGTTACCCATGTTGGAACTGCGGAGTTTTCTAATTTGCCTACTGGAAGCAAGCTGTTGAAGAACCGAGCTGGCTTGACTTCTGAAGAGTTGGGACCAACATTATGAGAAAGGATTTGAGCCAGGCCATAATTGGCATCTACGTCGGACTCTCTAAGGAAGATATTCTATATCAGCTGCACAATAAAATTGTAACAGCGTGTTCTTTCAGATGAAATGTTATTTAATACTCTGCATATCTCACTTGAAGGAAAAAAGGCGCCAGACTCGTACCTGTCCGGATGAAGGCGCGGGAAATTATAAAATCGCGAGGTGCTTTAATTTTTTAAGTACTTCTTTTTGCCAAGTACATGTTAAGATATCCATGCCTGACTTTAATGTCACATTAAATGAATTCAGTTTTAATGTCAATACAGAAAAACAGATAAAGATGAATAATCTGCACACAATAACTGGTGCGAGTGGTGTATGTACAACAAACAATGACAGAATATGGTTATCAGAGAGTTAGTTGTGGATTTGACAAAGTCGGTACAACAATAGAATACTCGCAATGGATCTTACAAAGAAACTGAGAAAAATAATAAACATTATACGGGAGAAATGGGAAGCAATTTGAGTGAACAATGAATCTGGAGTAATAATATTAAGGTATTAACTTGACTGAGTAAGCAAAGTATAATAGAGTTTATTACCATATTAACTTGACATTCTGAGTGAGTAAAGTATCTGAAGTAATATTAAGATATTAACTTGACATTCTGAGTATACAAAACCGACTGTCTCCTACGCACGTTAATTGCCCCTGATGGCCGTGCCCGCGCGGTTATGAAGTTGTCCGCTCTCGCACGACAGTGTCGGACGTCCCGGCTGTCGCGATCCCCCAGACGTGCCGTCGAGCCCGGTTTATTTACGCTGCCATTCCCCGGTAACGCCGCACGTATGTTGCATTTGGTGCGTCGCCAAAGTGGCGAAGTAAATTAGCGCTCATTTGTAAGCAACGGAGAAGTTCCTTGATTAGCTGTTAACGGGAGAACCCGTGTCAGTCATACGTTAGGCTAGGAGTGCTATAAACTGTGTTCTCGAGCTAGCGCGGACACGCACTTAGCCACATAAACCAGGCTGATTTAGTTGGCAGTGGAAACATGCGCGCCACCTGCCGTCACACCGCGAGAATTACATGATCGCGATTTATACCGTCTGTTGTTCGAGCAACGCGACGGTTCGCTGTTCCTCTTTCTGCAGCGCGGGACAAATCATCGGAGGACGGGGGTGGCTGTCCTGCCCAGTAATTTTTATTTTATAAGCATATAAACAAAGTGCCGCACAGATGGTCAGTAGCTTCGTCATCATACACAGGTCTTATATTGAAATACAATTCCTGAAAAATAGTACGTTTTAACAATAATGAACAATTATTTCAGTAACCACCAAAACCTTTTTTATTATTTGTATATTAACAATTTTAAATATAAAACAATTTTAATATTACATATATATTGTAATTAAATATTAAATTTCATCATGCTAATGATGAAATGAGTAACCGTGTGGATGATTTTCAGTTACTTAATCCGATAAAGGTCACCTGCATTTTACTTGAGCTTAGGCGTTACAACTCGAAAACGCTTCGCTTATGATGCTCATTTAAATCGTTCATTCACAAATTATTTACTTTTAAGAGACATGGAATATAAAGTTTACTATCAAACAATGTAATAATAGTTTTATTATTAAAGTTATATACATTTACCATTAGGAGTCAAATTTACGATCACGAAAACCTGTTCTACTGATACCGGTACCCGCAGTGTAGTGGGCACCAACGATTGTAACATACTCAGTATAATATTTCTTTCTTTTTATCTTCGTTTGCAATTGAAGTTATGGCAGTAATACAGAAATAATTATAGATATATTTGGCTTGCTAATAACTTATGTCATTTAGACAACTCACTGTAATAACTAGAGTATCCATATAGGCGTGGTTCATAAAAATGTATTCACATTCATGTATAATTTTTTATGTATTCACAAACACATTTGAATAAAACAATCATTATCAACGTCACTATAATTTACGTAGAATAGTTCGTACATATAAAGTTTTCTTAGAACACACGAATCAGTTTTTTTACTCTAATGCTCTAATATTTTACTCTAAATACTAAGAATATTTATTTTGTTTCATAAGGACCATTAAAAATTTAGTTCTCACGTTCATTATGAGGGCAAAACATATTTACTGTAGGTTTCATGTGTTAACATTGTATAAGTGGCCTAGACATGGTCATAACTTAGAATGTTACTAAATGTAGTTTCTGTATGAATCAGACGATACATAACAATGCGATGATTTGTTATCTTAACATTTTAGAGGTAACCTAGACATGCCACCACATAACATAGAATTTTGGTAGGTGTATTTTCTGTATGAACGCAGAAGGATGCGATACATCACTGTGCTTTAATCCGTTGTCTTTGTAGTAGACTAGACATGCCACCACATAACATAGAATTTTGGTAGGTGTATTTTCTGTATGAACGCAGAAGGATGCGATACATCACTGTGCTTTAATCCGTTGTCTTTGTAGTAGACTAGACATGCCACCACATAACATAGAATTTTGGTAGGTGTATTTTCTGTATGAACGCAGAAGGATGCGATACATCACTGTGCTTTAATCCGTTGTCTTTGTAGTAGACTAGACATGCCACCACATAACATAGAATTTTGGTAGGTGTATTTTCTGTATGAACGCAGAAGGATGCGATACATCACTGTGCTTTAATCCGTTGTCTTTGTAGTAGACTAGACATGCCACCACATAACATAGAATTTTGGTAGGTGTATTTTCTGTATGAACGCAGAAGGATGCGATACATCACTGTGCTTTAATCCGTTGTCTTTGTAGTAGACTAGACATGCCACCACATAACATAGAATTTTGGTAGGTGTATTTTCTGTATGAACGCAGAAGGATGCGATACATCACTGTGCTTTAATCCGTTGTCTTTGTAGTAGACTAGACATGCCACCACATAACATAGAATTTTGGTAGGTGTATTTTCTGTATGAACGCAGAAGGATGCGATACATCACTGTGCTTTAATCCGTTGTCTTTGTAGTAGACTAGACATGCCACCACATAACATAGAATTTTGGTAGGTGTATTTTCTGTATGAACGCAGAAGGATGCGATACATCACTGTGCTTTAATCCGTTGTCTTTGTAGTAGACTAGACATGCCACCACATAACATAGAATTTTGGTAGGTGTATTTTCTGTATGAACGCAGAAGGATGCGATACATCACTGTGCTTTAATCCGTTGTCTTTGTAGTAGACTAGACATGCCACCACATAACATAGAATTTTGGTAGGTGTATTTTCTGTATGAACGCAGAAGGATGCGATACATCACTGTGCTTTAATCCGTTGTCTTTGTAGACTAGACATGCCACATACAACATAGAATTTTGGTAGGTGTATTTTCTGTATGAACGCAGAAGGATGCGATACATCACTGTGCTTTAATCCGTTGTCTTTGTAGTAGACTAGACATGCCACCACATAACATAGAATTTTGGTAGGTGTATTTTCTGTATGAACGCAGAAGGATGCGATACATCACTGTGCTTTTAATCCGTTGTCTTTGTAGTAGACTAGACATGCCACCACATAACATAGAATTTTGGTAGGTGTATTTTCTGTATGAACGCAGAAGGATGCGATACATCACTGTGCTTTAATCCGTTGTCTATGTAGTAGACTAGACATGCCAGCACATAACTTAAGGTTGTTGGTAGGTGTAGTTCCTTTATGTACGTAGAAGGAAGTGATACATCACTTTGCTTTAATCTGTTGTCTTTGAAGTAGACTAGACATGACGGCATATAACTTAGGTTGTTGGTAGGTGTAGTTCCTGTATAAACTTAGAAGGAAGGGATACATCACTGTGCTTTAATCCGTTGTCTTTGAAGTAGACTAGACATGCCGGCACATAACTTAGGGTGTTGGTAGGTGTAGTTCCTGTATGAACTTAGAAGGAAGGGATACATCACTGTGCAACAATCTGCTGTACTTGAAGGAGCCTAGTCATGCCGGCACATAACTTAGGTTGTTGGTAGGTGTAGTTCCTGTATGTAACGTAGAAGGAAGGCGATACATCACTTTGCTTTAATCTGTTGTCTTTGAAGTAGACTAGACATGACCAGCACATAACTTAGGTTGTTGGTAGGTGTAGTTCCTGTATAAACTTAGAAGGAAGGGATACATCACTGTGCATTTAATCTGTTGTCTTTGAAGTAGACTAGACATGACGGCACATAACTTAGGTTGTTGGTAGGTGTAGTTCCTGTATAAACTTAGAAGGAAGGGATACATCAACTGTGCTTTAATCTGTTGTCTTTGAAGTAGACTAGACATGCCAGGCACATAACTTAGGTTGTTGGTAGGTGTAGTTCCTGTATAAACTTAGAAGGAAGGGATACATAACTGTGCTTTAATCCGTTGTCTTTGAAGTAGACTAGACATGCCGGCACATAACTTAGGTTGTTGGTAGGTGTAGTTCCTGTATAAACTTAGAAGGAAGGGATACATCAACTGTGCTTTAATCCGTTGTCTTTGAAGTAGACTAGACATGCCGGCACATAACTTAGGGTGTTGGTAGGTGTAGTTCCTGTATGAACTTAGAAGGAAGGGATACATCACTGTGCAACAATCTGCTGTACTTGAAGGAGCCTAGTCATGCCGGCACATAACTTAGGTTGTTGGTAGGTGTAGTTCCTTTATGTATGACTAGACATAACTTAGGGTGTTGGTAGGTGTAATCCTGTGCAACAATCTGCTGTACTTGAAGGAGCCTAGTCATGCCGGCACATAACTTAGGTTGTTGGTAGGTGTAGTTCCTTTATGAACTTAGAGAAGGGGGATACATCACTGTGCAATCTGCTGTACTTTGAAGTAGCCTAGTCATGCCGGCACATAACTTAGGTTGTTGGTAGGTGTAGTTCCTGTATGAACTTAGAAGGAAGTGATACATCACTTGTGCAACAATCTGCTGTACTTTGAAGGAGACCTAGACATGCCGGCACATAACTTAGGTTGTTGGTAGGTGTAGTTCCTGTATGAACTTAGAAGGAAGGGATACATCACTGTGCAACAATCTGCTGTACTTGAAGGAGCCTAGTCATGCCGGCACATAACTTAGGTTGTTGGTAGGTGTAGTTCCTGTATGTACGTAGAAGGAAGTGATACATCACTTTGCTTTAATCTGTTGTCTTTGAAGTAGACTAGACATGCCGGCACATAACTTAGGTTGTTGGTAGGTGTAGTTCCTGTATGAACTTAGAAGGAAGGGATACATCACTGTGCAACAATCTGCTGTTGTCTTTGAAGTAGACTAGACATGCCGGCACATAACTTAGGTTGTTGGTAGGTGTAGTTCCTGTATGAACTTAGAAGGAAGGGATACATCACTGTGCAACAATCTGCTGTACTTGAAGGAGCCTAGTCATGCCGGCACATAACTTAGGTTGTTGGTAGGTGTAGTTCCTGTATGAACGTCGAAGGAGGCGATACATCAGGACAGTAATTGGCCTCAACAGGTCGGTGTGAAAGGTCAGTGGGAATGAGGAGTGCCGGAATGATTTGTTGCTGCAGTCACAATCTTGTGTCGCGACGCGTCGGTCGGCGTATTACATCAAACACGACTACACTGCTGTGATTACTATAGGGCCGTAGTCTTGCATCTGATTGGAGCGAGTGCCGCTCACGAAACTCTGCAATCTCGCCAATTTCCTTGTACACTTGTGTTATTAAATAACGGAATAAATCAAGTTGGCAAGCCATTAGTCAAAGACGTGGCGTGCTCTCAGCCAGTTGTGCGGTTGTAATGGGGCGTCGCGACGCTTAAATACCGCGCTTGTCTCGAACAGGTGTAAAGCAACAGAGCTTTCTTTATTGTTACTATTATATCCTCATGGCGGTAGAACTAAAGAAACGGTATAACTCGTCATGTAATTCAAGTTTCAACTGTTTAACATGGGTGTAACGGGAGGTCAATAATTATAACTTTAAACTAGTCTACATAAAGAAAGATTGTTGGTAACAATAGTCTACGCAACTGAGTCGAGATCTAGGGTGTGGTATAACATAGACGGCACCATACAATGTTGACGAGCTCTGGATATGAGCCTCCCCGATGACTTTGGAGACAAATAACTCAAAACCTTTTACCTCGAGGATGATTCTTGACCAGCTGGTCTTTTCACGTCTGTTTTCGTAACCTAAAAATTAATTTTAATAAGAAATATAAGAATATAAGAATAATTTTTTATTCCAAGAATGCTGTTAATGTATTTACAATATTATGATGGAATAATACTAGCTATCTTATCAAGTAGTGATAACTAGCGCAAACAAAACTTTACAATTGAGCGAACAATGTCAGTCAGAGTTTTGATCTAATCATGATAACACACTGGTCACGGTGCTGCAGCACTCACAATCCATTGCACATACCTTATCTCACCGAGTGTACACTCAACGAAACACATTCCCTTGACTAAATGTAGTAGTTGATTTTACATAGATTACTTCCTTATAGTAGATAACATCAAATACTATAACTTAAAATGTAATTATTGCTAAATAAATCTATTCGAAAGAAAACCTTTATGTTACACAAAATATAGTTAAGTATTTTTGAATTAAGAATATCATTCTAAATTAATTTTCGACACCCCTCAAGACATGCTGATAAACATTCCACTTACATCGTCTTTTGTGAGTAACCATTTCTTAACTTTAGCAAGAAACTGTTTACAGTTTTTATTGTTAATTTTGATGAAATTCGGTAACTGATTGTAGAGTTTTGGTCCCAAGAATACAAAGCTTTTTTTGAAAATTGTTTTATTAACTTTAGGATGGGTGCAGAATCCTTGTTTTGAATTTCTAGTTTTATTATATGTCCTTTCAACACCGTAATTCCCACTTATATTAAAAAACAATTTTAAAACTTTGTAAATAAATAAATGAGTCAAAGGTAAAATCTTTAATTGGCTAAATAAGGGGGCTGGGGAAGTACGTTTGGGTTTGAATGATAAAATTCTTACAAAATGATTTTGTGTTACGATTAACGGATTGATAGTCGCCTTGTCTGTCCTTCCCCAGTTTTCAATGCTGTAATTTAATCTAGAGTCTATGAGTGCAAAATAGAGGACGCGCATTAATTCCGAACTCAATATATTTCTTAAGAAATAAAATTGTCTTATATTTTTCCGGAGTTTTGTCTGAAGTTGAGAAATGTGAGTTTTCCATGAAAGTCTATCATCTATGTATATACCAAGGTACTTTATTTGATTGACTTGCTCAATTTTGACACAATTACAGTTTTGGCTTACTGGGTAACAAAGGTTATTATTGTGAAATCGTAAATCTAGGTCAAAGGAATAGCCTCTAAGGTCAAAGTTTACAAGTTTTGTTTTGGATGCATTAATTATCATTTTGTTTTTATTGCACCAATTTCGAAGTGTTGTGAGATCTTCATTAATTTGTATCCAGATGGGAGCCCAGTGCTTGTTTGAATAACGAAGTGAGACGTCATCCGCGAATGCGCTGATTTTCCCGTGCATGGGCATATTTAATAAACTATTTATAAATACTAGAAATAATGGAGCTGAAAGCACGGATCCCTGAGGGACACCTTTTGTTACAACTTTAGGTGGGCTTAATAGCTTTTGGATGCGGACTGGTTGGAAGGTAGTAGGAGTAATGGTGGAAGGTTCATTTACATGTTTCTATCGATTGTTCTGGGGTTAGCTTTTGAACATCTTGAAGCTGAATGAAAACCCAGCAATTATATTCTCTAGAACGATAGAAGTATTTGGTGGAACTTTATGAACTGGAACAATCCTCTAAATGGGTTAAACAGTTAAAAATGGTGGTATCTCAGTAGTAAACATACTGTTCTAGCTGGCCGGCAAATTCCTACTCCTTCTATTGGATCTTGATTTAATAACATTATTCGCACTTGCAATGGGCAGCAAAATCAAGTGAATCCAGAAATGAAATGAAAAGTCATGGACCTCAGAGGAGAGATATGTCTCCAGCACAACAATTCACACCCTCGTGCTTCTCTACTAACGCAAGATACTATTGAATGCGTAGTGAGCTACCGTCTCATCCCCCTCAGAACTGATTCGGTAAATCTGAATTTCAATCGCCTGGCTCTCAAAAGGAGGGGTTGACTGGGAAGAAGTTCAGAACCATTGAGTTATACCAGAATATGTGTAAGGAATTAGCTAAAAGACCAAAAGAAACTCTGATTTACTAATATAAAAATGTTTAATTAACCTTTTGAATAAGTGGATCAATGTAGGGACTTTGATCATCCATTAGTCTATGAGTAGATTTTGCATCTAATGCTAAGATCTGTTGCACTTACAACGTTGGGGCTGCCCGCTGTCTAGGGACAAACCAAGGAAACAATGGTTATAAATATCGTTCAGAAAATTATAAAACATCTTATATTGAGTAAGTTCTAACAATAATAAAAATACTCAACTTTTGACATTATGTCATAAAAACTTAGTAGTTACTATAAGGTCAAAATAGATTGTAGCTCTAAACAAAAGATGTATTATAGTAGTACCTATGCTTTAAAGGACAGAGCTAGCATTACTGAAGTTTCTGCCTTACAATCCCTATCTGAGTGCAGTCTATTATCTGGAATGTCATGGCAGGAACTATATCCAAATAAAATAAAAGTTTCATATGTTAAAACAATAAATTTATGTATCTATATTAGTCTGTCTCTTTTATATTATTCATCCTCGTATTACAAGTTTAACACTCTTTTTGCTGGGTCTCCGAGTTCTTTAGCCTTCAGAAACGTAACCTATGGTTGGCCCAACCTGTACGTCCTCTTCTTCATGATTTCTTCACTGATAAATATACTACGACCTCTCAGTTTCACTTCCTTTGGAATTCTTTACAACCCACTAACTACTGTAGCATAATTTATAGTTTGTAGAAAGAGATTTTGTATAAATAAACTAGGTGAAAAGTCTCAAATATAATCAATGAAACTTATATAATTTTAAGCGCTGGTTTCAGGAAAAATAGTGGAAAAATCACTTACAGCTTTGTCATAAACAGCAATTGAATTTTTCGCTATTTACAGTCTCTTACATAAGGAACATGATCTAGTTTTACAACAGTATAATATAATTCTAAATGGATTATTGCAAACAGTTAAGAAGTGCTTTTAAAATGTAATATCAAGGCTTTTCTGATAACCATTGATGTATGAGACAGACTGTACTAAAATCTACAAGTGTATCTGTATAGACTTGGGACTACCTAAAAACTCAGCGCCACTTTTAGGCTTTAGACTGAAAGTAAATCATATTTTGGCTCCGGGCACTTCCTTTTCTTGGTATCATATTAGCGAAAAGGAGTTAGTTATTCTCCCAAGAAGGTGGCCTTGTTTTCTGCAAAGATGTGCGTAAAGTTTTAAGATTTAATATGCTCTAGAAGAAGGGATCCTTTTTTATCCAAAAGAAGCCTGAAAGCCTGCATAATGGAAATACGTATGCTTCAGTGCCTGCTGGATATTCGGTCCATTTAAAAGAAAGTTAAGAAAATCTTGAAATTTTGTTACACAAACTTAGTGTATCTAATTTGTGTATCATCACCATCTGAAAATGTGTGATGACATGAAAGTTATTTCTATGTTGCTTGGTCAACAAGGTGATTACACAAAGGGTGCATCCTCTGTAAGTGAAACATTCGTGACAGAAAGCAACTTTACATAAAAAATAATTGGCCAGTGAGGAAAACCTTAGAGGTGAGAGTTAGAAATGTCGAGAGAATAAGTCTTAATTATCCCAAATAGATATTACTCTCACCACTTCACATTAAGTTGGATGTAATGAAACAGTTTGTGAAGGCATTCTCAAAAGAAGGGGAATGTTTTCAATACCTCTGTGAACAGTTTCCTGGTGTGTCCGAGGCAAAGCTTAAAGAAGGGGTGTTTGTCGGGCCTGACATAAGAAATTTTATAAGAGTAACCCACTTTGAGAATAAACTAAAAGCAAATGAGAAAGTGGCATGGGTGTCTTTTAAATTAGTTGCAACTAGTTTTCTCGGAAACAAAAAGAACCCAAATTACAAGTCAATCGTCGCAGATATGTTGGAAAACTTAAAAACACTTGACTGTAACATGAGCATAAAAGTTAATTTTCTACACTCACACCTGAACTACTTTCCAGTAAACCTTGGTGCTGCAGGCGAAGAATAGAGGGAAAGGTTCCATCAAGGAAATAGAAAGAAGGTACCAAGGATGATAGCACACTACTGCTAGATGTTTAAAAAACGATTATCAACTATTGTGAGTTAGTAGGGTGAGCACAAATGAAGCTTTGGTGGGAAGCGAAAACACTGCGATAAGAATTTTGTACGAGAAATTTTATCAATTTTCAAAATTCTGTACTCCAGATGTAAATTATGGTATCTCTTTTGTGTTTAATAAAATCTATAATCAAAGAAAAATGTGAAACCGGTTTCATTTAGATTGTTCTAAAATATACAATCCTTGTTTGTGAGATACCTAACGTGATAAAGAAAAATGAATTGCATTTTTTAATTCAGCACTGAAAATTCCTTAGTAGTGCAGTCATTGAAGCGAAAAATACGGTCTTACCTCCGAATTTTTTTTACTGTGAACCGATTTGCATGAAATTTTTGGAATTAGGCTCATCTTACCCTTAACTTCAAAAGTGAAAATGATCTGAACTCCGCCTTATTATTTTTAAGGGGTGTAAACAACCCCTTAATGGAAAAATCGACATTGAGGCCATTTTATCGCTAGAAAACATGTTTAATAGTAAGTGGTGAAATTTTAAAGTGTTTTATAACACAATTACCTCATATTAAAATCATTTTCAACCCCTTGAACATCTTACAACCCTTGCAAACAACCCCTAAATTGAAAAAATCGCAAAAAAATACTTTGGTATGATATAAAAATATTTAAGTATAGAGTTAGTAATATTTTATATTTTCTATAATAATTATCAAATTTTTAACCCCCTTTCAAACCCTTGAAAACTAACCCTTGATAAAAAAAAATTGTTAAATATTTTTTTTTTATAAAAATGAAAAGGATTTAAATATTATTCCACACTCTCGAAAATGATTATCATATTCTTAAAGGTTTTCTAACCCTTAAAACTACCCCTAAATTAAAACAGTAAATATATATGATTACATATTATTTAAAAATAATTTAATTTAGAGTACAAAATTGCCATTTATTGGATAAAATATTTACGAATTATACAAAATTCATTCACATGTGTTTTATATATACATATAAGAAAGTTGGTATGTATTCATGCCTACGTTTCCAAAATATATGAGCCATATTATGTATATATATATATATATAATATATATATATATATATATACACATTACAATAGTTTTTGGGTCTCTATTATACTGCGTACTTTCACATTGCTCCAAATATTCACACTCCGAAATTTTCAGTTATTAAAAAAGTAGAAAAAAATATGATAATTTTTTTTGACCATAACTCCTTCAATTTTCATGCTATCACAATTTATAAAAAACCATTGTAAAGGTAATTAAGAGAGCTACAACATCCTTCATTGCAATATATATAGTAAAAAACCTTTTTTCCTCAAACGGTGAAGGGTTAAAGGGCTTAAGAGAGGCTGTGATTGCGCTGCCACGCGCTCTTTTAAACAATCATATTTCCGTCAATTTTTGTTTTTACAGAAAAATAAAAAATCCAAATTGTTTTGTCAGAAATATACCTACATTTTTCATACCTACACTTTTATTTGTATATGTCGTCATTTTTGAGATACTATGAAAAAAGGTGGTTTTTTAAAAATTTGAAATTTTTTTAATCGTGACTTTTTTAGAAAAATATGTGTCCCTGAAGCAGCCAAACTGATACAATCTATTAAACTCTTCATAATAAAGTTGATTCTAGGCGGAATAACGATTAATTTTAATTTTGGTGGAAATGGCACTTATGAAACCCATTGATTTAAAAGAAAAAACATTAGATGCTCCTCTTATTTGCAATACAGCTCACTTATTTTAAGTGCAAAAGACTTTTAATAGTGCTCATTTTAAAGCCTTTTTCAAGTACTATAAAACTCTTTTTTATTAGAATGCCTAAAATGCATCTGCTCGCCGCTAGATGGCATTGACCACATCGATTAAATTTCATACAAAAATAAAAAACGGCTTTGATTTTTAATATCTAGCTTAATATTGCACTTAGAATACTTTATAAAAAATAAAATTGTTCATCATTGTTTTACCTGCTACAATTGTGTTCTTCATAATATTTTCGATAAAACGTATATTTTTGGAGATATTTGCAAAAACCCGATGAAAAACGTGAAACAATTGCGAATTTTCAATTGCCAATAACTTAAAAAGTATTTGATTTTTTGAAAAACGTTATAGATTATTTTTCGCTTAAAATTAGGCCTTCTATCGATATCCGAGGTTTATTTTGAAAAAAATAAATTCACTCCCGAGAAGGGGTGGCAACCACCCCCAGGGTGGTTGCGGAGTTCAAATCATTTTCACTTTTGAAGTTAAGGGTAAGATGAACCTAATTCCAAAATTTTATGCAATTCGGTTCACAGTAAAAAAATTCGGACCAACAATGCTTCAATGACTGCACTATAGGATTCAGCTACCAAAATACAAACAATTTTCAATAAGTATTATTTTGAAGATAGACCTCTGCTTCCTATGTACCTCCAGTGTAAGGGGACAATACTTATTAGGTTCATGCAACATACAAAAATTATGTTCGTTTAGGCATGTTAGTATTTTCTCTGTTTTTCCATAGGCCACTGTTAAAATCTCATATCTCGGTGTTAAGAAAAATCTTGGTTTTACATACATAATGTGAAAGTAGTCACATCTTTGTTTGCATTAGGTGTTTTAAATTCGTCACTGGCGCAATCTGAAGTAAAATTTAGATATTATCTTTGTATTTGATATTTTCACAACACTACTTATTATTTTAAAACATTTTAATGTAAACAGATGTATCAGCTAATTTGTAAAACTTAGCTGAAAGTATCAACATGTGTTTAGTGTCAGTTAAATATGGATTAAGAAACATAAATACTAAGCTTTTCAGAATTCCAAAATATTCTAGGTAACTTTGTAACATATCTCGTCATACAAACTTTACTAGTATTTCAATTAATATTTTACAAAAAGAATTATTGCAGGATAATTATTACCCGAATTGGACCAGCCGTTCTGAGAATTATCGCTCAGCAACGCATTTTGCGATTCATTTTTAATTTTAAGGTATAAATTTCATGGTATGATGTAAATAAACTAAAATAAATTAGACATAGTTTCGAATATTAATGAACTTACCTGATAGTCAATGTTGTAGTGTTTACTCATATCATATGATATCCCACACGCGTACGTGAATTTGTGCTAAATACATTTTATAAAACAATACATCGCTTCAAACTAGGAAAGCCTGCAGTCACTGGAGTGAGAGGACACCAGCATCGTTCCTATCGTGACCAGAGTTTGTCTTGCTCGACCTGTCCTGGCGGTGTTGAGTCTAAATTCAATAGTAGTGACAGGAGAACACAGCCTCTATAATTATATTGTCAGAGCCACGTCAGCCGCTGATTCTCACTGCCTCCTTCATTTCCTTGCCGCGCGCCCGCGCCTCCTTCTGACTGATTCACAACACTTTTGTTAGGTTAGGTTACAGCTTAACCGTTTATTACGTCCTTTAAATCCTCTTGTCTGAGGCCGATTTGTCTTATTCAAATCCTTTATTTCAAACAATACAGAATATGACACCTTCGGTACCGTGTTAATCTTAACAATATCAACTAATATTTAAATTTTAATTAGACTACATTCCATTGCTCTCTTATTGAAACTTACCTTGGAAGTTTCCTTTTAGGAAAACGTTCAACAGTGCTCAATTGGTTCTCCAATACCTGGAGTCATATAAATTGTCAAAGACATACTATATAATTAAAAAAAACACAATATAGCGTAGCTTAGTGCTTTATCAATTCCTGATTATTCCTCTGAAACAGTGACAAGTGTAAATTGACCACTTTGGGTTTTGTCAAAGTACAACCATTTCAAAAATAAAAAACAATAATCATTAAAATTACAAATGATTTCTTATAAACTAATAATTTTTCTTTACACTTCATAATATATATTAAAGGATGTTTAAAGGTAATAGTTCCAGGATGTTTTATTACTTTTCATAAAATGAAAAGGTTCATAGTATTATTAAATACACGTTTGAAAAATATTTAACATTATTATTAAAAAGTTATAGATTATTTATTTTACTATATCAAGATTATTAATTATATTAGACTTTTATATAAAGTTGTATATATTTTCTCTTTTGGTATTATCTTGTGTTTTCGGAATCACTAACGTTTTGTAGAATTGTAATTTTATTATATTACTTTAAAGGTGGTGAAAAAATATTTGAAAATGTATCCCGAAAATTTTAAGAATAAATTATAAGTCATCATATAATCAATTATAAACTATTAAAAGCAACTTAGCAACCCTTCTAACTGTACGGTTCCGTAAATTGAATATCTGTGACGGACATTCCAGACCACTAGGTACACTATAGCTGTCATTTAGCGCCTGTCAAAAATAAAAAAAGGATAGGTTAACTATTTGTTATTGGATAATTTACTGTATCTTTTAACACATATTAAAAAATTCTACAATTTTTCAAAAATATTCTTCAGATTTTATTAGAAAGTCAATTGTACTGTACAGAGAATTAAAGTAACCGGTGCAAATAATATTAATATTAATTCGTTTTGGATTTTTAAATATATCTGTTGTTTAGTACCATAACCGTTATGTGAAGATTATACACAGTAGTGTGAGAGGACAGATATCACAGGTATATAAATGTTTCCCTGTTAGCAAATATTGGTTTTAATATTCACCATCCCAAAAGTTCTCCAGTCATACATCACAGTTCACAGATTTACTGATGTACTGCATAGTAGCACGTCATAGCTACACGACTCCATCACATATCGTTCACTGTAGTGGTGATGTCGATCTGCGTATTTCGGTAGATAACGTCTATGAGGAGTTCCTTCTTTATGTAAACATTTTATCTGTCGCCTTTGACGGGTTTTCGGGCAGTATTAAAATGAAGGCAATTAAATGTGATTGTGTTAAAAAAATTAACTATATTCTACTGTTTAAAAATCAGTCATAATTTCCTCTTAATTGTACGGTAAATGTTACATATTTTTTAATTTACTAAATTTTTTTTACGTAAAATACGTTTTTAAAAGTACAACTAACAATAAAATTGCGTTTATTTATGTATTTCAGTAAGTGATTAAAATTGGGAGTATGTAAAAAAAGATAGCAGAACGACAGAGGGAGAAGCTTTCCAAACGAGAGATCAGCGTTTCGCAGCCAATCTCGATGAATGAGCCAATCTCAAGGCTAATTGGTGAGACACGGCAGTGGGAGCTCTCTAAAACCAATTCCCTTTTCAAGTGTCAAGCGTCTCCAATGGGCGTAATAATTGGCTCGACGTTTTTAAAAAATTTCTGGCAGACTGGAGTCGAAAACACTCAGGCCCGATCCGTAATAACAGGCTGTCAGATCTGTTAATGGATGGTGGCGGTGCGGGCCTCTGCGAACAATGGCATATCTGTGGCGCCCTCGGTCGCTACATATGAGGAGCGAGAGGTGCCAGTGAACAGCGTGACAGTGCCAGACCTCAAGTACTGATTTTTCTGATTACACTTGCTACCGGTGTAAGTGCCAGTGAACAGCGTGATAATGCCAGACCTCATGTACTGATTACTCTGATTACACTTGCTACCGGTATAAGTGCCAGTGAACAGCGTGATAGTGCCAGACCTCAAGTACTGATTACACTTGCTACCGGTGTGATTAAGTGCCAGTGAACAACGTGGTAGTGCCAGACCTCAAGTACTGATTACTCTGATTACACTTGCTACCGGTGTAAGTGCCAGTGTACAACGTGATAGTGCCAGACCTCATGTACTGATTAATCTGATTATACCTGCTACCGGTGTGAGTAAATGCCAATGTACAGTGTCGCAGTGCCAGATCTTCCGTAACGATTACACTCCTGCTACCGGTGTAAGAGCCAGTGTACAGCGTGATAGTGCCAGACCTCAAGTACTGATTACTCCTGTTACCGGTATTAATAGATGCCAAAGTACTGCATGGCAGTGCCAGACCTCAAGTACTGATTACTCCTGTTACCGGTTTGAATAGATGTCATTGTAGTTAATGACAGTGCCAGACCTCAAGTACTGATTACTCCTGTTACCGGTATTAATAGATGCCAAAGTACTGCATGGCAGTGCCAGACCTCAAGTACTGATTACTCCTGTTACCGGTTTGAATAGATGTCAATGTAGTTAATAACAGTGCCAGACCTCAAGTACTGATTACTCCTGTTACCGGTTTGAATAGATGTCATTGTAGTTAATGACAGTGCCAGACCTCAAGTACTGATTACTCCTGTTACCGGTTTGAATAGATGTCAATGTAATCATGATAGTGCCAAACAACTTCAAGTACTGATTACTCCTGTTACCGGTTTGAATAGATGTCAATGTACTTCATGACAGTGCCAGACCTCAAGTACTGATTACTCCTGTTACCGGTTTGAATAGATGTCAATGTAGTTAATAACAATGCCAGACCTCAAGTACTGATTACTCCTGTTACCGATTTGAATAGATGTCATTGTAGTTAATGACAGTGCCAGACCTCAAGTACTGATTACTCCTGTTACCGGTTTGAATAGATGTCATTGTAGTTAATGACAGTGCCAGACCTCAAGTACTGATTACTCCTGTTACCGGTTTGAATAGATGTCAATGTAATCATGATAGTGGCAGACCTCAAGTACTGATTACTCCTGTTATCGATATGACTAGGTAGATGTACAGCGTAACAGTGCTAATAGAACTATTCGAAAATTTATAAAATTTTAAAAACTAAAAATATAAAAGTCAATTAATAATACTAAATTAAAATTGTAATAACTAAGAATAATTCAAATTCAACAAAATTGTTTCAATAAGCTTAAAAATTAAGAGTTGTATCGAAATTTTATAAAAAATATACTATAATAGTTTTTTAACTAAATAATCAATTTTGTACTATATAAATGGAACGAACAAATTATTGGCCATTTTGCGATATAATGAATTTGACTCTTTGAATCTGAATTTGACTATATAATGTCATTTAGAGATGCAAAATTGTTCATAAAAGTTTAGATTCAAAATATAACTATGGAAAAAGTTGATAAAAATCTATAGTTATGTTGAAAAATTCAATACAATATCGTGCCACTGCGAATTCCAGAACTTTATGACGCTGAATTACATATTTATTTGTTATATACAGTAAACACAAACAAACAAAAATATCATTACATTTTGGTAATAGATTTATGGAAATTAGTAAATTCACAATTATCAAAAATTATCATGAGAAATTCATATGCAGACGATGTTAACTTTTCACAACCTTATGTGATTTATCTTCATTTTAAAAGTGTTTTAGAGGAATTTCCATCTTGTAAAAGCAATCCTGTGAATTAACAAAACAAAAACAAATTCCTACGCTTTTACGTAACATATAGAGTAAAATGTACCAAATCGTGGGTATAATCCATTATGTTGTAGAACTAAAAATTATGAAGATTTGCCGATTGTACCTAAAGTATTTGAAGAATCCAACAAATTGTCAAAATATATAAAAAAAAATTTTAATTATAGGAACAAAAATCCTACGAAATTTACTGAAAAAGAAGACATTTTATATGAAAATTCCCATATTTGCGTACAACGTTCATATCAAGATACAGAAAAATATTAGATTTTATGCCAGACGATTGGAAATATAATACATTAAAAATATTAGAGATCTTTGCCATTTGCTGGCAAATTTATAGGTGCTGTCAAGGTTAAGTATTACGGAAAAAGACCAAGAAGTAAAGTGCTTGACAGCGAGTAAGTAGACATTGCTTGTGTACCGAAACTGATTCAAGACAGTAATATAACTATTGTGTGAACAAAGTGTCTTTATGTATAAATTACAATCCTTACATCGATTCGTTTATACTTATTTTCAATGCAACAGCACATTTAACCCAATACACAAAAACCCTAAAATATTATAAAAAATTATCGGAAGAAGAGCAACATATCAATAATATTAGGATCGATTCAAGTGATATCTTTAATACGATAATTATCAACCAGATGCACACGGCATTTTGTTACGTGTCATAAACAATCCATGCTAGGCATGTACTCAGAGTTTAGCTTCAATAAGAACAATTGGTGTCCAAAGAAGTACATTTCAATTTGAAATACTACATAGGCAAATTGTAACACTATTCATGTTTTCATATTTATCTCAAAACCCCAATCAGACAAATTTGTACTACTAAAACTCTATTTTAGATAGTTACAAAGTTGTTAAGATTTTAGATAAGTTATAGTATTTAATAATTAGTCGGCTGGCTGAAGATTGCCATTAGCAACTTAGAGCTAACGAGACAGAGTAGAAGATCCCCTCCTTGAGCAACCCCTTAATATTTAGTGGTGAGTTGTGATGGGGCAGATACCGTTGACAGTACAGGTATAATACACATTCTCCTGTTATCAGTGAGACATTGTCCGCGTATTTTCATCGAATAAGATTCATAACAGTACATTAAGGGTGGAAATTTTCTTCAACGGTTTGAAAATATTTCTGTGTCAAAAACTAAAGCATATTAAGAATGTGTAAATTTTAAAACTCTCGCCCAAGTAACCATCAATGTTGGATATATTCTTGTGTAACATTTATTATTGACGATCGTTATAAGTTACAAGAATTTACACTACTTTTTGAGGATCGCAATCCTCACACACATCAACAGCACAGGTATAGTAAGAGAATAAATTTTTTTTATTCTTTCATGTTCCTTGGGTTGTTCTGAATTATAATGTTTGTGAATTTGTTTCCTACACTGTTCTTTATTATATATACTTGTATTTTGGTGGCTATTACATCCCTGACAACGTTCCGCCTACCATATTTTGTCTTTATGATGGAACTAACATGTACAAAAACCAGTAAAACGGAGTAAAAACAGTAAGTGTGTAGTTATATGAAGGCGAGACAGATCGGTGTTTTACGAGAGAGATCTGTTGTTTAATTAACATAATATGGTAAAGATAAGTTTTAGGAATTGGTTTTGAGAGGTTGGATATCGGGTTTATAGTCATCAGTCATATAGCATTCATAAGAAAAATAATATTTTATTAAGAAAGGTGATGTAATTTATTTTATTCACTATATCAAAGAAAAACAAGAAGATGATAAACACTTAAATATCCACTTAAGTGTTAAGTGTGAAACAATGTTTATCAGACAAAGTGGAAAATTACGTCTTTAAAATATTTAACTATTGTCGCTCGTCTTTACTGGTTTATGTGAATTAATTACAGACCAATGTTTTGTTACAGGATTGGCCGAGACTCGCCTGTATCCCGTTTATGCACGAACTACCAGCCGCAGGCCTGGACCACACAGGCAGGTCTGGGGTGTCACGAGTGGCCTGTAATAGACCTTATAATTGTGCACTGTACAATGCACTTTGCACTACATGAGTACCACACAGGCAGGTCTGGGGTGTCACGAGTGGCCTGTAAAAGACCTTGTAATTGTGCTGTGTACAATGCATTTTACAGTACATGAGTACCACACAGGCAGGTCTGGGGTGTCACGAGTGGCCTGTAATAGACCTTATAATTGTGCACTGTACAATGCACTTTACAGTACATAAGTACCACACAGGCAGGTCTGGGGTGTCACGAGTGGCCTGTAATAGACCTTATAATTGTGCACTGTACAATGCACTTTACAGTACATGAGTACCACACAGGCAGGTCTGGGGTGTCACGAGTGGCCTGTAATAGACCTTATAATTGTGCACTGTACAATGCACTTTACAGTACATGAGTACCACACAGGCAGGTCTGGGGTGTCACGAGTGGCCTGTAAAAGACCTTGTAATTGTGCTGTGTACAATGCACTTTACAGTACATGAGTACCACACAGGCAGGTCTGGGGTGTCACGAGTGGCCTGTAATAGACCTTATAATTGTGCACTGTACAATGCACTTTGCAGTACATGAGTACCACACAGGCAGGTCTGGGGTGTCACGAGTGGCCTGTAATAGACCTTATAATTGTGCACTGTACAATGCACTTTACAGTACATGAGTACCACACAGGCAGGTCTGGGGTGTCACGAGTGGCCTGTAATAGACCTTATAATTGTGCACTGTACAATGCACTTTACAGTACATGAGTACCACACAGGCAGGTCTGGGGTGTCACGAGTGGCCTGTAATAGACCTTATAATTGTGCACTGTACAATGCACTTTACAGTACATGAGTACCACACAGGCAGGTCTGAGGGTGTCACGAGTGGCCTGTAATAGACCTTATAATTGTGCACTGTACAATGCACTTTACTTTACAGTTCATGAGTACCACAGGCAGGCAGGTCTGGGGTGTCACGAGTGGCCTGTAATAGACCTTATAATTGTGCACTGTACAATGCACTTTACAGTACATGAATACCACACAGGCAGGTCTGGGGTGTCACGAGTGGCCTGTAAAAGACCTTGTAATTGTGCTGTGTACAATGCATTTTACAGTACATGAGTACCACACAGGCAGGTCTGGGGTGTCACGAGTGGCCTGTAATAGACCTTATAATTGTGCACTGTACAATGCACTTTACAGTACATGAGTACCACACAGGCAGGTCTGGGGTGTCACGAGTGGCCTGTAAAAGACCTTGTAATTGTGCTGTGTACAATGCAGTTTACAGTACATGAGTACCACACAGGCAGGTCTGGGGTGTCACGAGTGGCCTGTAATAGACCGTATAATTGTGCACTGTAGAATGCAGTTTACAGTACATGAGTACCACACAGGCAGGTCTGGGGTGTCACGAGTGGCCTGTAATAGACCTTATAATTGTGCACTGTACAATGCACTTTACAGTACATGAGTACCACACAGGCAGGTCTGGGGTGTCACGAGTGGCCTGTAAATAGACCTTGTAATTGTGCTGTGTACAATGCATTTTACAGTACATGAGTACCACACAGGCAGGTCTGGGGTGTCACGAGTGGCCTGTAATAGACCTTGTAATTGTGCTGTGTACAATGCATTTTACAGTACATGAGTACCACACAGGCAGGTCTGGGGTGTCACGAGTGGCCTGTAATAGACCTTATAATTGTGCACTGTACAATGCACTTTACAGTACATGAGTACCACACAGGCAGGTCTGGGGTGTCACGAGTGGCCTGTAAAAGACCTTGTAATTGTGCTGTGTACAATGCAGTTTACAGTACATGAGTACCACACAGGCAGGTCTGGGGTGTCCACGAGTGGCCTGTAAAAGACCTTGTAATTGTGCTGTGTACAATGCAGTTTACAGTACATGAGTACCACACAGGCAGGTCTGGGGTGTCACGAGTGGCCTGTAAAAGACCTTGTAATTGTGCTGTGTACAATGCAGTTTACAGTACATGAGTACCACACAGGCAGGTCTGGGGTGTCACGATTGGCCTGTAATAGACCTTATAATTGTGCACTGTACAATGCACTTTACAGTACATGAGTACCACACAGGCAGGTCTGGGGTGTCACGAGTGGCCTGTAATAGACCTTATAATTGTGCACTGTACAATGCACTTTACAGTACATGAGTACCACACAGGCAGGTCTGGGGTGTCACGAGTGGCCTGTAATAGACCTTATAATTGTGCACTGTACAATGCACTTTACAGTACATGAGTACCACACAGGCAGGTCTGGGGTGTCACGAGTGGCATGTAATAGACCTTATAATTGTGCACTGTACAATGCACTTTACAGTACATGAGTACCACACAGGCAGGTCTGGGGTGTCACGAGTGGCCTGTAATAGACCTTATAATTGTGCACTGTACAATGCACTTTACAGTACATGAGTACCACACAGGCAGGTCTGGGGTGTCACGAGTGGCCTGTAATAGACCTTATAATTGTGCACTGTACAATGCACTTTACAGTACATGAGTACCACACAGGCAGGTCTGGGGTGTCACGAGTGGCCTGTAATAGACCTGTACACGTATAATTGTCACTGTAGATGCACTTTACAGAACATGAGTACCACACACTGTACAGCAGGGTCTGGGTGTCACGAGTGTGTCGAGTCAGTGAATTAGACCGTGTAATCACTATTGTACATCAGTACCACTGACATAGCACACTGTACAATGCACACAGTACAGGTCACGAGTGGCACGTGCACTGTACAATGTGTACAGGGCAGGTCTGATAGACCTTGTGCACTGTACAATGCTTTATAGTACACATCAGTACCACACAGGCAGGTCTGGGGTGTACGAGTGGCCTGTAATAGACCGTGTAATTGTGCAGTGTACAATGCACTTTATAGTACATCAGTACCACACAGGCAGGTCTGGGGTGTGACGAGTGGCCTGTAATAGACCGTGTAATTGTGCACTGTACAATGCACTTTATAGTACATCAGTACCACACAGGCAGGTCTGGGGTGTCACGAGTGGCCTGTAAATAGACCGTGTAATTGTGCACTGTACAATGCACTTTACAGTACATCAGTACCACGCAGGCAGCTCTTGGGGTGTCACGAGTGGCCTGTAATAGACCGTGTAATTGTGCACTGTACAATGCACTTTATAGTACATCAGTACCACACAGGCAGGTCTGGGGTGTCTACGAGTGGCCTGTAAATAGACCGTGTAATTGTGCACTGTACAATGCACTTTACAGTACATCAGTACCACACAGGCAGGTCTGGGGTGTCACGAGTGGCCTGTAATAGACCTTATAATTGTGCACTGTACAATGCACTTTTATAGTACATCAGTACCACACAGGCAGGTCTGGGGTGTCACGAGTGGCCTGTAATAGACCGTGTAATTGTGCACTGTACAATGCACTTTATAGTACATCAGTACCACACAGGCAGGTCTGGGGTGTGACGAGTGGCCTGTAATAGACCGTGTAATTGTGCACTGTACAATGCACTTTATAGTACATCAGTACCACACAGGCAGGTCTGGTGTGTCACGAGTGGCCTGTAATAGACCGTGTAATTGTGCACTGTACAATGCACTTTACAGTACATCAGTACCACACAGGCAGGTCTGGGTGTGACGAGTGGCCTGTAATAGACCTTATAATTGTGCAGTGTACAATGCACTTTACAGTACATCAGTACCACACAGGCAGGTCTGGGGTGTGACGAGTGGCCTGTAATAGACCGTGTAATTGTGCAGTGTACAATGCCCTTTACAGTACATCAGTACCAGACAGGCAGGTCTGGGGTGTCTAGTGTGGCAGAAATAGACCGTGTAATTGTGCACTATACAATGCACTTTACAGTACATCAGTATTGTCTGTAATAAACCACAAAGGGATCATATACGCTAGATGAGATTTTGTGTATTACATTTGATCGATCATACAGATGCTATTTCTAGACTTACGTTTCAAATAGCATTTAAGATTTTGTGTAGATCTAGACAGCTGAGTTTAATCATAGCCCCATTACTCAATTTACGGTACTCAGAGAGTTGAGTAACAAGTAATAGTAACACTAGAATATTACAATGTCATTATTATACCATAAAGACCGCGGATTTCATATAATATAACATTAATAAGTTATATAGTTATAAGTTATATTAATTGTGACCAATTACAAGTATAAATGATTTGGGGAACCCACCCCAAAAAATCGTCGTATTTTTCAATGCTTAGTGCATTTTGAAGTAGTTTTTATTATTTATAAGTAACTTGGCACTAATACAAGTTAGGAGTACTCTACTCACAAGCGGTTTCGCTGTGGTTGTATGGAAAATTTACATTTGTTATATGTCTTGCTGACAAATACAAATACAGCCAGTCATACACCAAAGAAATATTGACATCACCCCACCCCCTCCACCACAAGACGAAAGAAAATTTTTGTTAGCTTACTAAGTGATAAGTTTAAAATTTCAATGACACCCAAATTCTGTGATTGGACTTGTACCATCTTGGAGCTCATTTTCAGAAATTGCGTTTTATGGTAAGTTTCAAGTCTATATGCGAAATCTTTCTTTTACTCGGCACATTGTACATTAAGAGTGTCGTTCTAAAGTCGGGTTTCATTGTAGTGTTTAAAAAATAAAACCCTACAAACAGATGGAAAATAACTACCCTAACATGTGCGAACGCATGACGCAAATGTTGAGGTAGTTAGGCTACGTGATTTAACATGTTAAATTTCACGATTGTATTAAGCTAGTTTATAAATGAATCATTCTGCTATTTTCTCGATGCTATTATGGTTACTCATAAGACCAATGTAAAAATGTTGACTTACGCTCAGCCAAACTCCATGAAGCGACATGCACTACCACAGACCTCGGCGTTGTCTATAGAGAAATTAAGATTCTTGGGAAATCTCAAGTCTATACGCTAGTTCATTTTCAAATTATCGAGCGGACAGATAGACAGATAGACTACAGGTATACACAGACGGAAATGAGACTTTCAGCCTGTCGAGTGAGAGACTTCACAAACGCTCAGACAGTAAGTTCTAGTTGCACAGTTTTTACCTATAGCCATTTCAGCATTGAAACTGTCATCTAAAAATGTTTACTGTTGATCTTTAAAGTAAAACTCATTGTAAACCCTGTATAACGACTTGGATTGTAGATATTAATATTCCAGAGTATTAATATTTAATTTATCAATAAGACATCCAAGACGATATAAAATATTTTTGATTAGTACCCTCCTAGTGAATATTAAGTACAATTTATTACTAAATTTGTTAACTATTAAATATTATCTGGTTTGCCTAAAATGAAAATCACAGTTCTACATAAAAATAATGAATTTATTTTAAAGTGGCAAATTAATAAGTTCAACGTTTCAGAATTTGTATCACTCTATTTTCCACAAAGAATTGACAAACCTTTTAAAAATTTAAAAATTCCTTTGGCAAGAAATAAAAATATTAATCAAATATATCAAACTAAAAATCAGAGCTCTCTTCTAAAATAAAATAATAAATTTTTAAAATAAAAATAAAATACCGCTTGGAAATAACTAAAATAAAAATGTTCACTTCTAAGTTCACTCAAAATTCAAAATAAAAATTTACACTTATCTTCCACTATTTGAACCTTAACTTTGAAGTCTCTGCAATTCAGATTACAACTCTCTCTAAAAATTATTAAAGTTCAATTAATTTCCAAATAATAATTCACACTAAAACAGTTCCAGTTAAATATTAATAAAATACTACTTTTCCAAATCTTAATTAAAGTTATTAACAAAGTTCAATTTTAATTCACTTCTCTTGCAAGCATGAACCAAATGAAACTTGTATGATTCTATTATGCTCTATTGTTCTTCGAGAATAAGTTATTCAGAATGCTCTGTAGTTTCTATGAATTTAAGTTTTTCCTATAAAAAAGACAACAAAATTAATTTAATATCAGATCAAGAAGACTATTTCAATAAAACGTACAATAAATTTGGTGCTTACCTCAAAATCCCTCGCGGAAAAAAAATATGAAACACGGCGCACTGTAATCAACTTAATCACGAAAATAACCAAAAGAAGGGCGAAAATTATGAGCGGATGCTTAAATACTTCCCTCTCCAACCAACTTTGCAGGGCATCCCTGGTGCTCTCTCATTGGTCCAGTTGTATCAAACCAGGAGAACAATACTCGCAATAAGACAAGTTCTAATCAATTCAAGGCAGTCAACCTGCCTTCCTAACAATTTAAAACTACCAGTACTAACTTGCCAAAGGATTACATGTTCGTTTTTACCCTGACATTTCACAATCTAATCTAAAATTAAATCCCAATATTTCGATCCCAAAATTTTTATTTAATTTAAGTTTTAATTAAAAAAATAAATCAATGTAGCTTTAAAAACGCTACACCCTGTTTTGAAAAAAAAAAAAAAATATATAAAGTTTGACAGATTTCGTTTGAAGTAATGGGACAATAACAAGAAAAATATAGATAGCCTAAACTTGTGGATACAAAACAAAAGCTCCGTTGATTCATATATCTTTAGTCGTGTAGCTACCAATCGTGGATGCGTCAATAACCCTCACAGATTCGTTCAAATGTCTGCAGAAATTACATTACCAGATATTATCGTTTATATTGTCAAAAATTAACGGTTATTAATTAATTAAATTAAATTAATTTTAACGGTTATTCATACGATGTAACTTGGTGATACGCCAAAGTTATGCGGAAAGTTTACAGTTTAAAACCGCAATTCAAATGAGAAAACGTTATCTTTTATTACAGCACTCAATCAAAGCGGTGTAGTAAAACGACGAGTGAAATGGAAAGAAGCTTAAAGGTAAGTGTGTTCCAACTGTTAAATAAAAACACTTTTATTATGCAAATGTATTCGGCTCTTTTACTCAAGGTTTATATATACTTTGGCTATAGTCGTAGAATCTAGCACATGTACCTTGACTCGCGATATTTCTCTGTGTGACATGTGTTATATATTTCAGAATATTCGCAACGGTAAAATTAAGTTTCATCAAAGTAAAATTCAATTCGGGCGTGCCGAAAATAGAATGCCTCTTTTATGTACAGTTCTTAACTTAATTCAGGTCATTATTTACATACACCACAAACGAAAAATAACTAACTAACTGTGATAAAAATAGTACTTGGATTAAAGTTGGATATTAACAATCGATAATTTGAAAGAATAATAGGATTTCGGACATTTGACATTGTTATTATGTTACAAGAACA
Source organism: Homalodisca vitripennis (assembly GCF_021130785.1). Taxonomy (NCBI): domain Eukaryota; kingdom Metazoa; phylum Arthropoda; class Insecta; order Hemiptera; family Cicadellidae; genus Homalodisca; species Homalodisca vitripennis. Next base: position 56,400,793 of record NC_060211.1, on the reverse strand, counting down.
TTACCTTTTGTCATTCCATGATCGCGTAAACTTTTCAACAATCAGATCATTAGCAAAATCTCTTTATAATTACAATTCTGCGACAACATGAAAAAGCCCTAAAGTTATGCTAACTTAAAGTCGAAGGCAATGTTCTCATTGTAACAGAACTGTTGACTATTTATTTTATTTCTTGTGATTTTACAACATTCTCTATTAGAATATACAAGGATAACAATAATAACGGTATTGAAATAACCGCATTTATTCATCGCATGATTTCGACACATCTACAATGAAGCTTGCCGTTAGACTTGCTCCGTAGATAAATGAATGAATAATAGTTAAGTAAATATGTTTTACGAGTCCATATCTGGTAAGAAATTATTAGTTTGCTCAACCAATTTATACAATAGCTGTATTTGATAAGAAGAATTTATGGCGAATTATAGTAAAATGATTTATATTTTACAGATTTTTAGAACAGTAAAACTTTAGGTAAAGCCTAGACTTCAACGAATCCTAATGAAAAGCTTTTTTTAACTGATAAACTTACCAACGAATACATTGAAAAACTACGCTATAGTGTTGTTGTACGTTTAAAAATTTTACTCATTTTAGTTTGATGTATTTTTTAATACAGAGTACAATAAATTATAATATAAACAACAATAAAACAACAATGCTGAGGGCTGTGTATCTTTAAGTAAACTTAATTGCACCACTACGTCCGGTGTAGGCTAAATGTGAAGAATTCCTTGAGACAGAAAATTGGCATATCTCAGCCACGAAGTCAATTCCCACCCTTTATAATTTTGGGTATTACAGTAATTATTAATAATCCGAGAACACGTTTGAAATATTAACTTTAATTTTTTTATAAGATCATTGATAATGTTATACATCTTTTTCCTTTTAATTTCCAAAATTATAAATCAATATTGATATTTTGCATGTATAAACCCACAAGTGAAGCAGTTTTTCTTTGACTACATACTTAATGTCTAGACTTAAAGCTAGTTAATTTTGGGTTTATTAATCGGGTTCGTGGCGACAGTTTCTGTGGTACGATCTGGTGGAAAGCTGTGACTCACCATAGGACGCTCATTGTCCAGAGGAAAGATCGTAACTATAACTATCCAGTTAAAAGGATTGTTTTTATTTTAAGATTATTGGGAATCTTTAAAGAAGAATTTTTACGGTTAGGATTAGAGTCCGGACAATGTTAGAAGAATAATTTAAATGTTTAACCAGATCGGAATGTCGGTCGACATATCCTGCATAACCAGTGTGTTAGAATACATTATTAATATAAGCCCTGAAATGCTATTGATATAATCTATTAGTTTATCTAGCTCTTACACGTCCCAATAATGGTGTAAGAACATCTTAAGCCCTCATGTGGGTTCTCTGCACAGTGTAATGTCTACCGTTATATGTACTTCACGTCTTCGTCAGACTGTGCTGCCTTCTAATCTTTTTAGCTGACGGATGAGAGGCCTAATTGATAGTTATCAATAGTTTACGTTGGTCTGGCCATTCTTCAACAATAAGTAAGTCCCTCAAGAACTTCTCTAAATACAGAAAAATAGAACGAATTTTTAACACTTAAAGTGACATTACGGGCGTTAAAAGTAGGAAATGTAGATAATTTTGTAATCAGATCCAAATAAAAATGCCCGAAAATAAAATTTGAAATGTTTACAATATCTTGTACATGAATTAAAACTTCAGGTAGTGACATAGTTTTTATTAATTTTTTACTTTATGGAATCATATTTTTTAATGAAATATAATTTTAAAAGATTACGTGTTTTAAATTTTTTATGAATTGAAATGTATGAAGTAAAAAAATAATGTAGATAAATGATAGTTTTGGTCCTAAAACTTCTTACTGTGAGGGTTGTTCAACTTCTGCTCTTCGGGTTGTTAAATATACATCTGAGAAAGTACCAGTGTAACACTCAAACCCGCCTAAACGAGAGAAATATTTTAAAGGTGAAATGTTAGTTTAAAATTGCTCGCCACCCTCTAAGGGCTTGTTCTCCCCACGTGAACCCCTTCCTGTTTAAAATATGAGGGAGTTCCCGGCGATGCGAGACATTATTGATGTTAAGATTGAAAAACTGAAACCATTTCAAGTCCGGTAAATGTTTTATTAACTTTTATACCGTGACAGTGAAAAATCGTTGAAGTTTACCCCGCGGGAGAAGAATTAATTGATGGCTCCACGTCACTTCCGCCACTGCTTTATTTTACATCGACTTGGTCGGTCGCAATCACGCCGCCATGTTTGTTCCCACATCTCCCTTGATTTATTCCCAATTCGTTTGCTTCAAACCGAGCAAATGCATCACGGGGCTCGGCTGTCACCATATTTCTATCTTTACAATTCAACCTCAAACGGCCATTTTTTACGTTATTCATTTCACCCTTTCACTCCATCCAATCCATCTTACCAAATAGCTGTTCTCCCGCCAGCCACTTTTGAAATTGAGTTTTGAAAACACATAAATCATCCGGATGTACTGATTCGGTGAAAGTCAGGATGTTTGTTTATTCGGTTTCACGATTCTTCTATCTATACACACGGTATCACGGGGGTTACGAGTGGTTTAAAAGTAGCCGGTTATGAATCTTCATGGTTCCTCGAAGCAAACTATTTTGAGTACAGGAAATGAGAGTAACCATTCACTAGGAATTGTGATGTTTCTGTATTTTTAACACCATTACACATAAATAAATTGGTAATTGAATAATAGTATATTATTGATACAAATCATGGAAGGTAGTATATACGTTTAATTACATTTACAATGCATTACCTTAATATATAAATTAAACATATACGACTTTTGCTGTACAACATTTAATTTAAATTTCTGTAATCATTTAAACAAATCCATTGCCAGTACAGACTACTTTACTTCGATTTATCTCTAATCAAGCTTCATTCTCTACTAATCTACGAATAAATTACTGGCATTCATGCGATTTCATTCCATATGTGTGAGCTTTGTAAGTATGAAGCTGGGGCAAGAATCGAACCACTGAATGAGTTGTAACAAAAGAAAGCTAGTTAGCTCCCCTCTGCTCATCCGAAACTTCACTTTTAGCATGGGGCTAAATATTAATACTGAGTTATAAATATAAACTACTATATTTATTAAATCTTAATCTCTATTAACTATTAAATGTATTAAATATATAAATTTTCAAATCCATAAATTTTTCACTTTAGAAAGAGTTTCACTTACATTATAGAGTCTTACGGTGTTAAAATACTATTATTTGCTTATATTACACATTTAGTACAGATTTTCCCGTAAATAACTCTATATTAAGAATAAAGAAAAAAATAATCGTATTTTTTACTATTCATAGCCATTGATACTTAAAAATATTATTTTCTGAAGTGAAACCTTTATGGAAACGAATTTATATTTATAACGCCGTTGTAAACTTCATTCCCATGTTGTCAAACCTGAGATGCTAAAAACATGCTAAAAAACCGGCTAAAGCGGCCGTTAGCTAGCTAAAGTGACTTCGTAATTCAAAATTGTTCGCATGACCAGCTCAAAGCTTGGGGTTAAATATAAGATTTATTATTGAACCACTACATCTACTTCAAATCTCATTCTCAAATACATAATATATAAGATTTATATATGTTTTAGACCGATATGTGTTCACTAAAATTAAAGTTTAATTTTTTATAATAATCATTATTTGTTTCGAGTTGTTTCATTTTCAGTAGACAATAGTCAGCTATAAATACATGGACTACCAGATGAAAACTACGTTGTAATAGATTTGGGGATGCTTTGGACTTTGAAATAGCCATACTGATCGAAATGTAGAAGGATCATTCAAACCAACGAAGCAATCTATTCAAGTTTTAGGACAGACAACACATAAGTAACTGAAGTGCGGGATCAACACTAGATATCGCTTGATTGGTCAATTGTGCAATAGTCAATTTAGCTAACTAAATCAAGTTCTTGTTTTTGTCACAACATTTGCACTAATCGAAAACAAAGTAAGCTATGGACACTGCCTGACATTGAACATCGCTCGGTTTGATTTGTGGTCTGTAGAGCTAGCGGGGGGGGGGGGGGGAGACTAAGGCCGTGTTTTCACTGGTGGCTCACATCGTGGACGGAGGTTGACTGATAAAAGTCTGTGGACAGAAGAAACATTGCAGAAGAGACCGACCATCTGGCCGAGATAAGGATCAGCTGGCGTTGTCAGCCGAGACCATCTAGCAGGCAGCCGATCTAGAAATAGAGAGCTAATCTTTAACTTGGCAGAACATTTGTCTCCGTTGATCCTTAAATCAGTACGCTTCTTCTCCACTCAGGATACGCTTCCTCAGGACACAAACAAAGGTTTCTTTACAAATTAACTCGGATGAACAAACCACACCATGAAAAACACCATTTGTAATTAGATTTACTTAACATACAATACACAGCAATGATTTTGTTTCTGTGGTTGATTTATTTAGAAGATATGTAATTGTAATCTGCACTTGCATAGCGATTTACGAGTTACTGAAACTCTTTAACAATATTATATGGGTAAAACACATGTCTTTCTTTTTGTGTACAATATTCTTTATTTACACATTGTAGCAGTAGCAAACCCTCTCTCGAAATTTACACTATCAAGATTGCTTCTCTAAAAATCTAGTCCGTATTTCAATTTGAGTAGTACAAGTCGAATCGCATCTGTAATAATCAAAATTGTTGAGATGTGACACCGAGATTGTTTGCTAGCTAGCGGTTGTGTAATTTACAATAAATTATCTCTATTTATTAAACGATCTCGGTGTTTACTCAGAAGTAATTGGTGTTATAAATAACCGCGAAGGACGTAGCTCCATGATCGCTCCTATCAAGTCATAAACTCAACTATAAATCAATGTTAATGTTAACATGTTTCTTCAGAGAGCTGTCGAAGAGATAACAGTCGTTATATAATTAATTGGCTGACAATGGTCGTAAAAGGAGACGTACGAGCGATATCACTTGTTTTATAGGTTATGTAAGACGGCAATAACTACCAGTTGTAGTGATTAGTACATATAATGTGTCTGCGGACTAGGAGTGGCGACACTTTCACGGCATTGCGATTGCCATGCTCGCCCAGTCCACTCCGTTCGTGCACTCGCCATGCAATATTCATGCTCAAAAGCACGCTCTTTCAATTATTTAACAGCTGATTGCAGCCCATTTCAAAACATGAGCTAACAAGAGAGTAATAAATGGCGGGGAAATCCAGTAGTGAGAAGTATTGTAGGCGGAACTTAGATTGATCGCCATCACTTGGTCGGGTTAAGTAATGATCAGTAAAACTTATTGACTGCTAGGTAACGAATAAAGAAAGGTCGATCGCTTTCCTCAACCAGCTCTCTCCGACGGTAATATCACGGCTTGTCAGATCTACGTGATATGTTAACCAGTGTATACGGGCAGAAAGCAATAACAATTTCGATTCCAGAAGTATCAATCAGTGGGATTGTACGAAATCGGCCATTCAAAAGCGGACCGTTCCGAGCAGTTAAACGTTACAAAGTGGAGTTATAAGCTGATTATTTACGAGTCGGAGCCAATCTGGCCCCCCAACACTTCGGCAGGGTTCGGTTCGCCTCGGAGTAAATTATTACTTTAATTACTTTTATTCCGGAGAGGTGTCCGAGCCGTTTCTGTGCAGTGTGTTTTAATGGCCTATAACTTACTCGAAACAAGTTATTAATGTCAATAGTAATTTAAAGGTTACGAGGATCGCGGACGGGCCCGACGCAGGGAGTAGTAAATCATACGGGGCATAGGCAGACCTACGAGTGCAGAATTTATAGCTTAGCTCTTCGGATAATAAAGTAAAGCCGTATATAACGTAGGTAGCCGCTGCCCTGGCCGGGCCCGGTGTCTAGCGGCGGGGCTGATAGATTACCGAGCGACTGGGATCCCATTGTAGACTCGTGACACCATTATGTTCTCCCCCGACCCACTTTGGGTTTTTGTTAGCTAATGGAGCGCGGTATCGGGAAGGCGCACCATCACTCACTTGCCCTTACGCTGAATTAAAAATCTCGCACTCCAAGAGCAAAAACGATTGACTCGGTTTATCTCCCCGATTCTTCAGTCTTCTTCTGAGCTCAGCTTCTGAGTAAGACAATATCGAGATATACATAAAGGTAACGAAATATTTTTAGGTTTTGGAAGGAGACCATGTAAAAGTAGATATACTATAGAAAGCATAAACAAACCAGACCCACTTGTGATGTTTCTTTTTTAGTTCCAAAACTATAAATTCAGTCTATGTGTGATTTTGAAGTAATGAGATGATTCTCATCAACATATCGCCAAAAATACTCGGCATTCGGTAGGTAGGTTTATGCGTTGGAAACGAAAAATTGGACACATATTGGATTTCTTAAACAAGAAATATGTTATATGAAAATTGTATTTAGTTTTTTGATCATCTTTATAAAAGTGTTATGTTTCTTTCCCATCCTCCCAATTTCCAAATACAGGGCCTGAAAATAGTTTACAGCTCTTGCATACGCACAGCTAAACAACAAAGATTAAAATTATAGTTCCATGGCGAGACTCTGAAAGCTTACATAAATTCAGCAAATGATTTATATAATCTCATTCAATAAATGTTTCAGTTACTTTGATTGAGAACTGGATATTAATAAATGAACTTGTATCAGTTCAAAAATTCACGATAAAATACAGTATCTTTATTAGATGCAATGACACAATAAGTTTTCTTTTGCTTATTGTTTGTTACTAAACATTTTATTGTTCGAGCCTTCCCAGTCTATAACTAAAGGAGTTGTGTTTTTATTTAAGGAACACATCAAGTTATGCACAAAGTTATACATTTATATATAAGTTATGCATAAATAATTTATATTGAATATATTTCACTAAATGATGAAGTTAACGTAATTTATGTTTTAATAGAGTAAGAGTTTATTCCAAAAAGACAACGAGTAATTATATAGTTAATAAAATAGAAACAAACACCCTTATGTTAAGTATAAAGTTTGAATTTCACAAAATAACTTTAGAACTGTTTTATAACATCTCATATGACATATTTTTGTATATCTTATGAGAGTTTTTGATTTTTTGTGCAACAAAACATTTTTTATACGTGTGGGTAAAGAACACAGATTTCAATTTGAATAGGATACTATATTCTGTTTTAAACGATTTCTGATATTACACTATTATTATGTGACAAACGTTTCAATATTTATGATTTCCTCACCTCAAACGTAACATAATGTTTGGGCCAATTCTCTTGGTATTTTCTCTAAAAAGAACACATTTGACATTGAGTCACATGTAAGTAAAATCTTCTGCAGTTTAAAATGTTTTTAATTTTATATTAATTTCAAAATTTCTACTTCATTTTGCATGCTACACGTCAATGTTATTATCTGTTGTGCATTTAACACAAAATTAATTATTTAATTTCTAAAATACTATCGCAGGAATGTTCTATTTGCAGTAAAGTGTCGTTCATTTTGTGTGCAGGTTTTGCAATGGGCGAGTACTAATTCGTTTAGGTTGTGCCTAATTTCTGTAAAAGCTCAGACCTTTTACTATTATTCTATATAGAACACTTTATTTTAAATATAGAAGAAGTAGGTTGGTAGGTATATTACTGATAATAACCGATGGTTTTGGAAAAACTTTTATTTTAATTCCACTTCATATTTCCAGGATAGTTTCGGCTTAAATGTAATCTTCCTTTAGTTGTGGCCCTAAGATGAGTATGTTTTATATCCATGAATTTACAGAGCCCAATTTAAACTTCTGAGGTTTTATATTGTAAGTTCCACAGAAACAAAATACTAAATTAGGTATAAAGTACAAAAATTAAATTTGTATTATAAGATACGTACGGTATGACAAATAAGTTTAATTTTTAACCGAAGATAGTTCCATCGAAATTGTCCTGAAGTCAGTTTTGTGATTAACGTTAATTAAAACTTGTTACATTATATCTTAAGTTTGTAACTTGGCTGATAATTAAATTAGTAAACATTGCTCAAGCGGAAGTAAAATTTTTGAAATAATTACTTCTGTATTATTAAGATCATAATCAGGCTATAAAATTGAAGAGACTGACATACAAAAATCTGAAACAATGTGGGTGGAACGTGTTTCCTCCTTTTGAATCGTGGCTTGTTTGCGAGGATAAAGCTGGTTTGTAAAATAAATCCACAACTCCCTTGTTTTAAAGCAACAAAACGGAATTAAACCAATGAGGTCATCACACGACGGCGACTCAGCCATCGTTTATCAGCCGCACAAAACATATTACTTGTAATAAGGGGCTGAGTGGGTCACGGCGATGTTTATGAGCCTGTTGAAATATGCTCAGCTACTGGCCCGGAAGGGAACTGATAGGGTTCCAGTCATTTATTAAGAAAGGAGTGGTGTGGAACATTGAGTTGTTTGTTCGACTACAGATAACAGTGTGGAGCGGCGATCGCTTCCGAAATAAATTACTACGCTGGCAGCCGCGTTCCTCCTTGTTGGACAACATCCATCCATCACTTCCGCCGCAGGACATCACTTCCGGTCCGCCGACCGACCACACGAGCGAGTCCTGCTCTAGTAAGGGTACACAGTGGAATGCCGCCATCGACAGTCACTGCTGAGTCAGCAGGAATTCTTCAGTCTGCTTTCTGTATTTCAACCAGGGGTGGAATTCTAATCTTCTTCAAATTTCGAATTAATATTTCTTGGATGGCAAGAGGGCATAATCAGTTTAATATAGATAAACAACCCCAACTGCGTGACTAACATATGCACAACATAAATATCCTAATAGAAACAATACTTATAGTATTACTAATGGGAATTGCGGTTGAAGGCCATAGCCGCATCGTACGTACATACTCTCATACTCACGAGGACAGACTTGGTACCAGCCCGGCACCTGTTTGTATGTTTTCCATCTTATACTATTGAGTAAGCAATACTATGTGACAATTTCAGTGTATTATAGGACTACGCTGTTTGGTATCATTGTTTTCAATGGTGTTTACAATTTATATATATATATAAAATATATATATAAATATATGTATAATATATATTATATATATATATATATATACATAATTAACATTTAATTTATATACATACTAATAACTTCACGATAAAATTCTAAATAAAAATCTGTACTTGAATAGGGAATTGTAGGCTACTAGGTAACTAATAAATCAGTAGCTAACCCCCTGCACTTATGTGTGTGTAAAATTACCTAAGCCCAATCGCTGTCCTTATTTGCTAACTTTACTCTAAGATTCCCTTGTCTCAAAAATGAAATTTTCTAAAAACATTGAGTCTCCACATTATTTTTTTTCTCCTTGACAGTTTTCTGCATAGAGTTGTATAGTTACATCTCTTCGTTATCAAAACACAATTTCTCGCATTACAATTAGTCAATATACAATACTCTAATTTTGTTCTTTTACAAGAGTCACATAAGTAATTTATTTATATATATATACACATATACTATATATTTATAGTAACATTCATATTTTAAACTTAGTTCAATATTATATCTAGTCACTAACAAGTCATGGATGTAAAATTATTATCAATATCAAATTACTATAACGTGCACCTGAAGTATTCTGTTAGTTCTTGCTTCGAGAAGGCTGGGAGAGAGTTGAACACATTTATCACTATTGTACTTTATATGTCTTTGATAAAACGAAGAGTTATAATAGAGGGCTGGTGTGTTTGTCCGTGTCGGAAGTGAACATGCGGTATAGGTTATCTTGAAAAACTATGAGACAATAAAATTTTCGAAAACTTAAGTTGGAAAACTAAGCGTAAGCATACGCTCATCCCTGAACAAATGTCTACGTGATCGGGGTCTCTTTAAACTATACACAGATGACTATGTAATTATGAATATATATAATAATAAAACCCTTTAATGTGCACATAATTACCACGTCCCTTACGTGTTTTATTACGTTGTATATATATTTTTTTTCGAGTAAATATTTTTTATATAGTATCCGTTAATTGGTAATTATTACTATGTTCATGTCTGACAAAAAAGAGATAAAAGGTGCACAATTTTCATCCCCTTCATCATAGCAAGTTGAAATTTACAGGTTTCCAATTTACTTTTCTTCTCACATTTCAGACAAACGGGTATGGCATTGCATCAGTGATCATCAGGGGGAAATGTGCAAACAGAATATGCGCTCTTCAGATTCTTTTCAAAAAGATATTTTGTTGGGTAAAAATTGAAGGGTCATATGTTTCGCCATCACACAATTACCACAAATGACACCCAACTGGCATTATATAAGAACTATATTGGACATTAATTCAAGAAATGGTTTTATGATTCACAGGACGTTTGGAAGATCTTACAAGATGTAATATTTTATATATTTCGTTATATAAATAGAACGTTATAATCTTATATCCGGAAGATCTAGGTTCTTCAGTACCATTGAAGAGATTCAATCTTCTGCTCAAGAGCGCAATATTTGCTAGACTCCTCTTATTCCTCTAAACAACACATTTAATTGTTACAGGATATTAGCTTAGAATTTACATCTATCTATAGTATTTTGAAACGTTTATGAAATTAAGAGAAAAAAGATGTCGCTCATTAGAATGACATGATCGTGAATTAGATGACTGACTGTCCAGCCTGAATGACCCCAATCACATATATAGCTTACTCATGGTGTCTGTATGGTGACGGCAGCAGTAGTACTGATGTAAACATACTTTCTCGAATTTGTTTAAAAAATGCTAAATCAAAAGTGAACCCTGGAGGTGACTATTATAAAGCTGTCTGAAACCATTCTTAGTACTTCCCAGATAAACTTGAAACTTACTGTACTTAAAAATTAACCTATAGACAACGCGAGATTCGCTATAATGTATTTTTTATTTAACGGTATCGTATGTGTATAACGTATCGTAAGCTGCTGAGATATCCACAAATATAATTGGCGATCTGATCTTTTTGTATCCAATCTCAATAAAATATATTAGTACTAAAATTTGTTAGCCATCTTATTCATATCATAATAACAATCATTTTATATATATATATATATATATATATATATATATATATTAAAAGATTTTGATAGGCACCATTTTGAAAATGTGCTTTAAAAAAAGAAGTCGAGATGTAATTTCAGAAACATGCTTGATCAGAATTACGAATATGATCAATAGCTTGAATAAAATCACAACGATTGCTGAAGTTCACCAAAGGAAACGGTTTGGGAGGGTGAGCTGACATTTATTAAACTCATTTCATCTCTAGAATATCATTTATAAAATGGCTGATATGGCCATTTTGCAAAAATCCTTTTGTCTCCGAACTGGGAAATTTTGCGTTCACATCTCTCTTGGCGTTGTCGAATGAGTAGGGCAGGTCAGTTGTTTTTCAACCGCTAGTAATTATGAACAAAAATAGAATTGCTCGTCTTCCTGATTCATCCAGGGATTTATACCCAAACCTTGGCAGTTTCTAAAGCGAGAGCTGTCCTGACAAATTTGCCAAAATTGCTTATTGCAGAAATAAAAAATATTGTTAGCCAGCTTTATTATACCGATCTCCGAGATCCATTATACCGAAATTTCACCTAGGCTAGTGGACAATTGATTCCAATACAAAACATTCTTCAAGTGGACTTCTTAAGAGTTGAGGTATTGCTCCTACATTGATGAAATAAATTGTGTCTGCATGGTATCCATACTCCATTTAATGTACTGAGCAGTCACTGACAATATGCCGTAGAAGCATAGATAGGTATAATGTTGAGTATTACTAAGGTGGTAACTGCCTTTAGCAAAATTCTAACTTTGCCATGGCTATGAATTATTTTACTATGTAGAACGATAGATTGTTTATTGCAATAACTGACTGACAGAACACGCACAATACATACGAGGGTATAATTTAGCATGTGCACATTGTGATGAACCCACGTAAATAAAACGTCCAAGTAAGGAGGGCAGGTTCCGGTAATGAGCTCGCACGTACACACCGGCTCGTCCACCTCATTCTCGTTACGTCGCTGTACGGTTCCAAATTTATGGCAGGAAATAATAAACAAAACCGTGTACACACAGAGCCTAAACTATGTCATATAAAACCAGCGAGCCGCGAAACTGCCGTCACACCGGCTTGGCCGAGGTCTGCCATAAATTGTCCGAATGTGGCTCGACGCGGTCCTTGCCCATAAGTATGTCGGCAGACGTACAATGCGGCGAGGCGCGGCAATTCCACGTCCGGGATAAATGGATTATTTGATAAATAAATGGGGCGAAAACTCCCCTAGGGTCGCCGCGTCGATGATAATGGATGGACCGTATGGGAGTGTCACGGGAACAAAATATGGAGGTAATTCAACAAGACAGCGGTGTTTTTGCGGCCGTTTGAATAGGAGCAGTGATGAAGTGCCGTGTGGCTCAGGCTATTGTGAGGAGGTCTCGATTTATTGGGCGCTCAGATTGGCGTATTCACCCTGACGTCCTCACTTCGTCAAGCCGCAGGATTAATGTGTTAACGGGCGCGGGATACCTGGCCCCAGCGCATCCTGTCACAATCTCTCACCTTCTATCCGGTGTTATATACGAAGAAATCAATAAACTAGTACCGGAAGTTTAGTATCACCGGATAGATCTCACTCTTATCGCTTTTATCTCATCATTCGTTTAAAAACGAATGTAATTAATTCGTAATACAATCGTTCCAGAATGGAATTAGGCCTAATTTAACTCATAATGACGAATGTGTTTGTTTAATCAGCTGATATTGAGGTAAACACAACCTGCTAGGACACCATTTAATTGTAATTGCAATTATAGTTTCTTCACTACTCATTACGGTTACTGAAAACAAAGAATTAAACTATCCCAAGCCCTGACCGTTGCATGTGGGCAAAGAGAAAAAAGAAATTTATGAAACGTGCATCAAAAGGATTGGCTGAGCGTTAGCGAAGCCTTAAACCCATATGTCCGCATGATATACGAACTGTCGTATAACTGCTATGTAGGCAGCAATAAATAAATATGAAAACAAGCAAAGAAAAATCATACGAGAATCATGATCATGTAACACATTAACAGATATAGGTTATCCATACATAAACATGAATAAAAGCAATGGAAGTTAATTTTTAAAGACGATGACTAAAGAAGATTTGATTTGATCACCAATTTGCATTGTAGTTCTCCCCCTACATCACAGGAATATTATTATCTAAACACAGCTATGGAACCTAAATATATGAATAAAAATTTGGATGTATCATTTAGGGAACTTCAAATTTTACATGAAACTTAATTTCTACTTAGACGAGGATTAGTTCTATGACGGTGCATGTCCAACCGTGGAAGTTGGCTGAGCCTCATTGAGGCCCATCACTGAGTAGGATAACGCACATTTACCTTGTCTGCCGGATGGTTGTAAATATATCTTTCTGTATGATGTGTTCCTGTCTAACCGCCCAATGAAATGACGTATAGACTTGAAATTTTGCATGCAGCTCAGCGAAGCCCTTTAAACGACATGTGGCGTGGCGTACACCTACCTTGTTTTAAAGAGGAATACATTATACATACGTATTTAGGAACTATTGGTATTTCCATTGAGTAAGAAAAATAGTTTTACATACGTTTACTAATATCACCTTTCACAAGATGTTGGTAACGAAATTTTAATAACTGTCGTCATTCCCTCAAAATGTATATTATCATTTATATATCTTTTATTATCATGAACATAATTTTTAGCTTAAAATTATAAAGTTATACTAATCCACGTTCAATGTGTATGCTTGGTGTGGTGGAATTTTCAGTAAAAATTGTATTAGGGCAGCTGTCAATTTCAAACTTATTAATTTTATTATGTAATAAATGGTTAAGCCCTTATTAGCTGAAACCTTTAAAATGTAAAATCTATGTGCCAGGGAAGAGCATAAAGCGATGTCCAGAGTACTCATCTTACTCATTATAATGACATTAACGAATTATTAAAAAGTATTAAACGTATCAAACAAATTATACATTTCTAATAAACCAAGAAGAAAAGAGGCCTACTCCTTTTCCTTTTTTCCGCTATCTTGTTTCTCCCGTAAATATCGCCATCGAATATCGGTCTCTGGTCAGTTTTCAGTGAATGGTCGTTCATTGCAGACCTATTGTGAACTCTTTTATTTGGTTTTAAGGATTAGGGATTTTTCATTAAGTGGTTAAGTGCATGTTTTAGAGACAGATTACATAAAGTTAACGCACAACATGGTGGTTCTAACTCTTGCGCTATGCGTGTCACAACGCTCTGGTGTCATTAGTTTATTTTAACCTAGATTGTGGTTATGAGTTAAAATTAGTTGTTCATACGAGGAAGACATTATATTACAGATCTCGGAACATAGTATTCTAAATTCTTGTATCACTGATTTCTTGTTTTTTATGGTTAGGTGTAAGAGAGGACTTAGTAGTCCTAACCTCGACAATTGAATATGTTTTAAGTTGTATTCAATATAGACATTTTTCATTTCATTTCACTGAACGGTGCAATTATCCGGAAAATTATGTTTCGATCACAATCCACCCATCACTAAAAACAAACTTTTAACAAAGCAGTACACATTAATTTAATAAATTAACTAACATCGAAAGTCCAAATGACAAATTTAAACAAAACAATAACTTGGAGCAGCCCCTTGGAAGAGATGAAGGATAATTAGCACTCAACTCATATGAGGTTTCCATTGATGTAGAACTAAACATTGCAATAGAATTTAGCTTTTCGTTTTATCACACACTACTCTACTATTCGGATATGTTCTGAATAGAAAGATATATTAGACATAGTTCGAACTTCCATCAATAACTGTTCGTATACGTCTAATTAGTTTCATTAACAATGGTGCAAACAATTTCAATTTTACATGTTTTGCAAGTTTTGTGATTTTATTAATCTTGTAAAGCTATTCCCGACTTAGTCCAAATCAAAGGTAAATGGTTTAAATATGGACTTGGTTCACAATAAGCATAATATAAGTAATTTACCTTATTATTAAAATTATATTACACAATTTAACACTCAAATAATGTACTGTTTTTGTCATATCTAAGCTTTACAGAAAGTATTTATAATTGTTACATAATTTGTTTCCAGTCCTCATATATACTTAAAAAAAATATATATATATATATAATCGTAATAGGTAAAATAAAGGTTATGCACCACTTTACAGTTTCAAATTATTGATGAATTAAATGTGATTATTCAAAGTAGCGTGTTTAACAAAGAAATCAATTTATAAATATTTTGAATATCAATATAATAGAATATTGACGAACAGTATCAACTCTTCTGATTCAGATTCTACAAAAAATTTTGAGAGATATCAAAGATTAAAACTGAAGGTTTTGCATCACTTAGGAACTTTAAAGATGTGTAACCTTATTATGTTAATCTTTCTCTAGGCGACATTATTACGTTTGGATTCCACTAAGGTTGAGACCTTGTAAATAGATACTGATTGTCCAATAGACCACAATTCTTATCTTTGTCTGCGAAATATTTAGTTTAGATTCTTCCGTTGGTTTGAGAATTTCGGCCCATCCCCACCAGTGGGCTAGAAATCTTGTGTTCTTTAGACAATTTGTCCGACAACAAGTTCTATTCTTCCATCTCAATATACATTGTTAGGTATTAAAACTGTATGTTTATTAATAACATACAGATCGAGATAAATGTAAAAAAATGTTAGTACAAAATTGTATTTTGTTAATGAAAATATAAACTACAGTTTACTATAAAGACTATAAAACTAAGAACTTGTAAGTAATATAGTACTACAGACAGCACCAACTACATTACATACAAAATAATCCACATGTAGAAGTAGACTGTCTGGAGAAATGGTCTAATCAGCATCCTGTGTCGGAGAGCGATGTGGCATCTGGGGAGCGTGTGGCACCAGCCCGTGGCAAGTGATCATATATATGACATATGTCGATGGCTGATGGAAAGGAAAGCATTAGGCTGACTTTTTTCCGACTGGCTGACTCGATGTTGGAACATATCGCCAGCTACAGAGCTACCGCCCGCGCGCCATACATCACGATATACGTTATACGTGCCCGCCCGCCGGCACATACAATATGGCCTTCATATCATTCTACTCTTTCTTACACCGACCGTATTTGTCTTCTAGTACCTTTGAATATATCTGAGAACGTATAGCCTCATCTGAGTGGGAATGGTTATAGCGATATTCAGGAAACACTGAGTAATGTTAACATTTTATATGTTTCTAAATTTGACATAATCGGGTATGAACACAATGTTCTATGAAATCGTTACTTTAGGAGAAATAATCAACAGAATGGTTTTGTTTTTCATGACTATGAAACTTATAATTTGATTGCATAAATTTAAACGTCAAATTTGGTGCATGAGATTTAAAAGGGATCAAATAAAAAGCACGGTAAAAATGTGTTTTTAGGAATTTACAAAACTTACTAAAATAGAAAATTTTTTTAACTTACATTATAGACTACACAAAAAATAACTAACATTTAATTTTGGTTTAACATATGATGGCTAAAAATGGCTTTCCTCAGTGAACCTAAATATTTCAAATAGTAATTGTGTAAGCAATGTGTTGACAAGACGTAAACCGGATGACTTTGATGTTAGTTATGATAACGGTCAGGAAAGCCTAAAGAGCCTTCTATACTGCACGTGACTAGCGTAGCTACCAGTCGTTGCGCATGCGCAGAACGAGTTAGGCGATCACGCACTACCCTAACTACAAGTACCTTGCACTTCCAATTCAAATTTATGTACTATCGGAGACATTATATGATGTATAGCAATCGTTAAAATTATTTGTTTAACATTTTAATAACCCCAGTCAAACAGACAATACAGGTGTCATTTAATTCCCAAAACGGCTTAACCCATTCGCTGCTGACAAATTATTATATCAAGACGTACCCTAGGTGCTAAAAAATGTTATGTTACTAAATCCTACCTTATGTGTTGAAATGTCTGGAAATGGCATTACAGCCACAAATCCGAACTCATGATGTGCGTTCTGGCCCATCAGAGTCATCGGTCGCCGGCGGACCCCGCAGCACCTGGCGTTGTCACTCATGTACTCCTGCGCACAAGCTGCACTGCCGAAAGCGCTCAAGAGCGTCAACCGCGACCGCATTTTATCACTACGCACTTTTATTGTACATTGTGTCCTAAATAAAAAAAATTAAACTAAACTATTTACACTATATACAATCCTCCCACTTATGTTCAAATTTAGTAAATTGTATAGGTCTCATTCCTGAACTTCTTATTGTCCATTGTGGAGCTGTAGTGTATATGTCGGGGTCCTCATCAGCATCATTTACCGACGATCCATCATCTGATTCCTCATCCGATACATCATCCACAGCGCGTTGAACAGGGTCATCTACGTCGACATAGTCTAGATTTTCAGGTTGAAACTCGATGCGGGTAGCTTCTGAGGCGTTTCCAGACGGTCCAGGGATTGAATGATCCATTGTACTCATCGTACAACACTCGTACACACACAACAAACACTATTGTACACACTAAAATAACAGTGAACACTCTAAAACTTAACAGACAGTAATAAAAACTAGGGGTCGCGGGCAGACCCCGTAGGGTGGCGGCGAGACGCGAACGAACCACGTTCCAAGACCGACACAAAACAATAGCCACCTGCTGTAGCTGTAGCGTACCAACCTACTCCGGCTACTGGCTGAACTACACTGAGCCTATACACAATGCGATGCTCAATAGTCCGCCCGCGCACCCTCCGCTCCAAGGCCATGTCACGCGGGTCCCGCCGGCGGGCCAGCCGCACCGAATGTGTTAATATGATTTTAACCGTTACAAATAGAGGTGAAAACCTTTATGTGTTGTTAGTACACATTAAAGCAAATAAAGGATGGCCCACGAGGAGTCGAAGGAAAAGTTTAAGGGCAGTCTGACCGAAGAAATTTTTTGTGTGTGATTTTTAGTTTATAACACTTTATTTTTCTTTGGAATCTCCTCTTTCTAACGATATATAACACATATAGTACAGAAAATTCTAAGTAAGTGAAAAAATTATTTAAAATAACCTTGCACACCAAAAAGTCGATCCAGCCCCGCTACTATAGTCAGACTCATAAAAGCAACCCGTGAAAATGATACCTATGACCACACCAAGCACTTGCATTTGCCTGAGGTAATACTTCAAGAGATCAAACCTATATTCAGGGATCTTGCCAAGCCAGAACTGTTGCAAAAATGTCTCAGAGGTAAATCCCAAAACCTCAATGAATCTTTGAACAATGTTATCTGGAGTAAAATACCTAAAAGAACATTTGTAAATCTTGAAACCCTGAAATTTGGTGTATTTGAAGCTGTTTTGACATTCAACAGTGGACACTTAGCTAAAGTAAAATTAATGGAACACTTAGGCTTACAAATTGAAAGGAATTTACTTCAAACTGCAAGACGTCTCGATTTCGACCGTGTTTCCAAAGCTGAATAAGCTGTTTCCGATATGGAAAAAAAATTAGACAGTCAAGAAATGTTGCCAAAAGGAAGTTAGAGTACTTGTATGAGGCAGAAGATGATCCAGACAATCCTAGTTACTGTGCTGGACATTATTAAAAGTAGGAAAAATTGATTTATTACATATATTTTTTTGTTTTTTTACTGTTTACCGAAACTTAAATTTTTTTAAAACTGTAACTGTATAAAACCTACGCCAATTGAGATATTTTAATGAAATTTTTAACACACACATTCCTTGGCTAAAATACTAGTGCCCTAGAAGAGGGTTTTGGGATATAATTATCCTAATTTGATTTTAAAATATTTATATATTTAAATTTTAAATTTTTAAACACAAAAATTTTAAAAATTCATAATTTATTTATTAAAAGAAAAAAAACTAAAAACCTCTCCTAGGGGCACTAGAAAAATACTTGATCTTCAAAATAAAACCAAAAGCAGTAAGCTATCTTAAATAGTTTTTAAGTTATGCAACATATAGTTAACATTGCGTTCTTATGGGAGTCGGACTCAACCCTTAAAGAGGAGCATACGTTGAGTAGCATAACAAATTAAAGATCTTTATTCATAGAATACAGAGCCACAAACTCGACCTCAAACAATTAACCCTAACCAAAACGGTGGCTTTTTGAGGTTTCAAAGCATTGTTAGTATCAGTTTTGTATTCTTTTCTTATTATATGTGTAGAAGAAGTACAACGGTGGCAAAACAAATGTTCATTCATACATCCTTTTATTTATTCTTTCTCAAGAAGCCGGAAGTAGTTATGTTCGCATAATGTATAATTAATGTCACACACCTTACAGTTACTAGAATACACGGAATGGGTTACACACATTGCGGCGTGACATCAATGGAAAACTCGTCCACAACAGCTATTATTATTTTTTTTATTTTATCTATTGACATTGGTAACAGAAAACTGGTCGTTAACCGCTTAGGCTGTTATTTCTTTTTTACCCTATGGTATCAACAAATTAATATTACAGTAAAGCCTTATTAGGGTGGTATCATGTATATGTAATCTTACTAAAGCATTATTATAAGAAGGAGAATTGTTTATTTACATTTTTATACCAATCACTTTAGTAACAAAGTGATAAATCTTCAAACAATTATAATGGCGGTGCGAGGCAGACGAAAATGACTTGCTCTAATGACGTCACGCGCTTGCCGCACATCCGCTTCGTGACCCCTACCGTGTATTATAGTAACTGTGGCAGACCTGATCTCGATAAGTTTTTGCACAACGATGTAACCACCGGTTATAAGAGGCTAAATAAAAATGTTGACTTATTCCTTGTTAAAAGTATTGTATTAAATCGAAATTAAAGATGCAGTATCTAAAATTAATGTAAAGTAAAATAGTCATTCAAACTTCTAACAGCACTCATCCCCTGCATAATATTACATGTAGTTAAACACACAAAAACAGTTTTGCACAGTTTAACACTCTAAGCTTAGGTGTTCATGAGGCTGAAGCAACCCACAATGTTGGTAATATTGTAAGATGCATTCTACCAAAGCCTACTGGGATCCGTCTAGGAAAATTTTGCGCAAAAGCATGAAGGCATTAGACATATACAGTATCCAAACAAATGACCGTGAAGCCCAGTAATTGTTTAAAAAAGCCAACCAGAAGGCCATTACTGCATACAGGAAGCTTGAGAAAGCGTTAAAAGGCAAGGACGGTAAGACTGGACCTTCCTATGAAGCAGGACTATACTAAACAGACAATTGCCTTAAAAAGTCCTTGTTTTCAAAAAGTTTAATTTTTTAATACATTATGTTCAGTATCTCAAGGCGCTTTCAAGATAGATCGCTTAAAAAAATAAGGAAGTTAATGAGTTTTTTTGTAGAAATATCTGTAAGGTTTTGGTAGGCTATTCAAAAAATTAAAATGTAATAACATAAAAATTTATATTTGATATTTCGGCAAATAATATTTTATGCATAGACAAAATATTGTTGGAAGCCGAATATACTCAGTAGGTGAGGCTTGGAAATGAAATTTTCACAAACGATGGAAATGAAAATATAAACAAACGATTCTAAGTGTACTAGTTTTTTAGAAACGGAACATAAAAAGGCTAAGTTAACATGAGTGAGATACAGTGGTACGCAATCCTCTTGAAAACTACTTGAATTTATCATGTGTGCTATTCACGTTCCATTATTTTTAATTACATACATTTTAATTCAATTTTAAATCAAATAAAAACAAAACTGCAAGTGCTGGCTTTTAAAGTTTGCCTTCGTCGAGAACTTGCTTTAGTTAACACAAGTTACACAGATTTTAATTCGGAAAAAAGTGCTGAAAACTCAAGTTTTTTTATAGTACTAAAGGATCTCTGTCATAATTTTACTACGCCAACATAATTAACTCAATAGTATTTATAAATCAGTGTACACTGCAATAACATCCAAACTAATGATGAAAATAATTTTACACTACCAGTAAAACCTAGGTTATGATCAGGTTTTATGACTGTCTACGTATGTTAGTTTGATTCATGGGAGTAATAAATACCGTGGCGTAGATTATATCCGTTTTATTGTAATTATATTACTTAAGTTATGTATTTTCGCCTGTTTATATGAACCTTGATGTAAAATGTTTCACTCCTGTTAAATGACGCATGTAATAATAAATGTAAAATATCAAATTATTGAGGTTTTCAGTCGTAAAAAAACAAAAGCAGACGGCGTTTACGGCCGGAGCAATAAAATATAAGTCAAATAAAGCGCTGTATTATACGAGTCAAGAAAGCAATGTATTGTGGCCGTTACTTATATATCTTGCCAACCAGAACGAAAGATTAAATCGGGGAGTGGGAAAATAAATTTTCGAAAGCTTAAGAGATTGTCTACGAACAAGTTTGGCAAACAACGTTTCCGCCGTGGTGGGGGAATTATCTGGGGCTATATTTAACAAGAGCGGACAAAAAGCGGCCGCGACTAATGATATTAATGCCGGTTGTTAACAAAAATATAGGGCAAGATAGAAGGAATGATATATGCCGGCTCGTGAATTATACATGGCGTCTGGCATATTTCATTTGAGAGCGGTGTTCGAGCCATAAACCACCCTACAGGACATATAGCGTTCACTTAGGGGAGCTACCCCATAAATTGTGGCCAGGCGTAACTCCTGCCTCGCCCTGCCCACTCCCCGACGACAAAACTTGCCTATTTATAGACAGGGGTATTAGCCGACACCTCTTGATTTACACCTGGACTGGGGTTGTACCCTCCGTCATCGTCACTCCTGGCCGTGCAGAGACAGTCTAGACGAGAGGCTTCAGTAACAGGTCTACCAACAATACGATTTTAGGGTCGGGGTGAGACGCTCGAAGGACAAAATAGACAACTTCAAGAAATGTCGTAATTATAGTCCATATATTCTAGTTACTATATTGCCTAGGTTTCCATGGTAAAATCAATAATTAGGAAACATTGTCTCATTAATTTTTACAATATAAATTTAAAAAACCGAAAGAGCCTGATTTAAGGAATACAGTCCAGTTATTTGTTGCTTACGAAGTTAACAGCAATGTACGATACAAAAATATTCTTACATCTTCAAACACCGACCACAGAATTCAGAATTTGCTATCAAATCTAAACTATAATTTTGTATACGCTTTTACAGTTGAACTAATTAAATACTTATTAGTTATTATTTTAGATCTAATGAATTAGAGTTAAAGGATGACATATATCACAAAACGTTAAATTTAAGTTTGGAAGTGGAAAACAACTGCGGTCAACTTCCGGTTCAAACTTTTGCTATCTATCAATGAATACAAAGGGGTCCATAATATATACCAGATTACTCGGGATATTTCGTCATTTAATTTGATATATTATTTATTGAGCTATAAAATCCCTATACACATACAAATGGCGATATAGCATTCCTGTGTTAAATATCAGCTGTATGACGATATAGGGTCACCATGGTAAATATCAGGTGTATGGCTACATAGTGCTACTATGTTAAATATCAGCTGCAAGGCGATATAGCGCTATCATGGTAAATATCAGGTTAATGGCGATATAGCATTCCTGTGTTAAATATCAGCTGTATGACGATATAGCGTCACCATGGTAAATATCAGGTGTATGGCTATATAGTGCTACCATGTTAAATATCAGCTGCAAGGCGATATAGCACTACCACGCTAAACTTTTAGTTTACTTTTGTAATCAGTCTGAATATTCTACTGATAAACTGTGTCTGATGATTTAAATATCAATATCAGGTTCTATGATGTTAATATTGACTAATCTCATGTTTGACATACTTTTCATTGTTTCTCCGCATATGGCGTGATCAGAACATTTCAAGCGCCTGCACAGTTCAGCCTTGGACGACACATCTTCTCTTAGACGTAATCAAAGGCATACATAACATAATACACAGTATTGTATTGGTTTCCTGATGATTAAAATCTGTTTCTATGGAAACTCACTTTATTTAACTCAATAATGCGTTTGAAAAATGATAGCATGTACAAAATTATTATACATCACTTCGGTAGGTTAGCAAATACTGCAAAGTATAAAAACGTTACAATAAATTTGATATTTAATTATTCTCTTTATATCATTTTACTAATACAACATTCCATTCAAAATGAAATTAATTGTTTCAAACGTAAAATGCTCATTTCCAATAATGTTGAGCCAAATAAAACCTCTTTCAGCAAACAAGTGTGTTCTGTATTCAATTAGAATAAGATTTTTGCAGTTTTTTTACGGATACTCATTTAATTTGCGTACAGTATAACTTTACAGTAGTGACATTTTTGGCTATGCCCGATAGATTGTACGAAATAAAAATGTTGGTCAATATTAAGTGTCAGAGACTGACCTAAAGCATTTCTGTATGATGAATAGTAATATTTTAAATCCGGATGTTAATCGAGAATGTTTAGCGCACAAATAGAAAACACGAGAGTAAAACTTCCGACAACGATACTGATATCATAGTGTTGTGTTATTTATTAATTGTTATTTATTCTCTTTGAAAGATATACTGCGAGTAAACACAACTGTTATACGACACAGAGGTGATAGTGGGACAGGTTATTGTGACAAATTTGCATTAAATGATAAAGTGAATGTGAGGAAACAAATATAAAAGGAAAATTTCCAGACAAAGCGTAGTCGCTACATTGTTGATTGAATTTGTTCATTTATTGCAGGTCATCTGACTTCACATCTGTATTATGGTCAATTTTAATCTATAATTGTATCTATTATCCATAAAACAGAACACTTCAACTAGAACCGGCTGTTGTAAAACTTTTACTTCTCAAAAACACCATAGATAATCCAAGCAGACTCTCGCTAAAGTTAGTAACTAGTTCAGTCAACAGAATTCGCCAGTGAAGCGCTATGTCCAGCCTATGTGATTCTCGGTTTGGCCATTGGATGGCGTTGTGAACAGTGTTCCATTAGTACCTCTGTGTTCTATTTTTACACTTTTAGAAACACACTTAAACTCTCATTTTCTGTCATAGACTTAGGGGAAATGTTTAATTTTGAGTCCGTACTCGGTATGGGTCCGAGCGCTTCTAACTTTTTCCTTCAAAAGTGAATATTTTTTAAATCTTAAACCGATGAATAATACCAAACAATGACATTTTTTTCTAAATAACCAATAAGAATATCGAAAAAGTTTTGATACTTATCAACTATATTACTATGGAACACGACCCACAACGCTTCGACTAGACTTAACAGAGGAACAGTGATGTACGTAAACGATGTTCTTATTGAGGCGTAAACATGATGGCCACCAATGAAAGTTACATATTGTTGTCACACCGAGCACCTGATGAACGAAGACAGAGAATTTAGGCATACCGTCGCCTAGAATAAACAAATAATTGCCAGTGTTTGAGAATATTACAATAATTGTACGGCCATGTATCATGCGTAACTAACGAATTGTTCTCTTTGTAATCTCTAATAACTCAATATCCATAAGGCGAATAAAGTAATACAAGTGTTAAGTAGTTTGCATATTGTGAAAATCGATCATTTCAAAAAGCAAAGTCAACGATGGTTTTGGACGGTATGCACCTTTCCACTGGTCACCGAGACAGACATGTTGACTAGACTTTTTAGACTGAGCATGAGACTAACGGATTTACTAGGACGTCTGGAGTCTGATAATTCCTTGCGGAAGTTGAATATGAAGCATTCATTATTTGAGTGTGCCAGTGATTGTAGTACCTTTCTTTTGCTGTGTTTATGAATTATCCTGCCTTCCCTAGAGGCTGCAGGATAGTTTGAACCAAGATCCAAGTATCAAATATATAATGGTTCAAATTCAAAGAAAATTAAACTTGGTTGGTATTCATTTGGTCAATTCAATGTGTTATCATACAAATGGCAATATGAAAAAAATCACAACTTGGCGTACAAGTACACTTCATTGATTCAAAACTATTATTCATTTTTAAGATTTCCCCTTATGGCTTTTAAATTTGTGATAGAGTGTACTATCGATATTTCTCATACTATATATATTGAAGATTCAAGACATTTAAGATTAGAAATTGGTATTCCGAAATAGCCTTGGTAATAATCCACATATGGGGGTGTCTGGTGCAAGGTAGCGCTAGTACTATAATCTTCTGTACTATACCCAGGAGAAGATTGCGGATATCTGCCGGTAGCGAGGACTGGGCCGCGAGGTGGGTGGCCACCGGGGGTCAGCAGCCAGGACACAATAGCCAATCATCAATACAACGACCGGTTGACGGGGTAGATCAGCGATCTGTGTGGGGTCCTGTCCGGGAACAATACGGACAAACTGTGACGGACAGGTCTGTAGTTGGGCGTGACGGACAGCACCTCCAGGACCTCTAGACCCGGAGTGCACCAGGCGTGTGCCACTCGGACAATGGAGATAAAGGCCCGTGAACATCTTGATTTGTGGTCGTCAAGGTGGGCCTCATCTTCATTGAGTTGGCGAAGAACGTTTTCCCTGGAAGGGACTTTAGTAAAAGGTAATTCTTTGCGAGACAATACTGAATGAGGAAGGGTGATTTATTTGCGGTATTATCCTGACGTGTTTGTGTTTGTGTGCTTTCAGACAGAAATAGAAAGGAACTTTGTAGTGCTGAGGGAGTGAGGAACTTTTACGACGTTACTTCAGTTCTACGTAAATTAATGTCATTTTGTACTATGATAATCAACCATCCTACCGCATAAGCTCAATATAGTTATGCATATTTTTGAAGTTTGAACTACACTCTGTTATATGAAAGTAATACTTTCAATATTAAGAGGTACCAAGATTGTAGCTTATGGTACTTAAATTCCTTATAGTATAAGTATAGCATGGTTAATTAGACACAGTAATGTCTAATTCAATACTGTTAAATCAAAATATGTCTAATATTCATAGTCTGGGAACCAACAAAATGAATGGGGGTTTTGCGATAAGATGGAAGATGCTGTGTGCAAAAATTATTTAAATAATAGATATTCGACTTGGTACTAATATTCTAAATCATTTTCATTCTACTTTTAAACTTTATTCTTTAGGGACTGTATACCATTCTATTCAGAATTACCTGTAATACTTAATTCCATTAACTTGCAAACCCCAAAATTAATAAATATTTTCAAGAAATGTAGTATTTTCATTACATTGTTGTATTCCATGGTATTGTTGATTTTATGTATAACAATTAAACATTGGCTGAGAAGGGTGAATTCAACCTGGTTGCGCAGGTTTGTCTAACTTGAGAATTATATTTTTGCTTTAATAAAGTCGGTTGCCATTACTTTTGGCACCACTATGACAATACAGAATAGGTATAAGGATTATGGAGGAGTAGTTTCCATAAATTTAGTGTTTAATAACACGTTTTTCATTTGAATAATTTAAATTCCTGCTGGTTTGTTTGAGGAATAAATGCATTCTACAGCTGAAATTGTTCTCGAGAAATTGCTACTGGATTTTAAACTGCTGATTTGGATTCCATCATTACTTGCTAGAACTTGGTTCCAATATGAAAAACGTATTCTGTTGTAGAGACTAAAAATTAATTTGATCAGATGTCAACTCCTGTTTCATGACCGCTGCAGCAAGAGAGATTGGTTTGTGTGGAGAATTATTTCACGCCAGTAATAGGTAATAAATCAGTTAAATTATTTAATTTGTGATATTTTAAATTGTTTTAAACCTTGACAAACACCTATACGAAAAAAGGGATGAATACACTTACAAATTAAAATTTTCGTACATGTTACTGTGACTAATGCGAATTACAATCAGTTCTTGCTAAATATGTTCATTGATAACTTCACTTAACACTAATAACAAATAATACTTTCATCAACGTACTTCAGGCCTGATCGAAATATAACCCTATTAAAAGGTTTTTGAACTTTTCTTCAAACATAAGCCTAATCTATCTTTAAGTATAGTAAACTTTCTAACAGTGATACATATTTAGTTCCAATATATCCACAATAATAAAAAATTAGTAGAATGTTGTGGCAATGGCAATATTAATTTTGTAAACTGCGTCATAACAGCGCAATACGCTGCAGGCTTATACAACCCTACGATTGAGGACAACTTAGTGCCTTTTGCTTGTGTTTGGAGCAAGTGCCTATTCTAACATGGAATGGCCCCAAAGAGCGGGGCTGGAGCAGGGCGGTTGAAAAGCGCTTGGTTTCGATCCCAAATTTCAATTCAACTGAAATGGCCAACTGCACTTTGGATATCTCAAATTCATAAAATTATAATTGTTAACGTGCATAGCATATGGCACTATCTGTAAGTTTATTTTTGTGTGGCAATAACGTTTTTGTGAACCTTAGAATATTAAGGAATTGTGAATATTAGAATTGACAAAAATTCAAATTCAAATTGTGCTCTTGACCTGAATAGTTTAGTTTATCACTCGGTGAATATGGAGCTTGTATTGGCTATTCATAGTTTGATCACTACATTAAGAACACACCAAGCAATACTAATGTGATGTATCTGATGACGATAGCCTTTCTAACGAAAGGCTTCACGGAATACAAAGTTATTAGTATTAGTTGGTGTGTTCTCAGTGTAGCGATTAAATTAGTTTATTGCTGTTTACCTCATGCTAATTTGACCCCTTTCATTGAGTAAGAACTCCAAATGATTAGTGGAAGTGGGCGAAGATAACTAACAGAAGCCCATCTACTTGAAGTAGTCCTTCTCTTTTCTTAAAATAGGTTGTGTATAATATCTATGTAACGTTTTTATCAACGAACAAAGATAAAGCACTCATTGTAAATCCTCCCGTAAAGAGGTTACGTTCACAGAAGAACTGGCAAGGAAGGTGAAGCTGCAGCAATAATGTGAGTGGTGGCTGTCCGCGGTTCTGCCAGGACGGACGCCGCCAGATGGCGGAGTGGTCGCAGCAGCTGGCAGACCTGTTTACCGCCATTCATTACCACGCCAGGTCTGGGAATTAATCATGCCGCTGACAAGGCATCATAAATAACCAGTGTTGCAACATTTGACGCGAGGGCGCGCTGGCTGCCCTTTCCGAACATGAATACCTGCCGCGGCCGCTGCCGACACATAGCTGACTGACAGATGGTCTGTCACTCACAGCTGATTGCCGGGGAATCAGGGTCACTCGACCTTCCATCTTCATATATTCGTATTTACTATCTACTGACAGGACCACTCGATACCACCAACAATTTCATAAACCAGAATGCATTTCAACATAGGGTCCTCAAGTGGTATGCATTCTGCTAACATATACTATGTATTTGGTACAACTATAGATGATCAAAATAAAATTGACAATTTGTATACTTGGCGGGTTTAAAAACTGTGATCAGTTTATGATTGCATCATATGTTTTGAATTTATTAACTTTATTGTGAAAACAGTAACAATCCTTATTTCTACAAAAAAAGGACTATAAGTTGTTCTACAAAATCATATTGTTTAAGCGAGGATCATTTATTTATAAATATTTTTAGCCTGGTAGGGTAAAAAGAAAACAGGCGTAGTAAAGATACTTTTAAATATGTATTCACAACAATTAAATTTAGTACCTCTTTCTTTCTTGGATGTAGTACAATCAGATTATCAAGTATTATTATTGACTTATATAAAATGGATTTGTTATGAATCGTACAAACAAGGAGATAATAAATTAAGCATGTTTCAAAACAACATTTTCATTTAATAAAGCAGACGATAGAACTCAACAGTTTAGATAAATGTTTATAATATTTACAATAATATACAAGAACAAACCCAATTCGAGACGAGTATTGAGAGAGTAACACAACAGCACGAAGTTAGCAACCACAACACAATCTACTGTCTGGTATCTTTGGGGAACAGCACTGTACAGTATGGTATCACAGAGTCGCTGAGCACTATTACAGTTAGGGGTGGACGGCGGCAGCACCCAACCTCTGGCCGTAGAGGGCGTAAGGTGAGTAGTACGGGCCCAAAGTGGGGTTAAAGGCGCTGAAGGGGGAAGCTGCCAGAGACGCGGGCAGGCCGGGCTTGGAGTACGGGTGGTAGCGGGCGGCGGAGAGTGGGCTGAGGGGAGGGTTCGGGTAGCGAAGAGGGTTCAGCAGGGAGGCCGTCGTCTCGGCGGAGGCTGTGTGGGTACGCAAGTGCTGGAGGAGCTCTTCTGAAGTAGTGAATCTCTTGCCACAGTAGGTTTCGCCCGCGATCCAATTACAGATGTAGGGTCTTCCCAACTGGTAGGAAAGGGGATGTGGTGGCGGCACCAGGCCTGATAAGGCGGCGGCCGCAGCGAGGTTGTACTTCTGGTGGTCACACTGTGTGCACCCACTGGGACACGTGCCGCCGGTGAGGAGTGCGCTGTGCATACTCAGCTGGCAGTTGGTGCAGTAAGGATCCTTACAGACGGGCACTAAGGCTTCTCCGCCTGCTGCAGTCTTGACGCGAGCGAAGCTGACGTAGGGGCCCGGCGCTGAGGGGTATCCTGCCAACATGGCGGCGTGGTGTGGAGAGAACGGGCCACCGGCGAAAGGTGGGCGGAAAGCGGGGTTTGTGGCTTCCAAGCCGGGAGGGCAGCAAGACCCGAGACTAGAGAGAGACGTGAGGCTAGGAGGTTTGAAGGTGCCCAACGGCATGTCCTTGGGGTGTCCTTGTAGGATCTCCAAGCCGGACCGGATGATGGGACTGGCACCGCTGTTGGCGGGTGACACTGACTTTGACTCTTGTGCCGGTGCCGGGGAGGACTTATCGTTCTGACTCGGGCTCGCAGACTTTCTGCTCGGAGTCTTCCTCTTCTCCTCGGATGACTCGTGACTCTTGGAGGAGGGCCGTGGTGTCTCACTCTTGCGAGTCAGTACGTTGTTCTCGTAGGGCTTGAAAGCCAGTCGCGGCTCCTGGGACTTGGTCTGTTCGGAGGTCTTGCTGGCACTGGCAGGGCTGGTGCGATCTGTCACTCCCGACGTCTTCTTGGGTTTCTCGAGCGCCGAGAGCAGCGGCTTCGAGGGCGGCGAGTCGGCACCGATCTGACTGCATGTCTGCGCCAACAACGCCAGAGGACTCTTCTTGGCATCCAACTGCAACAAGACAGAAACATTACATGTAGACTACCACACTACACTATTTTAGTACTGGAATACACATGTTGAAGACCAAAACAATATTTAACTAACTATCCTGTAAACAAGAGGATAATGAAGTAATCCTCTTACTCAAATACTCATTAGAATCGACAGTACAATGTCAAGTTTATTCGCACAATTACATAACTTTATCAACAGCTTATAAGTTATAATTCAATACAATATTCTTGAATTGATTTGTTGCCATTCCAATATCTGTCATTCCCATTTAATTCATCACTCAGACCTTCTAAACAGTACAAATTGACATGAGGAATTTTACTTTCTTTATCGGTCTAAGGATGTTAAAACCCTAATCGTCTCAAGTAATTTGGAATCATTAAAAACGTTGTGATTATACTGTTTTTAATGTAAAGGAGATTTTATATTTAAAAAAGTTAAAATAAAGGTACTGCAATTTAAAAAAAATACTGTATGTTTATAGGATACTATTTAAGGTAGTAAAAATAGTGATAATTAACAATTATACTGAACTATGTTGTTTTAGCTTCCTCAAAAAATACACTAATCAACTTACATTAATTTATCTTAATAAATCTACAAAAAAACAAATATAAAAATTTAAAGAGTTATACGCAAATACTTTAAGATTCTTCTAATAAACATATTTTTTACGTTTTCTACTATTTAGCTCACTAAAGTTAAGTAAATTGTAACAATAATTTTAATCAAATGATATATTTTAAAGACAGGAAACCATATTATTTTACAATGTACTTGAAATTAAATATTTTATAGTAGAAATAGGTATTATTAATATATTTCATACTAACACTAAAAGTTGCAAATAATTTGTAAGCTTATTAAAGGACTAATACACTGAGTTTAAGAAAGAACAGGAAAAGTAAAAAAGCCACTGGTTCTTACTCTGCCTGTCGTAACCAAGACTTTATATTTAATTTAATTTAGCTCATCTGCCTCCAACAGAATTCACTAATAATATTTTGAGTATAAAATACAGTTTTGAAAACGATAGTTATAATATTGCTAATCTAATTTAAAATATCAATTATAAGCATTTAAAATTATAACACTCAACGAATACTTTTAAAATTTAAACTCCATGTAACCAAAGAACGATAAAATTATTGAAAGTACACAAATTTAGAAAAGTTTTAAAAACGTTGTTTATCACATTATAAAAGCAAAATTACTTTGAAAAGTAAAAAAGTTTGTTTGTAAAAAGATTAAAATCAACGATATGTAAAACTTATAGGCGTCAGACTAGTACCGGCTGGCAACGGAGCGTTTAGCCCAGGAATCTAGCCGCTACGCAGGCATTCACTGCGGCCGACTGTCGGTGTACCAAAAGTCCACTCGGATGAAACCTTGCGTACTGGTTTAAAACCACAAAAATAATATTTTAAACAGAAACCGGGGTTAATAGGAGCAATATCTGTTTAATTTAGAACGATAGTAACCTACATTATACACT
The DNA here is from genome assembly GCF_021130785.1 of Homalodisca vitripennis. Taxonomy (NCBI): domain Eukaryota; kingdom Metazoa; phylum Arthropoda; class Insecta; order Hemiptera; family Cicadellidae; genus Homalodisca; species Homalodisca vitripennis. Next base: position 56,369,094 of record NC_060211.1, on the reverse strand, counting down.
GGACGTTAATTTGGATGATTCATTTAACTAACTTTACAAATTGTATTATTTAATTTTTTTTAATAACTATAAGGTTAACCAATATTATGTTGTTACACTATCTGTGAAGAATAATTCTTAAGTAAAACTTGTAAACTCTATAACAATTTAAAGTTAAATATATGCTAAATAATATTCTGAGCTATATTATGTTTTAAAATGATACCACTCTTTAGTTTTATTAACGCAAGGTTCGCGCTATATATTTGCATTTATGTCAAATATATTTGCGACGATTTGGCATAATTTTGTAAAAAGAAAAATAAATTCCAACAGAAACTCAAAAACCGATTAACAATGCATTTTTTAAATATATTTCTGAGTGTTGACAATGTTACTAAATGGTATAAAGTACGAAAAATCCCAAAAATCAAGAATCCGTTATATTTTTCTGTTTTAAACGGTACATTTATATATGAATGAGTGATTCAACTCAAAATAATATTAATAGATCGATAGCTTATTATTTGATATACATTTATGTCATTTGAAATATGAAAAAATATTATAATAAGTTATCCGAACTTGAACTTTTACTATGAGTTCATTTTAAAAATGAAATTACTCTCGCGAAGATAATAAAATTTTTAAATTGTCCAAATACACAGAAAATAGGTTCTCTTTTTGTATTAAGTTTGTAAAATAATAAATTATATTCAGCGAAAAGTCGTTCGTTCAGAATCTTACGTGAGTTTATATTCTTCGTTAATGAAACAGGGCAGTCGTTTACATAAAATATTATGAAATAGTAAAATTTCGTTATTAATAATTAGAGAATAAATGCTTACCGTGGTCGGAAGCGGAGAAAGGTAGTCGGGCTGCAGGTACTGGTTACTGCCCGAGTTCATGATTCCACCGCTCTCCAAAACAACCATTGGGGACTCACAGAAAGTACAAGGAAATCCCACGAAATCAAAATCACAACACTAAATGTACAATAAAACAGTCATTAATCACTCAACAATAAAATAAAAATATATTGTGAAAGTTCACTGATCGCGTCAATCCAGTATCGCTGTTAGAACCACTGTGGTCGACGACTAGCTGCGGTCTGAGACACGAGCGTCACGGCGAGGGGCGAGAGCGCTAGTGTCGCCCCCCCCCCACAAGATACCACCCCTCCATCGTGTCAGCCGTACCACCCAGGGCGCTAGTGATGTTGACAGCTTTGAGTCGCCGACGGCCCCCTCCCCCTCCTTAATCAGTAGCCCATGGCCGGTGATGGATCGCAGCTGGTTCTCTTCTCTCTCTCCTCTCACCGCCACACCGCCGCGCTCCGCTCACGGCCGAGTCACAACAAACAGCCGACAGGCTCCAGGCAGAACAGAGCTTTCGATTAATTGTGACATCTCTCCTTCTCGCCCGACCGAGCTAATGGGTCAGGATAGCCGTGCCGCACCACGTCACTCCAAGGTACAAGAATCTCTGTCCTGCTGCGAGATGTGGAATTTATTACAAGTAGAAAGAATTTTCCTTATTTAATCCACCATTCGTTCCCAATACGATAGCTTTTTACCAAGGAAAAAAAAAGGTAAGATCGTTACTCGGTAACTACGAGAAGATTTTGATTAGATCGCACGGAGATTATAGTAGGTCTACTCTTGTGTAACATGAAAAGGCCAGTGTGGCTACCAAGCGTTATAGACTATTACATTCAACTATAAGAATAGCTATTTTCATTAGCCTATGTTGAAAGTAGTTCCGGAAAAGCTGAAAGTTTTGTCGATTGTCTGAAATCCGACACTGTCTCAGACTTGACTTCTGAAATTTCTACAGTCCATCTGAATAAATCTAAACCCAGTCAACGATGAAGACGTTCTAAAAGAACTCTTTGGATCATTCACACACAGCACTACAGAAAGGAGACAGAACTAAACTCTACATTCGCATTGAAATAACACTTCCTACAGCTACGTTATCTACAAAACTCGGTTGCACCACCGTGCCGTGCTTATGGATCGTGTATAAAACATCGTACTTCACTCAATTGTTCACCTGAAAACGCAAATTTAAACACGTGAATCAAATAGTGATACTGACTTAGAATCCGTTATTTTACAGGGTGTACAATCACAAAATGTTCATGCGCGCATCGTGTTTCCTGGAAGTCGGTGTTTAGTCTACTCACTCCCTTTGGAAGTTGAACACATTTACGAACAAATAGTCCTTAAATTTAATGTAGATGACGTCTGCATATCCAGTATCTTTCATGGGACACTACAATTCGATTAAAAGATTTAGTAGCAAATATGTTTTAAACTGTACTGTATAGAATATCTGATGGCGAGTAACGGTAAAATAAAATGTCCAGAGTGTGAAGAAAGAATATTAATAATTAATTGTATCATAATTTATCATTATTACATTAAAATTACAGAACTTCATTTTATTACATGAGTATTTCTTGAACATAATAGTGCACGGAAATCACTTGTATAAGTAACACTAGAATGGAAATTACATTAAGTTACGCAATATTGAACTATTTTTAAAACTTACTTCATTACTAAAACTAACAGAAGAAAAACACATTTTGTCAGCCAAGGCATGAGTGAGTCTGCAATCATTGTAGCAAGATAAACAGCTTATATTTAAAGATAATGTCGGGGTAAGCTCTTTGTATACATTTTTAACTGGGAACTTCTAAGAATCTGTTAAGCCTCGACAAGATTTATTTAGTTTGACTATGTCAACTTAAATTGAAACACGACAAGACGTTAGTCATACTTTCTTAGCTTCTTTGCAAAACCCTTTATTGAAACAAGAGACAAATAATGTTGTGAAATGTAAACAATTTGAAATTTTTTTAGCCAGACTGGAGATATTCAACTTTACTTGTATATCTGACAGTACTTGAAACCTGTTACGTCTACTGTAGGCCTGCAGAGGCTCTATCGTATTAAATATACCACCGGCATACATAATACACAAAACAGGTTATGATCCACATGAACATATTCCTATTGTTGATTGCTGAAATAAATCGACTAACCCTATTGCTTACCAGTCAATAACGACTATCTCAGGAATACTTACAAATCATTAGGGCAGCCTGAATATCTTGCAACATTCAAGTACCCTGATTCAACATTAAGACAACATGAATTTCTTGCAACATTAGACAACATGAATGTCTTGGAACATTGAGACAATATGAATGTCTTGAAACATTGAGATAACATGAATGTCTGTGCAAATTTTGGGCAGTATGAATGTCTCTGCAACTTTGGTATTGCATGAACGTCTTCCAACATTGGAGTTGCATAAATGCCTTCCAGCACTGAATTAGTATGAATATCTTGTAATATGCCAGTAGCATGAATGTCTTCAACTTGTGGTAGCATGAATATCCTGCAACATTATAGTAACATGCATGTCTATGCAACATTGAGGTATCATGAATGTCTGTGCAATATTGAAATAGCATAATTGTGTATGAGGTAAGCGTGTTTTGCAATATATCATAGCATTAAATTCAGCAATTGTTAAGATTTCTAGAGTTTCTATTAAAACATTAGCGAAAAGTAAGTACCTATAGTATAATTATCTACGAAAACGGCTGTTGCAAGTTTGAGTATTTTATGATATTTCGGTTCCGATTTTTTTATTTAATTTATTTATTTTTAACATTTATTTAATTCGTCATGAAAGCCACGTGAGGTTACAATGGTATTTAGGCCGACGTAAAAAGTCGTACTTCATAATTTTAGATGTGTTCAGAATGTGAAAATATAAATAAGAATAAAAAACTCAATGTGAATGATACAAACGAATTTGTGGCTGAAGTATTTAATCGTTTGTGGTAAACATTTAAAATTACTTAAAAAATTGTGTAAATGAACTAGATTGTGCATAATAATGATTCACATGCAAGCTGCAAAACTGAAACATTTACAAATATTAGTTTTATTTAATACATATTTCAAATAAATGACCCAAGAAGGCTTGGGTGGGGGAAATTTTGTGACAGACCCCGTTGCATGACTCTCAGCAGAACCCCTCTCCCCCACTCAACTCAAATCCTTCATGTTTCACTGACCTGTGCTGACCGCGCCGCCTTCAAATGGTGGACTTCTGCAGACCACACACCAATTAGTGTCGTTGACAGATTCTCAGAACTCTTAAGAGACCTGCAATTATTGGAATAGCTGTTAAAGTGCCAAAGACGTTTGACAAGGTGGACATACTAAATCCTATACCTCTCGAAATCCCTTTCTTGTATCTCACAATAGAGTTTCTCCTAGTAACAGTACTTCTACAATGGTTTCTGTCAGAAACTCTTCAAAATCCAATTCATACCTTTAACCTTTTTTCTTTACAGTTATAGTGACTGATGGCGGTGTAGACAGTTGAAAGAAAGAATAACTTCTACTAATTAAGTTTCAACTAACTTACTGCGCATTTTATTTCTTACCCAAATTAATGTAAGAGGCATTTAGCATTCCAAAAGAGTTCATATCATCCAAAGACTTTTTTTAATGTTTTGATAGCATTTATATTTCTTAATATTTATATCGCCTAAAAGGGTGGAAATCTAGGTTATTGATAGTCGCCACTCTACATGTTTCTTGAAGATGAATCAGCAATACTCTCTAAATAAAATAATATTTAAATTTATTTTGGACAGGGCGATCGAATATCTTCTTTAATTTGTTACATTATATGCATAGGTTTGTTGGGATCTCAAGTTGATAGTTAAATACCCAACTATATTATTTTGTGCCAGAATTCTAAACGAAATTCTGTTTTACCCACTGGTATTCTCTTACCCTTCTCTTTCTTCTTCTTCTTTTATGGGTGGCCTATTGTCATGCACTTAAGCCTCAAGGGCCTTTTGCGCACCCCGGAGGCACACTATGAGGCCGACCAGTGTACGGTTTCAACAGTTCTATAAAACGCCGAAAACAACCGATCAGGTTCTCCTGGGGAAATTCGCCACCCTTGCCCAAACTACCAGGATACCGACTCTGTGAAGATGCTTCCACAGGTGACCATGCCCCGTAATCAGACCAACAACCCGAGAATAGGCTACACCGATCTATTTAGTGAGAGAAGGTCAGACGCCACCCTATGGGGAAGCGACTGTAGAACCATTCTACTCATTCTCATACCCGGATGCAGCCTCCATGTTCTCTCATGTTCAGTGTGAAACCATTTCCGAGACAGCCCCCAAGGATTTACACCTAAAGATGCCATAAAACGGCTGAGATCCCATCATACTGCACGCTGAGCCTAAGTTAGGAAGGACATTAGTTCTTTCTTTCCCAGAGATGCCCTCATGACCAGGAACCCAACAAACACTAACATTGTTGTTTCTGGCAAGGGAAGGAACGACTACATACGAGGTGTGACAATAAAGTAATGAGACTGATGTAAAAAAATTGTGCTTATCGTTATAGTCAAATTTAGTGTTGTCTCCTTCAAAGTAGTTCCCTCCTGATTTCACACACTTTTTTAGCGCTTCTGCCGTTGATGGTAACGTTTCTGGAACTCATCTTCTGTAATATCCTCCAAGACCTTCGTCACAGCTTTTTGGACATCTTCTGTTGTTTAAAAGTGGTGTTCCTTAACCGCCGTATTGACTCTTGAAATAGAAAAAATCGCACGGAGCGATATCTGGTGAATAAGGTGGCTGAGGTAGTACTGAAATTTGTCTTGAGGTTAAAAATTGCACAGCATGCGATGGGGCATTATCGTGATGCAGAGTCAAATTATCAGCAATGTTGGCAGCTTATAGATCAAGGTAAAAGAAATTGTACCTATGCAAGCCTGCAGGGTTGCCACATCTTGCAAAGAAAATCAGTCTCATTACTTTATTGTCGGATCTCGTAGATGCTTAAGTTGGAACAGCCCGGCAGACTCCTCCGCCTCGTGGCGTCACGCCGATATGATTGGCCGCTAGTAAACAAGTCCATTTTTTACCATCGTCCGCGGAGGAAGCATAAACACAGACGTCGGGCGGGCTAAATAATCGTTATAACTGAATTTCAAGGAACCTCTTATAAAGCAGGAGCTATTACCTCGGAAAAGAAAATGTTATTTATGTAGCGAGCGGCAACAATAGGTAGCGTTCAGTCGCCATTATTCTCCGTGCGGGCCCATTCATCGAAAAAACACAATGTTTGAAGAAATTTGATCGGATACAGTTGAAAGGGTCCCGACCGCGAGGTATATAATTTGGATAAGGCCCCTGACAGAGCTTCAAAGGCACGCCGGGCCCGCCCCACCGGTGGTTTAGGCCGGTATAAATAATACATTATCCCGCTGACGTAAAGTATGTGACAGGGCGCGCCACCGCTAAAAACTGACCCCGAAGTCTTGTTTAGACTTCTGTCTGCCCCCTCCTTTGTCCTGCCGCCCGCTCACCTCTTTAGAATTATTCCTGCGAAATCCTTTCCATGACCAAATGATATACAACACTTTTGTCGTAGCTTTGTGGAGACAATGGTCCGCTTTTCTTTATGGCCTCGACGGAACAGGATAATTGACCGGGTCTAACCTTCTCAATTATACTTTAAGGTAACGATGTTGTGACAACTGAGTTGGTTAGAATATAAGAGCTCTACTATGAATGTGTAGTAAAGTTACAAGGATCGTGCCAAGTTTAGTTCAGAGTCGATAACGGTATCGTTCATTTAAAGTAGACAAATTTCTTAATAAGGTTTACACTTGAACTATTTCAGTTTATTGATCAATAAGATCACGGTTTACAGTGTTCCGTCTAAGCTTTCTTCAATTGATTGCCTTTCACATTCCATCCAAACCAAAAATTTGGTTTGTGATATACAAAAACTTGTTCAAATGTCAAATAATGGCTGCACTACAAAATGTTCGTCACAGTTCAAATATTTCTAACTTAAATTGGTTTGATGGTACAATGTGACATAATTGTATAGCTCATTGCAATACTAACCTTTTATTAAAATAGTAATCAATAATTTCAAAACGGAACCTATGGAGTTAATGGTTCAGACGAACGAACATCGATCTTGAATGTCGAAGATTGTATCTGTTAGTATTAGTAGATTGAAATAGTTCTTATGTTTCATGTGCAGGGTTAGGGTGTTAGGAATGTAGATACCAAAAGAGTCAAAAGATATTCGAAAAAAACCTCTCTACATGATTAAGACTTTTTCGCAAGCGGAAAGTTTATTTCGTTTTTGTGATTTCCACACTCAAAGTTGCAACTACAAAGGACAAACACGTATATATACAGCCAAAATATGCTGTGAGGAGAACATTCTTGTCAGCAAACTGTGTAAGCCTCCCAATAGCAAAGACACCACTGTTTAACTTACCAGATACCTTATAGTTTTGATTATTATGTCTTGAGAAATCAAGGTGGGAATCTATCATAAGACCAAGGAAATTAGTGCAATAGCTTGAATAAATTTCGTCCTCGCCTACAAGTAATCTGTAAGAATATCTATCAGAATTCCTCAACCAAAAGTCAATGATCATAGTTTTATTTGTGTTTAATAACAAATTATTGTCCGCCAACCATTTCAATAGAGATCCACTATGTAGAAACACATCAATCTCAAGATGATGATGAGAATGATTGCTTACACTTAACGAAGTGTCGTCAGCAAACACGCATACATCACCACAAGTCACACTTCTAAAAACATCATCTGGAAGAGAATCGGCCAAGGAACCGATTCTTGGGGAACTCTAGAGCTTACAATAATTTCCTCTGATTCCTGATGAGAAATTCAGCTCTGTCATCTACATAAGAAATTCGAACTGTTATGTTATACCTATAATAAAAGTGGAAATCCAATGAAAGTCTTTGTCCCTAATTCAGAAATGGTCAAACTTGTTCAAGTGCAGCCTATGGCTGACCATATCGAAGGGCCTTTCTTAAATCTAAAAATGTACCAAAAACATGTTTGTGATCATCCAGAGCCTTTGATACATTCAAAAAAATCATAAATGAATCATAGCATAATGGGGTGAAGTGCCTTATTGTTAAAAATGAACACAGGCGGTTAAGGAATAGCTTGTCAAACATTTAAGAAAGTGTTGACTTCATAGAAATAGGACGGTAATTATTTTTATCGAGAGTACTGCGCTTTTATACACAGGTTCTACAATGGCCGATTTAAGAGATGTGGGAAACTCTCCCAGCTCAAAAGATGCATTTACCATAAAGAGAGATACTACAAACTCACCGTCATACTTAAGTAATTTGGAGGAAATGCCATCACGTCTAGCAGAGCTACTAACTTTAAGGCAACATAGCATTCAATACTTCGACTTCACTGGTTAGATATAAAAACAGAGATGAGTTGACACTTTCTAAATCCAAAGTATTATTCTTATCTTAACGAATTTTCAGACCAGATTTATGCAAAGATATTATTGAATAATTCAGTTATCTGTTTGGGCTAGAGACTGTAACACCACCATCTTCTTTTAACATCCAGTTTTTCATCTCCTATGGGATTTTATTAGGAATTTTTTCTTGAATTACATCCCAAACAGCTTGTTGACTGTTATTTGAATCTTCAATTTGAGAGAAGACCTCGCTAGCCTTGATCGCTCTGACTGCTTTCCTAAACTTCCTTTTGTACATCAAGATAAAGTTGGCTCAATTAATAGTTCAAGATTTCTGAGCTTAGCTAAGACGCCTTGAACTTTCTGATGTACGATCCTCAATGTATTCGGTCCAATATTCCCGTAGTTATCATTAGAATTGCCTGCGTCTCGTCCTGAAATTTGGTTCTAAAAAATTACTCTTCCCCTGTGTTTGATGATATCTAGTGTTATTATGCGCATGTTAAAGCATGTCTACCATTATAAGATGTGGAAATGTAAACTAGAATAGGTATGTATAAGTTCGGAATCAGACGTGGGTCCGAAGGAGTCAAAAAACATATCAGCGATTAGCCCAGACATATTAAAGTGTAGCCCACTTCTTGTATATATTGCAAGGGTTCAATTTTATACCCCACTTTTTTGTTTTTAAATTAGAAAACGTTTATTTTGGCAAGTGGATGCTTTAATTTATTTCATCGATAGTTGTCGTGTTTGGATTAGAGAGAGTTGATTTGAGGTTAGGGAACCTCACTACTTGGGGCAGTGGAGTTAGCCGGAGCTCCGATGTGACCGCTACATCGTCCGCCGACGACTGACGAAAACGCGTTTCTGCGCATGACCGGCTGGCTGTCTACTTATACAGCCGACCCGACAAGAGACGAGGAGTTCGCTTTCTGACTTCGTTGTGGAATTGTGGAATCGATTCAAGGAGAGGAGCACCGTCTCGGAAAAAACGCCGTCGCCATATATCATCTATTTGGTGAGTCACGACGATTTGTAATCATTAATAAAATTTAATAATTCAGTATGTAGGATAGGTTATTAGCGGTTAACCACGGTAGTTATCGTGGTTAGTGACAGTAGTGTATCTATTAAATATACTACTACCCTTCACTACCTTTCCTAGTTTGCAAACGTATATTTTGCATCCTATAAGCCGCATAGGCTTGTGATCCTATTCCTAACATTAATAATACGGTGCTTAGGATAGGTTAAGTGCAGCTTAGAGGTTATCGCGGTTAGTGACAGTAGTGCATCTATTAAATCTAGGTTCTACTACCCTTCACTACCTTTCCTAGTTTGCAAACGTATATTTTGCATCCTATAAGCCGCATAGCCTTGTGATTCAATTCCTAAAATTGATAATTCGGTGCGTAGGATAGGTTAAGGTCAGCTTATAGGTTATTGCGGTTAGTGACAGTAGTGTATATATTAAATATAGATTCTACTACCCATTCACTACCTTTCCTAGTTTGCAAACGTATATTTTGCATCCTACAAGCCGCATAGGCTTGTGATCCTATTCCTAAAATTAATAATTCGGTGCGTAGGATAGGTTAAGATCAGCTTAGAGGTTATCGTGGTTAGTGACAGTAGTTTATATATTAAATATAGGTTCTACTACCCTTCACTACCTTTCCTAGTTTGCAAACGTATATTTTGCATCCTGTAAGCCCATAGGCTTGTGATCCTATTCCTAAAATTAATAATTCGGTGCATAGGATAGGTTAAGTGCAGCTTAGAGGTTATCGCGGTTAGTGACAGTAGCCTAGTGTATCTATTAAATATAGGTTCTACTACCCATCACTACCTTTAATACTTTGCAAACGTGTATTTTGCATGCTATAAGCCGCATAGGCTTGTGATCCTATTCCTAAAATTGATAATTCGGTGCGTAGGATAGGTTAAGTGCAGCTTAGAGGTTATCGCGGTTAGTGACAGTAGCCTAGTGTATCTATTAAATATAGGTTCTACTACCCTTCACTACCTTTCCTAGTTTGCAAACGTATATTTTGCATCCTATAAGCCGCATAGGCTTGTGATCCTATTCCTAAAATTAATAATTCGGTGCTTAGGATAGGTTAAGTGCAGCTTAGAGGTTATCGCGGTTAGTGACAGTAGTGTATCTATTAAATATAGGTTCTACTACCCTTCACTACCTTTCCTAGTTTGCAAACGTATATTTTGCATCCTATAAGCCGCATAGGCTTGTGATCCTATTCCTAAAATTGATAATTCGGTGCGTAGGATAGGTTAAGTGCAGCTTAGAGGTTATCGCGGTTAGTGACAGTAGCCTAGTGTATCTATTAAATATAGGTTCTACTACCCTTCACTACCTTTCCTAGTTTGCAAACGTATATTTTGCATCCTATAAGCCGCATAGGCTTGTGATCCTATTCCTAAAATTGATAATTCGGTGCGTAGGATAGGTTAAAATCAGCTTAGAGGTTATCGTGGTTAGTGACAGTAGTTTATATATTAAATATAGGTTCTACTACCCTTCACTACCTTTCCTAGTTTGCAAACGTATATTTTGCATCCTATAAGCCGCATAGGCTTGTGATCCTATTCCTAAAATTGATAATTCGGTGCGTAGGATAGGTTAAGTGCAGCTTAGAGGTTATCGCGGTTAGTGACAGTAGCCTAGTGTATCTATTAAATATAGGTTCTACTACCCTTCACTACCTTTCCTAGTTTGCAAACGTATATTTTGCATCCTATAAGCCGCATAGGCTTGTGATCCTATTCCTAAAATTGATAATTCGGTGCGTAGGATAGGTTAAGATCAGCTTAGAGGTTATCGTGGTTAGTGACAGTAGTTTATATATTAAATATAGGTTCTACTACCCTTCACTACCTTTCCTAGTTTGCAAACGTATATTTTGCATCCTGTAAGCCCATAGGCTTGTGATCCTATTCCTAAAATTAATAATTCGGTGCATAGGATAGGTTAAGTGCAGCTTAGAGGTTATCGCGGTTAGTGACAGTAGCCTAGTGTATCTATTAAATATAGGTTCTACTACCCATCACTACCTTTCCTACTTTGCAAACGTATATTTTGCATGCTATAAGCCGCATAGGCTTGTGATCCTATTCCTAAAATTGAATAATTCGGTGCGTAGGATAGGTTAAGTGCAGCTTAGAGGTTATCGCGGTTAGTGACAGTAGCCTAGTGTATCTATTAAATATAGGTTCTACTACCCTTCACTACCTTTCCTAGTTTGCAAACGTATATTTTGCATCCTATAAGCCGCATAGGCTTGTGATCCTATTCCTAAAATTGATAATTCGGTGCGTAGGATAGGTTAAGATCAGCTTAGAGGTTATCGCGGTTAGTGACAGTAGCCTAGTGTATCTATTAAATATAGGTTCTACTACCCTTCACTACCTTTCCTAGTTTGCAAACGTATATTTTGCATCCTATAAGCCGCATAGGCTTGTGATCCTATTCCTAAAATTAATAATTCGGTGCTTAGGATAGGTTAAGTGCAGCTTAGAGGTTATCGCGGTTAGTGACAGTAGCCTAGTGTATCTATTAAATATAGGTTCTACTACCCTTCACTACCTTTCCTAGTTTGCAAACGTATATTTTGCATCCTATAAGCCGCATAGGCTTGTGATCCTATTCCTAAAATTGATAATTCGGTGCGTAGGATAGGTTAAAATCAGCTTAGAGGTTAGAGGTTATCGTGGTTAGTGACAGTAGTTTATATATTAAATATACTACTACCCTTCACTACCTTTCCTAGTTTGCAAACGTATATTTTGCATCCTATAAACCGCATAGGCTTGTGATCCTATTCCTAAAATTAATAATTCGGTGCATAGGATAGGTTAAGTGCAGCTTAGAGGTTATCGCGGTTAGTGACAGTAGCCTAGTGTATCTATTAAATATAGGTTCTACTACCCATCACTACCTTTAATACTTTGCAAACGTATATTTTGCATGTTATAAGCCGCATATGGCTTGTGATCCTATTCCTAAAATTGATAATTCGGTGCGTAGGATAGGTTAAAAATCAGCTTAGAGGTTATCGTGGTTAGTGACAGTAGTTTATATATTAAATATAGGTTCTACTACCCTTCACTACCTTTTCCTAGTTTGCAAACGTATATTTTGCATCCTGTAAGCCGCATAGGCTTGTGATCCTATTCCTAAAATTAATAATTCGGTGCATAGGATAGGTTTAAGTGCAGCTTAGAGGTTATCGCGGTTAGTGACAGTAGCCTAGTGTATCTATTAAATATAGGTTCTACTACCCATCACTACCTTTAATACTTTGCAAACGTATATTTTGCATGCTATAAGCCGCATAGGCTTGTGATCCTATTCCTAAAATTAATAATTCGGTGCGTAGGATAGGTTAAGTGCAGCTTAGAGGTTATCGTGGTTAGTGACAGTTGCGTATCTATTAAATATATGTTCTACTACCCTTCACTACCTTTCCTAGTTTGCAAACGTATATTTTGCATCCTATAAGCCGCATAGGCTTGTGATCCTATTCCTAAAATTGATAATTCGGTGCGTAGGATAGGTTAAGATCAGCTTAGAGGTTATCGTGGTTAGTGACAGTAGTGTATATATTAAATATAGGTTCTACTACCCTTCACTACCTTTCCTAGTTTGCAAACGTATATTTTGCATCCTATAAGCCGCATAGGCTTGTGATCCTATTCCTAAAATTAATAATTCGGTGCATAGGATAGGTTAAGTGCAGCTTAGAGGTTATCGCGGTTAGTGACAGTAGCCTAGTGTATCTATTAAATATAGGTTCTACTACCCTTCACTACCTTTCCTAGTTTGCAAACGTATATTTTGCATCCTATAAGCCGCATAGGCTTGTGATCCTATTCCTAAAATTGATAATTCGGTGCGTAGGATAGGTTAAGATCAGCTTAGAGGTTATCGCGGTTAGTGACAGTAGTTTATATATTAAATATAGGTTCTACTACCCTTCACTACCTTTCCCAGTTTGCAAACGTATATTTTGCATGCTATAAGCCGCATAGGCTTGTGATCCTATTCCTAAAATTGATAATTCGGTGCGTAGGATAGGTTAAGTGCAGCTTAGAGGTTATCGCGGTTAGTGACAGTAGCCTAGTGTATCTATTAAATATAGGTTCTACTACCCTTCACTACCTTTCCTAGTTTGCAAACGTATATTTTGCATCCTATAAGCCGCATAGGCTTGTGATCCTATTCCTAAAATTGATAATTCGGTGCGTAGGATAGGTTAAGATCAGCTTAGAGGTTATCGTGGTTAGTGACAGTAGTTTATATATTAAATATAGGTTCTACTACCCTTCACTACCTTTCCTAGTTTGCAAACGTATATTTTGCATCCTATAAGCCGCATAGGCTTGTGATCCTATTCCTAAAATTAATAATTCGGTGCATAGGATAGGTTAAGTGCAGCTTAGAGGTTATCGCGGTTAGTGACAGTAGCCTAGTGTATCTATTAAATATAGGTTCTACTACCCTTCACTACCTTTCCTAGTTTGCAAACGTATATTTTGCATCCTATAAGCCGCATAGGCTTGTGATCCTATTCCTAAAATTGATAATTCGGTGCGTAGGATAGGTTAAGATCAGCTTAGAGGTTATCGCGGTTAGTGACAGTAGTGTATATATTAAATATAGGTTCTACTACCCTTCACTACCTTTCCTAGTTTGCAAACGTATATTTTGCATCCTATAAGCCGCATAGGCTTGTGATCCTATTCCTAAAATTGATAATTCGGTGCGTAGGATAGGTTAAGTGCAGCTTAGAGGTTATCGCGGTTAGTGACAGTAGCCTAGTGTATCTATTAAATATAGGTTCTACTACCCTTCACTACCTTTCCTAGTTTGCAAACGTATATTTTGCATCCTATAAGCCGCATAGGCTTGTGATCCTATTCCTAAAATTGATAATTCGGTGCGTAGGATAGGTTAAAATCAGCTTAGAGGTTATCGTGGTTAGTGACAGTAGTTTATATATTAAATATAGGTTCTACTACCCTTCACTACCTTTCCTAGTTTGCAAACGTATATTTTGCATCCTATAAGCCGCATAGGCTTGTGATCCTATTCCTAAAATTAATAATTCGGTGCATAGGATAGGTTAAGTGCAGCTTAGAGGTTATCGCGGTTAGTGACAGTAGCCTAGTGTATCTATTAAATATAGGTTCTACTACTACCCATCACTACCTTTAATACTTTGCAAACGTATATTTTGCATCCTATAAGCCGCATATGCTTGTGATCCTATTCCTAAAATTGATAATTCGGTGCGTAGGATAGGTTAAGATCAGCTTAGAGGTTATCGTGGTTAGTGACAGTAGTTTATATATTAAATATAGGTTCTACTACCCTTCACTACCTTTCCTAGTTTTGCAAACGTATATTTTGCATCCTATAAGCCGCATAGGCTTGTGATCCTATTCTTAAAATTGATAATTCCGTGCGTAGGATAGGTTAAGTGCCGCTTAGAGGTTATCGTGGTTAGTGACAGTAGTGTATATATTAAATATAGGTTCTACTACCCTTCACTACCTTTCCTAGTTTGCAAACGTATATTTTGCATCCTGTAAGCCCATAGGCTTGTGATCCTATTCCTAAAATTAATAATTCGGTGCATAGGATAGGTTAAGTGCAGCTTAGAGGTTATCGCGGTTAGTGACAGTAGCCTAGTGTATCTATTAAATATAGGTTCTACTACCCATCACTACCTTTCCTAGTTTGCAAACGTATATTTTGCATCCTATAAGCCGCATAGGCTTGTGATCCTATTCCTAAAATTAATAATTCGGTGCTTCGGATAGGTTAAGTGCAGCTTAGAGGTTATCGTGGTTAGTGACAGTTGCGTATCTATTAAATATAGGTTATACTACCCATCACTACCTTTCCTAGTTTGCAAACGTATATTTTGCATCCTATAAGCCGCATAGGCTTGTGATCCTATTCCTAAAATTTATAATTCGGTGCGTAGGATAGGTTAAGAGCAGCTTGTAGGTTATCGCGGTTAGTGACAGTAGTGTATCTATTAAATATAGGTCCTACTACCCATCCTTTCCTAGTTTGCAAATGTATATTTTGCATCCTATAAGCCGCATAAGCTTTGCATCCTATTCCTAAAATTAATAATAGTTTGGTGCATAAGATAGGTTAGGCGTAGCTACAAGGTCCATCTACTAGATATAGCCTATATAAACCTTTCTTTCACATATCATATGTTTTGCGTACTGTGTGTCGTGTAGGCCTAATAGCCTATGCTTAAAGTTATTGATCGACGCCAGGATAGGCTAGGAACTTAATTAGGCTATCTATGTAGCAGCCTTGTTTAAAAATATATTAGTCATTGGCTTAACAAACCTCTTAATTCTCAGTCCGTTTCTAAATGTCTGTTTTGTATCCTGCAAACCGCATGAGCTTTACTTCATACTTTGAAGAGTAGGCTATATTTTAAAGTGAATAATAGGTTGTAGGCTATAAGAAACTTTTCATGTTTGTTAATATCAATAGATTTGATACTAAGGATCTACGGAGGTAAATAGTACATACGAAATACCTGTATTATACTTGAACTAGGATACTTGATTTGAATAACCTAAACATATTTCCTTGAAGGAATTTAGCTGCTTCGCAGGAGAGGAATATAACTGAAGATTCCCCCTAGACATTTTGCTCTCAGGTTAACCTTATACGATAACGTTAGTCTTATTGGTATAGAGAAGGAATTTGTTTGGTTTGATATATTTAATAATTTATTTTGATATTTGTAAAGTCAAAACATAACCTCAGCTTAACACAGCACAACAACAGGCACTGAAGAAACTAGCAGACGATACAGGGGCCGGTTAAAGTCAACGGCTGTGGAATAGAAGATCTCGCGGACCACCGATATTAAAAATCTGTTTTTCTCTCACGCACAAATAATTGCTGAATAGTCGTCGTTACGATAGGATGTAATTCTAAACGTCATATTTTAGAACGGGGCATTGACAGTTCTAATCGACAATTATTTACGTAAAATCGCGAAATATAGAACAGAAAACGGCGATGATATCGTTCCATTGAAGAGAGCGAATAACTGAATTCGCTCTGAACGACAGTCTGAGTTGTTCTGTTCACTTAAGTTTAACCTTGTTTATCATCTCGATTTCTACCAGAGTACGGTGAGAACGCGGGTAAGATAAAAATATAAGACGATATCACAACCCTGGAATAGAACCCAGCACGACTGCAACTATCAGGGCAGACGATATAAAAAGCGATTTTACCGAAACACCTCACAAGACATATTGCTGGACAACTGATTCCAGTAAAAAGAAACTGGCATTGCTTACAAGTGAAACAGCTCGTGAGATCTCCTCATTAATGAGCGCAATTGTGCCGTTGAGACTGGAAAGGGAGTCCAACAACTATAATCTTAGTAATTATTACTTTCTGAAGTAAGGTTTTTACCTGGTCAGTTATACCTTTGTTATTTTTTTCCCGAGTTTACATCATTTGTGCCCCCAAATACAATTAGTACATCATTAGTGTACAGGTCTTTCTAAAAACATTCCACATTGTCAATACCTTGTTCATATTTAGCATTAGGTCTAACAAAACAAAAACACATCCAATTCTAGACCAGAAAATCATAAAAGTACCGACTATGACTGACAGACAGAGGTATTACTTTAAACTTTATGTTTTGTACAATATTTACATCCTTATCACTAATATTATTTACATCAACACTGTCACTGACCTTAAAAGTAATCCTATTCTTTTTAGAAGAGTTAAAGCCATGATCATCTACTTTATACGCTTTAGAATTCTCACTATATTGCCTATCGCGATTCATTCGATTTTAACTACACCTATCCTTATTTACAGATGTAAGGTTCTTAAAAGAGCTTTGATCAACACTACAGTCATCATTAAGTGTCTCAGCATCATTAACTATATCTCCACACTGACCAAGAACCTTATATTTTTTGCCAGTTGTAAAAGGAGCAGGAACACTTGAACTTACATCATGGAACTAGTGCACTTTTTTGGAAGAATGTTAGTCTCTTTGGGAACAAGCGTGGCATTCAAATTTGTATTAAGTCAATCTAGGAACTGATTAGTACCCTTATTAACTAAACAATAATAGTATAATACTCGTTTAGCATTAACTAACACATTGGTACCACATCTATAAGAATTACTTTCCTGAGAGCAGGGAGGTTAAAAAACACACATCACTAAATTTAACGAATTGTGTAACAGATGGACCTAGAACAACATCAGTACCAGATGTGTTGTTTGACATTGTATCAAAATATGTGTTTAAATAATAATCTTCTATCCACCTGGACTTAGCCCAAATAACACCACTTTGAGACTTTAAAAAATCATTGGTTAATTGATTGATTTTGTGCTTAAGACTACTAATAACATCATTTAAAATTTGAATTTTAATATTCAAAGATGAATGTCAGATCGCAGTTTTCCTAATTCATTTTCACAATTTCTGTGTTCTGTCAATCTCTATTATTATTGTACCCAGAAGGGTTTGAAGCTATCTTATTTTCTAATGACTAAATATTTTTGTGCTGTTTGCGTTTTTCTTCTACTTTTGAACTAATTGAATCTAAGCAAATCGCACTACCATCCAAACGACAAGACAAATTGCATGAATGAAGATGATGACAAATGAACACTTTTCACTTTATGAATTGTGAAAGGCAGATGGCCGAGTGGAACCTGATGGAACATTTGAAATTATCGTCGAACTTGAAGCACAAAAAGAATGATCTAGTAGGCGATTCCGTATTTGCCAAGAACGTGCGTAAATCGTTGTCCTTAAGTAAGTTTGCTGTGATAGACTAAGATGTAAAGGCCTGTCAGTGCAGGGCTGCCCATACTTCCATGTCCGCACTGATAGAATCTGATTTGCTTTTTAAAAGTTAAATTTTTCATATAATGTCCTGAGATTTAAAAAAAATAAACTTCTCAAATTAATTTTATCTGCAGATCTACACAAATTATAGCAAAAAGAAAGTTACATATTTAGAAAAACATATTTATGGCACATTCTGCATCAGCATTTCTGTATTCTCTATTAAAATAAAGTTTCTTAGGCTGACATAATTTGGAAGGAGTTATGTGCAATAGCAGCTACTGTGAAATATAACGTAAACCATATATCATCTACAGATAACAAATTTGCTGTGCTTTGCGATAACCTGAAATGTAATCATTTTACTGCAATCTAATCTATCACCAATCCTGATACAAAGTAAGTCACTGCAATAAGTTGAATGTAAAACTCTATTTGTGCTACTGTCACCGTCTACTCCAAATCTTAGCAATACAAATGAAGTTATACTCCAAGGCCTACGTTCTACGTTACGAGGCACGTTAGCTGACAGCACTGACAGTGCGGGTGTGGGGCTGATGGCGTGTTTTAGAGCAGAGGCTCTGGGGGTGTCTGACCATGTAACACAATAATTGGCCAGCCATTCGCGGCCCCAACCTGTAATCTTGGCCAATCATCCTCGGCCAGACCACTTTATAATAAAATAATAATCCGAGGAAAGGAAATTACAGAGTGCGAGGTGATTGGGGCCTAGACTAACAGGCCCATTGGCGGGCCGGCACCGGAATGTGTGGTGATTGTAGAACCCGACGTGATCTGTAGTGCTAACGTGGTGATAACTAGACCCTACCGACAGTTACCGGAGTGCCTATCGAGATGAAACTTGTGGCAGGTACATAGACACGAGCTGTAGTGTTAGCTAAATCCTAACGACCGTACCTGAGTGACTATCAAAAATTGAAGTTATGGCAGGTACATAGACACGAGCTGTAGTGCTAGCTAGATCCTAACGACCATACCGGAATGCTTATCGAAAATTGAAGTTATGGCAGGTACATAGACACGAGCTGTAGTGCTAGCTAGATCCTAACGACCATACCGGAATGCTTATCGAAAATTGAATTTATCCTTTTTTTGTATTCTCTCCCCTCCTCCTCCTCTCACAAATAGTCTCAGTCAACCTCTACTTTCGTCTGAACTTGAGTCGCTAGAGACAGAAGTTTAGAGAACAATATGTTGCAATATGGGGATTTTAGAAAATTGCAAATTTAAGAGAGTTTATATGTTGTTAACGGTAACAGATAAAAAAAAAAAAAAAAAAAAAAAAAAAAAAAAAATACTGAAGGAACAAAAGGTGTAGAACATTATATCCGCTTTAATTTTGTATACGACCAATCCCTACTGAGATAAAGGCAAAAAAAACACCTTTGAACCTCTCTCTCCTCTTCCGCCACCCTTTAGATTGAAGAATTTTAGTAGGTCATACTACCCTGGTACCCCGAACAACCAACGACAATCATAACTGGGGTTTTTATTTATTGACTTCCTTTCCAGAATCATTCGTTGACTGGGCTATTAATGGTATCCTTGCTGATTTACACCCGTTCTCTAGAAGTAGTATTTCTAAACTAAATGAAACTATACTATAATTAAAACATTAGTCTAATTTTATGTTCCACACGTTTCGTGAATCCAATAAATCCAATATTTTAATTGATTCCGAATGTTAAGTGTTGACTCCATGCATACTTCATGCAGTTACAAAATCGAAGTTTATATTTCTCTTCCTCGCATCGTATCCCGGCCAGCGTTCGTCTGTCGTCTCCTGTCACGAACCAAAATTTGACAAATGAGCAGGACAGGGCCAGACGGCCAGTCTATGTTTAATGGATAACGATGTTATGCGACCTCCCAGCCGAATGTGAACGACCAGGGGTCAGGCCGCCCGAATTCGAAACACCTATTTTGGAACTTTACAAATAGCCCTGGATTGTTTTGCAGATCCGTGAAATAAATTTGAGGCAGGACCACTTTATCAGTCTCGGCCGTCGTGATTGACACGGGGTCGACGGCCCAGGAGCCGCCGCGCCGCCGACAGACATCCTTGATTAAGACAATCTAGTCAAATTAATTTTCCGCCATCTCTAAATTAACCGGTGGAAACGTGAATTAGTGCCCCTTATCTGAGGCGTGTTATTATAAAGTGGTCGCTGAGCCGTGCACACTAACGACGCTGTTAACTATTTTCGGAAATGGAATATGAACCAATTAGAGGCCGATAATTAGTGCTTTACTAAACATCATCCTCGCCCGGGCTGAGAACTCGCCGGCAACCTGTCATTAACTATCAATTATTCCACAGATGATAAACATTATCAATCTTCGTTAGTCGGGCCGTAACACGCATCTTTGCCACGAAACCGTCAATTTCAACATTTATTTTGACCGATGAATGCAAATGTCTCGCCGCCGCAACGTGTTGCTCTCTATAGCTTCCCGGTAATAACGGATGAAGGTTTGCGTGTTATTTTAATGAAAGGTCTTGTTAGATAATTTGGCGCGTAAATGCATGGTAAAATCAGCGTAGATCCACTCAAAATAAAGCGTCTGTTTGCCTTAAAGTCAGTTCCGAAGCTAACAATGCCTCCCTATGAAATTTGACATTGTTCTTTAAACGGGAAAATTGTATAACTGGGTATGTGTGATTTGAAAATATTAAAGGACTACAGACGTTTGGCATCGTTATATGTTATAACCTTGACACGTTCCATAATGGTTAAGCAAATCAATTGGCCATTAGCCAGGACACACTGTTGAGGCAGCATAAATATCAGTCGAACTATCATCAATTTTTTTCCGGTTCATACGTTGAAACGTGGATATCACAGTTAAATTTTTGAAATATTTTGACTTCCCTGGGGAGAGCCATATTTAGTCAATAAATGAGTAACCGAAACTGTCAATAAAACTAATGGAATAAAGGTTACTCGATCAACGAACAATACAGCAAAAAAGTAATGTGTATGACGTCTGTCTTTTGATCAATAGATAACTGAACGCTAATTTCATTATTGTCCACCTCAGACTATCAACGAATTAGATAAAGATAAATGGAATTCAGAGAATACATTACACAAGACGTTGCAGGAAAAAGGATCCTCTAAAACTTTTGAAAATACACTATGAATACTAGATATCACGGTGAGCAATAGTTTCCAAATCAAAATAAGAAGTCCAAAGTTGGCCAATCTTTCTTACAGTCAAGGGACAACTGATAGGATAGATAATTATATATTAGTATCTAATTCATTACAAAGTCACTTATTGTCAACTTTACAATATTTTACAATTTACAAATGTGTAAAAATTAATCCTTCAAAATTATTAAAAGGCGAAAATGTTTAAAAGTATAAGATAGACTTTAAACAAATATAAATTAATCATATATTCATTAGGTAAAAATTATAGTTGCCTGTAAAGTCGGTTTTACGGGCGAAGATTTTACGTGACAACGTCTTTTTTCTCGGTAGAATATTTATTGATATGTATATTTTAAATTGCACAATAGGAAACAAGGAATTGAATGAAAATAAGAATTGCACAAATTTTAACTATAGAAATATATTTTGTTTACTAAAACATTGTACATAATTTGAAATTAATTAAAATTTGTTATTGTAAATGGTTAAGTTGAATAAAACATTTACTAAAATTGGAATTTGAAATTCTTGCTAAACACAGTTAAATTCTAACTTCGCGCGTGGTGATTGGTCGGTTTAGTTCGTTTGTTTGGTCGCACTGTTATGACAGGTTAGAGGTTATAATTTGTTATTTTAAATGTTTGACTAGCAATACGCGCTGTTTCTTCTCATCGACTGAATTACGATTGATTGCAGAGTGATTTAAACTAATAATTTACTTAACACTATCAACATTTGTCAATAGTATGACATAACCTATAAACTCAGTTTCTCAACTTTTGTGTCAATCTAACAATTAATCAATCAATCATAGTTTACGATAATGAAATATCAGTGTACAATTATTTACCTTTATTGTTGTAGTTGTTGTAAATGACGAATCTAAGCATTTCTTTGTTTGAAGGTTATTTTTGACGATGGAAGGATTGTGAAGGAAACAGGATTTTTCCGGACATTTGCCATCGTTAAGTGAAACAAGAAAACAGTAACACTACGTTTCGAGATCTGCAATCTGATCTCTTCTTCTTCAGGTAAAGAACTAACCTAATACATAATTACAAACTAGGTTAAAATAAACAAATCTTACTAAAGCGTTTGTGGCACGCCTGAGTCAGGAATCACAACCTACATGTTGTATGTCAACTTCACTAACACTAAAGACATGCACTTAATAAAAAAACTATAAAAAACACCAATCATTAAACTAAACTACGGAATACAGGTCACAATATGTCTTCACTCGTCGTCTACTAACCATTTACGACTGACCAGAGGGGGTAGCCAATGGTAATCGTGAACGGCCGGCTAAAACAAGATGGCGGAAATACAAGGGAAGGGGGAACAGGAATGGGCCCTTTCGTTATTATTGGTTCATGCGAGATGAACTTCTTAAAACCATATTGTGACTCCGCATTGGTTTATTGCAAATATCCGATCCGTTTGATACTTTTGGTATTCTCTTTAGTTCATTTTTTTAGAATTGGCAACCAAAGCGGCCTAATCTCGACTGATGGTTGACTGATTGGTTGGTCTGCCAATTTAATGTATGTTGCCTCAATTAATTTCCTTTTGAAGAAATGTGGTTCCCGATGTATTATGTGGGCTTCATCCCAATTCATATGATGGTCTTCGGACCAACAATGGTGTGCAATTTTTGACTTTTCTGTGAAACCCTTTCCTCGTGTTTTCTTTTGTGTTCTTTTATCCTTATGTTTAGTGGTCTTTTTTGTCTCGCCTATGTATTCCCTATTGCAGCTACATTTTTATACTGTAAACACAGTTTTTTGGAATCCTGTGTGCCATTTTTTGGTTTTGTTTTTACGAGACTTTGTCTAAGAGTGTTGTGTGTTTTAAAACGCGGTTTCTAATGTTGTACTTTCTACCTACTCTTCTAATTTTCTCCGATAATCCCGGCACATAGGGGATTGACATAAACGCAAATTTATCACAATTCTGTTTTTCTGACTCAGGAATGATTCTTCTGGTTCGTTTGCACTTATTAATTACTAATTGAGGGTATCCATTGCTTCTGAGATCCGATTCAATTTTCTTAAATTCTTCTTTTAGTCCATCTTTATCTGAGCACAAGCTCTTTGCTCTATCAAACAACGAGTAGGCTACTCCCTTCTTTGACAGATTTTTGATGGTTGGATTGATAATTTAAATATTTTCCTGTGTGTGTTATCTTTCGAAAAACAGTTGTCTTAAGGACATCCCTATCTCTTAATACACACACATCCAAAAAGGGAAGCATGTTTTGGACTTCCACTTCCATTGTGAGGCGGATGGAAGGAGAAATACTGTTAATGGTGATTCAAAAAATTATTTAATTCAATGTCTCCATGAGAAAAAATAACAAAGGTATCATCCACATACCTCCACCAAATCTTCGGTTTGAACTGAGCTGAAGCCAAAGCTTTTCGCTCGAAATTCCTCCATAAAGATATTGGCGAAAATAGGAGACAGTGGAGAACCCATTGCCATCCCCTCATCTTGACGGTAAATTTTACCCTCTAACTCAAAATAGTTGCATTGAGTGCATAGTTTCTAACAGTTCCATAATTACTGGCACGGGAAGTTTAGTTCTATCCTTTAATGTTTTGGTCTTCTTTGAGACGTGATTTAATAATTCCGAGAGTTTTCTGGAACTGGTACATTTGTAAATAGACTTTCGACATCAAAACTTACCAGTTTGTCAGTTTCAGTCAACTTTAGGGATTTTGACTTCTCTACGAAATCCCTGGAATTTTTTGATGAAAGAGTCAGTTTTTTCCTACCAATGGTGTTAAGATGTCCAAGAGGACTTTAGACAATTCCCTGCAAGGTGAATCACGAGAACTAATGATGGGCCGGAGAGGGATGGTAGGTTTGTGGGATTTTGGGAAGGCCATACATATGGGGGATTTTGGAGTGGTGAGGAGTTAATTTAGATCTAAATTTATCTGAAAAAAATTCTTTATGTTTTCTTAAGGTGTTTGCTACTTTGCGTTCAAATGAATCAGTCGGGTCTTTATTTAAAACTGTATATTTGCCCAGTATTTAAAGTTTCCGCAATCTTTTCTTTATACGCTACTGAGTCAAGTACCACAGTAGCGTTGCCTTTGTCGGCAGGTAAGATTTTGACCGTGTCATCTTTCCCAAGGATCGACCTGGCCTTTTTCTCCTCTATTGTTAAATTGGTTTGTGGGAGGAATTTTTCTGAGTAAAAGACTGGCCTCGCAGCGGAAGCGGTCACCCTGTTCCTCAAGGTAACTGTGAAACAGCCGACTCAATTCCAGTTACGAAATCCAGTGCCTTTACCGATTTTTGTGCCACAGAAAAGTTTAAACCCTTGGATAATACTGATATTTCCTCTTCATTCAGGATTTTCGAAGAGAGATTGATTACGTTTTTATTATTTGCATCCGTATTCACGTTGCCATCCTTAGGCAAATCACTGTTTTCCTTGTTTCACTTAACGATGGCAAATGTCCGGAAGAATCTAAGCACTCCACATTTTCACGAATAAACATAGTTTATCTGCTTTATCCCGTGCGGATCCCGTGCGGCGGGACCCACTGGACGGGCATCGTAAACGTTACCGGGCGTTACAACCTTTTTCATGAGTGACTCCGAGCCGCAACCTAATTTAAGACGTTGTCACGTCAAAAATAATCATATTTTGCAAATATAATCTAAGTGTGACAATGATAATTAATCACTTATGATAATGAAACGACACGACAAGGATGCAACACATTCTATAATATGAAGTTATATGAATATTAGATGTAAGATAACATACGGAATGAGCTTAAAAGTACGCAAGAAACATATTTTATAAAATATGTAAAAATTAAAAAGGAAAAGAGAGACAATAAAACATTTAGCCTAGTTAGTTAAAACACTTGTTCATTTGGATTTTTTTTATATAATCTCATTTAAGCCTCAGCGTTAGCTATGTCGGCTTCGAAGCGCACTGGTTTTTGTTATTATTACATTTTTGGACCTCCCGGAATTCGAACCCGTGATCTCTCGGTTAGAGAGCCGAGATTATAACCACTAGTCTACGGAGGAGGACTTCATTTGGTTAAATTATTTGTTTACTTATATTTTATTGATATTAACCTACAGTAGTATCTAAAGATGATTCTTTGAATTTGAAATAATATTAAAATGTCATCTATGAAAACGGTTTTCTAGCTGGCAAAACACTGAAGAACTATTTGAGATGAGTAAAGAACACATTTCCACTGGGTACGCCTGAATCAAAGAGAAAATGCCATGGACTTGCGACTCAGTTTCCATTGGGAAAACAAATCCGCTAGGCAGACGAAACGCTAGGATACGGAAAACCGAACTTAGCAGAGCATAGTAACTAAAAATTATATATGGAATAGAATTTGAGAAATTAAAAGCACTTGAAAAAACTAATTTTCCTAGGAAAAAAGTCACAGAAGAAGACAAAGTAAAGAGCATTTAATGGAAAAAATGCCAGCTGGGCAGTGACAAAATTGCTATATAACCACATTAGAGCTTTTCCCCTTTCAACTCATCTATATAAGCAGATATTTATTGGTAGTTTCTGTTAAAAATTGGTTGATTAACGATGGCTCTATCCATAAAATCTGATTTCAAGAGTTTAATTTTGCAAACAATGTTCCAGCGCGATGTGAACCGGAAAGCTGAGACGATAGTTATAACACGTAGGCTAAGCCTAAGAACTAAGATATCACTTGAAGTTGACAAGAAAAAGGACGAACATCAAAAACACAGAGATGAATACCTATGACCCATCAATCCAGTCTGTATAAGCACGTCTCAACTTCTCTGTCGTTATGCAGTGCTTTGTTATTTGACCGTCAGTATATCTAAAAACAAATGAATATTTGAGTGACGACCGCCATAAGCTCCAGGTATCAGCCAAGATGTGCCCCAGTCAGTCAGTATATAAAATACAAATGATTATTTGAGTAACAGCCACCATGAGCCCCTGGTGTCAGCCAATATGTGCCCCAGTCAGTCAGTATATAAAAAACAAATAATTATTTGAGTGACAGCCATCATGAGCCCCTGGTGTCAGCCAAGATTTGCCCCAGTCAGTATATCTGCCTGTCCACTGGTTGTCTGGTTGTCTACCTCACCGCGCCGTCCTGGCTCGTCATCCGTTATTCATGGCATGGACTGACCTTTCACAAAAACCTTCTGATTTCAGTCCGGCCACATTTAAAATCCTGATTCGTCAGTCTGCCCGACCCGTACAGTGCGCGGCGGTAGTCTACAACGTGCAGCGAATAACAAAAAGCTCATATCTGGGCGAAAATCAATGCTTTGTATAGCAACACAAGTTTGTGACTAACATAAACATACATTTGTGGAATTTTACTTAGGCCTCACAGAAGTATCTACATTACTACTTCGTACAGTCCAATACACATGGGTATCGTGTTTGTTAGTTCTTCTATTGCGTTATAACTGCGATATTAACATGCTATATAATATCGATATCTGGATATGTTGGATTGGATTACCTGTGGTCGTATTTAATGTTAGCTGATTCCATGGAAATTGAGAAAATTCCCAAGACAGCAGAAACTGACGACCAAAACACCTATATTATTGGCTGAGCGTCATCGAAACCTATAACTCAGAATGGCAAAATTATTACGAGAATGAGTTGAGTTTTACATTTACATAAATCTTATAATTGTGTATACTATTTTATTTCTAATGGCATAAATTAACGAATTAAGAATATATTTATATTATAAGCAGGATTAATGTCTCCTTTAAGCCTAATTAATTATGTATAATTAATCGCTTCGGTGCCACTCAATAAATAAATGGAGATATATTATGTTTGATATAAGATATTTCCTTCAGCATAATATAACCGGTCGATAACAATGCGGAATAGAAAAGAAGCGATGGCCTGAGCACCGGAAGACACACTACGAGCCTTAGACACAACACTAGGAATATCTAACAAGACCCTGTACAAACCCTGCATCTTGTTACATAATACCGAAGGTTATACGGCCGTCTTGGCTGAATTCAATACTAAAGCTTTATTTAGAGACCTGCCAGCCTTAATGATCCCAGTGTCTGTACTTGCCAATCTTCGTAGCAAAAGAAGTCTCTCCACTATCCACTGTGGTGTCAACAACAGTCTCACGTTTACGAGCTTACATCCGTCTCAAATAATTGTCCTTGTGACACAAGTGTACCGGTATCGGACAGAGCCTAGCCACTGTATTCCACAGCCACTCTCCGACTCGGCATTTGACATTCTAATGTCGTATTCCTCTTGTGCGTGTTCTTCTTGAGAGGAATGCGATTCGCACGTGAACAAACTCAACGAGATTCCGAGTGAGTCCAAGCAGAGTACACATGTAGAGTTGAGGCGGACACATTGCGACTCCCCCTGCGTGTAACACGACCATTGAGCAGCACTCTAGTCTAGCTGCCAGCTCTTATACTTATTTTGTGGTCGGCAAACTCGCAGATGTTGCATGCACCTTTACGTGAAATTAGAACCATTCGTATATGCAAATAACGTGGCTAAGTTGGGAAGGTTGGATTCGATGCTATGTTGAGTTTTGCTCTATTTCACCTTCCTCTTAGTGCAGCTTATGAAATCTGACTATCACAGACTTGAATCTTGAAATCTGAAGTCCACGTCTAGAGAGATTCAAAAATGGTGGCGAAGAACAACCATTTCGACATCAGAGACACCCAGACTACAAGAAAGGTCTGTTTGATTTTGCAGCAGCCATCCCCTGTAATCCAGAGGGAGAGGTGTCCTCGTTGTCTCGTCAGGGGCACAATTGATTTCAGAAGCTGATTAATTCGTTATTCGACATTTTCACATAGGAAAAATCAATGTAATGTACGGGAAAAGATAACACACAAACTTGTAGACTGCCAAGTATTAAAATACGGGAGTTGATATACTGTTATACGCTTTGGAGTATAAAAGCTATTTTAAGCACATTCTTAAAGCCTACACGTACAAGGCGATCTCAACTTCCAAAAAGTCACCTCACTAAGAACAAAGCCAACTATAGGCTAATAAAGATCAAAAATTGCCCGATATTAGAGTTTTAAAAATCCCTGTAACCCAACCAATATTTTTTAAATTTTAACAATTTACCCAATTAGTTGAAGTGTTTTCTACCCCACTCGACCTTAAAATCGATTCCAAGGTAAAAAAATATAGGAGTAGACATATGGGTAATAATGGCACCTTCTTCCAAGGTGAACCCAACGAGCTGGTGGTGTGTTTTTGTCTTCTTAACTTTGGTGGCCAGAACAAGATATAAAACACTGCACCTGGCTGTATTGAAGGCCGATAAGATAACGCCACCTGCACCACCTGCTCCACCCACTCCGAGTAGTCTGAAAACGCCACTTCATCTCTGCGCGTCAACAGTATCTAAAGAATCAACTCGCTCTCGATCTCAAATTTTATATATCAAAGGACTGCCCTAAAATAAATATAAAAGTTGAAAAAAAAATTAAAACTGCTTTGAATCGCGGCGTAAACAATGAGCCAGCGATATCGCTGTTTCGTGGTCGTCCAATACCGTTGAACCCAAATCATTACACTATCTAATTACGAATTCCTGAAAACCATTATTAGTCAGAATTCTGCCAAACTGTGCAAAGTGACTCAATCTGTCAAACAACTTAGCGGCACATACGGAATTAACATGAAGCTGACTATTATTGCTCGTACTTCCGTTAGGGTAACACAGAAACGTGTGTCTTTGTCTGCCTACGCATCGTTAGCTGGTGCAAATCCATGAGGATCGCTTTGTTCAGACTCTGCGCCAAGTTCTCATGAAGATTCCTAACGTACTAAAGTGACGCTAAGAGTTAGGAAGACTCATGGAACAACGGAATCGAACTTTTAGCGATTAAAGTGCTCCTGGAAACCCAAACATTGTAAGAGAAGCCCCAAGAACCAAGAACGAGGTTGACTTCGACAAATATGAGTTTGGCATTCTCCCGCCTAAAGAGTTCAAAGTTTTTTCTACAAACAAAGTCAACAGCTTTTTTACGAGTGATAGTGAAGCTTTATATTATGTCAGCTAAATGTCATTTGGTCTTAAAGTTAAGATTATTTTGGGTTCGTTGATTTGTTTCCAAACCGTTAACATCTAACCTGAACACCCCAGTTTTACTAAGTTTTTCTCTAACTCGAGAGTTTTCCAGCTTATTTGGAGTGGTTGGCTATGTTACACAAGACCTATTTTATCAAATTATTCAAGCGATATATTAAAACATACCTAACTCTGGATACATTTTCTTGTGTTTCATGTTATTATATATAGAGCAACTCTTGTCGAAAAATAGTATTAGAGATTCTTTAAGTATATTGTGATGCTTTAAATTGTGAAATAAATAAAAGGAAATATTATCTTGATTTTGAAAGACTACAACGAATTATAAATATACCGTACATATAAAGATATTACCAGAATAGAATATAAATGCAAAGCTTAAGGTTGATTCAAGGTTTATGTTCTATAATTGTGCAAAAAATATGCCTACGAACTTGCATCTATTCATTACAAATTTTTTATTAATATGTATTTACCTCCACAATATATTTTATTTTAATTTCAATGGCGATGGTCCGAGAAGTAATTTCACAGAATACCATTCAGACATCTATACTTTCTCTATGCACTGCACGTCTGTCTCTGTAGAACATAGTGAGCGACCATTAGAATCGTTGAAATGAATTAACACTCATTTGATGTAAACAGAATATAGGAATGTAAATGCGCGGTGAAGGGTAGAGCACTGTTCAGGAATGTTATTAGGGGCCCATGTGTTACATGCACACCACGTCTGCCTCTGTAGAACACGGAGAGCGACCATTAGGATCGTTGAAATTAATTAACACTCATTTGATGTAAACATAAAATAGCAATGTAAATGCGCGGTGAAGGGTAGAGCACTGTTCAGGAATGTTATTAAGGGCCCATGTGTTACATGCACACCACGTCTCCCTTTGTAGAACATAGTGAGCAACCATTAGAACCGTTTAAGTGAATTAACACACATTAGACGTAAACAGAAAATAGCAATGTAAATGCGCGGTGAAGAGTAGAGCACTGTTCAGGAATGTTATTAGGGGCCCATGTGTTACATGCACACCACGTCTGCCTCTGTAGAACACGGAGAGCGACCATTAGGATCGTTTAAGTGAATTAACACACATTTGACGTAAACAGAAAATAGCAATGTAAATGCGCGGTGAAGAGTAGAGCACTGTTCAGGAATGTTATTAGGGGCCCATGTGTTACATGCACACCACGTCTGCCTCTGTAGAACATATTGAGCAACCATTAGAATAGTTTAAGTGAATTAACACACATTAGACGTAAACAGAAAATAGCAATGTAAATGCGCGGTGAAGAGTAGAGCACTGTTCAGGAATGTTATTAGGGGCCCATGTGTTACATGCACACCACGTCTGCCTCTGTAGAACACGGAGAGCGACCATTAGGATCGTTGAAATTAATTAACACTCATTCATCAAACTGTTCCGAGAACTGTGAGACGTAGACGGTGGAGTGACGCGGGCAAAAACAGCGACTCGAATTTGCACATAATTGACACGACCAGTGCAGTCAAAGGGAACCGAGCGGCATCCGGTAAAAACTGGACCAGACAAAGCGGATGGACCCCATTAATTAACACATAAATCAAAAGCTGCAATGTCTTTGTCAAGAAGCAAGGAACTCACTGGTTAATAGGAGGCTGCAATTAAAATTGTAGTCGGGCTCTCTGCAGTTGTAGTAAGAGATGTAAGCGTATGTTGGACTTTTCGTTCCTTTTATGTAATTTTTACACGGTTATGGTTATCTGAATCAAAATTTAATTTATAACTACTGTTTTTCACTGTCCATAAAGTATCACATGGTCAATATTATAAAATGTTTCAAATTATACAGATTTGTAGGCAATCTTTGGGTGAAAGAGAAACTCTTTCATTTGTATTATACATAGAAAAAAAAAGCAATAAGCGTGTATTAATAAATTCTGAATTCTTGTTATTAGAGCAGTTAGATTCTACAATGTAATAAAAAATAAACATACAATTTCATGTCCATATAGGCCCCTAAGAGGTATTTTTAATTTTCAGTGAAATTACTTTTATTAGTTATGAGACTAGTTTTCCGAATGACAATGATGTTTTTGACTGTAGGCATCGCAATTTGACCGTCATTCATTTCATACTTCTTTAACTCAAATTGTTTTCCTGTACGGTTTTGTTGGTTTTTATTAACTTTAGGTGACTTTTTCCAATATTTATGTAAGTTTTATCATAGAGTCACCATAGAACTCTTTAAGAGTTACAGTTCTGTATACCACTAGCAGTCCATCTTCATTATATTCTTGAATGGATCCTAAATCGAAATACTGTAGGTATGGTTCTTGAGATATTGTGTGAGCAGAACAACAAAGAGATATACAAGCAAGCATGCACACAGGCAGGTACACACTTAAACAGACAGAAATGCATACATACCACTTATGAATACGCCAGACCACTTTCCTTCTGTCTATTTTATCAAGATTTTATAGACAATAGCGTGGTGGAGGTTTATTTTGTCTACATTTTTCTTTTATTATATTTAATTTATTTTCGAGTTTAGTGTTTTCTGTTAAAATTTCCTTCTGTCACAGTATATTGCTACTCCTTTTAAATTTTCTTTGTCTTTAGGATTGGTACATACAATTATTATTCCTTTACGTTCCATCAAATCTGTCTGTTTAAAAACAGGAGTTATTGCACTTATATTCCATCTTCTTCATTCCAAAATTCACATTCTGCAAAGAAACTTGGCCTCCCCACAATGCTCGTATTCGTTAATTCCTACCAAGTTATATTTTATTAAATTGCCATTTCCTCTTGCAAACTCTGGCGTACTTATAGTCTCTCATTTCACTATTTTCTTATCCCACACATATGGTATGTCACCGTACATCTCTCTTCCATCGTGTTTTGTCCCCACTTCCTCTACTACTCCTCCAGGGTCTCTCTTCTCTTCGCCTCCATACTCTTATTCTTTCCAACTCCTGTTTTACAATTTTGTCGTCTTTTTCCGTCACTTCTTTAATAATCTAAATTCTCACTTAGTCTGCAATCTTGATGTTTATTGGATAAATCCAGCCACTTAACTTTACAGAAAAAACCTGCCAATTAAAAATAGCAATATATAATTAGGAAATTCTATGTCCTTGGTCCAGAGAGTTTACAGCCAATGACGCCAACATTCCTCAGTTTAGGTTTGACGTCCTGTACCATACATCTGCTCAGTACAGTCAGGTGTGGAAATATGTATTGCAACTGTGAGTCCTTGCTGACTGTGTCAGATTGGTGAGACTGTCTATTGTAACAGTTGCCCTGTTGAAATTTTCACCATAACAGGTACTAAACGTTTATGTTTGGAGTTGATATGAACGGTCGCCTCTAGATGTTTTCAAACATCAGGGAGGGGACATTAACACGACTTGCAAAGGTTTGTCTTTGTTGAGAATGCTGGGCTTGAATTGAGGCATTTTTCATTGGATAAGTCATTAGGAATACTAACCATCCAGTCCATCTATATACTTCCAAGACTGCCCCTTACGCTTACCTGTTATTCTCAGACTTAATTCAGTGGTGTGACAAAAGATGAACTTGCACGGGAAATATGGCACTCTGCAAGTGTAACAGAACCTATACTAGGTACATAAAACACCGATAAGTGCAACGAGGAGTTACGCATCTTCTTGTTCTGATTCTTTTTGAACAAATAAAGTTAGGCATTAAGTTTCCTCGAGATATTGATCTCCTATCAATATATACCACCCAGGTCCTAAAATATGATTTGAAAGTGCAATGAATTTTGTATATATTTGCTTGACATTTAACATAGATAAACCAGATAAAAGATCGAATATTAACTAAAATAGATAAAGCTCAAAGAGGGAGTAAATTCTTTAAGTAACCTCTTGCAACACGCAGCAGTTACTCAGAAGAGTTTTGCAACACTCATTTCCCGGTCCCACATATCTAGTAAAGATATGTCTAAAATAAACGAAAATACAGATTTTAATACAATTGATACCGTGAGATATAAAAGAAAAGCTATTAAAAGAACTGGAGTGCAATTATTAGTTAGTATATTGCCTTCGAATCAAGTTCTATATAACAAATTTTCATCTAACGAAGTGGAATCAGGTTTAAATAGATGGTATATCATAGCTCCAGTCATATAATAATTAATCACGACATGTGATTGCTCAGGTAAATAATTATACTCATGAAATAAATTTCAATTTGCAATAGTGATTGATCTTACTCATACTCTAAAAAGGACTTAAAATATAAAGTTTTACTTTCATTCGCTGATGATACAAAAATTATAACACTTCACAATCACAAATGTATTGTGAAATTAATCCACGATCAACTTTACACTATTAAAATATATCTTTTATGTAGAAGAATAAGAATAAATACACAATGAAACCACGTAATATAGAATATGTCGAAGACACAAATAAAAAATAAGTTTTACTTGAAGTGGGAATGCGGTGTCATCGCGATACCCTGGGAATGTATTCAGTCACATTTTATATGGCTTATAAACGTCCGGAGGTGTCGTATGAAAGTCAGGCTTAACTTCATATCCAAAAATATGGCACGGAGACAGAGATTTCCATAAGAATGGCCCAACAAACCGGCTCCTGACGTGTAACGGAGGAGAGAAGCTCGGTATCGTGGATAACTAAATGACAATAAGGCGTCTACACGGTTTAGATAGTGTGTAGTGAGCGATTTTATGTGTGTTACGTATTAATTTAAAACTAAATTGAAATCTTAAGAACATCCATAACTATGCAAATACATTAAAAAATCATCCATAAGAAACGAAAACAATGTTCATACAAGAGTAATGTTTTCTGGCCACCAAGAAAGAACTGCACAAAGCATTTGAAAATGTTTTGATCTTTACCAATGTCAAAAAGAAACGGAATGCTCAGAATGCTTTCAGGTCATTCGGTGCCTGACGAGCCTCTCCGAGAGAGGTGGAGTTATGCGAGTCGCAACGAAAGAAGTCAAATATAAACCACTCGAAAAACACGTACGTACAAGAAGAGGTTCAATATAAATACTTTAAAAGCATTCTCAAACGTGAAGAATGAGTCTGCATTTCAATTGAAGACGTTCGCCGAACGCCAAGCCTGCCATAAATCAACAGTTGATGGACGGCTGATTAAGATTACGCCGCTCGATCAAGGGACGCCTCGCTCTGCGCCAATTATGCAGCGGCGTCTCTTTGGCGCACGAACATCGTCATCATGACGGAAAAAATGCGATTCCTGGGACGGGAGAGTGAATGAAAATTCGCGAAGCTTCCACTATTTCTTCCTCCGTTCGGACTTTTTTTAAAGATATATATCGTTATTCGATTGTCAGAAGTATAGTGACGAACTAGCGCTTGTCAGTGCACGGGCGGAGACAAGAACCATCAGTGCTTTGATCATCAGATGACGAGATGCTCTGAATACACGAGTGCTGTCAGTTGAGGATGACTGGCTCTGTCCTGTCGTCGCTCAGTATGTGTTCTACCAGTACTCGACTGTCAGAAGTATAGTGACGAACTAGCGCTTGTCAGTGGACGGGCGGAGACAAGAAACATCAGTGCTTTGATCATCGGATGACGAGATGCTTTGAATACACGAGTGCTGTCAGTTGAGGATGGCCAGCTCTGTCCTGTCGTCGCTCAGTATGTGTTCTACCAGACCTCGACTGTCAGAAGTATAGTGACGAACTAGCGCTTGTCGGTACACGGACGGAGACAAGAACCATCAGAGCTTTGATAATCAGATGACGAGATGCTCTGAATACACGAGTGCTGTCAGTTGAGGATCGCCGGCTCTGTTCTGTCGTCGCTCAGTATGTGTTCTACCAGACCTCGACTGTCAGAAGTGTAGTGACGAACTAGCGCTTGTCAGTGGACGGGCAGAGACAAGAACCATCGGTACTTCGATCATCAGAAAACTAGATGCTCTGAATACACGAGTGCTGTCAGTTGAGGATGGTCGGCTCTGTTTTTTTCGCCGTTCAGGAAGTTCTATCAGTATTTGGTATGGTAATGTACCCACCCTCATGTAGTTCACGTCCAAGTCAGCCCTCATAATTTCCTTCAGGACTTGCCAAACACCAAAAAGGTTTACACAGCTACTAAATATTTATTTTGGCAAAATGCCATGTAGGCTTCAATATGCGCAATTAATTGCCGTGATCGATTCAGAATAGATAAAATATAATTTAATTAAAGACCGGCCATTATTTGTAATACCGTCACAATTTATACATACTAGCATATACCCGCGATTTCTATGCAAAATTCCGTGTATTAGTTTCAATAGCTTGCACAATTTCAGTAACTCTTGAACTATTTTTAATCAATGTAGAGAAACTCCAGAGTCTAAGTTCATGGTTTTCTTAGTGAAAGTACTTGTGGTGTAATATGATAGGGTCCTATGATATTTTTTTAAGAAGAGTTAATCATATATCATTCATCAGGTGTACATTTTACAGTGTTCATGATCAAGAGGTCCAGAAGTTAATAATAGTGTTACAGCTAAAGTGTTAGTAATTCTAATTTCCGGTTTTCCACTTACAATTCAAATTAATCATATTTCCAACGCAAAAGTTTAGTGCCCCGGGAAACAATATAAATAAACCTATATATATATATATATATATATATATATATATATATATAGAACCCTCATATATGTACCCTTTATAATCTAATTGACCACCTATGACTCAACCCTTGACAATTATTAAACTTATATGGGTTTCTTTGATCTGATGAAAACATTTTGAAAAAGAAATGTAATGTAATTATTGAGATAGCAGTTATATTTCAATAAGCTGAAAAATATGTCCTAGTTGAATTTAATCCCACTATAAAAAGTGACCTGACATAAGATTTCATAAAATTACATAGTAGTTACAAAATGGACACCAATTTGAAATCATCTGAAATATTTATTAATGCATTATTGCGTGTGTTACTAAGACACGAAAGTTACAACGTTTTATGTAGACCTTTTGGCTGTCGGGCTATAAGATGCTAAATATTCCGGGAACTGAACCACTCCACTCAATCTCTGACTGTACACCAATCACTCTAGATTACTTTTTCCGGCCTATACAACATACTGGCTTAAGTGATTACGAAGCGATGACTGCACCTACTCTTCATCACAACGTTTACCTAGGCCTCTATTAGAAGTCTAGAAATGACTCTTAGTTAGGTGTACAGTTAGTAGAAACCGCGAATTTTCATGGAGTGGTCCGATCTTCCAGCATTTGGTGATGGTAAGAACTTAGGAATCGGGAAACTAAATCACATTTGTGTGATAAATAACTCAAACTGTTTCATTTCTATTTTCCTATACTAACAAATAACTTTAATTGCTTTTAATAAAAAGCCCAGAAGTGAATGTTATTACTCGAGTTCTACTGGTCTCTATGATTAGTTTTTCCTTGAACCATGTTTTCTTTCCTCACTGCTTCCACTGTTGCCAACTAAAATGATACAGCTATGTCCGAGTCACTTCGGTATAATCGTAAATTTGCACTAAAGGAATCGATTCATTTCAATATAATAGAAATTTTGCACTTAAGAAATACAGCTATGTCCGAGTCACTTTGGCATAATCGTAACTTTGCATTAAAAAAAATACAGCTATGTCCGATTCATTTCGATATAATAGAAATTTTGCATTAAAGAAATACAGCTATGTCCGATTCATTTCTATATAATAGAAATTTTGCATTAAAGAAATACAGCTATGTCCGAGTCACTTCGGTATAATCGTAACTTTGCACTAAAAGATCAACTATGTTTACGCGTAGCTTTGCATTAAAGAAATACAGCTATGTCCGAGTCACTTCGTTATAATCGTAACTTTGCAGTAAAAGATCAACTATGTTCACTTTGGTGTGATCGTAGCTTTGCATTAAAGAAATACAGCTACGTCCGAGTCACTTTGGTATAATCGTAACTTTGAATTAAACTAACACAGCTATGTCGGAGCCACTTCACATACGACGAATTCTTCTCCTGGAATCGTTATGGAGACGTCAAATCGCATTGTAGGGAGACTCTAATTCCTCGCCCGTAAGCCAATAAAGAGACGGCGGGAGAGAGAAAGCCGCTCGCACAAAGTAGGTAATTGGTGTCAAAGCTTCACGAAGCAGGGCAGGTGGGTCTCACAGGATAATTTGTTAGGAGCGGGCGGTGTCGTGTGGGATTAGGCTCGGCGGTGGTGGTAATGCGGCCTGACAGGCGACAGGGTGCAGCTTACAGACCGTCGGCTACCGCCATACCGCGGGGGTCACGCGCTCCTACCGCTCCTCGCTTGTCATCCTCACGACTTGTAATATTTTATCGTGAAAATGGATAACAGTACTGTGCTATCGTATCTCATTCCTTACATCCGTACCTTATTCAATTG
Source organism: Homalodisca vitripennis (assembly GCF_021130785.1). Taxonomy (NCBI): domain Eukaryota; kingdom Metazoa; phylum Arthropoda; class Insecta; order Hemiptera; family Cicadellidae; genus Homalodisca; species Homalodisca vitripennis. The sequence continues at coordinate 56,331,170 of NC_060211.1, read as the reverse complement.
CTAACTGGCAGGTGTTTTAATCAAAGTCATATTATGACTCAAAATTACAACACAAATTCTAAGGTTCTAGAATTGAGCCTCAAGTTGGACAGGAGATCCCATGTAGTATTCAACAATCTAATCTAAAGGGGACTGAAGCTTGCAGAATATAAATATCTTTTATGCAGTTCAACTTGAAGTTCTATTCAACGCATTTGTGGGGGAGGGTCCATAAAGACAATCCACTCCAACCCGGATTCCGCAGACAACCCATTGTAATTTTGTGCATGTTTTGTAATAAAAAGATATTAGAGGAATGAATTGATAGTAAATTGTACTTCAATTCTAAAGAGGCTCGTTACTTTATTAATATACATGAATTACAGGTATAAACACTTTTCAAGGAGAGGTTAAAATCTATCTTTTAGGAGGGGTTTAAGTTGCTCTACACTACAAAAGCTGTCATGCCATTTCAGTTGACATAATAGTTGCAGAAGGATAATTTTTTAGACCTCTTAGATTCCAAATTTCTTATTTCTTCGATGACTAAATGTGTTCAACTTTTTGTGTTGTTATTTTGTAGATTTATTACGTGCCAATCACGAAAACTTCTAAATTTAAAACAATAGTAATTAAGATATAAAGTAAAATCTTCAATTTAATTATTGATTGACCCAGTCATTAAAATGAAAAGAGTTATTTATATCTATTTGAGTTAGCTCTTGCTCTCCACTGCTAGCGTTCGTTAAAAAAAATATATATAAACCAATAATCGTTATTAATGTTATAACAGTCACGGCTTCGCACACTAATCCAAAATCTATAATAATATTGATATAATACAGTGGAGCCGTGTGAATTTTTACAAACACAAGTATACATACGTCAGGTGCATATGATTTAAGCTTTTATGGTTAAGTAAGAGGATCATAGTTTTAGAGGGTGATTAATAGAGATTTTTTCTTCATCATTTTAACGAGGAAAACTCAGTATTTACGTCAAAAATATAATTCACTCGTACCAGATGTGCTCATACTTGTGTAAAACCTACGAATTGAAATGAAATATGCCTTTATTTAAGAGGCGGAGTTAGGGCTATTTAGCCCTCTCTACCACTCAACCTCAAAATTGCTTGCGAAGCCTGTTAAACAAATGTACAGGATAATATTAAAACCGACCAAAGCTCTAAATCATAATCCTATTTAAAAAAGGCTCTTGTTAATTAATGGATATTGACAAATATTAGGCAGGGATTTTATTATAAAACATTAAACTTTAAATATGGTCTCAAACGGAAATCTGGACAATATGTTATGTGCACCGTAACGGTTAAATTATCCATATGGATTCCATATGGGATAACAGATGGATTCATGGTTTTTTCATGTATTTGGGGTCAATCCTCTAGATTTTTATTCTTTTATGTGACAGATATCTCAAGGGATGTATTTGTTCAATGCCATCGCTCGGTGCAGTGCAGCATATAACAGAATAAAAGTCTTGAGGGCCTAAAATTCAGATGTCAGAGAGAGCTATAGAATATTATAATTTTATTTGCAAAGCTGTATTCTATAGAAAAAAGATGCCATTTCCAAATTTTGTTCTGTATCCACCACTAATTTAACATGAAAAAAATAAAACAACAATAAAATGCATGATGGTCAAAAGGTAAATTATGATTGGTTATTACAAATAAGTTATTACTTTATATACATGCAATAATGTAGAAACACATTAATTTCGCTACAGTGGAACAATTAAAAACTATTTGTCATACACTTTTTCTCAGGTGTGTAATTTGAATATCTTCTTGTGTTGTGTTTTTACTCCCAACACATTTGGTGGTGGAATTAAATAGAAAACTTTTAAAGTTTTGTGAGTTTTGGGTGATCGTCTCTCCTGCTCCCTGACAATTGAAACCACGTGCGTACGTTTCTTCAAATAAGTTTACACTTTTTTACTTTATAGATTCACACGACCGATATTATGACTGTTATTCAATACTCCTGGTTCAAAAATCGTCGATACATCGTAAACAAAATTAAATTTTAAAGTATTTCGGCCTCTTCGCAATACCGAAGCAATATTCGGTCAACAGATAGATGTTAAACAGAAACTGCCAGTAACGCACGTGTGCTTATACCGGTGAGTTAAACGATGGGGTTGGTGGCTGTAACGCGATTGGCTATTCCCTAGCAATCAACGACCATTGTGCAATGACAGTGATAATTAATTACATGATGCTGTCTTTTTTAAAACGTGAGGTCGCTATCTTCTTCGCTGAAGTTTAATTTTTCTTGGTTATATATATATATAATGTTCAATATTATCACTAAATAGTAGCATAGATGATTTGCAAGTACTTTAATTTAGTCAATTTGATGTTGCAAGTTTGGTTCGGTAACTGTGTCCCTTTACGGCCGATTCTACAGCCCCTGTAGTTGGGGTTCACTCTATAGGCTATTGGAGAAACATAATGATTTAAAACATATTTAATACTATACATCCACAAATTAAAATTTACCATATAAGTTGAAAACAATGCGTGTTGCTCATTTGGACGCGATGAGAAGGAGGAAATGAGATAAATGCAGGAATTACCTTACACGTCATGAAGCAACACAAAATAGTATTGAACACTACATCTTACCAACACGCAGCCCAGAAGTTCAATGATTGCATGATTCATTAATGTGCATGATTCATTAATACAAGCAAAAGTACTGATAAAGGTTGTAGGAAGGCAGAGAAGAGAACATAAGACATTATAGGAGGTTATAGGAGACACTTTAACACGGATCAGTTAAAATGTATTAAAAAAATAGTAACGAGAGAAAGATCTGTATTTCCGTTAAGGGAGACACGTATTAGAACCATTGATTCGTAAAATAAAATCATACTACATTGTAAACTGGTCTGAGAAGTAAAGAAACCTTCTGCCACTTTAAACATAATACAACAAAAAATGGTGTGAAGGTTTCCTTTGTTGATTCAGGGACCTCCGGTGCCGTCAGTGTGTTTATGTTTCAATATCAGTGTCAAAATAAGATTTTAGGTACCAACAACAAAGTATAAATCAAAACTTACAATGCATCATAAAGCACACTGTTGACAGAGCGTTGTCGGCACCGGTTTATTGGACTCTGCCCTCCAATCTTGGGGCCGAACCGTCAGTCCGCCTAGATTTACAGCAGACGGCGCTTTCATGTCGCCGCCTTTACAAGGACTGTTGTAAACTTTATTAAAACCACATCGATAGTGCGCTTTTCTCACGTCCGGGCACTCTATACCTGCGGCGCTACAGTCACTTTCACCCTTCCTACACGCTGCACCTCCGCTCTGCCATGTGCAAATATGGCGGCAGCAGTAAATCTGCCGGTCTCAAGGGCTTAGCGACTTGTCTCCCGAGGCATTAGGTCGTGATATACACTTGTTTGGAGTAGGAATACCCCCACCTCGCACACAACTTGTATATTATCTGCGGGCTGACACTGCCGTCTAACTGGTGCTCTTTATCATTTTCAATTGCTATCCGAGAAAATGCGGAGGTCACGACCGAGATTGATCTCCTGCTGACCTTCACCCTCTGTCAGTCACAACAGCTTGACGTCCTCAATCGGGAAGTTTTGAGTAGTTAGATTCAAAACCTACAACATTATATAAATTAATGCATTTGAATCTTGTGTACAGTTTTTATTTAAATGGTAATCATAACAGAAGTATTATGTTCCCTTTTGCTGAAAGGAGGAGGTGAAAAGAAAGTATAACAGTTAACACTACAATAACCCTATGGTGGGAAGGTTTGATTCAATGTAAATGTTCAGTTTAGATCCAATTCTCCTTCCTCTTAGAGCAGGTTCCAGACTCTGATGGTAGCCATAATGAAGGATGTAGACTTCCTGTGGCTGGAGGGAGGAGGCCAAAAGGAAGAATAGCAGTTAAGATTTCTACACATAACGTAGCTTTGGTGGGAAGGATTAATTCAATGTAAATGTACAGTTTAGATCCATTTGTCCTTCCTCTTAATGAAGGTTCTTCAATCTGGCGGTAACCACAATGAAGGAGCTAGACTCCTGTGGCTGAAGGGAGGTCAAGAGTAAGTATAACACTTAAGATTTCTGCACATAACGTTGCTATGGTGGGAAGGGTTGATTCAATGTAAAATATATAGTTCGGATCCAATTATTCAATTGCTCTTAGTGCAGGTTCTAGACTCTGATGGTAACCATAATGAAGGATGTAGACTTACTGTGGCTGAAGTGAGGAGACCAAAAGGAAGTATAACAGTTAAGATTTCTACACATAATGTAGCTATGGTGGGAAGTGTTGAATCAATGTAACTATACAGTTTGGATCCAATTCTTCTTCCTCTTAGTGCAGGTTCTTGAATCTGGTGGTAACCATAATGAAGGAGCTAGACTCCTGTGTCTGAAGGGAGGAGATCAAAAGGAAGTATAACAGTTAACATTTCTATGCATAACATAGCTATGGTGGGAAGGGTTGATTCGATGTAAATATTCAGTTCAGCTCCAGTTCACCTTCCTCTTAGTGAAGGTTCTAGAATCTGACTTCACTCCTTGAATATATATATATAAAAAAATGGCATTGACAAATTAAGTTTTATTTGAAGGAAAATTTGTTAAATTTTCTTTAGAGGTAATTGCACAGATCCGTGAGTTTAGTATAGACAGTCTGACAACCGCGGCCGCGGGCCCGAGACAGGCCTGGGACAGAACAGCTGATTCGAATGTCTGCACATTGTGTAAACACTTGTCACTTGTATCTTTCTCCTGGTTGTGTGTGTCCTACTCACCTCCCTCCCTCTTCCTACATCCCCAATTATTAATGTCAAGATCAGTGTAGTTGCTAAATATATGTTAATGTGATTTTGTGCCGTCTCTTTAAGTGTTTTATATCGATTCTAATTTCCCATTTCATCAATAAAGTCCATAGATATTTTCCGAGTTTCGTACAGTTCGAGGACTTTAGCTGTGCGCGTGACCTGGAGTGTGTGGTGATTGGCGGGGTAGTATTATGCGCTGCCGTCCCGAAAACATTTCCTTTGACTCATGGTTAAAACCCTCCTTTCAGGAATCGTATTGGCCCAAATAACTCATCGCACTCGCCACAATCAGTCTGTTTTGTGACAGTGCTGAGTGTAGCTTTGTGCTTCGCTGTTACCGATAATGTATGTTGAGTTAAAGTCAAAAGTCGAAAGCCTATTCATAGTCAGGCTCGCGAAATTGTGAGTAATGTTAATACATTTATGAAGGAAGAGGCAGACCATCAAACGCTGTTAAAATTCCGTTGTCAAAGGCTCGCCAAAGAACTGCTGCAGCAACTGGAGTGTCAGAGCGAGTTGTGACTAAAATAAACAGTTAACTTAACAAGTTGAAGATTAGTAACATGTGTGAGGCAAGTTTTACTACACCAAACAAAAACCGTCAACGACGTAGAATAGTTGACAATTTCCATGTTGAAGAACATCGAATACCGACTGCAAAACTTTTGAGGGAGGCGCTAAGGAACAAAATATATTCCAGGGTTGTGAGAAAAGTTTTAGGTTGGTATTAAAGGACCTGGAATTTACTTGGAGAAGGACGGCAAACAATAGGAATTATTAATTGAAAAGCCAGAAATCCGAGAGAAGAGGATAACATACTTGAGAGCGTTGAAAAAATTACAGGGAGCAAGGACGCCCCATAATTTATTTAGACGAATCTTATATGCTATCGTCTCATGTATGTAACCAAACTTGGTCAAATGGCTCAAATGAAGGATTTCCAAGGGCGAGAGACTAATAATTATCCATGCGGATGGAGAGAAAGGGTTTCTTGCCCAATGATTTTACATGTTGGAAAGCAAGCAACCATAGTGGAGACTACCATTGACAATGTGAATGGGGACATTTTTATGAAGTGGATAAAGGAAAAAGTGTTACCGAATTTAGAACCAAATTCAGTACTGGTAGTCGATAACGCGCCCTACCATACCATACAAATTGATAAAGCTCCTACTTCAAAAAGTAGGAAGCAAGATATGAAGGTGTGGCTTTCAAAAAACGGAATACCATTCTGCGATGATATCCTTTTATCCTGAACTCTACAAACTTGTGCAGCTATATAAACCAAGGCATGTCCGGTACGCCTTGGGACGAAACTGTTCAACTACAGGGTCATGACATCTTACGACTTCCGCCCTACCACCCAGACCTCAATCCCATTGAGTTAATTTGGGCCGAAGTCAACATCATGTGGTTATGAGAAATACATCTTTCACTATGTATCAAGCTAAAGCTCTATGCGAAGACAAGATATCAAGTATGGGCGCAGAAGAGTGGTCAGTAAAGTGCAAGCACGTAGAGAAAATCGAAAGGGACTATGCAGCCGCAGAACCCCAGATTGACAATATTATAGAATCCCTTATTATATCAGTTGGTTCGGATACAGACAGCAGTGACAGTTGACCTAGAAGAGGAGGACAAGTTGAGTGGAATTGAAGAACTCCATTGAAAAAACAATCATTGTAAGTAACATTTGTTATTAGAAAATTATATTCTAGCATTTAAATTAATTAAATATTATTGAAGTGATTCTAAATTAAATAATAAGAGAATACCAAATAATAACAATAATAGGACTTATCCTTGTTTTTCAGTTGTTATATTGTTGTTTAACGTGTTTTTGAAAATAACGTATGTGTGAATAATAATCGGCAAATCGAAAATCGTGAGTTTAAAGTCGTTAAGAGATTCTTGCGCCTTCATCTCAGCGGCTAGCACGTAAACGCAACCCGCCACACAGATAGCGTTCGTTTTTTGAAAGGGTAGTATTAGGGCTGCACGAGCACAGCTAAATTCCTCCAACTGTAATGTTGTTCAATTTTCAAATCAAAATTAATAGGCAATAGTGATAGCTATTTATTCATTTATACACGGCAGTACACTATTTTACATTGTACATAAATATGATGGCAAGTTTATAATTAACAATAATAAAAATTACAAGAGTATAGAAATTATGGCGTAGAAATGGCTATATAAAGGTATAATATAGGTAATAGAAAAGCTTAATTTAAGATTTCATAGCATAGCCTGACATAATAAATACAAACCTATACAACATAATACAATAGGACATTAATAGTATGTAAATATACTTCCTGCAAATATAAAAATAATAAGTTACAACTGAAATCAAACACAACTAACAATATTATAAAGTAGCCAGAAAAAACTATAACAACTTTCAAAAATTCGTGCTTCATTCAATATAATGTTAACAAGACGGATTCTAGAGCACGTACAAATACAATAATCCTGAAATAACACACAACATGCTTACATCTGTCTAATAATGAGAGAGAGAGAGAGAGAGACTGGGCGCACGCTTCTTGAAGGTTGCAACAGAAGAGCAGATATCGTCTGGTTCTAAATGAATTTCGATCGTTTTTGCTTTCAGATTTGGAACCTGGGTTGGGGTCAATATGAATGAATTTTTAAAAGTTTATGTCTAAAACGCGAGATCAAGAAAGTAATAACATTTACTGATATAATGTTGATTGCAAAATAACATTAAGTAAAAGTCAGCTAAACTTCTGAATTATTACGTATGACTGACCTAATGTAGTATACAGGGACATTTAATTTTGAATGGAGATAAAATGTAGTGCCTTGGGTATCATCATATAGACGCTTCACGAAAGTGATATTGATAATTTGTATTATTAGTTGTAAGATGCAATTTATACCAATAACATAATAAAATATAAGGAGTTCTTGTTGTAGTATCAATGAGAGTGAAATGATTTTAAGATGTCAAAGATACTCAACTTTCAATTTTTATTTTTTTTCGTCAAGCATTTTAAGTTTAAACGGACTAATTAGGATTTGTATTTTCAAATTATTAAAAGTTTTAGAGAATATGGTAATATTTATTTTAGTTTACTAGTAACTGAATTGTATTAAAAAATGGAAACAAAGAATCCGGTCTACTATACTCTGTATATTTTTGGTGAAAAAAGTAATAGCACCATATATTGAATTTATTTACAGATACCATAATTTTCGTTTATAGAATTCCCATCTATCTAAAAAATTACTAATATTAAGGAAAAAAAATACAATTTTAGGTGTGCTATAAGATAAAAATTTATACGATGAACTGTAATGGACTCCATTACCGCACTGTTGGAATTGTAACATTGTTGTATCGAATCACGTAGGTATACAGTGGCAGTGGTAACCTCTGAAATGTACGAACACTGAGCAGGGCGGCGAACAATGGCCTGTGATGTCAGCGGCACGAAGACATGCACATCAACATGTCGACTGTCGGCCGTCCGTCGCATCGCTGTCGTCCGGACATCGCAGTGGAAACAAATTAAAGTCCAGCGTCCCGTCAATCATGGTTCTATTAATGTCAATTATTCCGCTTGTGGCTGGACATCGGCTTTAATTAATGGCAAGACAACGACTGACAGTCCCGCCGCGGGCCTGCGGCTGTCCACTCTATGTTGGGCAGCGGAGCGGTGCAGTGCTACTACTAGAAATAGCGATAATTGTTTCATTGGTCCGTACCAGTCAGATCTAGACAGCTTTGAAGCGTCCAGTGAATATCTACACAGTTTCTTTACGTAAAGTGTCTTTTGGTTTTCAATTAAAAATTTCCTATGGAAGTTATATTTTATTAAAACAATATTGATATAACGTCTACGTAATGTAAAATCCGTGATACTGTAAATGTTAACTCGGGGCATGACCTCTCCCCTGTTACAAGAATAATAGGGGAAAGTTTCTGGAAGTCTCTTACGACACTTGAAATTGAAGACATGAAATTTTCACTGAATGATTAACAGCGTTGACGATATTCTGACCGTTATTTAAGTTTGACGGCCATCCGTAAAAAAAGGGTTGAATATGTTCATAATCACTTTTAAGTATACTTTTAATATGAATGTCAAAGAGTTATAAATTTGGTATGTCAAAAAAATAATGAAAATGATACAATAAAACAAATATATGACGTTTTGTGTGGCTTTTGTACCTCTTTAAATAGAAACAGTTGTTATTTATATGAAATATAACAATACCATATATATTTTTAGTGCGAGAGTCGAATGAATGAAACAAAAACAGGAAAAGTGTCCGTGAGAGGCCATACACTCTCGTATATTACGAGGTTTTAAATTGGAAGTGTTTTTTACTGATTATATCGACTAAATAACAATCGATTTTCTATCGAAAATAATTTAACAACTTACAATCACTTAAGTCATCTAGCATTATGGCACAGTTCCACGAAGAGACCATCGAATCCTTGTCCCGGCCAATAACTCATTGTTAACCCTCCGTATTTGCATCCAGAGAACAATAAGTGATACTTCATAGGCCACAGACAACTTAACGACCCAGGGCAATCCGTCTTCTGTGACAGCCAGCATATTCACAACGGTTTTAGGAAGTGTAGTGGTCGAGTGATTAGTGGGAATGGAGGAAGCGCTATCCACTATTCGCTATCGTAGTGTCGAGTGTCTGACAGTGTCGCGATAGTGGCGCGGCACGGCGGCGAGACCAGGTGTTAAAGGTCGCCTGGCGGAAGTCCGACTTGACGTCCGCATCAATCAGCCGCCTGTCACTGTCATGTCGCCGTTGTGCTTAGATAACTCGCCAGCCTCGCCCAATAGGATTTGTGTGAGCCTGTCACGTGATAAGCGGCTCACCAGGAGACCCATTGTTGTCTCGCCCGCTGTTGACCATATGGTTGTAAACGGCTTATTATTAAACGTTGAATGAGCTCAGATACTATTCAGATTTCTTACCTCTGTGGGCCCGTGAGAGCTATTATTCCTTTTCAGCCGTTTGCCATGGCCGTAATCCTCCCCCTTTCTTTTCTTAGCAGCCAATTGAACTGTGAAATAATGCTGACGAAAACCTATCAGACATCCGCTGAACATCAGAAGGTAAATAGAAAAGCTCACAAAGAGCTTATACAATTGAACAGGATGAAATTCACATTGTTTAGTAAAAGCATCATTTTATTGAAGAGAAATTATTTTATAAAAGAAAAATAGGGTATTCAAAGGTTTTGTCTATCGCGATATAAATTATGTTAATGTTCAAACGGCTGGTGACGTGATTTAATGAGTAATGACAGCTAGCAATGATCGCTGAACATGAGCGAGGGATGTCACATCATCGACATCTGTGTTGTACGTCAGCTGTCAGCCGTCAGAGGGAGATTAACTATCAGAGCCGACATGGATAGATGTTCTGACTGAGCGCGGAGTGACGAGGTTTTACAAATTGATGTAAGTATGAGCAACAAAAATATTTGTATGGAGTTGACTACCGAGTCTATGGTAGCCGCAAAACGGCTGATGACGTGGTTTAATGAGTGATGACAACTAGCAATGATCGCTGAACATGAGCGAGGGATGTCACATCATCAACATCTGTGTTGTACGTCAGCTGTCAGCCGTCAGAGGGAGATTAACTATCAGAGCCGACATGGATAGATGTTCTGACTGAGCGCGGAGTGACGAGGTTTTACAAATTGATGTAAGTATGAGCAACAAAAATATTTGTATGGAGTTGACTACCGAGTCTATGGTAGCCGCAAAACGGCTGTGACGTGGTTTAATGAGTGATGACAACTAGCAATGATCGCTGAACATGAGCGAGGGATGTCACATCATCAACATCTGTGTTGTACGTCAGCTGTCAGCCGTCAGAGGGAGATTAACTACCATCAGAGCCGACATGGATAGATGTTCTGACTGAGCGTATAGTGACCAGGTCTCACATATTGTTGTAAGTATGAACAACAAAAATATTTGTATAGTGTTGTCTACCAAACTGATGGTAGCCGTAAAACGGCTTGTGACGTGGTTTAATGAGTGATGACAACTAGCAATGATCCCTGAACATGAGCGAGGGATGTCACATCATCAACATCTGTGTTGTACGTCAGCTGTCAGCCGTCAGAGGGAGATTAACTATCAGAGCCGACATGGATAGATGTTCTGACTGAGCGCGGAGTGACGAGGTTTCACAGATTATTGTTAGTTCTCAACAAACAGCTGCAGCCGAACCGTGATAACCCTTTGATGAACTTTCTTGGTGGCTCTATTGTCAAAATTAGATCTCTTAGCATTAACCATGATAATTTCAACACCAACTCTAGTTCAACTTATTTGGTTTTTACTTCATATGAACAATGTTAAACTTAAAACACTTATATGCTCTTGTCTTTGTCTTACAATAATGTGAATTCTGCATTTTAAATAAATGAAATTATTGAAACGCATCTAAAATCATGTAGAAATTATTTGTGAAATGCTCATTTAAAAATATTAACATTAAACAAAACTCAAGAATTTTAAATAATAACAAATAATCATACAAAAAATTTTTTATTCATACTTATCAGGTTATTTTATACAACAGAAAGATTGATATGGAAACAGAATTAATAATTAAATTTAGGGACTCAAATTTGAATACACTTAAAATTTTAAAACCAATTAAGTCCCACTGTTTGTTTTGTTAGCACATTCTAGGAAAACGTTTAAGTGTTGGTCCAGTTTATTAGCTACAATTTGTTATCCGAACACACAAAACTTCCCTTGTTGGTAAATAATATGATTGGTCCCAACAGTTTATGATCTGCTCCATAAAGTCTATGATCTCCCATGTTTGTACTAATCCACTAGAGGGGCAACGGAATTGATCAGCTTATTGCAGAGTCCTGTCAGCGGCGGTACGTCAACTACTGTCTTAACACTAATTAAAGCCGACATGAAGCCACAAGCGGGAGACTGACATTAATAGAAGTATGATTGACGGCCGTCAGACTTTAATTTGTTTCCAGTACAGTATACAGTCAGGCCTACTCGGCAGGTCTGTGTCTCTTGTGATGGGCGGTCTCTGACCGAGTATTACTGTCAACGATTCGGAAGTCTTTGAGTTCCCAGCTGTCGACATAATTGTCATCATTCTTTCAAACAATTTTAATACACCGTATTCAACTGTACTTAAACGAAAACTCAACACTGGTGAACTATTAGAAAAAACAATCGCGACATGACGAACGACACCGCCAAGGGCCCAGGTATGGGTGGTCGCCCAGTACAATAGGTCAGTGGGTGGCCAGCCCTTGGCCTTTCTCTTTACAAGATTTATGCCACATGCCGGTGCATGCCAATTCCTTCATATAGGTTTCACTTTGAACGAATGCACTGGCCTTGTGTAAAAACGGTCAGCACTTCTTACAAGCTGGTTCTTCGTGATCAGCATGCATTTACTTCAGTGCCATGCTTCTCACACCTGTACAGCACTTACATAGTGTCCACACTACGACCGCTTCTACGGTCAACATCCATCATTTGTATTCTTAGTAATGCGTGTTGTATTGTACTCTCTACAATTGTATTGTTTAGTGATATGAACATGTCACAACAAAAGTAATTTATCCGGCTATTATGCATAATACAATAATTATAATATTATCATTATAATCATTATTTATAATAGCTAGTGATTTTGGTAAAAGTGATTAATAACGCTCTATTTATCACTTTCTGTACCGTTGTACATATTATCTAACTGAAGTTGGTCCAAGTGATTAATCTTGCTTTATTTATGTTTGAATTTATCCAACCAATAGGTTACGTTAGATTAGGTTAAGTTCAGTTAGGTCAAGTTTGATTGGGTTAGGTCAGATTAGGTCAGTTAACAAGGCTGTTTTGTCACGTGACCTTCCCCACCATCATAAAAGTACTACTTAGACCATCTTGAGTTAACTTAATTACATTTAAACACATAAAACAATATTTAAAACTTTTATTTTTGTGAGTCCTTTCGCTAGCAAGGCTATCTTCGTCAGACACATAACAAAAGTAAATACAAAAATACAAATTTACTTTTTGTATTTACTCTTGTTATGTGTCTGACGAAGATAGCCTTGCTATCGAAAGGATTCACAAAAATAAAAGTTTTAAATGTTTGTTATGTGTTTAAATGTAATTAAGTTAACAGTAGCCAATATAAGCTCCATCTTCGACATCTTGAGTTAGCTATATATAATACTTCATGATGTCTGGTCTAAGTGACTGATATCACTTTGATTAGTAGATTTGTTTATTATTCATAATAACCAGACATTATAGGCAATGACTGTAACACATACGCTTGTAACAGACAAAATACTAAGCGTATTTAGCTTTTTTTAATTTACTCAAAGTTTCTGGTTGGTTTCTGAACATAGTAAAAGTTGTATGCAGCGGAATTCTTAATTTTACAAACGAACCTGCCTAAACTTCACTGGCTGCCCAACTTGACTAAGTTTATAAATTTTGATTTAAAAGGATACCAATTCAATAATGTGCTAAAATTTCATAGATTAGATTGTCAAGCCATTTCAAACTGCAATTGTGAAATTATTGATCAAGTTGAACAAATTAAATATTTAGGAATAAACATTGATGAAAAACTGAGCTGGAAACCGCATATAAACAGCATTCAAGTAGGTTTAAGAAGAAATATCAGAAGTTTTTATTTTTTAAGGAAATTTATTGATGATAAATTAATGAGAACACTTTATTTTGCGCTAATTCATTCTAAATTGAATTATGGTATAGAAAATTGGGGAGCTGCTGACAATATAACCATACAACCGTTGAATGTAACACAAAACCACTTCGTAAGAATAATTGCAAAAAGGAAAAGATATGAATCTGCATTACCTATTTATAAATATCTAAGAATATTACCACTAAAATGTTTATTTTTATTCAAAGTATTAAAAATTTTCTATGAGAAAAGTGGAAACAGGAATGACAGAGTTTACCAAAGAACAAGAGGTGGCATACTGGGGCTGTTCATGAGACCGAAGGTAAATAAGTCAATTTTCAAAAAAAGTTTTTCTTTTTTGGGTCCAAAATTTTTTAATCTTTTGCCTTTACAAATAAAAAATTGTAAAAATAGAAGCAAATTTGAGAATAAATTGAAAAGTTGGCTTTTAAATTTTATTAATATTGATAGCTTTTTTCAAATTTTAGTTTAGGAATTTGTACAGTTTTATATTAAAAGATTTTAATTTGTAAAGTTATAACTGAAAAATGTTATGTTTAAAATAATGTTAACTGTGGGGTGTGCACACTGCAGATTAACCGCACGATGTACTTGTTAAGTTTTGACTGATCATTATACAATGAAGTACAACTTTCAGTTGAGCTAGCCACGCTTACTGGATACTGTGGCTAGTAATTCCTACCAGTACTGATGTAAATTTTTGTAAACTATATTTTCTGGAATAAAGTATATTCTATATTCTATTCTATATTCTACTTCATAGCAACGTTCCTAAATTACAACAAAATCCTGATTTTATTTCTACTCATTAACCCCTGACTATAGGATGTTTATTTATATAGTAGGCTACTTATTTATGAAATATGTCTTCAACATACCTGAAGAATGTAAAGAGCCTAAACATTATTCATGAATTTTTGCTAAAGGTGAAATCTCACGACACATTGATATCCTGAGCGATATATTCCCAGTCCTGTTAGAAGCGCCATCGCATACACACAGTTGATCGTGTTAAAGTCCAAGTAAATGTGATGGTGTGCCATTGACGCCAGCGGCGCGGACATATTTATGAGCAAGGAACGTGTACAGGCTGAGAGTCCATTCAGATGACATCCATTCTCACCTGACCTGTCAGACTATGGAACCTGACAACTGCTGTCAGGTTCCATAATCCAACCCACTTTATTCACATTATTGATCTGTGATGGACATCACTAAATTGAGCATTGACAATTTTGTCTATTTTGAAATTTATTGATACACTAAGTGAAATGTACTACAAGATAAATATTATTTTTAGACTAAGTTGAGTTATAGGTTCATATATTTAAAAAAATCATAACAGTTAAAATTTTTAAATTAGTTTACAGAAAAAATGTTATTATTTAATAAAGTATAAGCTTTGCTAAGTGATAAAAAAATAATTAAGTGTATCAACGCTACTACAATTTATGTTGATACATGTACAGGATAAATGTTATTTTTAGACTAAGTTGATTCCTAGGCTTATATTTAAGTTTTTAAACAAAAAATATTCATTACAGCAAACATTTTAAAATTACTTTACAGACAAATATCTTTATACAATAAAGTGAAAGCTTTACTAAGTGATAAAAATATTTAAGTGTATCAACGCTACTACAAAATATGTTGATAAATGTATAGGATAAATGTTATTTTTAGACTAAGTGTATTCATTGTCTCATATACGTTTTGGAACAAAAGATATTCATTGCAGTAAAAATGTTTTAATTAATTAACTGAAAAACATGTCTTTACATAACAAAGGGAAAGCTATACTAAGTGATAAAAAATAATTAAGTGTATCAACGCTACTACAAAATATGTTGATAAATGGAAAGATTCTATGGTGTATGTTAAAACATCCTGTTTTATAAATTGAGTACTACAACTCGTGTAATTGCCGCCCGGAATAAATAAGCCGAAGTCTCATTATTAAAGGCAAATTAAATGTAATTTATTGAAATGCTATCTCGCGAGGAAATGGCTTTGCACACTTTCTTGAAGTGGATTAATCGAGTCAGATTAGCGGTATATCTCCAGTCGAAAGCAAAATTATACGTCCGAGCCCGAGCAATGCGCCGGCCACTCGAGCAGGCCGTGAATAATAACAGGCCGTGAGGTAAGCGGTTAACGAGGTATCGAGAAACCGATGGGAAAGAGTGGTGCCACCATATAATTTGGCCGGCTAATTTGTGTTGCAAATGTGTGGGCAAGGGCAGGTGCAGTCGATCAATTAGAGTATCGATAAGGAGGTCGAATGGTGACGCGATTACAGATTACAATCGATAAATAATAAGTGGAGAGCGGAAGGGAAGGAGTGAAGTGTGGGTTCACACCTTCTAATTACCGGTGAGCAGTGTGTCGGCCGCCTGCCCAGATGTTATCCACTAAGTAATGGCCGCGCCCTGTGAGATACTGGCCGACCAAACAAATACACGACCACGGCAGAGCGACCACCTCATCATTTTAAACAATATTCCGACCGTCTTAACTCGCCTTTTAACCGGCCGTTTCTCCTTTCAGCAATGATTTACCTGCGCCCGGGGTCCATACATCATGTTGCGCAGTCGCTTTCGCGTTCTCACGGCTTTCCCTACACCTCACGTCACCGTGGATGGCGCTGTCCTTTCTGGTTTTGGTTGTGTACGTAACAGTGAGCTTCAGTCACCCGTATGTGGCAAGTACGTGAGACTATGTGTGCTTTGAGCGGTGGAAATGTGTTGATGATATAGGTAACGCTCGTATAGCCTGTGATAATATATCTTGCACCTTTCGGTCCCAGCTAGTTTACTTACCATAAAATCCGTTCTCAAAAGGAAGATTAAGGACAGGCTACAACTTCATGGCCTCAGATGGGTGTCGGATTTATTAATTGTTTCTTAGAATCTATCACAAATCAGTCAAAATTCAAAAAGGCGTTGAAAGAATATTTAATAGAAAACACATTTTATTCCGTGGCGAGTTCCTGAAACACATTACCCGACGTTGTCCGAGTTGAAAGACGTGGGGAGCTGAAGGGTGTGCGACTCAGTTGATATGAAAGATTTTAAAATGTGTGTATAAGTATTGTAGTGAAATTTAATGAATATTTTATTATTATTATTTATTTGAAATGTCTACTTAATTTTAATTTTAAATATTTTATACATGAAGAAGTTCCACATAATTGCACAATAGTTAAATAAAATTGAGAAAAAAGTGAATGAAATAAACTTATTTAATAACGTTCAGACGAAAATTTAATTCCGGAATTTATGAAAGCTGTAACTGAAAAGACACCCACAACCTTCCAGTCGTGGAGAAGTATCAAGTAAATTGAAGGCTATAATGAGTCTAATGTATCAATAATGAGTTGACACAGCAGCAAGGGACCTATAACGTAAAGCCTGTGTATGCTGCATGTAAGGTAGTATTAACGAGCAAGTGAAAATTGTCTTCAATCTCAAATGTCAATGCAGATGTTCCTCAAAACTTATTCTGTAATAGTAATAACAAAAGATTTGTATTACAAATTTATTAAAATTAAGGAATACAAGTAACATTATGAAAATTAAGGAATATGAGTAACATAGAACTGAAATAAAAATATATTTATTTATGAAAACAGTTTAAGAATTGCATATGCACTTTTACAAACATCGAATTTTCGAGGAAAATAGTATATGAATTGGTCAAGTACCGAAAGAATCATATATACTTACCTACACAAGATAATCATTTATCCAATATAAATCTATAATTCAACAAAAATTAATTACCACATTAAGTAACTGAAAGCAAATTTCATAACATTATGAACCTGCCAAACTCTAAAAAATATAGATATATAAACAGCTGTGGGTTGGTTTGTTACAGCGTTAAATTCCTACTTTATCGAAACTAAATATAAAATAGTAAACTTGAAAAAATTGTTTGAATACTGTTAATTTCATCTCTGCATTCAAAGATGTTTAATTTTAGAAAATCGAGTTCAAATTATGTGATTCGAAAAAACTCACAATGTGAGTACAATAATGCATGGTACTGTTCAATATATTACAGAGTTGAGTCGGCGTCATGCAGAAGAAAGACTTCAGTCGACTTGTAATCTCTAGTAACATCCTTATGATTCCTAATCTCCAGGAGGGTTCACTTCTGGCTGGTGTATACCTGCTAATAGAACCTACACAGGGTACAGCAGAGACACATTTCTCAATTAAATCTTGGTAACGCAGTGGATCTCCGGGAGTGGCATATCACTAACAGCAAATGTCGAGATAACGGGGTAAAAAGTACTGGTCGACAGGTCTAGGTCACTACCGAGGATGGCTGTTGGAGTAGGTAGGGTTCTCTAAATGTTACAACAACATGGGGAATTATGGCTTTCCGTACGCAGTATGACTAGAAGAGGCTGGCATACTATCCATTATTCCTAAGTGACAGTACCCGAGACCTTGTGGGATCTTTATAGGAGGCGGCCCTTACCCCAAACTACCCATCCATGTTCCGTCAGGTCCTTTAAGGACTAAGTGCTCTAGCATTTTCACACATTATGTTTGTGTACAACTTTTCCAAACTAACATCTAGTTGGTTTTCCAGTCCTCCTTAATAGAACTAAAACAAGGTAAAATAATAACCATATAATTTATATTTTATATGTCCTGAAAGAATCGATTCAGTATTTTGAACCAAAGTTTTTTAACTGTCTTTTAAAATAATTAAATACTGCAGTAACCTTCGTTCAGATCGAAACATGAATTTTCTGTAATCAGTAAAGGGTTCTAATCTACCAATAGATATGACAGACTTTTGATTTTTTAAGGTTTAGTACAAGGTGTTAATAATTTTGTTTATAATTTTTATTTTATGCCCTGACTATAGTATGTGTATATGAGAGGGCTACTCAGAAAATAAGGACCGTTTTAGAATAGAAAAAACCAATTACAAGAACAATCATATTATTATATACAGGTGAAAAGTAACTAAAATTCTACTTTTCTACATAATCATGATACAGATTCAGGCTCTCATCATAGCGGTGGGCAAGGTTTGAAATCCCTTTGACATATAATTCTGCCGTCTATTATCTCAACTACTCAGTAGCGCGTACCTGAGGTCTCATCGTTGTCACAACGCTGTGTTGCTAGTCAGATCTTCATTTTCGGGAACAAGTGAAAATTACTTGGGGTATTGAAGAGGGGACAAAGAAAAAAAAAAAACAAAAACAAAAATGTGTTAAATATGCTGTTATAATATCATTCAGAATAGGCTACTAATTATTACGCTAACAAGATTGGTTTTGGATAACGTATGAAATTCATGGGATAGATTTTCTTAAATGAATATCAATATGCTCTAAAAAAACTTTGGTAGAAAATTTACGTTTTCTTGTATTTACACTGATATTCAATCGAAAGTATTCAAAAATATATTTTTAAAATTCTGGTCCACTTTTGGATCAAAAACTATAAATACGTTTGAACGTTGGTCTCAAACTAACTAGTAAAGTTAAATTAAAGAGAGTTGCAATAAAACCTAGCTTGTTTATTTATACGTTTAGTTTATACATATAACGGAAATTATATACAAACAATAACTTCCAGTTTTAATGTCGGTAAGAACGAAAAAGATACCGGTTTTTGTGCTTTTCAACCAAACTGCAACTTCGAAATTAAAACGCGCAAACCGCCAGACTGCTGAGTCAACACCGTTCTGGATAGTTTGGGGGTTTGCGCATTCAACTAACAGGCGCCCCGCCCGCTGTAAATGTACTTGCAGAACAAAAATTTGTAATAACAATTGCAAATAGTGGTAAAAAATTACATGACTTTATTATTTCATAACGCAACCAAAGCCCTAGTTTTTTAACCACCCGGTAAAAAAGTTAAGATAGTTTTCATGTAATTATAAAACTGTAAAATGTTACACTCAAATACTTTACACCTGTTTTTAGACTTAATCGGACCACCAGTTCCTGAGTTATAAATCTTCAAAGTTTTGGTTTAGTTCAAAAACGGCTAAAACCGCTATGTTTCTTGTTTTTACATACATAAAAATTGGAACCTATTTTTGAAATAATGTTTGTTTTATGTGTCTAATAGCAGAAATAAATAAAAAAATGTAATGCAACTTCCATTACTTTAGTTCTCTAGTTAGTTAGTGGTTAACGTTTAACTCGGATAAATGTATTTTTTAACCGATAGTAGGGATTTTTGTAGAAGAAAAGTGTATAGTTTATTGTGTAAAATCTTTGCAGTTGCAATTAAGCTCTGGAAGAGGCAAAACACTGAGTGCACTCAGGTACATACATCTTATGTCAAAGTGTTTGCCCAAATTGACATGATGTGTATAACATATTACTAATACCGATTGCTGCACTGCTTACTTTCAGACCTTGTGTACGTTGGCAAGAAACGAAAAGCTTGAAAAACGTGCTGAACAGAAACTTGCAAAAACAGCACGTTCATATACTACTTAGACTACTTTTAAAATTAAAACATATTGGGACATATAGGTTTCTAGAAACATTACTTGCATTTCACCACTTATCCTTTTACGGGAAGACTGGGCTTGTCCTAGTATAATAATTTACTTAAGAATCCCGGAGGCAGAAAGATTCCCAACAAAATATTACCAGGTTCACAAAAGAGGCCGAAGCGGGAATTCGATTATAAGAGACGGCATAATTTACCGAACCAGAATCGTTAAAAATGTGTAAATCAGGATTGCCGGTGGTAAGAATGTATTGTGCTTGGATTCCTCCAGTTTATTTAAATGGTTCGAGTGAATTACAAAGTGAACATAACAAATGAGAGGTCCAAGCAGCACAAGTCAGCACGGCAGAGCACAACTGTGCGCCTTGCCGCAACGATCTCTCTCTCTCTCCCTCGGCATTAGCACACAATGCGGTAGCGATGAGTTACACCAAGTCGCCAATTTACATCCTTATCTCGGCTTTATTTATTGTGCGTCCAGCTTTTCTTTTGTTTTTACAACAGTTGTGTGACGTATTGCTTCCGGCGGTGCGAAGTGGTCGTAAAGTATGCGCACTCGCATGCACGCGCTTAAACACCACTTTCCGGGAATTTCAGTCAGAGTGGGCTAGTAGAAATTAAATTTTGTACACATAAATATATAGAGCATACACATATGGGTTTCATTTGAATGACACTGTTACTATTAGATTCTTTGATATCACAAACGTAAAATAAAAACAAAAAATAAAAACAATACGTAAGAGCCGAATCTGCTTTTGCAATAAACGATGTTAGAGACTGCTTGCTTCCAAGCCCGTGGTATACCTCGGCAAGAACAGAAATCTGCAATGAAGGCATACGCTACAGATCAAAATTAATACTAAAATATTTTGGCACTTCTGAAACCCGTACTGAATATATTTACTACTTAAAAGCCACAAAAGTTTTGATTTTATTATTAGCTAATACTTATTTTAGATAGTAAAGAACCTAGGACTATGGCGTGTTTTGGCCTCTGCGAGCTCTCCACCTCTCCCAATCCGGACTTTTCGTAGATCTCATCCTCTAGGACCTTAAGGACTCTGGTAAGTTCAGTCCTCTGCGAGATCCCCACCTCTGGCAATCCTGGCTTTTGGTGGTTCTCTAACTCTAGGATCTCAAGCACTCTGGTAGGTTCTGGCCTCTGCGAGACCCCAAACTCTGGCAGCCCTAGCTATACTTTTACAATCTTTGGAAGTACAAGGTGGTGGATATTACATATAACAGAAATTATTAAGCCTAACTATTCCCGTTTTTGTATTTAACGAACACATCTTTCATCAATAATTGAGGGGAATTGGGAAAAAAAACTAGAAATTAACTATTATAGTGTATCCATGGGGTAAATGATCCGTTAGCGAAGCTATCACTAGGATTGCGGCACTTTGTGACTGTATGGGTGATAATTAGTACTAATCATTACTGACACTAAAAATACTTGAATACATCTAACCATGTTATTCAACAGTTTCAAATGTCATTTTATTCCCTACCACAGCCCTTCAATGGGGAAAGATATTGTCAAAATAATGAGCCTGTTGGAGGTCTTTCTCAGCAATCGAACGAATTATACGAACGTAAAACAAACCAACGAACATAAAAACCTAACTTAACTTAACATAACTTAAACCTAACAAAACCGAATTTAACCTAACCTAATCTAAACTAAACCTAACCTAGTATAGCATAGCCTATCCTAACCTAACCTAGCCTAGCACAAGCTAACCAAATCTAGTATAGCCTAGTTAACCTAACTTAACAAGCTAACTTTACCTACAATTACAAGCTGACCTTATCTAACCTAATAAGCTAAACTAACCAAACCTAACATATCATTACCCAACCAAATGAATCCAACCTTAACCAACCCTAAAAACACAACTCTACCCAACCCAACCTACCGAATCCGAACAAAACCCAACCCAAATAAACTCAAACCAACTCAATTAAGCCCAACCAAACCCAACACAACACAAACATAACCAACCCGAACCAATCCAACCTACCTAACCTAGTTTTTAGGTTCTAGAGGTAAAGTCTGTGACAGTGTCAAATCTCAGAAGCTGCACCAGAAGGAAGGTAGAAAGGAGCTAAACTCAATATTCTAATTGTAATGAAGTAATGCGTTCTGCGAACATTTTACAAAGAAAAACATTATTAGACCTGGTGGATACATATTCAGATCCACAGAGAAGCATCATGGTGCTGTCTTAAGTAGAGCAATATGGATACATACTTGTTATTGCAATATTAGTAATCAGTTTTACAGCAAATGCGTTTGGTATTAAGTATATGAGTACACCGGGAACGTTCTTCTTCGGGTGCGGTACATGGAGGAGATAACTCAGAGTTATACCTGCCAGAAGAGAGGGCTTCATTTCCCTAAAGTAAAACTTGAACAGGTAAGGAGTTGTTCTGATTATGGTCCATAATTTTCTAATGGCAGCCCGGAGTATATTAAAGTGCCAGATGTCTATAATAAAGTTTAAGAAAAATTTAAAACTTATTGTAGTTAAAGTAATGTTATTGTTTAATTTTTACCATCCACATCCTGCTCTAGTTTTTACCATCCACATCTTGTAGTTGGTGTATGTTTTTAAGGAAGGAGTGATCATATTTTAAGATTTTTTGTGCTCGCCTTCATGAGCTACTGTCCTGTGCGAGGAACTTATAAAACAGAATAAGGAGGAAGTCTGTCCAGTACAGGGTCAATGATACTGATAAAAAACAACGTTCACAGACAGGGTTTGAAGTCCGACGCCTTGGACTTCTCGGCATTCGGCTCTCAGTGTACATTTTTTGTTACTATAGTTATTCCGTTTTATTTATCAATAACTTATTCTAATCAGTTTTCGTTTTACATTTCTTATAATGAATTTTGCATTTTTGTCGAGTTGATGTTTAACTTGTTGTAGGTAATGTAGGTACTAAAAGACCTGGTATAAATGACTTAAATATTTTTTACTATTATCAGAAAATTATTTTATATATATATATATATATATGTGTGTGTGTGTGTGTGTGTTGTGTGTGTGTGTGTGTTTGTATGTATTATTTTGAAAATCTGTGTGGATTTAAAACATTTTTTATAAACTACTTTTGATGTATTTATTATATTCAAAGACAGAATTAAAAATATTATATTGTATGCATTCAGAAAATACAGAAAGATAATTTAACCATTTAGTTTTTTAACTCTACCATAATTGCTATAATAAACTAATACATAAAAATTGTACAGTTATTATTGTATTATAAGTATTTATAGTGTTCTGCTGGTCAGGGTCTGTCATTTTGCATTTTGATGTCTTGTTTGGAAAAGTCATATGTAATAAACAGTTATGTTTGACCTATAAAGCTAGAATACTGTATTTACTTGTTCATATACAAAAGCATGTAATTTTTTCTAATGGTTATTTCTCAAAACCATATTGAGATGTGTTAAAACTATTTAGGTGTAGATTATTTCACAGGACGATGAGCAATACGATCAATATTTTCACAGATAGCCAGGCAGCATTGAAGGCATTGTGTGTTTAACTCCAAACTTCTTTGGAATTGTTATCAGATGTTTCTCACGGGAGGATAAAAAAAGTCACTTTTTGTTTTTTTTATCTGGTCATGAGGGGTATTTGGAAATGAAAGGGCCTTGGCTACCTAGTAATATCGGATAATCGTAATATGGAATACCTAAGTGTGTATTCTCTAAGTGTGTATGTCTCGAGTTCACACTTAACCTGTGGAATGGTAGAGATTACAGCCAGGTCTATGGATGAGTGGGGTTGTTCTATAGTCACCTTCCCCACAAGGGTAAATGTAGGTGTGTCTCTGCTTAAGCAGATCGCTATCCTCTCAAGTTGTGGATCTGATTACGGAACATAAGCATATAAGGAAGCATCTTCATTATCACCAATATTTGTGCGATCCACTCTGTACATAATGAAATGAGCAGGACGCTGTAAACTATCGAAAACCTGCTCTTTGAATGCCTTGCAATATCAAGGGAGTAGGGACATCTTTGGTAGTCTGGACAACGTTGGTGAATGTCCCCAACCTTGATCGTATGTTTTCGGCGTTTTTTGAGTCTGTTGAAACTTTAAACTGGCAGGCTCCAGAGTGCACTTCCAAGATGCAAAATAGGATATCTAGTCTTCAGTGCATTGCTGATTTCAAATTCAATTATTTACTTATACATTCTTCTGCTTATGTACATACATTTGCTAATAGAATTACTATTAATTATTGACATCCTAAGTAATATCAGGTAATATACGTATATACCTAACCCAAACACACATATTTCACATCTAAAATGAATGCTAAATATCGTGTTTCTGTCAATTATGAGGAGTTACACGAACGATAACTGGCGGGCAATTAGAGCAAGAGTGCTAATTGTATTTGCACGATCTGGAGGCCCCGAGACCAGCTGCTCAGGTGAGTTATGTTCTGCCCTGGGCAAACCGTATATTACAATAGCAGACTGCGGTGTGGCGATATGGACACATGTTTATAGTCTCTATGTAAATACGGCACGTGGGTGTCCGACCCGCTAGGCTATATGCTTTCAAGTGCCGCCTCATGGCTGCAGCATTTCTTCCAGGTTGTTACAGGAAGAGTTTACAAGAATATTTGCGAGTCTTTTGAGATTACGAGGATGGTTACAAGTAAATTTGTTGAAAATTTTACCAGACTAAACGTCATGTAAGACGTTACTAGAAAGATAGAACCAGACTATATACTCTCCAGACTGTGGTGAAAGCTAGACTAATGAATTTGTCGCTCAAGGATGGACCAGCGATATCTAGACCTTAAAAGTCAACTGATTGCAGGGGCTTGAAAATTTTTTTGGCATAAAAATCTAATATAGACGTTATAAGCTATGGCTGTTCATTGAGGGTCATAATATATATTAAAATAGTAGTATTCATCACTATAAGCAAAAGCGGTTTTTTTCGATGAGCAAACGAGGCGAAGCTGAGGTCGCAAATACGACTAGGAGTCTAAGACTTAGTTGCTCCTTATGGTGAACAACGGTTTTTATCATACTGTAAAAACGTAATAGTTTTATTTAGTTTTCATTAAATAATAACCCTACATATCTGTTTACTTCACGTGTTAAAAACAGCTGTGTTTTGTTTGTTTATCCTACTGAATTAATAATAAAGTTTGAGGTTAGCGCACTGAAAAAATAGACAGCTGATTTTCAGATATCTGGTATAAGGTAACGAAAAAATCACTTTTTAACAGCTTAAGTGTAAAAAACAGCTGCCATTTGTGGCGTATCATAAAAATATGAATTTTTAATTAGTTTGTTGTGTTTGTTTTGATTTATGTATGATTAGTTTTGAAACAAAAGGTGGTACCACATTTATATTTTTTGATTGAACACGTATGTGACTAAGAAATAAAATTTTACATATAGAACTTAATAGAGAAGCCAAACAAAGTAAATTTCTGGACAGCCGCTTTCTTTATTATTACAACTTTGTTTATACATCTGAATTATTACAAATTGCCTCAGAATTGCAAAAAGCCATTGTTATTCATGTTTGGCTTAGAAATTAAATCCTATTTGAAACAATATTAATAATGCGTCTTAAAATGAACTAACCTACATCAGGCTTTCAGAAAATGTTCCTGGAGAAGTCCTTTGAAATTTGGTATGGAGCAACAATCTGGAACACGATGCCAAGATTTACTTTCTTCTAATGATCATAACTTATCTCACAAATGCGAGAGATCATATCGTCGTACATACAGTAGTAACGCCGGAGTAACGTCCTTGTTGGAGCAGTGAGATAGATTTGAGGTTGGAGATAGGAACTTTTTAAAGCACCATATGTTACCTCAGATCTGCTGTGGGAAGCTTCGCAGCCTACATCAGTGCTCCAACTAAAGGATAAGTTGATAACGTGACATGGAAAAGCGGATGTAGTACATAAATTGTGATCAAATTAATTAAAATTACAGCCTTCAACACTGCTAGGTGATATTTTATCCTTCGTTTCCCAGTTGTGAAGATTAGTATACTGAGTAGGAATTTAGTTTCATAAAATACTATAGAATTCACTAACGCAATGTAAAAATTCTTCATATTTTAGGGTAGCACCTAATTTGGAGTACATGTCAAATTTGTTTGTGAAGTGTGGATATTGCGATTTGCTTTAATGACCGCTATGTTTCTATGTGAGTGAGGATGTTTTTCACATTGTCAAGGTTTTAAGAGCTGATCCTTTAGAGACTCTGTTTCACATAATATGAAACAAAAGTTCAGAGTAACTCAAGCTTTATTGCGTTGATGAAATGTACTCCTCACCAAAAGTTGGTAGGTTCTCCTATAGAATAATATATATGCTAAACAGAGACAATACTTGTTGGTTCTAGGTTAATTGATAAAAGATACACAGTGTAATACCTTTATTATGCACTGCATTACGGCTAATACAGTGTAACTAACTATTGCA
Source organism: Homalodisca vitripennis (assembly GCF_021130785.1). NCBI lineage: Eukaryota > Metazoa > Arthropoda > Insecta > Hemiptera > Cicadellidae > Homalodisca > Homalodisca vitripennis. The sequence goes on along the minus strand of NC_060211.1, from coordinate 56,304,615 downwards.
TTCGTTATTGCTAGGATGTGAATGACAACTGTGGGAATCCTTCCGTTTTTAATAATAAACCTGAAGTATAATGGCTTTAATAAGAGAAATATGTTTATATAATGTATAATTATGGAATGTATTGTGTACCTCGAACGTGTTTCCTAAAATTTGGCAACGCCTTCCAAAATTTATGTGTCATCGGCTTGTTTAACTTTTTAAAAATAAAAATTATTTTTTACTTTTAGTTCCTTGGTGTTCTACTTAGTTAATTTTTTATTTAAATATTGTATTACACAAAAATCAAATCAAATTAAAATATTTGTCAATACACCTTTTCCTCCTCCTAAAAAAATAAGTACATTGCATGCAAGGGCTAATCTCCTAAATCCCTCGCCTCCAGTTTCAGAATTATTTTCTTTTCATTCATCATTCAGTTATTATTTTTATTTTTTAAAGTGCATTTGTCTCTACTGCAGCAGACTGGTTGCAATTTAGTATAACCCATTTGTTACATTTAAACAGTATAAGTACAATCATTAGTTCAGATCAAACAACATGTACGTTATTAAATTATTAAGATTATAATATTTTGATTAACATATTCAGTTTGTTCCATAGCCGTCGCAAGGTAAATTTACAGCTGTTAAAGTAATAAAGATGTGCTTGTGTAACATTTGTTATTTTATGCAAAACAACAAGTCGAGGGAATAAAGTTTCCGCGATTGTCGTATATCAATATATTCCGGCTCTGCAGTCACCGGCTTGTTTACGGCCGTTTCGGAAATAAATAGGACGAGTGTAAACGAGGGAAAGCTGGTGTTGATAGGGAGTTATCGGCGAGAGGTTGTCCGGGCAGAGTTGATGCAATGTCGGCAATGATAGATAGGCAGACCTACACAACGCATATCACCCCCATTTTAACCGATATCTCTCTACTTTTATGGGGGTATTCGTTATTTTTCATATCGCTTAGTCGGAACTTCTCTCCTTGATATATGTTATAGTATTAGCAAATAGGAATTGCAGCTGAAGGCCAGGTAGTCGCCTCGCACGCACGCACTCCCACACTCACGAGAGCAGAGGGTTAAGGGCAGCCCTGTACCTGCCGTTTTCCGTCCCGGGTTATTCAGCAACACATTACACTAACGACTAAGCAATACTCTAAGACAATTTTATTGTATTGTACGTTGACCAACAATCAATCTGGTAGAAGAAAATAAAAAACATTAGTAGGACTGAAAAGCCTATTACGAACTATTGGAGAGTCCTACCTACTTTCTTTAAGTTAATTGTTGGTTGCGTCGCGTCGTTCACTCGCTGAGCTCAAAAGACTGTTTTTGGACAAAATCTTCAAACTGTCACAGTTCTCTTATTAGTACCTATATTGTGACTGTTTTTACATGAAATCTGCATGAAGTTTAAGTTTTTGAATATTATAACGAAAAATCGTTTAAAATAAGCAAGCACGGGGGTGTAGAGTTTGAGGCATTTTTCACGTAGGCTAACGACTAATGTTTAACTCTATTCACTTTGCGGCTCGGACACCACATATGAACTCCGTTACCGGTCTTTTATAGGCAACAACAAGCTTGAAAGTCAGCTGTACGGAACGACCTTGACTTTTACTACGTAACAACTGTACCGAATGACGATAACACATGGGGGTAGTGATTTCTGAGGTCGTAGTAATAAATACTCGAATTGCAAAGTTTACTTATAAGTTCAATTTAATCAGCGAAACTTACAAGCACCACTTTTAGTTGGTAAATTATATGTATGCCTTGCCACGTTGCTGCCAATTAGAGTACAAAAACTAAAAATTTATACCTAATAGGTGGGCCTAAAATATCCAATGTTCTATGGAATTATGCCTACGATATTTTACTTTATAAAACTTTAAGATTTCACTTCCCTTCGCAATTTGTAGACTCACAACCCGGATGTCGGCGTCTTGGCACGAGACGTTGAAGCTGTAGTCTAAGGGTTATTTCTAGTCGGTAATTACTAGAAGAGGAGTCCAAGTTATGCAAGTGGTAGCCATCTACTCAAACAATACGTGAGATACGTGAGACGCGTGAGCTCGCCTAAAACAAATTCGCGACGGCATTAGCCATTTAATGAGACAAAAACTTATTACAACAACGTGCTCGTCAGAAGGACGACGCCACAACTTGTATCTATTCCAATCAAGCAAATAAAAGATCTTCAAGGGTAAGTTACTTTACTATTTACAACTTTACTTTACGTTACATTCATTTTTATATGCTTGGCATCAAAGGGCTAATTTAATAATACGAAAAGATAAATTTTACTTACGGACAAGGCGCGCGAGGTCTAATCGGTCACGTAGTTGGGCTGCTACAAAGGGTAAGAAGAAAATATTCATACGCATGCCAATTAGGAAGTTACTCCGCCGATAATTTAGTTCCGGAACATTGGATAAAAAAAATAATATTAAATTGTACTGGCTGACTAGCTTGTGAAATGTTACATTATATAAAATATAACTAACTAACGGTACACAACATTGCTAAACATGAAACACGTTTCCTCCCTTATTTAAGGCAATGGAAATCCTGGAGCTATCTTATTTTAAATGCATGTTTAATACGCATCCAGACGGTTTTTGTTTTTATCCATATTTTGTGGGTTGTTCAGAAAAAATGTCAAACTCATTTATAAATCATCTTTCATATATTCAAAGGGATACATTAAAACAATTTTAAAACTGTTTAAATCTTTATTAGCTTTATTTTAAAATGATATATCTCCCATAAAGCTGCGATAAAAAATAAGGGCGTAAAACTGCATGACGTTTAATATTGATCTTATAGAAAAGGTCAAAATAATTTCACTACACCTGTTTTAAGATTCGACTGTATGAAAATTACCTTGAATTTTACTCTGTAAAAGAAATATTAAACTCAAGCACGTTAACACTCTTAATTTTGATCGTTGACAAAAAATAAATGAGCTATCTCATTTTAAATACGTTTAATACACACCCCGAAGTGTATACTTTATTGTAATGTGTATAATGTCACAAATAAATTAATTATAAAGTACAACCACGTATGAGATTATTTTTGAATAGCCAGCCCACACAAATGTCGAAAAAATCTAAAAAGCATTTGGATGCGTGGGCATTATGCATAATCTTTAATTTGGGAAACCAGTGATTGTATGACCTGATAACGACCTGAAAGTCTTTTGATATTTGACATTATTTTTACTAAGTTAAAATCAAGATGATCGTCCCCACATTCGGATCTTATCTTTAAATCTGCAGCAAATGTTAAATTTATAGATTGGTGCTCTCAAATTCACCTGGCGCATGCAATTTTTAAATGATTAGTCAAAAAATTAAAAAAACTAGATCTGTTCACTGTTTCACATATTTTGTCTTAATAAGTACAGTTTCAAACAAAATACTAATAGTTTAATTTATATATTCCAAACCATGTTAAAAAAGATTATATATAAAACTTTTAGGACAATTATATTGTTGAATTGTCTAAAGTGATGGTAAATAAACTACAAAAAAATAATGAGAATTTTTAATTATTTAACATAAAAACTGTGGTTCCCCTAAAATGTTAAACCAAACCTGGAACTATGAGGAAAAATGTGAGGGTAAGTTCATGTTTATTTTATTTATATAGGTTACCTACTATAACAACAAAAAGCAATATATAATATTAGTTTATAAACCTCTTTGTAAAAGAACATTTGCAACCAAATGGAATATTTATCTTATATTGGTTCTCATGAATATTTTATAATACTTTTACTTTTTCACTTATATTAGTTTTGAAGAAGAGCTTCTTAACCACAAGCACTGTTACTTAAAACGGTTTTTGGTATGATCATCCAAAATTTTGGTACTTATATTTTACTTTTAGTGCAGTATAGCTACATCAACAAGCTATCATTTAAAAAATTCTAATTCTACAACTATTCTTCTGTAAAAAGATTGACTTATTTATTGTTTTACTTATCTACCTGTGAAATATAAAATATCAAATGAATTAAATCATTGTGTAGGCAAATTCAAATATCCAGATGGGGGAGTGATTAAAAAAAATTGTAACTCGTATTTGATACGTTCCATTTATTTTGAACCCGGATTATCGTTCGAAAACCACTACTAGATAAACACTAAACAGATAGATGACATTGTGTTAGTGAAAATAACAGATACTCTCTATTTTACTTTATTGGTCTCATTATTCACTCGGCCTTGTTTAACGATCCCGCCAGAATGACGCGTAGTCGTAAAAATAATTACCGAAAGTGATTGCAATAAATCGTCATGGCGTGGAGTGATATCCACACTGTCATGGGGGCATTTGTTGTTGATGTCATCTTGCAATGTGGGCTGGCGGGATATAAAATTGATAAAAGTGGTGTTTTATGGATTCATTAAGAGGGCGGTTAGGAGGTTATGCCTGCCATTGTGGCACGAGATAGCGCGATATTGTGGACGGAGGCTGGACCAGCGACTGCGCTGGCTTCAACCTGTATATTCACTGTTTGTTAACAATGTTTAAACGGTCAGTTCAAATCCCGAGTATTGCTCATGTTTCAGGAAAATTTACGCAATTTATTTCACTACGTTCTATGTGCGTAATAACCATGTCTACACAAACGTAAGGCTATTGTTCCATTGACCAACTGAAGCTACCGCCTGTCTGTCTGTATGTAGTTTTTACTTGTCATATTTTATTTCAGAAATCAACAAAGAATATACAAATTTAGTACAATTGTTTTTCTAATAACCTCAAATTAAGAGAAACATTTTAAATTTATATTTTTACATCACGTTTCAAGATGGCAGGCGGTTGTAAAGATTAATACCGTAAAAACTAATAAAATAATAAAACGTTTTAAAGAAGAATAAAAGTTATTTGATCGAACTACAAACATTCTGACACATATTCCATAAGTAAATAATGTCAAATCAAATCAAATCAAATCAATCTCTTTATTGCATTTTGACAATGGGACATTGTATTGCAAAAGTCAGAAGTAAGTAAGATAAACCACAGGCTTAGACGTTCAAAACACATTCATACTTACAATTCATGCATTCACTCAAACACATTCAAACTGACTTCAGATCCAAGTTAAATTTAGATTTAGACATCCCAGCGGCTGACCATGAATTCATCGACAGAATAAAACGCTTTGGACACCAAAAGGCGTTTAAGACGAGTTTTTGAATTGATGTTGATTGGCGGAAAGTTTGACACTTTCAGGGAGCTTGTTTATTAGTCTGACACCAACTTGTTGAGGGAGATGTTGTGATAATGTCAGTCTGTATTGCCGAGTTCGGGAAGTTGTCCCCTGCCTCTCGTCTCATAGTGGTGAACGCTACCGCCACGAACCAAATCACACTTTGATTTGCAGTACATGATCACCTCCAGAACATAAAGGCAGGGCAAAGTCAGCAATTCTAACTCCCTGAAAGATTCCCTACACGACTCTCTGTAAATTTAAATTTGCAATGATTCTGATTGCCTTTTTTTGGAGCTTGAAAAACTCTTTCCATTTTGTTTTTTGGCACAACCTCCCCAGAGTCTCACTCCATCATACGCAAAGTGTGGATGAATCAGGCCGAAATATGCCATTTTCAGAACTCTGGGGGAACAGAACTTTGCCAGGTGCCGCAAGGCATATATGCCTGAGGCCACTCTAGCACATACATTGTCAAACATGATCAGCCCAGGTCAGTCCTCTGTCTAGGAACATTCCCAGAAACTTTGTGGAGTTAGTTTCCTCTAAAAGCACATCATCCACAAACACGGCAGGCTGAACTTTCGTGATCATTTTGTCGGAGGCTAAAACACATGACATTTGTTTTTGAATGATTTGTTTTCAGGTTCAATTCAGCAAAATACTGAATGCATGCATTCAGTTCCATGAAGGATGTGATTTCCAGGTCTTGAGTTGATTTGTTTTTGATACAGGAGAGTTGTGTCGTCAGCATACTGAACCAGTTTTCCATGCTGGATCACTGAATTCAGTCTGCAGACGTAAACTAGGAACAAAAGAGGCCCAAGGATGGAGCCCTGAGGGACACCATGGGTTCATTTTAATTTTGTTTGAGACGACGTTCGATACCTCAACGCACTGGTCTCGATCCTTGAGGTAAGAAGTGAGCCATAAGTGCGAGAGACCCCCGAACGCCGCATTTATCCAACTGGAGCAATAGTGTTTCATGATGCACACAGTCAAACGCTTTGGATAGGTCGAGGAATATACTGAGCACATGTTCTCGTCCTTCCAATCCATCGACAACATTGTCCAAAAGATTGTTCACCCGCGTCTATTGTGGATCTGTTTTCCTAAATCCAAATTGTTCCGGATTTAGGATATTGTTATTTTCTAGAAAGCTTGCAAGCTTTTCATAGAAAATTTTTTCAAAAATTTTGCTGAAGACTGGAAGAATTGATATTGGACGATAGTTTGCTTGCAAGGCAAGGATCGTCCTGTTTGAAGATCGGAGTGACTTTGGATGTCTTCAAAAGTGATGGGAAGGTTCCTTTTTCAAAAGAAAAGTTGATCAATTTTGTGAGTGGTCTCAATATATGCCTGAAAGCAGTGTTTGAGTAGCCACACTGACATCCCGTTTGCGTCACAAGATTTTTTTGAGTTGAGTCCCTGTATGACCTCGTGCAACCTCCCCCCTTCACACACAGGAGTTCATGGCCAATGGATGCAACCGATACAACAGCATCTCCTCCGTGAAACCGAGGTTCAGTTAATGCCGAACCCACTGTAGCCACGGAAGAGAAGTATTTATTAAATTCGTCTGCCACTTGAGCTCGGTTTTCAACAATTTTGTCTTCAATTTTAATTGCGATTTCTTTTTTTTGTGTTTTTTATCTGGTGTGTATCACGAGAAAAGTCGTTTATGATTTTTCCAAAGCTGTTTTTCGAGAAGTTTTCGCAGTTACCCAAGGCCTTATTAACATCATAGGCTTTAGCAGCTCGTATGACTTTTTTATAAATCCTTCGGTAATTTCTGAAAAAAAATTTGAAATGTTCGTTTTGGGTTCCAATGAAAATTTTTGTGAAAGAATTTAAGCTTTTCTCGAGATACAAGAATTCCCTTTGTCAACCACGTGCCTTTTTTAGGTGCGTGATTGACTTTGGGTCCTTCTGAACGGACAAGCAACATCCAGATAATAGTTGAAACTATCACTGAATGCCGCATACATGTCATCGACACTTCCAGAGTTATCCAAAAATTGCCAGGGCTCAGCTTCCAAAACATCGTTTAAGTGGCGAATGTTCTGGGGCCGAATCACTCTTGCAATTTTAAATTTTGAATTTTGACTTTCAAGTTTGCACCCACGGATCACGGCCCCCTGCGCAAAGTGGTCAGAGATTGCAGAGTTCCAAAACAGAGACTGTGATGTCAGGAATGTTTGTGACAACATTGTCGATGGCAGTACTCGTCGTAGCGGTCCACTCGTGTCGGTGAATTCACGGACCAATTTAGATTGAAAGAATTTAAAACATCGCGAATGTAGATATAAGCTTACCACTTATGTAATGCACGTTAAAATATTCATCATTACTCATATCTACGCGAATCGATTTTATCGTTATCGCTGTAATAGGAACCTGTGTGCTATGATTATGCATTACTGCAGGTGGACTAAACAGAACTCATCTGCGACCTGCAGGCTCCGAAAGTCTACCCGACGGGACGTGACGTTATCGTTTTCGCTGTAATATGAACTTGGGTGCTGTGATGGCATTACTGCAGGTGGACTCAACAGAAGGCACCTGTGGCTTGCAATCTCCGGGAGTCTACGCGACGCGCCGCTATCGTTGTCCCTGTAATAGGAATTTGGGTGCTGTGATGGCATTACTGCAGGTGGACTCAACAGAAGGCACCTGTGGCTTGCAATCTCCGGGAGTCTACGCGATGCGACGCTTATCGTTGTCGCTGTAATAGGAACTTGAGTGCTATGATGGCATTACTGCAGGTGGACTCAACAGAACTCATCTGCGACCTTGCAGGCTCCGGGAGTCTACGCGACGCGCCGTTATCGTTATCTCTGTAATAGGAATTTGGGTGCTGTGATGGCATTACTGCAGGTGGACTCAACAGAAGGCACCTGTGGCTTGCAATCTCCGGGAGTCTACGCGACGCGCCGTTATCGTTATCTCTGTAATAGGAACTTGGGTGCTATGATGGCATTACTGCAGGTGGACTCAACAGAAGGCACCTGTGCGACCTGCAGGCTCCGGGAGTCTACGCGACGCGCCGTTATCGTTATCCCTGTAATAGGAATTTGGGTGCTGTGATGGCATTACTACATGAGGACTCAACAGAAGGCACCTGTGGCTTGTAAGCTCTGGGAGTCTACGCGACGACGCGCCGTTATCGTTATCGATGTAATAGAAATTTGGGTGCTGTGATGGCATTACTGCAGGTGGACTCAACAGAAGGCACCTGTAGCTTGCAGGCTCCGGGAGTCTACGCGACGCGCCGTTATCGTTATCCCTGTAATAGGAATTTGGGTGCTGTGATGGCATTACTGCAGGTGGACTCAACAGAACTCACCTGTGACCTGCAGGCTCCGGGAGTCTACGCGATGCGACGCTATCGTTATCCCTGTAATAGGAATTTGGGTGCTGTGATGGCATTACTACATGAGGACTCAACAGAAGGCACCTGTGGCTTGTAAGCTCTGGGAATCTACGCGACGCGACGCTATCGTTATCGATGTAATAGGGACTTGGGTGCTATGATGGCATTACTGCAGGTGGACTCAACAGAACTCACCTGTGACCTGCAGGCTCCGGGAGTCTACGCGACGCGACGTTATCGTGATCTTTATAATAGGAAGTTCGGAACGAGCATTCGCCCCATTAGAAGAAAGCAGCCGTGTCTAATTTTATTGCCATTAAAACAACAGCAAGGACAAATGAAACGTCTGGCTGTGTACCTAATGGCCACTAATTATAGATGAAAATCTAGCCGAGCCTTAAATTACGGCTGGCCGTCAATTCGTCATCATTAGGGAGCGGAGGCGCCGCTGCGGATAGCCGTTCCGCCCCCTGCCACCAGCCGCCTGTCCCTTGAATGCTTTTTAATTCTAACTTTCTACATCTTTATCGTAATAACAAAGTATTAACGGTGGCGTCTTTCTTGTTGAAAGGAACAAACGATCAGATCGTCGGGTCTTCTGTTTCTTTGACACATTGCCATTCTAACAATGAACAGTATAGAGCTAGAATTAAAGTCTAAAATATTGTATTTTGTAAGAAATAAGTAAATTTGTTGTAGTAAATTGAAATAATCCATAATGATTGTTGTGAAATTTTACTGGCAACATTATTTAACATATATACACACAGGGCTTTAAATCTAATTATCTACCATACTGATACGCCTGTTTTTATCCACCTTTGAACTAAACTGCTCATCCTAGTTAAGTTCCATCCCAAGGAAACCCCCTTAAAACTATATACAACAATTTAATTTTTTATCATCAAATAACATTACGAGAGTCTTTTGTTTGGTTCTTTTTATTCCTATTATCAAATTTGATAAAAAATTCAATATATATGCGTAGAAATGCGTTCCATAAGTCAATGCTTATTATGCTGTTTCAACAATATTAACTAACTCATTTAACTACATAATTATGTGTTTATGGCATTATGACGTTGGTGGGTAAGATAGAAACTTTTTATATGTTTCTTGATATTTGATAATTTTTTAATTTTCATATAGTAACCGGTTTAAAAATCATTTAACACAATAAATGAAGACAAGTATTCCTGTAGTGTTAGTTAGTTACTGAAGTTACAACTGTTCTGTAGCAGTCTTTGTATTAAGTTATATTAACCAATATTGTACATATAGGTTTCTAAATTTATTTAAATTTTCAGTGCTGTTGTTTTGTCTCTCTAACATCTAGTTATGTAGTAAGAGCACAATTTTGTGCTATAGAACTTGAAGTGTTATAACTTGAAGAACAATGAAGTGTTATAGAACTTGAGATACGTCCCATGTAACTCTTTAGTCTTATTGCAATGTTTAATTACAAAGAATTAAAGATTTATTATTTAGTTACCAACACCAAGTTAGTTTTGTAGCCAACACCAAGCCTCGATCAAGTACAGAACTGACATGTAGTTGTACGTAAAGCTGAGGGTATGTTATAACAGTTTAGTCTACCACTATTACGTGGTCAACATTACACCTTCACACCATTATCATTGTTCTTCTAAGTGAAAGTATGATACTTGCCTACAAAAGACCATCACAACTTACTGTGCTGATTTCTCCTAAGACTCATACCATGAAACGTTAATTCCGTTTTAACACGTATTATCTTGATCGCGGGTTCTGAGCAGCGTAATGTTCCCACAGGACAATGTCACGTAAAGAGCACACCGGTACTCGGGTTTAACATAAGTAAGCACAATTAGGCCGCGTTGCAGATGCGCCCAGTGATAGTATGCTAAAGCGAGCTCAGGCGAGCAGTAACTCGCGAGTGAAAGGACGGCGAGCACTCTGTTACCTCGGATACCCACTCGCGTTACCGTGGGGTCTGAGTAGCGTAATGTTTCCACAGAACAGGCTCAAGTAAAGAGCACACTAGATTCCGCGTTTGACATAAGTAAGCACAATTAGGCCGCGTTGCAGATGCGCCCAGTGATATGCTAAAGCGTGCTCAGGCGAGCAGTAACTCGCGAGTGAAAGGACGGCGAGCACTCTGTTACCTCGGATACCCACTCGCGTTACCGTGGGGTCTGAGTAGCGTAATGTTTCCACAGAACAGGCTCAAGTAAAGAGCACACTAGATTCCGCGTTTGACATAAGTAAGCACAATTAGGCCGCGGTGCAGATGCGCCCAGTGATATGCTAAAGCGTGCTCAGGCGAGCAGTAACTCGCGAGTGAAAGGACGGCGAGCACTCTGTTACCTCGGATACCCACTCGCGTTACCGTGGGGTCTGAGTAGCGTAATGTTTCCACAGAACAGGCTCAAGTAAAGAGCACACTAGATTCCGCGTTTGACATAAGTAAGCACAATTAGGCCGCGTTGCAGATGCGCCCAGTGATAGTATGCTAAAGCGAGCTCAGGCGAGCAGTAACTCGCGAGTGAAAGGACGGCGAGCACTCTGCTACCTCGGATACCCACTCGCGTTACCGTGGGGTCTGAGTAGCGTAATGTTTCCACAGAACAGGCTCAAGTAAAGAGCACACTAGATTCCGCGTTTGACATAAGTAAGCACAATTAGGCCGCGGTGCAGATGCGCCCAGTGATATGCTAAAGCGTGCTCAGGCGAGCAGTAACTCGCGAGTGAAAGGACGGCGAGCACTCTATTACCTCGGACACCCACTCGCCGGTTGTAAATAAACAGACCGGGCCGGGACCGAGGGCACTGAGATATTATATGGCGGCACGGTATAATCGGGCATCGGACTATAATGTTGCATCTCGGGCTCCATCGCGAGTCCGTATTTTATAGCGACTTGTGGCGGGCTCTGGGCGCGGCGGGTACGGCAGTTGCCCCGACAAATCCGCACTCGGCCTAGGAGATTTACAGTTCTCCAAGAGATTAACGGAGCAGTAGCACGCTACAAGCTACTTATGGGTTATTAATAAAACTGGTCCTACATAAACTACCGGGTAGCTGAAACATTCGATTCATAACGTTAAAAAACGGGTTTACAGTTTTTTGCTAGTAAATCCTATTTCAATAACGGAATATTTCAACATCAAGCCATCAAGCGTGTATAAAATATAACATATGCTGCTAAAACAAAATAAAAACACAGTGTGTATTGACAATAGTTACACAGTTTAATTTCTTATCTAACTATTATCAAAGCAAAATCCTACTTACAGGACATCTGACCTAGACCCTCCGTATGTCTGACATGAAGTACTATGTTAAATTTCATTCATTATTGGATATTCGTGTAATTCAAAGCAAAAACTGATAGTCTGCTAAGAATGTTATGATATTACAAAAAATAGTTTTTTTTCACCATATTAAATTATATTTCACAATTATATATATATATATATATATATATATATATATATATATATATATATATATATATATATATATATATATATGGCGATTTTTAAAGGTACTGTATTTAACGAATTTGTTTCGGGTTTTCAAAAGTTATCATGGCACCCCAAGTGTGTTGATACATATGATTTACGCGTATTCTAAACCGCATGCTTTCAATGACTTCTTTTATTTGTACTTTACTTATTTTGTTATTCTGAACCATACGTTTGTATTCACTTCATTTATTTGTAAATAATTATAGTTGCTATCAAACATTATGTTTTGCAATAAATTTATTTCCTGTACATAATTTACTTAACATATATTTTTGAAAGGTTTTGATTGAATTGAAGTTATCGATCTGCGTAACCATCTGATGTAACAATTTTGTTCATAACCTGAGTAATAATTTGTATAAGAAATTTAATCAGAAAACACTTAGTTCTAAATGACGTTTGCACATGAGTGTTAATTATTCTTTTCAACAAAGACCTTGACTTGATTTGATCAGACTTTAAAAATGTCTAGCACCTTGATAGTCTGTATAACAAATTTCACTCTGTGACGAAGACCTGTTGTATAACGGGTTCTACGTTACGCAACATGCCATCATTATTGTGCTGTGTGGTTATGAGTAATAAATAACTCCGTGAAAGATTTCTTACTCAGAAGAAATAGCGAAAAGTTAAAATTGGTTATAATATTTTATATGCACTATATTAATGTCCATTTATAAACAGCGGGTTTCAACGTCTACATATTTAATAATAGTCATTTAGGAATTGCCATAATATACACAATACCTAATCTATTCTATATGACATGTTTTTCTTTTCGGACCACAGGGCATCCCTCTATTATCCAGTATTGTTAAACAAATACCCGGATAAACTAGCATAAATAAAGAACCAACTAAAGTAATGTAATGCTTACTCTTTAAACTTATTAAGTGCAATCATTCTTTAAATATAGTATTGTGTAGGTAGCTATTGTGTTACAAGGTGCAAAATTCGTATTTTATTTCCAAATAGTTTTTCTACGTTTCAGTCGAGAGCATTATAGTAATATTTTTACATTCCCTTAGGAAGAACTATATTTATTACAAAACATACAAATATCATATGTATTATAAAAGTGTAGGCATTTAATTAACGTCAACTTTTTACAGTGTATATAAAATATTTAACGGATAGTAACATATCGGTAGTCTTAGGTAAAGAGGGTCTTATTATATAATATACAGGTTATTATATACTCCAAATAGGACAAACTACGAATTTCATATAATACCAATCACGTAATACGTCTGATATAACAAGAGAATTAAGAGTTACTTAATGAAAGAATAATGAAGTTGGAGGAAACAAAGGGAAGATCAAGGAGTTTTAAATGTGCTGAACCGACGTTGTAACCCCAGCTCAAATGTGTGTCATATCATTTGTCTCCATCTTTATAATGTCCACGATAAATCATGTAGGAGGAGGAAGCTGCACACCCACTGCCCCCGGTTGCTCTCAAGTTTACCGCCAGGACTTTCTGTGTTGTGTGAATAGACAGTGCAATGTTGAAAATTAAAAATGCCTCATAATATTATTGTTTTCCTGTAGGAGTTATACCTAATCTTCTAGGAGAAGAAGGTTTCAACATTCACAATGTCTGTTCGAATTAACCGTTTTGCTAGCGTTGTGCAGAACATCTTTAAATATGTTTGGGTGTTAACCTAGTGCTCTAAAGTTATTTCAAAATACATTTCCATGGTCAGGATTACCATGTTATGTTGTCCAGAGGGAGGTAGTTGCTTTTCCCTATAAGCTCTAATAGTCACACGTTTTTCCAGGATTAGCTAATTTCATTGAATATGTTTACAGTTTGGCTGGTGTTTTATCGCTTTAATATTATATATTATAACGGTCATATATTTGAGTTTAGGATAAGCTCGAATCTACCTTATTCTTTAAATTCTTTTATATCGGTCATAATATTTGTGTAAATAAATATTAACTCAGCATTTTTTGCCTGAGCTGAATGCATGATATTCTATAAATTACATCAATATTCAAGTTATTGAGACGATGTTATTACAGACCAGTCAAGAATTTATACAAAAATGCTATTGCCACAATTGCAAGATAAATTAATTCAGGTGAAGGGGAGTCGGAGAAGAAAACAATATTTTTTTAAACATTTGTGATCACGTTCATTTATATTACATGTAGGCATAATCATTATTTCACAATGATATTAAATTTTGAAATCTGCTCTGATCAGATATCTATCGAGTTTATCAACATGGCCTTTGCCCTTAAGATGGGAGATACAGGTGCAAATTCAACGTTGCAATAGCTGAAGATAAAATAGGCGTTTTGAAAACAATAGCAATTTACCTGAACCCATTATAGAAAAGATTAAACCAATATTCAAAGCACTGTTTACGACAGATTTGTCGAGAAAAAGCCTTTATCGTAAAACTCAAAATTTCAACGAAAGTTTGAACAATGTCATGTAATAGGTTTCCAAAGAAAAATTTTGTGACAATCAGAACTGTAGAGTTTGGAGTATTCGAATCAGTAAAACTGTTTAATTAACGATTGAAATATCACCAAGTGCAAAATATTTGACTTTATTGGACATCAACCATGACTGAGGACATTTTTTGATGCAGAACGTATTTGTAAAGTAGAAAATGCTGTTCAAGAATATGAAAAAGCAGTAAGACGATAGGTCAAGCTTAAGAGAAGACGTTAGAATCGGAATACAATCAATGTACTGCTTATAAATCATGGATCTATTGATGTAAGTGAATAAATGTAATGTTTTAGATTCACACATAAGGATCGTTTATAAGAATATAGTACGAGTTGGTTTGAAAGGTTTTACAAAGTCTTCACTATACAGAGTACTCTTTTTATCACTTACACACTGAGTTTTTAAAAATATCTTTTTTTTCAAATTTAAAACTAAAATGTGTATTTTCTAAATTTATAAAAAGATTATTATTTGACCATTTTAATTACCAGTGAAAAAACTCAGCATGTCTGAAGGAGTAATAAACAACTTTAAAAAAATTTCAAACCCATATAAGCCTAATAATTGTGAGAAAATGATCCTTACATCAGCATTGCGAACATAAACCTGCCCTCACCCTTTGACATTGACATCTTTTATTAGTATTTGGACATCTTTTGAATGTGCACTAAGACAGAGACTATCCTCCTATAAATATTATGGCGAAGCATGCATCCATTTATTAACCAGCCATGAAATCTTAACCCAGCTGGTTACCAGTGCATTGGAGATGTCGTGGGTCGTTTCTCTGAGATCGTTGACCCATGAGGAATTCTAGCTGATAAGGTTCTTTTTATTAATCTAAATAATATCTTAGCTCAGCACTTTTGGAGAAAAACGTAATTAAATCGTGCCTACGTTACTTTGTCTATCGCTGTTTTGTGAATATTACAACGCTGCGCTAATTTCACGCTACCTCTAATATCACCAAGGCATTGGTAGTGAAGATCATATTGCCATTCCTAATATTTGCGGAACGTCACCTTGTGAATAGACATAGACAATATATCTTTATTTGTCCATTCTTTGAGAATTGAAATGACATCAAAATATTATAGAATTAAGTCAGGAAAAGTACAGTTCAAATTCAGCCAGACGAACACGCCTCCAAATTCCACTGGGTTCTTTAGTTTGTTAATTCATCCATGGTTTAAATGGGTACTTCACTAACCACTTACTCAGCCCCCTCTTGAATGCGACGCTCTCTTCTTCTAGTTTGATTTCTTTAGGTAGGATGTTGAATAGCTTAACTCCCATGAAAGATGGCTTTTCAGAGTACAGTGCCATTCTGTGTGCTGGTAAATTGAAGTATGCAGACCATAGTGTTTTATATGTATGCAGGTCTCTGTTGAGCCCGCATGTTATACCTGTATATATGAGGGCTTGAGTTGTTACAATGTACATACAGATAAGAGAAACAAAAGAGATGATATTGAGCCTAATAAAGCCTTTTAACTTCATCCACAAGATATGGTACCAATCCCACTTCTTCGTTTTTGCGTCTCAAGACAAGCTGCTTAGATTTGACCTTGTTTACCTCAAGACTGTTAATGTGGCAGTACTGTACAGCGACCCCTGTTGCAATGTGACTTGAATCTTCCAGGGTATTAGGTGTGTTGTCATTGAGAATTAGAGCTGTATTGTATACAGATACATAATGGTCGTTGTATATTCGTCCAATTAAGTGGAAAAGTAATTTTTAAATAAGATAAACAGAACAGGGCCCAGCATAGATCCCTGTGGCCCACTTCTTAAAATTGGAATAGCTTTGGACATTTTTAGAATCGGGTAAATCCTTTTTTGTGTGTTCAGCCACATGTTACCTGTCTGGCAGATAGCTCCTAAACCATCAAGCTGTAATTCCTTTGATACCAATTGCCTCCAGTTTTACTAAAAGTTGAGTATGGTCCAGACAATCAAATGCCTTGCTGAAATACAGTAGAATAAAAGTAGTAGTGTTGACAGCTTCCAGTTGATCAATTATAAACTCCACTAAAATTATAACAGTAGAAGTCGTGGATCAGGATTTAATAATGCCATGCTGATGTTTTGTGTGAGAAGGTCGTATTCAGAAAAGTGGTTAATGAGTCGAGACAGTGCCACCTTCTCAATCACCTTAGAAAGATTTTATATCAGTGATATTGTGCAATTGTTTACCACATCAGCCTCCATCAGCTGCGATGGAAATTTTCTTTCCTTAAATGACGTTTTGATGAGAAAAGTCAATGGGTAGGCAATCTCATTACCTTTTCTTGATCTTAGATGACGCCTCATATATTCCAGCTGACTCTTTTTATTTTAATTACTGTAGCAGGGTACAGACACAAGTTTTGAACCCCATAGTGTGGTGTTTTTGTAATTCTGTTTAATTTTAGATTGTATTTGAGGGTTTTGTCGGCTATTTTTGTAAATCCATCACTTAAAAAGTCTGCCATTTTTAAGGAGGCAGTTATGTTTTCTCCAATTACATTGGACAGCTCTTGAGGCCTTTCTGTACTTATAGATCTTCTCTCCTTGTTTATTGCTGCCCACACAGCTTTTGATATATAGCATACTCTTCTGAGTGAAATGGCGCTTCTTCACAAGGAGATGATTCTTTGTGCATATTCTTATAACTGCAGAGTTGAGCAGAATACTCTTTTGGCGTACGTAATACTCGTATTACGTACGTAATACTCTCTACGGCGTACTCTCTTGGTTCGAGAGTACGCCGTGAGCTTCATGAAAGAAGGTCAACGATGTCTCTGAGAGGCGAATGCTCATCTTCCCTAAGATGTTTCGTTATAATAGCTTTTGTTTTGCTTGGCACAGATGCTGTTTTAACTCTTTAGACCTGTAATATTGGCTCTGAAATTGAAAGCCAGAAGGTTACTTTTGTGTTGCGCTCAATATGTCCTCTTGTTTTTTGAGTCTAAGAGAATGACCACTCTGATTCCAGAAAGTTCTGGACGAAAGGTAGAGGACCTTTAACGGCCTGATGCTGTGTTTATTCACCGATCTTTAGGTTTATCACTTCACTTCCAATTCGTTAACCGATTCTATCAGTGTGATCATCGTAAGACGCTGTATAAGGCTAGTCAAGCTCCATGATGTAATTATAAATTATTCAGAAACACAATCACAAAACATACAGGGTTGTAAATTAAGTCCTGATGCGCCTGGATATACCAAACGGATTGAGATATCGATGTAAAATTGCACCCAAACATATTAAAATACTTATATAAACTTTTTGATGGATAAAAATATTGCCCCTCTTTGAAAATGGAAAGTAGAGGGGGTCACTGTAAATTTCCATTTCGCAACCTCTATCTTATGACATGTCATTTGAAAGGTAATTCAAAAAAGGCCTACTCTCTTAGATGTATGGAGTTGTTTGCCCATAACTTTTGCTAGATCGTCGTAGAGATGTTTTGTTCATGTCATTGTGTTTCTTTTGAATTTTCCTTTCAAATCATATGTAACAAGATAAGGTTTAAAATTTGAAAATTTAAAGTGACCCCCTTCTAACCCTCTTTTCAAATGGGGGCAATATTTTTATCCATCAGAAAGTTCATAAAAGTCTTTTAATAGGTATGGCTAAGATTTTACTTAGATATCTCAATCCGTTTGGAATATATCCAGGCGTTACTTTACACTCTGTATAGTAGACCTACTTATATAATAGTAGTATACTTACTACTTACCTACTACTTCCTGACATAAAGTAGTACGTACAGTTGTCTGAGCTCTTGCTCTTACTGCTCTCTTCCTGTATCACTTGAACTTTTGACCTCTGTATGTCATATCCTCATACCGCTCATACCCTTATATCTTGTGTCTTTATATCACTGTATTTATTATGTTTTATGAAAGGTTAAAAACTCAGTGGTAATTTGCATGGGAAGTTTATAATTTAATACGTATTCAGAAATTTTCTTCCATTTGTATCCATATATTTGCTTTTTTGGCATTAGTGAAGGATTTGGTCATTTCGTTAGTATTATTGAAGAAGTATGTTATATGAATGAGATAATGAGACAAAGTGTCTTTGCAAGTGCTTCATAAAGTTATCTCACTTAGCCTGTTTGATAAATATAATATTTGAGGCCAAATGATTAGTACATCTTGCGAAAGTGTCAAATAATAAAGTGTTGCCTTGTTTATGGAGTTCTAGTTTTAGACAATGGTGGAGTCCGGTCGTCCAAAGCGTGAAGTTTGGTTCCCATTTCTTCACTGCTTACGGAAATCATCTATAGCTCTTCAAATGAGGTTTGGAAAAAGATGTCCAGTATGACTATGAAAACTAGTGGGCAGGATCAGGTTGTGCGTCTACTTTTATCACTCGTGTGGTTCTATTGTGGGCCCTAGTAAAATTTATTTTTTGTTCTTATATCTTTACAAGTTTTGGGAATCTGTCATTTGTGCAAAATCTAAATACGCCTCTAACTTTTCAGTTTGTAAGAGTAGAATTGTAACCAGGCTTAGATAAAGGTCTGCCTGCATATTTCTCTACATCGGGAAGCTTATCGTTAAGGGGACGAAGCTGTATCTCCCATAGTCTCCACTTTAGTACGATAAATTGTGAGCAATGTTATACAGTCTGATTGATTCTAACCCTGAATGTGATGATTTGACAAAAGCAGCTGTAGGCTACTTCAACCAAGTTTACATCTTAGACCTAGAAAGCACAAATCTAGGAAAGGAATAGTAAGTCCTAGATTCTTCTTTTACTATCAAAGTAATGTGTTATCTGTTAGTGTAGAGTAAATCATCCCAATCCATAACTATAATAAAAGCGTTCTGGATCGAACCACGTTGACAATTGATATTAAATTTCAAATTTGAAATACTTTGGCCTCGCAGTGGAGTGTAGAGCCGTCTTCAGTGTTTGTTAAATGCTTGTTGCCTGTAGACGGAGGCCCAAATGAGACCAAATATTTCAACATTTAAATGTGATAGCAATTTCCTGGATGCGTTTGAACAAGAAAACCTTATTAATAGCCATGGCAGTGGCAAAGTAAAAATATGATATCTAAATCTCAATACATGTCTTAACAACCTACGTAAACGTCTTTTATTTCTATATAAGACATATCCAGCTACACGAAAAAATCCATCCAGGAGAACACAATAGCATATTCTACATGCCCTGTTTACCCCCAACTTTCAAATAATGTCAGCATGATACATTGAGTTTTCGATTGCTTTGGGAGTGCTATAATCTGAGCTAATATAAAAAAAAATATTTCTATTCAACAATGATTAAGGTGAAGGCATTAAAAATTACTTCTCATGATGAGTGGGATTCAATATTACTGCCAGTCTAGTTCATTTATATTGTGTCTGTGCAGCATTTTGTGTAGTTTAATTCTAAAAATGTTTCGTGATTTATTATCTACTATTGCATATATGTTATTTACTTATTATCGATATTCGCTTATCTGTAGTCCAACATTTGATAGTAACATTACGCATTTTAGTTCCAGCAATTGTACTACTTTAATTGAAAAATATGCCTGCATAAACACACAGGTGCTACACAACTAAAGAAACTCAGTATTTTAAAATAAATTCCAATAAGCCATTTCAATAATATCATCCTCCAGAACAAATAAAATCTGATCAAGAAACAATACTGAAGCGATATTGAGACATGGAGCTGTAATGTGGGTACACACAGCCCATGTGAAACTGCCCCATTTGATCAATAACTGCTAACTGCTCTTTCTTCTGTTTTATTACGTCTTATAATAGTCTCTAGACTCCTTGATAATTCCGCCAATATCTCTACTGTCCAATATACGATGTTTCCGATCTATTATATACTAACCGAAACAATTATGGAATGTTACTTGTGCTAAATAAATAACACTATCATAACATAAAACAATTATTTTTACGACAGTTCGTGCAACTGCTTTAATTGTAGAAGTGTAATGGCTGACAATACTGTATTGAAAACAGAATTTATATAATTCCTTTCTAAGATACTCTAATTTTGTCCAACGATCTAACTTAACAATTTCGTATTGCTATTATATTAACATAATCAAAAAGTATGAATTTTATATTTTTAATTAAAGAGTAAAATGCCACATACATTTTTTCTTTGTTTCTTTAATTTCGGCAGACTTGACAGGAAGTTAGATACATAGTTAAATTTTAAGCCATGCATTGAAAGTACATTAAAAATTATTCATAAGACTACTAAAATTACAAATACATTACTAGTTCAAACCTTTTGTAATGTATAATAAAAAATATTTGTAAACTGATTACAGAAAAATACTACAAAATTTTATATTTTGTAGGTCAGGGCAAATTTAATTAAATTTACTTAATGGTCTAATTATAACTTCAAAATTTTTACTTATATCGTATTTTTATATTATGCAAAGCAATTGTGAGACCGGATTTAATCTTAAACGAAACGATATGGTCTTAAACTGGGTTTAATCTAAAACTAGAAGACGTGGTCTTAAATCGCGTTTAATCTAAGACGAGAAGATAGTAGTAGTAGTAGTAGTAAATTTGGTGAAAAAATAAAGAGTTCATTCATTTGTTTTGTTTACGAAGGAAGAATACTTATTAGTTTTTTATTTTAGAATAATTAAAATGCAGAATTATGGTTTTTTATATTCATATAAACGAAATATCAGTGTAATAGTGCATTTATATAATCAGTTGGACTGGCATAAGAGTTGAATTGTTATTATTCAGTAGAATTTTCATCAGGTAACTGACTCAACAATTAAAACCTGGACAACACCCATTATTCTTTATTTACCAAGAAAATGTTTTACAAGACCCATCAGTTTTATGCCTTATGCAACTGGATTGTGAGGTTACGTAATGTTTGAACTATGATAAACATAATGAGCAAGTTTGAAGTATGTAACGGGGATGTCAATATTTTACAATATCGGTGGAATATGACTGTTGCATCAAGTCTATATTTAAGTGGGCAGTTGCGTAGATGTGATCATGTGATGGCTATAGCACAACGACTTAAAGTAACACATCATCTAGAGTTATTATTATACACAACATCACAACTGTACACATTACTTTTCCTGTTAAACTGCACAATGTTCCAGAGCTATCGGTGTAAAACTAAATATGCAATTAGAGACGTACGAACCAAAGGGTTCTATCTACAGTTTTTCATATTTTACAAGAGGTAATGTTTAAGTTTTACTCTCTGTGGTATAATTGTTAAAATAGTAATTTTAGTAGTTACGTATAGTGAAAACGTACTTATTACTTTTTTCTTCCATAAAACATGTAATTTATTATTATTAAAGCAACACACAATTTCTTATCACTATTTTACACATGAATTACACACAGATTGAACATTGGACTCTAAAAATGTAGTAAAAAAATAGTTCCAGAAAGTTTTTGTTTATAATTGAAAACATCAAATTTATTTGAGGTCTACTACTTTTTGTGACGTAATTTTTTTCTAGTGTACAACTCCAGCACTATACCGGTACATTAGTCAGTTGTGAAATTGAGTTTGGTAGACGAGATGTTGAAGATTATCCTTAGATATCCTTCTTAGTCGGTTAGCTTTCTGGTCTGTTATAAACTTAAATTCATCATCGATCATCGATTCACCTGGTGTATGGCTTGTTTTCTAGCTAATACATAATAGATCGTTGCTTGATACTTTAAGGCAAGCTAACAAAATTGCATGGAATGACAACGTTTGTAATTCAAATTACTACTTTCGGTAAATGATACCTCCGTTTTAGAACATTTTTATTTATCACTAGAATGTGGTTATCATAAAGGTTTTCATAACTTGAGCCACAATCATTGAAAAGTCGCCTTTTAGCTTTAAATGTGTTATATTTTACTTACATTTGTTCGTAGGTTAGATGTTTTCTTCGCCACTGCTATTATGTTCTGAAGAACTGCTTTCAAAATGATCATTACAACCACCAATTAGTTAATGTTTCACTCATTTTTACAACAATTCACACAAAAAATAAACATTATTCAAACAAAAAACTTACTTCTTTTTATTGCTGAAAACCAAATTTTTTATCAACGGTTTCCACATATAACCATCTTATACCCACTTTGTGCTAAATTTTGCATATATAACTAAATTTACCTTACACTATTTTTAGGGATTGTATAAATCATCAAAATAGTCAAAGACATACTCAAATATTTATTTTATTAACCATTTAAAATAATAATATGAGAATTTACAAAAACTGCGGATAGCGCACTCTGGTTATTACGTCTTGAATTGTAAGAATCTGTAGTGATTGCACTAATTCAGTTAACTAAAGAAATTAGAAAATTACTGAATATCATAACCAACTGATTCAGCCCGTGTCAAGAGCTTTTTACTGTAATAAGGCCATGATAAAACAATGTTATCGAAAATACAATTGTACAGTTGCAAACAATAAAACCTCATTGTAATAAATACATGTGTTAATAGTTGAAATACGTGGAACGATGATTGCGGGCTTATTGGGGAAAGTGAAAGAGTATTATTAATTTATTGTTCGAATTCACTAAAGTGTTGATTTTTACAAAGAGATCTACCCCTAAATAGCACTAATTCCAGTAACTCCTGTATTAACTGTAGTAGATGTGATTAGTTATCGAATATAAAAAGTGGATATGAATTACAGATTTTAAAATAATGTCGACGTTCATAAAGACAACAGAGTGATTTAACAAGGAACAATTATTTTAAAATACGGCATCTTTTAGAATTCAATTGCACCCTTTTGAATATCTAGTGTGTCAAAGCGATTGCTTAAATTATATTTTGGGTGAACCTTTGTAGTTCTCATTATAGCCATTTATCCATGTTCTAGAAAAGTTTTCTCTTTATAAGATACTTTTTTAACATATTTTCAAATTAAAACCATTAAAATCTCCTGAGTAGTAGCAAAAGCAGAGAAATATCGAGCCATCCTAAGGCATTATTAAGTACTACACAATTCGATCTTAGATGTTTCTTCTCAGGTATTAGTAATTTTATTTTAATCCACATACAGTTAAAAATAACTAAATAAAAACAAACAAACAAATTGTACTAGAATTAATGAACTTATGTAATATTAAACATACAATAACCGCAACAGCATATAAATCGTAGTTGTTTAAATCATCTATCAATATAATATACTACAAAGTAGCTTCGGTGTGAAGTGTTAATTTAATTTAAAGTTCAAGACAATTTCACCTTCTGTTTAGAGCATGAAACTACGAGACCTCTTCATCTAGATTACACTTGATGTTGTGATATAGGTGTCACGGATTTCGACTTTTTTAGATCTCTTCAGATGAACGTTGACTTTTGATTCCAGGAGTCAAGTCTGTGACATCGTCAGATTTCAGAAGCTGCACTAAGTAGAAAGGGAAATGGAGCTAACAAATGTTGATCGCACAATAAATAATTTTATTTAAACTATCAAGCTTTTCTAAAAACTTAATGATTACATATTTTGCCATTAGTGGACACAGATTCAAGTACCACAGTAAAATATTACACTTAAGTCTTCCTTAGTCTATTTGCTTTTTTATATTGAAAATAGTTCGTTCATTAAATTCTTAATTTATTCTATGTTTGAAATTTCCAATTTATGAATGTATGCCAGGTTTAATGTACATTTAGCTATGTACAGTTGGCGTAGAAATATTACGAAGCTTTTACAAAACAGCCTTTTACAAAAAATTTAAAATATTTATAAAGATAAACTATTTTCTCACCTCTGCGTAATACTAACACACGAGTGATTATCAATACCAAAAGTTAACCTTTAAAATTCCACTTCCATTTAATATACAAAATTATACCCATGTAGCTATCAACACAAGTACAATTGTGCACTGATGTAAGTAAAATGTACCTGTAATTTAAAAAATGACTCTTTAAAACAACTTTAGCAAGTTATGTATACATAAATCGGTGTGGTGTGGTGATTATCGTGTTCAACGAATTAGCTTTGGCCTGTGGAGATGGAATAAACGAAAGGATACATGAATTGATGCAATATGAACCGAAACCGTGCATGCATATTTGAACCGGCCCCGTTCGGTACCGGATCTGATTACAACAGTTCCTGACTCGCTGTCGGGCTGGCGGTAAATCAGCCGCTCTATTAGCTCGTGTCGGGGGTGGACGTGTCGGCAGATTGATGTCAGTCGCTTGCTGCGGAAGGGCACGCCACATTACAGTCCTATAACTCGGGGTGGCTCCCACAACGGGCCGAGACACGGTTTGGGTGGGTCACGTGACCTGAACTGTCCGCGGTAATGTATATAGCACGCCGACCCATTTGTGGGTTCCGGAGGGTGAGCAGCGGTTTCTACAATGTAGCGGGAAACATCTCGAGTTGCTGTCTTTACTTTATTAGATGTATAACTTTTAGAGTCCAGTTTAAATTTCTTAATTCGTATTGTTAGCTTCCTTCTACCAATCCTAATGGGTCACTAGTCTGAGCGAGGATCTTATCAAACTGAATAAGTAGGAGATTCAGTACAGTATACGGTCGACTGATAAAAAGTACTGCGGTCAGAGACTGGATTTGAACCTGCGCTAACTCTAAAGCTGGGCGCCCACTGGGTCGTCAAGAACGGTCGGCACGGGATTTTTCAAAAGTTGAAAACATTAAATTAAATGAGCATGCGCCCACTGCGTCGTCACGGCCGTCAACGGCGGTCCGCACTTTCGACATGTCCGATAGAAAGTCTGGAGCTACGAACTGTAGGACTGTCGGTACGGCATTTTCAGCGTTTTACGCTGGAATATTTTAACAGTGTGAGAAGAGAAAAACGTCTAGGAAGAAAATGGAGCTGCAATGAAACCATCAGGTTTGTTTTCATTCTTGTAATACATTAGGACGTCAATACTCCATTCTAAGTCTCTTCTCTATATAATTATGCTTCCAGCATCAGTCATAGTGTTTCAAACTTGTCGTGAGTCATCCTGAAGTACTCAAAAAACGTAAGGTCATCCTCCACAAGGTCCGGGAACAAAGTGTGAAATTCGCCACAAAAATCAATCTTTTTCTGTTAATGTTATGAATCTAAAACCATCATTCTCATATTTTAATATTCTTCTCTTAATGTATCAAAAAACTCACTCACTAACGCAATTTCCTCCTCCACATCCATCTTCCAACAGATCCTCTCCCAAACCGACTTCTGTTTTGGCGGAAGGTGGATGGAGGACAGTGCGGAACCGGGCAGTACCGACCAAGTGGGCGCGTAGCTTAACTCAGACCTTAAAGGCCATGTCACACTGCCGTGGCGTCGCGTTCGTCCATCCATAGTATGAACGTCCGCGTATGCCGCGACGGTCTCGAATCCCGTCAAACTACCAGACACGCGTTCGCGTCCGCGGCCAACGTCTGGTAGGAGTTGCTTATGCATTTCAACTACTTTGAATTTTTTAGTTATACACTGATAGTGGAATTAATAGTTTGTTATAGCTCTACAAAATTAATTTATTGTTCTGGAGCGTATTCATTAATAATTATTATTATAAAAATTATATTTTCATGATTACATGCAATACTATTTCTATTATGAACTTCGTAATTAGGGCATTCAATACTTTGATTTCATATAAACATGACATCAGAGTATTCATTAACCCTAGAACTGGCGGTCATTTCATCCTGGAGTGTGGGGCTGTTTTAGAGCTTCGCGCAATGGTTTTTTAAACAAATTATTAAAAATATAAAATAAAAGGAGTAGGCAGTGGCAAGAGCGCGCGGTGCCCCGGTGAGGGGGTTGGGGAGGTGCTTTATGCGCATGCGCGAGCCTTCGTAGCATCGCCGACGTCGGCCAAGGATCGCTCGAGCCGCATAGCGCAGCAGACGGTGGCCGACGCGACGAACGTTGCGCCACGTCGGTTATGTCAGTGTGACTTGTCCTATTTGACAACATGGTTAGCGATTATTTTAAAAATCCATCCGCAGATGGACGGACGCGACGCCACGGCAGTGTGACATGGCCTTTAAACTTCGCGCCTTAAACCTCTCGGCCGCTGGCTCTCCCACTTATACTGTAACACTGATGGAATGGCCATACGCTGTGCAGCATTCCTGCATGCTCCCCCCGTTCAATGAACGGACTCATAACGAACTATGAATGATCTCAATGAATGTCGAGTTCTTTACAATTATACAGGGAAAATCTTTAATTGCCGTAAAAATAAAGGGTTCGCACCGGCAGTTAGCCATCACGTGGGTTAGCGAGCCGTGCAGGGCTTTATTAACGCATCTGGACGTGTAATAAAGGATGAGACGTGCGGGCGGGCTGCGGGCAGGTGCCATTCTCACGTCAGGATAATCCAGGACTTATGTGTGAATGGAAGACGGTCCTCCGGTCATTCATCCGTGCGGCGCTAAGCAGCGCATCGCTCTCGGCACGACAATTGTATCACAACAAAACCATTGAAGAAGAATCGGACAGTTCCATCGGGCTGCATTAATCTGGTGCTGAACATGTTATCTTCAATAATAAAACCTTTTCGTAGCACCAAAATACAACGTTTTTTAATTAAATGCCTAGTAAATGTAGAGACCTTTTTATTAAAAGTGGAGAGGCCTTTTCTCCATGGATCACTGGCCTAAGCGAGGAACGTAAAACACAGAATAAGGGGAGAGTCAGTACAGTACAAGGTAGATAGATAGTAGTGATAAGAAGTGCTTCGGTCACAGACAGGATTTGAGCATGCTCTATCTCTAACTGAGACCAAAGTTCGACGCCTTAGACTACTCGGCAATGGGCCCTCTCATCGGTACGGCATATCTAGAAAAACCTCCTCCCCCCTTGAGTACACTAATGCTTAGTAAAACAGGTCATTAGGTCTTGTATATATTCAGTTCATTTCTTCACTGTAAATTACGTATGTCAAAGGGATTGGTCTTTGGACTAAAGAAAATAAAAGAAACACAATAAAAACTTTCTAATATAAATTTATTTACAAAAATACCCGTTTCATAGTAAAACAATTGTTGCAGATTGTCATATATGGACTAAAATACAGAAATCCATTCACGATACACTCTACAGTATGTACTTTAGTGCTGATAGTTACTGATTATTGTTGCCGAGTGTAACGGATTATAGATGCAAACAAACACAGGCACAAATACAGGATACTGTAGCGTGCGGCTGAATGGCCGGATGACCGGGATCGTGCACGGATAATCTCAGACCGGAGCGGTGAATCAGGGATTGGCCACAGCCACAGGGTCGTATCGCCACTTACTGATTCTCGCCGCTGGTTATAACCTGTCATTGCGTTAGCTGGGTGAGGATCATAGCAGGTGTGACTTCATAGCGGTTATTATAGCAGAATATGACTTCTCACTGATAGAGTAATATGCTACATGTCATGTTTTATTTCATAAAATAACATATAATTTTTAAATGTAATATGGATACTACTTACACAAGACTAATATTTTTTAATGAGTAGGAAAAACTGTATCAGCTTATGGGATAAAAAATTAACAACAATAGGAAGACATCTGTTTGTCTACATGGACTACGTTCTATGTAGAGTGGCTTTTAAATGGGCCATCATTATTATCTTGAAAAATATAAATATTACAGTAAATTTTAATTACGACACTTTCCTTGTTTATAGAGACATTTAAAAATGCACATACCACTTTTTGAACTGCCGACATCATCCAATGTGGCGGGCGTCTTTGTTTTTATCTTGTGGAACACTCTGCATATTACTGGAAGCTCAACACTTTTAACTATCATATATAAAAACCTAACAACAATAAAATATACTAATTTAACTAGGAAAACATCTGCACGAAGTCTATAGAATACAGGGTGGCTTTTTTTAACGGGCCATCATTATAATCTTACTACAGTATAACTATACAATATTACAGTTAATTTAACTGGGAAACTTTCCTTGTTTATACAGACGTTTGAAAATGCAAATAACATTTTTTGAAACTGCCGACATTTTCCAAAGTGGCGGTTTCAACTTGGTTTTTTTCTTATGGAACACTCTGTACTCTGTATTATTGGAATCTCAACATTTTGAGCTCTCATATCTTCATTATTAACAGAAATATAACAAAAATCAAGTATGAAAAAGTCTTGAATTTAGCTCTTCTATTGGAAATATTACTCACTGGAGAATGTTTTGCTGTTCAAAGATCACAATGGTGTCCCATTAAAAAGCCATCATGTATAGACTTGGGTTTAGTTGTTTTCCTAGTCATTTAGTATTATATTATATTGTTGTTGTGCTCAAAAATAGTTGTCTTGCATTGTGAATAGTATAGTATGGTACTTACGTGCACGGTAATGTAATGAAAACTTCGTAACTGAATATAACATTATTTAATAATTGTTTATTATTTCATGTTTTGCTCTAACTTAATTTTAACTCGCTTGTGTATTTCTTTTCGGTTTTGTACTAATATAAATCTTACTAGGCAATATTTTCATTATAAGTAACCTAATTTTAGAGAGTACTACTTTTAAAGAGCAAACCTATTGAAATAAAATTAAGAGCAATTCAAGACTGCTCCGGCTGAATAGCACAAAAAGTAGAAGCACCTTTTATATGAATACAGCTAACCTTTATATGCGAGTTAATTAATTATATGTTTAAGCACGTTGAAACATTTTCTGTTTTCAGTGAATTCTGCTAAGGATCATAATGTGGACCCATAGACTAAACATATATTGCAGTTTTTGCAAAATTGACAGGAATCAAACCAGGTTGTATAATATTGTCAGATTCATATTGGTAGGAAGATGGATTTTAAGGGAATAAATAACCACGAAATATATGAACAGGGAAAACAACTATACTTTAGAAGTATAAGCATAAGGAATAAAGATGTTTTCATGAAGGGAAAATATCGGTAACCTTTCTGACATTTAAGGCCAAAATAACACCATAGCCATTTTCTGCAGTCGAATAATTGAAAACGGGATCAGTCAGATGAAGTATCCATGATGAAGTATCCAGAAAGGAATATAATAGGAAATACATTTAAAGAAGTAGTTTTGTGTAATATTCCAAAAATAGGTTTACTTTATAGAAGGATATAAACATTTAAGAAAACAATAAAACTGAGTATTAAGTATGCATGTGATCTACGTGCATTCCTTTAGTAAAGGAACGGAATTAAATTCAAGAACTGTAACACCATTTAGTACAGCGTTGAAGTCAGACATCTATGTTGTCTAAAACGTTGCTTACTTGCGGATATCTAGCTAATCTTTAAGAACCTAGCAAAATTAGAGTTGTTTAGGCAATGCAAAGCAAAAACTTTGTTATAATCTCTGAAAAAAAACGAACAAGGTTCTGAGTACCGAAATCGATATTTGTAATACAACTGTGCTAGAGAGTGAACAAAGGAACCATATGTTCAGATTCATGTTTAGTTTCTATAAATATTCTTGTACTCCAGCCTCTAGTGACTGAGGTTTAGTAAATGTTGGTAAACTTGAGAATAAAATTAATTAACACCACTTATGTAATACTGTTTGTGATAGATTCGCTTGCAGATGTGTCCACCGCTTGCAGGCACTGGAACTGTCCTCATTTAACTGGAATGCGACGAGGGACACGATTGGATTCTGCGGATAAATAATCAGACCACAACCATCAGCAGTTCGTGGCTTGTTAGTAATTACCGGAGAAACATGCACACGGGTGCACCCCCTGCATCAGCTGAGAACTGTCAGAGCCCTGAGCTGGTACTGTGTAGTTGGTTGTAGTGTAGTTCCTAAAACGATCTCGAAAATTGAATAACCCTTGTTATTTTTAAAATTTTGAGCAAGAGAATTTACATAATTCCAAGGTGTAAATCCTTTAGGCTGTCTCGAAGTGGGTTCACTCTGAACGTTTCGAAAAGATGGAGACTGTGTCCTGATGTAAGAACAGGTAGGTTGGTTCTACCTTCTCTCAGGGTAGGGTATAAGTAGAGCAGGGTATTTGCCTAAGTAGATCGGCGTCTTCTCAGGTCGTGAGTCTCATTATGGGACATGGACACCCGAGGAGCATCTTCACGATTCTTTCGGGATGGTTCGCCCTGAGTGTTACTTAATAATCAGGAGAACACTGTTATAATTTTTGGCACTCTGAACAAGGGTGAATAATTTTCTAAGAAAGACCTGATCGGTTTTTAGGGCGGGGAATTTTAACTAGAAAGCTAAAAATGTGTTTGTTTACAGAAGTAGTGATTTTAGAGAATCTGAGGTGTTCTCTTGTTCCTAAAGTGCTCCTCACAACCAACAGTCACTGAATAAATATGGCTATTAGCTCATTATTAAATATAGCTAGTCTTTCGTACATCAATTTTTCAATTTTGAAGAGATCGCTTTAGTTAGTCTAATGGTAATTAACAATATTCTTGCTAATGGTAAAAACACGAATGGAGCCAATTGTTCAACTTTGTGGCCGGAAAGAAATTACCCCCCTTCTTTAAATTTTTATTCTTTCACGTATATTTGTAAGTGGATTGCTATAAAGTTGACTGAAAGAAAGAAAGTCGCACTTTAGACTGCAGTTTAGATTATTTTGTTGCGCTCAAAAAGAAGAAAAGTGAGCTAAAATGAAATTAGCAAAAACACAACACGTAACGCAGTTATACTTTTCAAACTTATGACGAAATATAAAATTATGTATATAGGACACATTTTTAACCCATTCGAAAATGCAAAACGAAATGTTATTTTTAGATATAACATGTTCCTTATAGGTTAAAACAAAATATTTGTACTTTGTACTACTCAACCTCAATAACTTATGTAAATATGTATGTGTCTATAACCAATATAAATTATTTATTTGTTAAGAGTGTCATATGTATTGTAGTGTATATTACACTCAAATTTTGTTTTACTGTGGTCAACTTTTGTTCGTGTTTATTGCATTGGCATTAACTCCTGTTTCCAAGAGGACAAAGCAATAACATTTAGAGAAACGATAAGGTCTGTGAACATGACAATGCACGTGTAAAGTACTGTATAAGGTGGCGTGTGAATGGACGGCTGTACATCACTGTCGGTTGGCACGGTATCAACATTTTTACGTCACGGCGCAGCGTCAGTGTAGTTCACGCCATCTTGTTGTGGGGCTGTGGAGATAAAATTGACAAAACGGCTGTGTTATAGTGGTTCATTAAGAGGGCAGCTTGGCCGTTATGTGGTGTCCATTGTGCCTATATCGTTCACGGCGGGTGTCACTTGCAGTCCATACTGCCCGTCTGCATGTCCCAGCGTCAGTGTAGTTCACGCCATCTTGTTGTGGGGCTGTGGAGATAAAATTGACAAAACGGCTGTGTTATAGTGGTTCATTAAGAGGGCAGCTTGGCCGTTATGTGGTGTCCATTGTGCCTATATCGTTGACGGCGGGTGTCACATGCAGTCCATACTGCCCGTCTGCACATCGCAGCGTCAGTGTAGTTCACGCCATCTTGTTGTGGGGCTGTGGAGATAAAATTGACAAAACGGCTGTGTTATAGTGGTTCATTAAGAGGGCAGCTTGGCCGTTATGTGGTGTCCATTGTGCCTATATCGTTGACGGCGGGTGTCACATGCAGTCCATACTGCCCGTCTGCACATCGCAGCGTCAGTGTAGTTCACGCCATCTTGTTGTGGGGCTGTGGAGATAAAATTGACAAAACGGCTGTGTTATAGTGGTTCATTAAGAGGGCAGCTTGGCCGTTATGTGGTGTCCATTGTGCCTATATCGTTGACGGCGGGTGTCACATGCAGTCCATACTGCCCGTCTGCACGTCCCAGCGTCAATGTAGTTCACGCCATCTTGTTGTGGAGCTGTGGAGATAAAATTGACAAAACGGCTGTGTTATAGTGGTTCATTAAGAGGGCAGCTTGGCCGTTATGTGGTGTCCATTGTGCCTATATCGTTGACGGCGGGTGTCACATGCAGTCCATACTGTCCGTCTGCATGTCCCAGCGTCAGTGTAGTTCACGCCATCTTGTTGAGGGGCTGTGGATATAAAATTGACAAAACGGCTGTGTTATAGTGGTTCATTAAGAGGGCAGCTTGGCCGTTATGTGGTGTCCATTGTGCCTATATCGTTGACGGCGGGTGTCACATGCAGTCCATACTGCCCGTCTGCACGTCCCAGCGTCAATGTAGTTCACGCCATCTTGTTGTGGAGCTGTGGAGATAAAATTGACAAAACGGCTGTGTTATAGTGGTTCATTAAGAGGGCAGCTTGGCCGTTATGTGGTGTCCATTGTGCCTATATCGTTGACGGCGGGTGTCACATGCAGTCCATACTGCCCGTCTGCACGTCCCAGCGTCAATGTAGTTCACGCCATCTTGTTGTGGAGCTGTGGAGATAAAATTGACAAAACGGCTGTGTTATAGTGGTTCATTAAGAGGGCAGCTTGGCCGTTATGTGGTGTCCATTGTGCCTATATCGTTGACGGCGGGTGTCACATGCAGTCCATACTGCCCGTCTGCACGCCGTTTGCCAATTCAATTTTATACCAGTATGGTAATTTAAATCCCGCAACAAGTTTTCTTTGTTTTATTAATTTGTATTATTACAATATATTGAATTTATAACAAGGAATCTGGTTTCCAAAGAAAATCCTTTAATTAATAATAAACTCAGTTTGGTGTTAACTTGTCATTCTGTTGTTATAAATATTATATTAATAAATATTACACACACACACACACACACACACACACACACACACACACACACGCAGCGTTGAAAAATTGATCACACATTTAAATTCCTTATATGCGAGTATGGAGAGTGATCATCAGTCTACAGACGCAAAACCGAATGTTGGGAGTTGTTGGATCACTGATGAAATACATATCTACATACATTGTGTAGATAATGCTGCATTGCTCTCATTTAGCCTCCTCTATGTTGTGTTGAACGTATTGGTAAAAGCAGAATACCCTTAGATTGATTTGCTCTTGACTTAATTTGTAATTATTAATTAGGGAGAAGGCGTAGCGAAATCAAAATGACAACTGTTACCTGAATAACTAATTCCTTAGACATAACTGCACTTTTTGAGTTTACCAATATTGTAACATTCGCATTCTTAG
The DNA here is from genome assembly GCF_021130785.1 of Homalodisca vitripennis. Lineage (NCBI taxonomy): Eukaryota > Metazoa > Arthropoda > Insecta > Hemiptera > Cicadellidae > Homalodisca > Homalodisca vitripennis. Next base: position 56,270,944 of record NC_060211.1, on the reverse strand, counting down.
CGTTCAATACATTTAATGCGGAACACTTGATACAGTAGAGGACATAATTTGAAGGGTAAGGGAAAATAATGAATAATTATTATTGAGTTTACAGGTTGGAGTGTTGGAATCCAAGCAGACCTATGACAGGATAATGGAACAGGTTGGACATAATGAAACGTATAACTAAGGATGGAGAAAGACAAGGATTTAAACACACTGCGCATACTTCTATGTTGTTCCTGTGATCTATTTTGAAAGTACATATGTTTGTTGATATGTTTGACGGACATTCAACTCGGAGGAACCGTAACTTGTTGGAAATATTGCACTATCCTTACTAAACCTAACTTCCTTCTCAGACCATTAGCCATAAGAAAGGATAGAATAAAGTGCAAAAGAAAACCAGACAGACCATCTTTATAAACAATACACTTGCATATTCATGATTTCTCTGTAATTGATGCGTAGCAAATCATTTAATAATTGGAAAAATTTACAGAGCGTAGAAATTTACACGGTGGAACGAGAGGAATGAAACCACGGCAGATCAATAGCTGCTAACTGCTGTTTCCACCAGTTTTATTGCGTTCTCTAATGGCTCCCAGTTGTCTAAGGTGTAATCGCCCCTTGTTCTTAACTTTATCCAGAACTCATCCTCCCCTTCCGTCCCTACCTTTGGTGTCTGTATACTTATCAAGATTTTTTGTCTCCCGTTATACTTCTTCCTGCTACTGTTTTTTTAAGATTGCAAGTTTACACGAAAACATACATATGAAGTTAAATGTACACTGCACAAAATAATTAATGTTTCAATGGAATGTTTTTATGGATTTGTAGCATAGATAATAGTTATTGCTGTGGTTTTGGTCCTCAAAGTTGTTATGAGACTCATTACTATTATTTTCCTCGAACTAGTTAATACTCACTTTTGGGTAAACATACGCTATAGTTAGTGGGGGCTACGGAAGTCGAGGTACAAGACAGACGATACATTATAAGGTCAGCTTCCTCCGAGGACCAAATAGTAGATTCAGCATATCTCCAAGGATCTATAGACTTTTTTGCATGCAAGCTCAGCAAATCCTAACTCATGGTGTGGTGTACTCCTACCCTGCTGAACCAGAGTGTTAAGAGACTGGGATGAAAGAACATTCCATCCAAAATTTCGAATAAAAAGTGTTGGAATTACTCAAGTTTAACTGTATGCAATAAATTTGGTAGGCTGTAGAGTTTATATGAAACTTATTTTTCAGGAATTGAAAAATGAAAATTGAAAATGCATGGAGTAAAATACACTTATTAAATTTTGCGACTTATGTGTTATAATAATAACCACTCGTTAAAATTAACAATAATTTATGCGAAATTAGAAAAATATAGAATAAGAATATTTACACTTCACGTAGCTATAGTGTGAAGGGAGGTTTAATTATGAATGTTGAGTTGAGAAAACTCGTTTGCTCCACATGCTTAGAGATCGTGTCTAAAACATCGTAGTGCACTCAATTAATTGTGAACCAGATGAGAAAATGAGAATACCCCTTATCTAGATTACGCTATATTTTGTAGTCTCCTGTTTCCAGTTGTCAAGTCTGTGACAGAGTCAGATTCCAAATGCTGCACTAAGAAAGGTGAACTGGTTCAACATTCACGTGTTCAGTTTGGTAAATTCAACATTCACAGAACGCAAAGTATGAATTGATTAACAATAATTTAATATAAAAATATTACTTGCTTCCTAAGTGAAGTGAACTAATAATGTATATAACATGAATATGCACAAAACTATATCCATATACAACACAAGGGTGTCATATTGACTTTTAATCTAGGTCACAACACACAGAGTGAGTCTGTGTCTAGTGGAATACATATTTAGTAGAGTCTTAAAGAAGCTAGTTCTGAAAACTTTAATATCATCCAACCTCAGGGGTACTATGAATGATGAATTAATAAGCGAGTTATTTACCTGTGATAATTTTACAAGTTTGTTATCATGTTCATGCCATTGAGAGTGTAGGATGGAATTAACAAAACGGCTGTGTTTTATAGGTTTAAACATTAAGAGGGCAGCTCGGCCGTTTTGTGGCCATAGTGCCTGCCATATTGTCCGCACCCGCTGTCTATGGATGCCACACGAGTGATAGCACTGTGTATTGCTCCCAGTCTGTTGCTTTCACAATACTGTATACAAATCTGTTATTGCGATTCATTGAAGTACTTTGCAATCAATCTAATTCAAGCTAAACTTCAAATATAACTTCAAAAAATATATCACCAAACCTATTCGTAATGATGATAGTTATACATTGTTGATAATGATTTTATTTGAATAAGTATAATACTTATACATGAAATGTTAGTTGATGTAACGTAATGTTTTGCTATTTTGAACTGACCCCACAAATGTCCGTTAATGCGCCAAGTTCGTGAAATATCGTTGAATTAAAAAATATCGTTAGCAAGTTTGAAAATTTCTTAGCGAGCATTTTTAGTAATAAATGGTTATGTAATCATGCACAATGTATAGCTTAGGATGTTTTTAAATATGTGGTACCTTAAATACCCTTAACGAATAAGTACATTATTAATAACAATAAATGCGCGAAATTAAGCACCGCGCCACGAGGATTCGACTTATGATTCAATTGTGTTTTGAATAGAACAATAAAAGGAAGATACTTACTATTTTGGTAAAAGGAACCACCGAAACGTAGAATGAACAAAGAAAGAAATGGAGAAATGCGTATATGCATATATTTATTCTTTTACAAATTTAAAATGAGTCTATATTACGAAGATCTTCATTAAATTTTGTTCCAAATGACCTAACTAACATAAATCTGATCTGGTAAGGAAAATTAATACGATTTTTCATAAAACTTGATAAACACAAATCTTTATACGGTAAATTATTGTCTATACTAAACAGCCGTCTCATTGAATATGAACGTATATAAATATTCTGGTTTGAGATTTTTTGTACAACGTTTTCATTCAAATATTAATTTGATCCAATACTATATGTTTTGGGTGAATATCACCTTAACCATATAAAAAGATTAAAGTTTAAATATTTATTTTACACACTTTTACCACTACGTACAAACTTTAGAAACTGCAAGAAAAATATTGATTTCTTGAGTGTGATTATTTGTTAATGTGGTTATCTCTCTAGAATATTTCATACACAAAGTGCATCAGAAACAAGTTATGGCAAGGGGTTGTTGAGTACTGCCTATCAACCAATAACTCGAATTTTAGCAGATTCGGTTGTCGAATCATCGATAAGTTTTCGTATCAACAAACTTTGGGGAGTTTCGGTGGATTCAAGATTAGACTTCTTCATATTACTAAAGAGAATAATTTACAATTATTAAAGAGTTATAACATTTTAAATGATCAAAACTACCCATGTATACCACAGTACTTTGAAATACCCGTAAACCAGCTTTACTAACGAGATTTATTATTCACACTTATTAAAATTTAAAAATATGAAATTCGGGCATGAAAAACTTTGCTTATTATGTTTAAATATCCTATATAATATTTAAAAAATACCTTAAAATTGTGTGCGAAGCCGCGGGTTATAGCTAGTATTTTCTAACAAACTATAAGGAATTTACTATATAGATCTAAATCCTAACCAAATAACTAATCTGATAATTTTAAGAAATGTTGAAATCGCCCATCAACTAACTTTAAAATCAAGGCTACCAGTTGGAGTGAAACTAAGATAATTCTCCTTTCTTTCTTTTAAATGACATTTCTACGTCAAAATTTACAAATATTCTACCTACCACTGATTCAAAAATTGTAATTTATGATATTTATTTGTTAATACTATTTTTTGGTAGTATTATTTACTTATTGGTTTGAGTCCTGTTTATTTCTCTTTCGAATAAAATGTTTTCTGGTGGTTTTCCCAGAACCCGAAAATTAAAAACACTAGAACACAATTTCCTGGGTTTTTATATCTTCTAACTACTTGCAGGTGTGTATAGTATATATATCGTTCGAACAGCATAGCTTCTTCCTCAAAGTAAGCAGGATTACCAATTAATCCGTTGATAAAAAATATTAAAATAGTTTAAGTTTGATTACTCGCCAATCTAGTAATAAACACCTTATCACTCACTTAGCTCCATTTAAGAAGGACGGAGTGGCTGATCTGGACGTCACAATAGAAAGGACAGAAATAATCTTAAAAATGTTTTATGGTCATGACAAGCTTTAAGAAAATATCATACTACGCTTAACGTGCATTGTTTATGTTGAGAAACAGTGCAGAGTGTGTGAGCATACTCATTCCGGTCTCCATTCATCTTGTTTCGGTAATTGGAAACACATCTCTGTCTAACTGAGTACGTTTCACACTATGGTTGTCTACTTATCAGACACAAGGAGTATTTAGGATTATTATTTATTGTACGAAACAGTACAACGACTGTGAACACAGACACTCCTGTCTCCATTCATCTTGTTTCGGTAATTGGAAACACATCTCTGTCTAACAGAGTACGTTTCACACTATGGTTGTCTACTTATCAGACACAAGGAGTATTTAGGATTATTATTTATTGTACGAAACAGTACAACGAGTGTGAACACAGACACTCCTGTCTCCATTTATCTTGTTTCGGTAATTGGAAACACATCTCTGTCTAACAGAGTACGTTTCACACTATGGTTGTCTACTTATCAGACACAAGGAGTATTTAGGATGATTATTTATTGTACGAAACAGTACAACGAGTGTGAACACAGACACTCCTGTCTCCATTCATCTTGTTTCGGTAATTGGAAACACATCTCTGTCTAACAGAGTACGTTTCACACTATGGTTGTCTACTTATCAGACACAAGGAGTATTTAGGATGATTATTTATTGTACGAAACAGTACAACGAGTGTGAACACAGACACTCCTGTCTCCATTCATCTTGTTTCGGTAATTGGAAACACATCTCTGTCTAACAGAGTACGTTTCACACTATGGTTGTCTACTTATCAGACACAAGGAGTATTTAGGATGATTATTTATTGTACGAAACAGTACAACGAGTGTGAACACAGACACTCCTGTCTCCATTCATCTTGTTTCGGTAATTGGAAACACATCTCTGTCTAACAGAGTACGTTTCACACTATGGTTGTCTACTTATCAGACACAAGGAGTATTTAGGATTATTATTTATTGTACGAAACAGTACAACGAGTGTGAACACAGACACTCCTGTCTCCATTCATCTTGTTTCGGTAATTGGAAACACATCTCTGTCTAACAGAGTACGTTTCACACTATGGTTGTCTACTTATCAGACACAAGGAGTATTTAGGATGATTATTTATTGTACGAAACAGTACAACAAGTGTGAACACAGACACTCCTGTCTCCATTCATCTTGTTTCGGTAATTGGAAACACATCTCTGTCTAACTGAGTACGTTTCACACTATGGTTGTCTACTTATCAGATACAAGGAGTATTTAGGATTATTACTTATTGTACTAAACAGTACAACGAGTGTGAACACAGACACTCCTGTCTCCATTCATCTTGTTTCGGTAATTGGAAACTCATCTCTGTCTCACAGAGTACGTTTCACACTATGGTTGTCTACTTATCAGACACAAGGAGTATTTAGGATGATTATTTATTGTACGAAACAGTACAACGAGTGTGAACACATACACTCCTGTCTCCATTCATCTTGTTTCGGTAATTGGAAACACATCTCTGTCTAACAGAGTACGTTTAACACTATGGTTGTCTACTTATCAGACACAAGGAGTATTTAGGATGATTATTTATTGTACGAAACAGTACAACAAGTGTGAACACAGACACTCCTGTCTCCATTCATCTTGTTTCGGTAATTGGAAACACATCTCTGTCTAACAGAGTACGTTTCACACTATGGTTGTCTACTTATCAGACACAAGGAGTATTTAGGATTATTATTTATTGTACGAAACAGTACAACGAGTGTGAACACAGACACTCCTGTCTCCATTCATCTTGTTTCGGTAATTGGAAACACATCTCTGTCTAACAGAGTACGTTTCACACTATGGTTGTCTACTTATCAGACACAAGGAGTATTTAGGATGATTATTTATTGTACGAAACAGTACAACGAGTGTGAACACAGACACTCCTGTCTCCATTCATCTTGTTTCGGTAATTGGAAACACAACTCTGTCTAACAGAGTACGTTTCACACTGTGGTGTTCTACTTATCAGACACATGGAGTTACTAGGATCATGTATTTATTGTACATTAAATCTATCTCATTTGTTTAGAATGCCTAATACATACTACCAACATGCGATGTTTATGTTCAGAGTGAGTACAGCGTGTGTGAACACAGACACTCCTGTCTCCATTCATCTTGTTTCGGTAATTGGAAACACATATCTGTCTAACAGAGTACGTTTCACACTGTGGTGTTCTACTTATCAGACACAAGGAGTTACTAGGATCATGTATTTATTGTACATTAAATCTATCTCATTTGTTTAGAATACCTAATACATACTACCAACATGCGATGTTTATGTTCAGAGTGAGTACAGCGTGTGTGAACACAGACACTCCTGTCTCCATTCATCTTGTTTCGGTAATTGGAAACACATATCTCTGTCTAACTGAGTACGTGTCACACTGTGGTTTTCTACCGATGAGACAGAGAGTAACTTGGATAATGTATTTATTAATCTTTTTCTTATTTCATTAATTATATTAACGTACAAAATAATTAGAAATTTAGGTTATGGAATACACATGTTTAGGCCTACGTAATTAGTTTATTGGAATAATATGAAAATAAGTTATTAGTTATTTACTACCATTACTAATAACCGTTAATTATAAAAGTAGAATTGAAAAGTTTCAATAATTTTGAATTTGTGCTAGTTGGCTATTTTATTAAATAGTAGTCTATAATTGTCAAAATTTTGTTCAGTAAAATTATAAAAAATTACTGTTATTAAAGCTAATAATTATTAAATAATCATAAAAATTTAACTATGTTACGAGTATTATAAGCAGATGTAGACACTTTTAATTTGGCAGTAAATGACAACAGCAAATACTGTCTGAAAATTCAATAGGAGTGAAATCGATATATAAACGTGGGAATTTAGTGTTCTTTACGTAATTTGGATTTGCATTATAAGGAGTATCAAAATGTAATGTAAACTTGAAAAAATATTGGTCATATTTAACAAGTAAAAGTATGTAGTTGTCTGTCAAGAAAATCGTTTAAAGATTAAAGCTTAGGGTAGCATGCTTAGGGGACCTTCACCGTAGTGTAGGGGTAGTTCTACCGCTCTCTAACCGAGAGGTCGAATGGGTGGTCGAGGATTCCCTGGAAGTTCAAAATATATTAGTGAGTTTGTTTGGACGATTTTCCTTGAAAATAGTATATATCCTCATTGGAAATGTCATTATCGTAGAAAGAGCCCGCTTCAAAAAAAACTTTATGGTAAATTGTTATGTTATAACTTTTTTACACTTAATATAAAAATGCGCAACTTACGATAACCCTAACGTCACCACATTTACTTGTAATAATCTATATATGGATGTTCTTTGAAAATATAGCTTAATAAGCTGAGAATCATAATGTTTATAATCATACTCAATCCGTCCTATAACAAAAGATTCATAAGTCACTTGATTCAATGCTACAAACCTAATAATTGCTGCCTTGCCACGAGGTTTTGTCTTATCGGTCTGACTGGGGATAGTAATAAATAACTCAAGTTGTAATGCGCAAGAAGACATTGTATAAAAATAAGGCCTATTCAGTTTTCTCAGACAGACAACCATTGACGTTTTAGTGGTATAACGAATCGTAGGTTATAATACGTTCGTTCGTCCAACAGGAAGTACGGTGGAAATTGATACCTGGTTATAGCGTCAATATTATGACTTTAACGCATTGTCTTATTTTACCCTCCGTAAAATTTCCGTAATACACTATGTAAAAAGCTACCTTAACAAAACATAGTTTATTACAGTACGAATGAGCAGAAGTTTAGTAGTTTCAGAACAATACTCAATTTCAATCTCAGTAACACCACGGCAGAGAATATCACGCATTACAGTACAATTTTAACATATAAAACGGAAGTCTTACGCGATGGTAATCTTAATAAACCATAAGTAGCGGCATAAAAACTAATAGATTTACTACACTGAATTTATGAATGAATCCTAATATGGATGGATACTAAGGAACAAGAAGTGTGAATAAATATGGAATCTGGACCACAAGAGCGGTTGTAGAACACATTTTTAAAGATGCTGTATTTCTCAACAGTCTGTTCGATGCGATAAAAAGAATTCTGTTGCCCAAGCCGTTTACTGAAAAGTCGATTAACATCTGAGGACTACTGAATCAGTTGAGTTTAGGACACTGATTGAAAGTCACGAACCAGATAGGACTCATTGATAATGGTTTGTATGCAAGTGTACATGTTGCGACAATTTATGAATGAATGGTTAATATTGGGAACTGAAAATCACAAGGTTTTGCCATCTCAGTAACTGCAGTGTTTCAAAGAGTAGCTGTAGATCACGTTTGTAAAGAAGCTATATTTCTCAACAGCCTACTCGATACGAAAAAAAGAACTCTATAGCCCAAGGCGTTGAAAAGCGTACTGAAACGTCGATTGACGTCCGAGGACTTTTGAATCAGTTGAGTTCATTTCATTGACTGAAAGAAAGTCACGAACCAAATCGGACTCATTTATAAAAGTTTGTACGCGAGTGTAAGTGTTGTGACAATTTATGAATGAATGGTGAATATTGGGAATTGAAAAGCACAAAGTTATGCAATCTCATTAACAGCAGTGTTTTTAACCTCATAAGAATGCATCGAATACTGTATTTTGTATTAATTGTAATTATAAATTAATATATGTTTTAATATTTCTTTCTATATTATTTTACAAGCCGTCATAGCGATTATATTGTCTTGAAACTATAGTCTTTTGTAACCGTATCATTGCCATCTGTTGCTTTAAATACATTTATATTATTAAAACTAAAATGTTATGAGTTGCATGGAAACAAAAATACTTCTTCCAACGTTTATTATGTTTGAAGTTAAGTTTTCAGGAAACATTTATTGATCAGTGTCACACCAACAATTGAACATTTGGATTAAATCGAGGGTATCAAACACTTTACTGTTAATAATTTCTAAAGTACCTTCTCACAGGCAATGATGAACGCTATACGTTAAAGCAACTGCGTAGCGGTCTGAAATATTCGTTTTGAATTTGCACGTCCCTTTTTAAGCACACTCATTTTCTTCAAACTGCTTAAAACAACCTAAAGTTTAAACAGCTATGCCTTATATGTGTGGGACCTCCTTAATGCGTATGGTGAAACATTAACTATGCTTTGAAATTCATACTATGCTAATTTTTGTTTGTCAAGACCACCATTCTCCGCTTAAAGTTTTGACGATGGATGGTTGAACGGCATAAAAGATTATTGGTTATTTGTCATAATGTTATGTTACAAAAATAAAACACATATTTCAAGAATTAGAATCTGTCCTCTTCTTCAGGTGTAAAACTTCCTTAATTTATAATGTATGCTTAAAACACAAAAAATAAAATCTAATCACTGCACGACTTGCGTTTTCTTACGTCACAATTGATGGCAGAGCGAGTTGTACATAAAAACTGCAACAAAATAGTTAAGGATCCGGCGTGGTTAGACCCAGCACTATGAGTCAGTCTCTCACATGTCTTTGTGCGTGTGGTGGAGCTGTTTAGTTCGCCTCTTCTATACAGTGACGCGTATTGTGCCTGTTCTAACCACTCTTGACGATGTACTGATAGTTTTAAAACGTAACGCATGCACCTAAAGTCGGGATTTTGTACGCCCTGAAAAAGAGAATGGATTCCAGTGCTTGAAACGTTGCGTTCTATTCTCATGTCAATTTTTGATACTACAACGCTGGTGAATGTCCGAAACCTGTCCTACTTTCAAGACCACCGCAGTAAATTATAAACATTTTTAGCAAATACATGACAGAAGTAAATGTTGTAAATAAAAGTATATCGTAAATAAATATAATTTACTATGATAGCATTACGTTACACGTGTATGCAATATTGATATTGAATAGGATGCAGAATATGTGAAATGAAAACATTCTAACAGAGGAAATACACAACATGAAACGTTATTTGAGTTGTCTCCAACATTTAAAATTGTGGGATGCGGTGATAAAACTGCTACAACCGCAGTGTTATAGGTTCATTAGTAGACGCATTGGCCGCTCTCCCAGCCATTGTATTGGTACAGTATACTATGGCCCATGTGTCACGTAGGCGATATTGTCCGCTCTGGTTTCATATGTCCCATACATTGACTAACTGCGGAGCATCGGTGACATGTATTGTCTATCTAATCAGGAACGAAATAAGTTAAGGAGTTTACACTATGTTGATGATTAATTTGTTCATATCTGTAATTGCATATTTATATGTATTACATTGTTGATATGAATATTGTGTTAGCAGGTTATTTAATTTCTAACCTTATTATGCACTATAATGCTTCAATTAATAATGTGTACTAAAAGTTAATGTCCAGTAAAGCGGCTTACTCGGCCTCTGACAGAAAAATAAGATTTGTGTTCTCTTCAAGATTTCTAGAATATAAAAAAATGGGCTTTTAATTATTGCAAGTAAGTCTACTACATTCTAATTGCAGCGTATCGTCTTAAACCTGATTTTTCTGAATTACTGACTCAAATACGCTATGTGGACTCTGATTCTAATGTGGAAATCAGCTTCTACATTAATAAAAACGACCTGGAAGCTTTCCACGACCTCATTTCTAAGAGAATCAAAGATATGAATACTAAAATGTTAAGACAATAGAAAATACTTGTGAAAATTGAGTGATTAACATTCAGGTATTATAATAAATATGTTTATAAAATATTTAGATGGTTTTTGGAATTATGAAATGAACAATTTCTGAGGATGATAAAAATTTACAGGTACCAAAGATTTTTTAAATTATTAGAAAAAATAATGGATAATTATTTTAATTTCCAGGATTTAAACTCTCTAAATTATCATAATATTTATCATTAGACTTGAACAAGTTTATTTTTCACGTATAATAGGCAGACGTCCAGCTGCTGGAAGAAAACTTATTCCCACACAAAGAAATCTAAAATTACGTCTTTCACAACCGACGAAACGTAAAAATTGTTTAACAATCTTTACTGTTTTTTTTGTATATTTCCACTACGTGAGCTATGTGTTCCATGTATAGTTTAATTTAAGTAAATTATCTCAAATTTAATTGTACTGGAAAAATATAAAAGAAGAGAACGACAAAATAATCCTGTCACACATTCTAACCCAAACGTCTTAAGTTAATTACCACCAAAAACCAAAACACACACACACACACACACACACACACACACACACACACACACACACACACACACACACACACACATATATATATATATATATATATATATATATATATATATATATATATATATATATAATATATATATTATAATGCATCTGAGGAGTATTTGAAGATGTCAAACAAGGCTAAATAATATTTAATTAAATAGAATAGAATTAGAATAGAATAGAATAGAATTTATTTATTCACCAATCATACATGCATCTGGCCCCGCTAAGTTAAATAATATAAATAATTTAATACAAGTAATATAATAAGTAGAAATAATTTTTATGGTCATTAATAACATATACGAACAAATTAAAAATAAATGTCAGTTATGCAGTATTAAAATTTGTTTTACATATAAGTTATTTGTTTTATGAAGAGACTGCAATTTATAACCAAGCAAAACTGTTTTCTTTAATGCTATTTATAGTGATTTTATATTTATATTATTTTAATCATATTGTTTACTGACATTATATTACAGAACATAATATAACAAGTTTCTGTCCTTTTAGGAAAATATTATTCAAAAATTATTTTTATATTTACTACTTAACTATATATTGGGATTAGACATAATGAGTTATTGAATGAACACACGTTTGCTTACACCTAAACTGAACGTTTACTGCCAAAGAGAATGATATATTTAGCCTAAATACATGATGTATTAGGTAAATGGTATAATAGTGCTCAGCCGGAATGAGGTCCATACGTCAGTTGGCTCGGTACCAACATTTTTATGGTACGGCGTCACTCTAGTTCACGCCATCTTGTTGTGGGACTGCGGGTTAAAATTGACAAAACGGCTGCGTTATAGAGGTTTATTAGGAGGGCAGCTTGGACGTTATGTGGCCATAGTGCCGATATTGTTCGCACCCGCTCTCTGTGGAAGTGACGCAATGTGTGTGCCTGTGTATCAGCCGGCCTAGTGCCTGAATAACTTCCCTAAATAACAATTCATTTTATTGGATTCAACAATGTTTTGAAGTAATTATTACTAGAAATTAAAAAAAAACCCTTTTGACTGTTTTACACAATAAACAACACATAAATCAATGTTGTATTTTTAACTTGTTGTTAAGAGGTAGTGAATATATAGTGAAACACGATCAAGGTCTGAAGAGATACAGGTATATGGGTCTAGTGGTAAGAGGTTGTCAAGAGGTGGTCAAGATGCAAGGTCTGAAGATATATATGGGAGTCTAGTGGTAAGAGGTTGTCAAGAGGGGGTTAAGATATGAAATACGATCAAGGTCTGAAGAGATGTGAGTCTAATGGTAAGAGGTTGTCAAGAGGTGAGATGTGGATAAGATGTAAGAAATAGTCAAAATGTAAGAGACGGTCAACGTGTGAGTGGTAAATTAGAGAAGGGAACTTTAAAGATAGGTACTCTTTTAAATGTTCTGCATTGATTAATAATCTTTTCCAAAATCATTTAACATAAATTCAGCATTATAATCCCACGTCCATTTCTGTGGTTCCAACGCTTAAGTTAGTACCTGTTAAGTGTTTAATACTTTGGCAATGCTTTTACATAGCTTTGTTTTAATAAATTCTCCTAAATTTAGCAGATAACATCTTTGGTGAGATATCTTACTATATGAGATATTCGCATATTTTTTAATCATTAAATTAGATTTTACCATTGTTTAAGTAATATAAGTTACCAAGTTACTAACAGATGCTGTATGTTTTGGGATTGTTAGGATACAAGTGTTAATATGGCACTGGTTACCTTATAATATGATTATATTCTGTTTGTTTACAAGTGTATGTATTGTCATCGTTACCGATAAGACTATTGTAGACATCTTTACTAATACTCAGTCAAATCACATGGAGTGACATGCACACTCAGGGACCTCAGTTGCCTTTATAGAAATGAAGCTTCAAGCAAAAATTCAAACTTGTTTAAGTTAGTTCGTTTTGGACATATCGAGCGAAAAGGCAGTCAGATAGAAATTACTGTTTTCAAATTTTGAGAGATAGGCTTCCCTGCCGCACAGGCAATAAATCAAATACGACTTTAATCCTTTTCTCTCTCTTCATAATGAATAAAAAAGTATGACATAGTTAAATTTTTTATTTCGTATAAAGTCGTATTTTAAGAAATGAAGTTAGGGCTTAATAGCCCACTCTTACAATGAATTTGAAGGATCACTGGCTTAAAGAGGACTTCCAAACCAAACATCAACTATGTCTGGTCATTATGTTCCGTAGATTAAATCGATGTTAAAATTAAAAGCCATCATCGACAAAATTTTTAAAGAAATCACTTGCTTTAAAAACCCAGTAAAACAATACCAATAAGAAAATTATAACGTTAATTGTTACTAATACTTTCTGCACATTCTTTATGAGCCTTAAAAGAAATGATGGAATATATTGAGGAACTATCACCTCGTGTTTATTATCAGTTAAAGAGGATAGAAGGAAGACGCAGGATGCACTGAAACCACGGCAGATCAATAGCTGCTAACTGCTGTTCCTCGGTTTTATTGCGTCCTCTACAGTAATGGTCTTCAGTTGGTTTTATATCCTCTTGTTCCTAACTTTATCAACTAATAGCGTTGCTTTTATAAGTCGTAATGTGAATTTACAGTTAGAGTACATGTGTCAGAGACAGATGCTTAAGGGTTAGGTTCTCTTGATATCAGTTAGTCCGTACGCATGCTTCAACATTATGTATCTAAATATCAACGTTCTCCTATAACGGGTTCAAAATTAATTTGTGATACAATTTAAACCGTAGCCTAACTTTGACTTTCATTATACTTTAAAATTATTTTAAAGAATTATTTTTCACTTCCTACCATTAGCTTGTAATCTCTCTCTCTCTCTCTCTCTCTCTCTCTCTCTCTCTCTCTCCTCTCTCTCTCTCTCTCTCTCTCTCTCTCTCTCTCTCTCTCTTTTTCTCTCTCTCTCTTTTTCTGTCTCTCTCTAATCACTATATTTAACAGAAATTTTCCATATCAACTCAAATCCTGTGACTAATCATAAAAACCATTACGGAACGATTAGTTTATTTAAATAATAGTTTTTACTTTGGTCTCATGAGTCACCATGAAAGCAAAGAGAAAATTGTAGAAAATATTTGTACAGCAAACTGTGAACAATCGTATGACATTTTTGCATGTGACATACAACATCCAGCTAGACCCCATTAACTTATATAACTACCCCATTATCTTCGGGTGAATTGGTATGTACACTTTTATTATACTTCTTTCAAACCCAACTTAATGAAGAAAAATGTGAATGTGTCATGTAGCATGATATTTCATCTGTAGAATGTATATAGTGCTTTAAACTGTAATATTACAAGAGAGGGTTTTGTAATGGTCCATGACCAACCATGCAAATTGGCTGAACGTTATTGAAAGAAGGCTGACACAACTTCTTTTTTTTCTGCTGGAAGATTTAAAGTTTTTTAGTTTTTTCTGTAATTTCATATGACACCTTAAGAATGGAATGAGCTATAGATTTTAAGTTTTGCTTGCAACCTCAGCGAATCCTGACATGTGTGGCGTTCTCGTATCTAGTTGAACTAGAGTATCGAGAGATTGGGATAAAGGTTCATTCTGTCCAAAACATCGAATAACAGTTTTAGAATGATCAAAGTTTCGCTGTATGCCATTAGGTTTGGTAGGCTAAACAAGTAATATAAAACTTATTATTTAGGAATTGAATAAAGAAAATTGAAAATGCAATGTATAGATTTTCTTTTTATTTTGCCACTTAGAGTTGTGATAATAATCGTACGTTCAATTAATAAAACTCTTTAGAAATAAATATAAATATTTCTTTAATATATTACTTGAACACTGTAGAAATGTATAAACAATTTATTTTTCCTTTCATATATTCTATAATTTTCATTTATGTATTAAGTACACGCGTAATTGGCCTGGAACAACAACTATCCTTTTCCTTTCATAAAATACGAGTAACATCATTTTAGCAGTTGTTTGGAAAATAGAGCTTCCTTTTGTGTTTCCATTTCTTTCATAAAAGTAGAGTTTTTATGAGTAAATGTGTTTAATTAAATTTTGTAATAATACAGTTGTGTATCATTTTAGAGATTTAATTCTATACTATTTGCATGTATTAAGCTAATATTACGTTGTCTGAAAAACTGTTTGCAATAAAGTGATGAAATTTGCTGTTTATTTTTAGGTTTTAATTAAAAAGACTTCATTATTTTCAAACATAGCTTAAATTATACATTTGACATAAACAAAATTAAAATTAAAATTGTTATGTCGCATATAATTCTTGTTACACTGAAATATAGTATACTCCATGCTGAACAAACATTACGAATGTAAGAGGAAAAGAAATTATTAGTTCGAAAATTAACTAGTAAGCAGGAAAGACAATAAGCTGGTATCTTCTCTATCGATTTTAAGAGAACCAAAATTCTGTACTTATATTAAGCAAATTTGTTCTCTGCTCTTGGATTATTAAAGAAATTTAAAGTTTTGTGTATGTTAGTTTAGTTATATGTTTCTTTCTAATGTATGTGCAATTTTCTAAACAAACACTGGGATATTTTATGGACTGACATAATATGTTTTGTACATCGTCAGTATACTGACTAAAAATGTAACATGCCTGTAGGCATTCGCCCAAGGACAATGTCACGAGATTTCACGATTCAAGAGCTGAAAGAGAATCACTTAAACAGACAGTAGGGTTATGTTTATTTTCTTTCTTATCCCATACATTAATAATGTCCTCACCTGACGAAGATGAAAGGTTTCAGTCCATGAAACGTTGTGTTATACATTTTGTAAAATATAAGTATACCATTGTTTTATTGGAGCTGGCGAGACTCCAAGCGTGTCGCAACTAGGTCGGATGGGTTTCAAATTTTAGGGGTCCTGGAAACGTCTTTAACTAAACTTAGGGATGATGAAAGACAAGCATCCATCATAGAGGCTACTTCATCTGATGACGCTCTTGTTGCTTATCATCATATCCGGGAATAGTAAAGCTAGATGCTATTGGGTGCGGGAATGTGTATTCGTCCTTATTAGAATACTGATTCCATGAATGTCTATTGATATACACCATCTTCACCAAGTGTCCTACAAAGTATCAGGAGTTCATGGCTTTCCTGGTGATGATGGCGACTATCCGAATGTATAAAACGTTCATAATGGTATTCATAAATGACCTCATGCATGTTTCTGTACATCTCGTCATCAAGGCGGAAATGACTAATGTTGCATCTGTTGAGACTATCATCCACTTTTTAAGACCGTCACGAAATTTTAGGCTTGGAGAGTGAGATGTATGTAATGGGGTTTTTTTCTATATCTTTTTTTAAGTTATAGCAGTTTAACAAATATTTAATGAAAACAATCAGAATTAAAAAAAAAAAAAAAAAATACAGTGAAAGAAATCTATGCAACTTTGAAACTGGACGCAAATAAATAGTATTTACTGTAATACAGACGTGTTCTACAGTATGTATATAAGTCTTAGAGCGTAACATTTTGTGCAGTTCACTATTGAAGATAAATACATTTTGATGAAATATAATTCAAGAAAATGTCACTCTTTAATAATATATTACTTAGAAACATTAATTTGGTTCCTACTAATAATCATTTGTATAAATATTATGAAAAAATATATTTATCGTCATCAATTTTTCTTTAGTCTTTAGATTTTACTCTCTTAATTTTACTTGAAACGTCTACATTCATCGTGGAAAGACTAAAACTTTGTTAATATTTTGGACGAAAATTTTGGTATGACGTAAAAAACAATATACTAAGTGAAAAGCTTGAAAGCAATTGTACCACCATTAAGAATCGCTCAAGTTAGTCACAGAAATATGTCGCCCATAGCTTTCTCTGAATCCAGGATACTTCGGGCCTTGTCAGCAAGAGAGGACGAAAATCGTTGGGTTTTCAAAATAATAATTTTTTATAATTTTGAGCCGCTGCTTCGTGACACTTTTTCTGGATAATTTTGCCTGATAACACACCTTTTAAAATATACTGTTAGAAATCGGAGACCTATCATCATCTATCATCATAATCACTCATCACCTCAAACAATCTTTCAATAGTGATATATTGTATGGTAACTTCATTCCCGAACAATGAATTAAATTCACAAATTATATGGTGATGTTAAAAGTAGGAGTTTAAATAAGATTTAATTTTTTAAAGCAGGTCCAGGTTCTTTTGTTTTTAAACTAAGAAGTCTTTGAATATTGAATTTTGCTCAAGCTCACCTTTCTTTTATTGCAGTATCTGACGCTGATTCAGACTTGACTCTTGGAATCTGGAGTCATGAACGTCTAAAGAGCAAAATTCAACATTCAAATTGAATCAACCCTTTCTACCATCTTTACTTATTAGGAAGCTACGTTATGTATAGAAAACTCGGTTACTCCACCGTGCTTAGAGATCGTGTCAGAAAAATTTGAGTGCAGTCATTTGTGCACCTAATGAGACTGCCACTTTACTTATTTACAGGTGTCTCTGATGTCAAAACGATTAAAAGTTTCGAGCTTCTCCGTCGCCGACTTCCCTTAGAGGAGCAAAATTCAAAATTGAAATTGAATCAACCCTTCCTACCATAGCTACGTTACGTGTAATAAGTCGTGTACAGATACTGTTCAGCATAACATAGGAAGTCTTAGTATATCTACAAAATTCCTCCACTCCCATCAATCATCAAATGTTATTCAACAATGTTTTCTTTACTATAAGCCAATTTCTAAAGCTAGACGGCCAACAGTTCATGTTGGTTTATTACTTTTAAGTTGCACAATATTTGTAATATTATTACGTTAAAGATATATTCATAAAAATCATGGTTATGAAGGAAAATTCTTAGCATTAATAGGCATGTTAGTGGTTTCAGCCGGACAAGTTGGAATCTGTGAGGACTTGGAAGTGGTTGTAAATTTAAAATTCCAAAGCAATAGAAAAAGCCGAGGCGGAGTAAAATGGCAAGAAAACGCTGGGAATAAAATGTCGAAGGCATAAGCAAATGTTTATACCGGCATTATGGCGTGACCTCTCTCTGACTCTGTAAACGTGGGGCCCGGTTTATTAGCATAGTTTACTCGGGTGTTTCAGCCGCCATTTGGAAAAGTGTTACAAGTTTATCGCTGCCATAAATTGGAGTTGAAAGCGAGGAGATAAGTTGTCGAGGCGCAATGAAACTATCGGCTGACATAAGTTATGGTCGGCAGGGTCGGAGAAGGAAGTGGGACATAAAGTGCGATGTTTATGTGGGGGCTGACAAGTACAATGCTAATGTTGGGCGTCAATGGAGCTGACAGCAGCTTATCGGCCATCTACAGTACGGCCGACGCGACGCTACATACGGACATAGAGCCCACACCCGGCTCTCCACGTCCTCACATACAGCACCTCAATATTGGCTCCTCAATTTTATTATTTTATATATATATATATATATATATATATATATATATATATATATATATATATACGTACTTAACAATCTCAAACTCAAACAGTTTTCCCAAGACCTTACTAATACACTAATTACGACTCATAGGTTAATTATAAATTTATTACAGATTACGTAATAGTTCATAGTATAGAATAAGCCTTTAGAAATTAGCTCACAGTAAAGACAAACATATATGTTGAATACGATTTGAAGATTGATCGGAGTGGAGGAATTACATAGACTTCACTAACACATGTATTTATGGTGTGGTGAAAGATTTCAGTATGACTTCTTAGTTTAAAACACAGTATATTTCAAATTAATACATAAATATATTATCATCAATTACAAAAACATTTTAAAAAATTTTTATTTCTTAATGTTTTGGTTTAAGCTCTTGAACAGAGTAGTATAGTATTTACTCTATAATATGACTATTTGATTTTATAAGAAGACTCTTGATTTTATATTTCTGGAACTGTAAAAAAGCAGCTCAGTACCTATGATAAAAATGATAATATTTCATTATCCTATTCTTTATACAATTTTTATTTTCAAAGATTGAAATGAGAAACGTATTGAATTACTGAAAGAAATTGAACCTGTCAACTTTATATTGTTAAATTATTGAATATTATGTACTTTAAAAAAGACAAACACTGCAAATTCAATATTGATAATTTTTGTGAGAGTTTTAATGAATAAATAGAAAAAATCGCAAAATGTAATTAGTTACGTATTCTCAAAATATAATATTTGGTTTTCTTAGTAGATAATGTATTATATAAAATAATGCAGTATTTGGATCAAGCTTTTCACTAGAATTAGAATTATTTATTGAAACATGTACACAGAAAATTTGGCTTTAATTTATCATCAGACTGAAAGAAAAAAAAAATATAATTATAAGTTTGACATATTATGTGTAAAATATATTATAATAAAGTTTAATTTAAACATCTAGATAAATTGCAAAATTTACACATCTCAGAAATGTTTATTATGATAATGTATCGAATGTTTCAAGAGTTTAAGAAAGTGGGATATAAAAATACTGAATGAAACAGGATTTTTCCGGACATTTGCCATCGTTCAGTGAAACAAGAAATCAGTAACACTACGTTTCGAGATCTGCAATCTGATCTCTTCTTCAGGTAAAGAACTAATCTAATACATAATTACAAACTAGGTTAAAATAAACAAATCTTACCAAAGCGTTGTGGCACACCTAAATCAGGAATCACAACCTACATGTTGTTTGTCAACTTCACTAACTCTATAAGATTGTGATTCCTGACTTAGGCGTGCCACAACGCTTTGGTAAGATTTGTTTATTTTAACCTAGTTTGTAATTATGTATTAGGTTAGTTCTTTACCTGAAGAAGAGATCAGATTGCAGATCTCGAAACGTAGTGTTACTGATTTCTTGTTTCACTGAACGATGGCAAATGTCCGGAAAAATCCTATTTCCTTCACAATCCTTCCATCGTCAAAAATAACCTTCAAACAAAGAATAAAAATACTGAAATGTATTATACAACACTTGAACTAACAATTTTACAATTTGTACAACAAAACATTTTGCTTCTGAAATTCAACACGTTGAAAAAGTGATATTAAAGAAATCCAATATACTTTTTAAACTTTATATAATTGTTAGTATAGTAAAAGATACTGGGGGCCTTTAATTATTAGGGGCCACTAAAGCAGGGTCTTGAAAATA
Organism: Homalodisca vitripennis; assembly: GCF_021130785.1. Classification (NCBI taxonomy): domain Eukaryota; kingdom Metazoa; phylum Arthropoda; class Insecta; order Hemiptera; family Cicadellidae; genus Homalodisca; species Homalodisca vitripennis. The sequence continues at coordinate 56,250,312 of NC_060211.1, read as the reverse complement.
TTCAAAACAGTTCTGATAATTAGTAATAATAAATGAAGCTCTAATTATTATTTTATTTAATTGTTTTTCAAATTTCATAAACTATTATTTTCCTCCATAGTAATACCAAAATAATCTTTAATATCCTATTCATAATAACTTAAATAATATGAAATAATATCAAATAATCCCAATGAACTCAATCTTTGAAATATCAACATTTATATTAATTTTTAAAAAGGAAGACGTACTATAAGTATTTCAGTTATTTATGAATAAATAATTGATAGATTATCAGATGTTATAAATGCTCAATTATTGAAGAAATGATAAAAAAGTATTTAGTTTGAAGTAATTGTAAATTTATAGTTGATATTACATGAGAAATCAAAGGCTAAACATGCTGAAATAAACTGATACATTCAAATAGTTTTTATTGCAAATTATTGCAATGTGGAAATGGTAAACTAAATTATAAAAAAATTTTGATTAAACTATAACAATGTGAACTTATCATATTCAAACATTGGAATTTAAACTTTATATCAATTTCTATGGTAAAAGCAAACATATCTATTAATGGAAGATACTATATGTTATTTTTATTAATAATTATTATTAATTGTATTATTTTATTAATTCATTATCATTTACTTTAATTCTTAATTTTTAATTTTATTATTTTATAATACATTTAATAAAAGTATGAGAAGTACACTTGAAAATAACTTCCTACATTTATTTATATTCTGCAATATTAAAGAATTAAAGAAAATGTTCGTATTCGTTATTTTTAAATAATTTTAATTTTGAAGAAATTTATTTTAAGAAGACAACTTAATATTTAAAGAATAAAAAACGTTCAATGCATTATGAGAAAATAAGAAGTAATATATTTTGAGTCTTATTAGAATTAAATATAAAATTAAATTTAAAAATTATTGCAGACCAATAACGTTTTAAAGTACATTAACCAAATAAATTTAGAATGTCGTATGGAATATTTAGACGATAACAAGATTAGAACAGTATATACAAATACTTTATACTGAATTATTGTAAGACAAAAACAACAACAAATATTTAATATAAATTTAAAGTTTAATACCCAAATAAATATTTACAATGTTTAGTTGATAAAAATATTAGAATGATTGTTTGCCAAAAAACAACAAAGCATATTTATAATATAATTTAATAATTACTAAAACGATTTAAAGTTATAATTTTTATTAAGAATTTTAAATATTTTCCAAAGTATTAATGTTTTAACAGTAAAAGAGTTTTATCTTAAAAGCTACTAGGACAAATTTGAGATTTAAAATTTAAGCGTTTTATTTCTTATCACTTGCTGGATTAGTTTGAGTAATTTGGAGGCGGTTTCGCGCAAAATGGAATTTTTTGACGTAACAAAATAATGTATTTTAAAACTGTTAACCCACCATAAGGAGCTAAAAGTATCATTGATTCCGGCACATAATAAACATCCCTTAAAGTTTTAAAATGTCGATCTTTTTAAATTCCAGCGAAATAGTTTAGTTATGTATAATATAATATTAACTGAGAGCTAAATATTAAATGGATTGTAATTCTCTGTTCAGTTACAGCAATTTTTGCTATTATGAAATTTTTTACCTCGTAGGTCTTCGAGATAGGAACAGTACACAAAACCATAAAAGCAATACTACCGAACACGGTAATTACAATATTTTCTTTCTGACTACAACAAGGCGACTGTTCAATATTTTGCAGTGCCATGGTTATCTCTCAGTTATTAAATATAGTCCAGCAAAACTGAAAACAGATGTCGAATTCTCATAATCTAAAAAAGCTTTTACCCAAATAGGTTTTTTTGATATTTTATAAGAATTTAAGTTTCCATCAATACAAAACTTTCTAAAATACAAAATGTTTCTATGTAACTAATTAGTTATTGGTATAAAAGCAGAAGAAATAAAACCTGTTGGGTATTTTAAGTTTTTAAAATTTACTACTGTTTAAAAATAGTGCACTAACATGTAATTCATCCACGAGTCCTCAAAGTATTATAAAATAATCTACCATTAACTTAAAGCATCTTAAATGTATTACTTTCAGATGATAGCCTCACATAAAATCTACGTTTCTGGAAAGTATATTAATAAATGCATACTCAAACCATATCACAACAAGTAAAATAGTATAAGACGTTTGACATAGGACAATTTATACGTTTCTCGACTTGTTAGCCATAACTAGCACAATCTTACTAATGCCCAAAAAAGATTTTTAAATTGGGTTAAAAAAGACTATATATGATTTAAAATAACACAGGGTGGTTTTTGCCTTCAAATAATGCGGAAATATGTGTCACAAAATTAGTATTAATAATGAAAATAAACAAAGTGAGAAATAGAAGTCTTGCACTGGTCGTGCGTCTCGACGTGAACACGAAGAGTAGCTTCTAGACAACTTGTGGAAAGCAAAGCAAAACGTGACAATAAAACACGCACTCAGACAACTGGGAGCCATTAAAGACGTAATAAAGGCGGAGGAAACAGCAGTTAGCAGCTATTGATCTGAGAGGAGATACATTACAACTCCTTGCACTCCACTACTCTGATATATTGCCAGTGTTATCATTACCATATTATTTTCACCAAACAAATCATATTGGAAAATTGTGTTGGACACATTATGAACGCACCAAAAACAAAGTTAGATTAGGTGGTGGGTTTAAGACTGATTTTCAATTAATTGCAGTAGTACCCTCCTACTCTGTCTTTATTGTCCTAAAGCGCATAAAGGATAATTAAAATATGGACTTTGAAAATCTGTACGAATGATTATTTATGCTTTGTTTACTCTGAATATTTTCAGGTGTTTTATTCTTTCGACTTAATAGTAAATATTGAACTAATAATAACTATTAAACATCTGGGATTGAACCACCTAGCTCCTGAATGCCTTTAGATTGTTCAGTACACCTTATCTGGAACTTCGGGAATACCGCGAGATATACTATGGACTGGTTATTAGGATCATCCAGCTATTACAAATTGTGGACTAAAGAAACCCTCATCCTTCAGGAATTTAAATAGTAAATTAAAATTAATCTCTCTCTCTCTTACCCCCTCTCTCTCCCTCCCCCCTCTCTCACCCTCTCTGAATTTGAAATGCTTTTAATTATGAAAGCCTTTCTTTTTTAAAATCTCTAGGACTATAGCAACTAAAGAGTTATTTGAAAAATTCAGCCAGTACACACAGTATTCTCTCATTTAGGTGCTCCTCACATGTGGAAGATGCCACCTTCTAGAAGTTTTCAGCAACTGGCCTCTGAAAGCTCCTCCTTTTAAAGGTTCCGCTGTCAGTAGATTTTAGCTTATGATACTTATACTTTAGAAATTAGACTCTGAGATACCATGGTCCTGGCCATATGGAGCTTTTACCAAGTGCTATAAGCATATGTCTCATAGGATTGACCTGCATTAGAGAATCCCTGACCAATCATTCTTTCATCTTTCATAAAGTGAGACGTCTAGAAATGCTTAGCTTCTCAGAAGATTTCAACCTCTAGCTGTTCTCGTATTCATGACCTCGTTCCCTGGAAATCTACGCGAAATTTTGGTCTGTACACATTTTTAGGTACTGACAGCTGTCTGTCTTTACAACACAAAAAGGTTTCTAGCATTTGGAGGGTTCCAAAAGGATACAATATGATACTCCGAACACTCAAAGTGAATTCCTATCCTCTAAGAGTTTAGGGCCTTTTGAAATTCTTTGACACTTAATGATTTCCACCTCTAGCAGCTTTTGGTTTTTGGAGGATCCTGGCCTTTGAAAGATTCAAGCTTTTGGAACGTCTTGGAGAAAGAGGGCTCTAGACCTCTAAAATTAATATTTTGGAGTCCCGAAGTTCTTCGTAACTTCAGGGATCTAATAGATTCGTGCTCATAAGGTTCTGAACTCTTGAATGTTAATTTAGTTTCAAGCTTCTATATGGTTTCTGTTATTGGGAGGATCTGGCCATTTGAAGCTTCTACATCATTACGTTGTCTGACTGTAAGCTCTGACCTATCAATAAAATAATCCCGGTTCCTAGGAGCTTTCGACTACTGGGACCTCTAAACTTCTGCCACTTGGCAGTTTTCATGAGGTCTAGAAGCTCTCGAGTACCACGAGGATCTAAACTCTAGATGCCCCAACCTGTATATCTCTTAGATTTCTAGAAATGATTCTGGAACAGCTCTACCTCTGGAAGCTCGCAGTGTCTTGTGTAGTTACACAATCAATGATTGTGTAATCTTACACAACCCAACAATCAAATAAAGAACTTTCAATTTAATTGTAAAACATCAACTTGTAAACATCCTTTAAGAATAGTCGGCTAAAACCATGACGATACATAAATACACATAAAGGTTTGTTTACACACTGTTTCCGGTAAAATAAATGCTTTATTTCATAAATGATGTGATGCCTCATAATACCTTCAGAGTAAACAGTGTTAAGAGTAAGATTTAATAAGGGAGAGTATAGGACTTTACATTTTTCTTTTATTTTGGTTTTTTTTAAGAGAAACACCAATTTAAAATCAAACAAAAAGTGTTTAAAATGCAATTTGTTACTCAAATCTAGCCAGAAATATTACCAGTAATGTCAGTTTCTTCTAAGGGAGCGTGTAAGATATTTGTTACAGTATGTTTCGTGGTGGACTACATAAAGTAGTAACGACAGGAAGGTCCATGTACCAGTCAGTAAGTGTCTGAGTTGTCGTGAAAGTGAAAGGTATATGCAGAGGAGGATGTCAAAGTGACATCATGCGCTCCAGATAAGGGTACAGCAGGAGTCGAGTGATGGTGAAGTCTACGGGCAGGATATCAGAGTGACGTGATCCAAATCAGGAGCAGCTTGTCTAGAGAAGCATCAATCATAAGTGTTGACGGGGCCTACTCCACCTCAGAGACGGAGAGCCTTCCGTGCCCGACGCTCAGCGTGTGTCTCGCGTGCGCCGTGCCGCTGTGAGCCAGAGCGTTCCCCCGCCGCCCATGGTGTCCTCATTATACCTGATTTGTTGCTCTGGTCAGTACATAAAGCAGCTAAACCTCCACATAAAACTGGTTTGTGCAAATATTAAGATTTTAGTTTTGAATATTTTCAAAAGTATTGCGTAACCAATAGCTGCAATGAATATCTGATCATTACTTGATATCAATATCATTTCAATAACCAGGACGTAGTGTATTGCCAGGATCTTTGCTTTGATGTGAATGTTTACTTATTTTTATTTACATATGTAAATATGTTATCATATATTAATAGTACTGAATCCGGTATTCTCCAAAGTTCAAGGTTAGATATGTTATATCAATTTCAAGTACAGAGCCAAAGTTGGTCTTGAATATTCAATCTGAACTTTCCAAGTTGTTCGAGAAAATGCGTCTCAACAAATTTCTACCCTTTTTTTCAACCTGATTTCGACCAAGCAGGATGGAATCTGTTCTGGTAGATACACCACTTCGAATCTAGTAATTCTTCAGTATTACGTAATCAAAGCTTTTTTATGGACGTTATATTTTTGGATTATAGTACAGCGTTTCTAGCAGTCAATTACAAGATTTGTACCTTCATATTGGAAGTCTTGTCATTTCTGGCATGGATAGGATATTGTATTGCCGAGAGACGACTTGTCTGGTGAGTTTTCCGCCTTTTTCGGAAGTATTTCAAAAGCCACGCCTCGAACCTTTATTCTTTAACGATTTTTACATCATATATTTAATAGATGAACAAACTCTTATGTTTCTACATGATTTAAAACTACTCTGCCAAATAAACAGATTGTCTGAGATTGCAGGATGATCTTCAAATTGGTCGAGCTCCGGTTTGCGTCCAGTGAAATATATTAAGTAACGATAAATGCTCTATAATTTCGTTTCGTAGCATCAAATCTCCTCAATTCTGAAATTAAATCTTAATTCAAGCATCTCTCTATATATTTTTGTGACCTCGTAGTGGCCTCTTGTTATACACTTAAATCTGAAGGGCTTTATGTACACTTAAGGGCCAAGTGTACAGTGAGACCTTTCTCCAGTTTAAAGTTCCAGCAGTTCTACAAACCACCGAAAACAACCGATCAGGTTCACTTGGAGAAATTCTCAATCTTTGCCCAGACTGCCAAAGATGGCAAAATACTCCTTTGCTGTTGTAGGACAATCAAACAACAGATGTTCAGCAGTTTCTCCTGCCCGTCACACAAATACAGAACTAGCAAAAACATATTGGAAAAACAGATTCTCCAAAATATACCCGACTCTGTAGATCTCGATCCAGAACTTGTTTGTTGTGACTTCACATGTATGATTAGTTTATTTTAACCTAAACTGTTAGGCTGGTTAGTGATAGATCACATTGTAGGGCTTGAATCGTAGTGTAACAATTTTTTTGTAAACTATGGCATAAAAAATTAAACAGTGGCAAATACTGAAAAAACAATTTAATCGAATAGTATAATAATAGGTATTTCGTTAACTGTATACTTAACAATAAAAATCAAAGAACTATTTTTAAAATAATACAAAACTATTTTCTTCACTTTTTGGTATTTCTTACCAAATAACATAATATATTTTATACAGTTCTAAACAAATTTATATATTACATTACTCTGCAACCTGAAACTCACAATATGTATATTTGAAGTATTAGATTCGCTGAATGACAAAATATACAGTTTTATATTTCTTGACTTTATATGTACCAGAATAAAAATATATATTTTTATATCATGTATTGAATTTGCGTTTTTATAAGAAAGTGTATTTCAAAATAAATGTGATTAAATTTTTTACAAGTGAAGAAGTTAAAAAGATAAAGAATGCGTAATATTAATTATGTGGGGTTATGGCTAAGAAATTCTTGTCTGGCAGTTATTTGGAACCCAAAGGCTTTTCCGAATCCCCACCACTGGCTGGGCAGGCGTGGTGCTTCCAAGGATAGGATCAGTTAGCGGTCACTTAAACAAGAAGAAGCCATTCTCGATGGTGCTTGACTCGATTATCATGGGACGACCACAGTGTCCGTTAAGCTACGCTTTTGGGAAACAAGGGGTTTAAACTGAGTTTAGTTATATTTCAAAATGAATATCAAGGTTTTATCAGATATTCCTTTTTATGGTCACATTGAATAAATTTAACAACTACTGGCCAAACATAGCGTAGAACTTCCTATACATCCTGAGTATCACTACAGAGACCGTTATGACTTGAACACGTGAAGAACCTTATTCCGGGCGATCAATAGCATGGCGCACGTTCACGTCCCGTGTGATAAATGATGCGAGATCACCTCAGTGTAGAAGAAGGCTGGAGTCAAGGTCTGTAGGCACGTGATACAGATTGATGGGGACTAGCCAGATGGAAATAATTGATTACTCTGTTAAAGGCGTGACAGTGGCGTCCGCGTCGTGCTTGTGGTCGTGGCTGTGCTTGGCCGGTCTTCTAACCCAACGTGACTTCAAGTGCATAACGCAATTATTTATGTTACTTGCTCTGACAGCTACATCTTTAGTCTGACAAAGTCCTAGCTCGTACTAATCATTTGTCATCGAATTCAATATATTTTTAGCCATCACAATCGAGAATACTATTTTGACAAAGTGTCAAATTTATTATATCTCATTGATCAATCATTCCAATCCAATAATGTTGTTGCGTGTTACATAATGTCCCTCTTCCATTTCACTTAACATTTGACAGTTGAGAATTTCAAATTCTTCATTGGGGATACCTAATGATAGCGTCTGAGAATTTGTTCATAGGTTAAACAAGAATTGGGAGGGGGATAAGCTAACTTCATAGTACTTCAATATATTTTAAATATGTACCACAGGTTGAGATTATTGTCAGTCAGTTTTTACTTACCTGTACAAACCTCAATTTATCGGGGAGGGGAAAACCGTTTAAACTGTAATCCCATCAAGGGACGCCTCAACTTAAAAAGCCTTGCCAAAAGAAAAAGGAATCGTGAACATTATGGGTATTCAAACTGTCTCCATTCAACATAGCGTCTCAAGTTAGACTCTTGTGCTTATTTCAGACAGGGTGATCACAAATAGGTATTCTATCTGCTGGTATTGTCTTATAAAAGACATGTAATTTGAGATATCATTTTAAATGAATTTAACGTAGGACAGCTTTTGATTCTTGCGGTCATAATGTAAGCTATCTTTGAGTGAAACATACCATTAACACTACTTGCAAACATGCACCTTTCTGCATTTTATGCAGGGTGTTCCCACACGCACACTGTTTTGTCTGATAGTACTCATGATTCCAAACAAAAAATGTTCTGTAAACATAGGTAGAGACATGTTATTTAGCCACTATTTTGTATTTTTAACTATTCAACTATTATCTCTAACACTATTAAAGCTATATATACAAAACTTGGCATATAGGTTATGGCAAATAAAAGCAACACTAAAAAAACCATTTATGTGATTGTTTTTAATATTAACAATATGGTACTTGAATGAAACGTTTTAGTCATATGTCAGAATATACCAGTATAGTTATGACATAGTAAAAGATAATAACTATTTTGAATTGTTCATAACAATTCCAATGGTTCTTTTCTCAACCAAATCTGTCAACGTATAAGCGACCACATTAACTTTAAAGGTTAGGCACAATCCACTCTTATGTTAACTAGTTAAAAGTAAAGTAAAGTATGTCTTATTTTACCAGGCGAAGTTAGGGCTAAGAAGCCTTCTCTAACTCTTAACCAGAGGACCAATGGTTTAAAGTTGACTTCCGAACCATCACCAACAGCTGACTAGGCGGGCTGCTTGCAAGGACAAGACTGCTCAGCGGTCACCTATCCCAGCAACATCTACGCTCTACGTTGCGATAACCGCCGTACCCGCCACAACGCGTTATTAGAAAATTAAAGTCCTTTTGAAGGTTCAGCAGAACTTAACAGTTTTGAGCTTCTTTTTCCTTGATCTACTTTGATACAGTGATGAACTGGGAAAGGTAACGTAAGGAAAGTTAAGATTACTCGTTCGCTGTGCTCCTGCTTGTTTTTTTTTTTTTTTTTTTTTTTTTTAAAGGTTGCCGTCAGTCTCAATGTGTGGTTACTGGTTTTTTAATGATATTCCGCGCAATGATAGACTAGGCGACTCTCTCAATCTCTGGTTTGATGCCGGTTGAAGCAGTTTCCGGTTCTGTTTTTTTCAGTTCGTTGCACAGTTGTGGGCTATCAACAGTCCAGGCGAACTTGGTTTCTTCTGGATCTACACATGCCAAGGGACCAAGGGAGCGCCATTTCCTTGTATGTAAGAGTCATGCTCACGTAATTCACAGAAAGCATAGTGCTCGCACTAAACATCGTGAAGCTGTGTGATGGCGTACTGCCAACTGGTGCAGTCTCGCGAGAACAGTGATTAAAGCATTGCGACCGAGTCAAGCAACTGATGCTGTTTCTTGGGTGCCGCTGCGATCCTGTCCTGGTTCCTGGCTTCTAGGCCTAACTGTTTCATCTAATATAAGACAACTTTAACCCATTTTGCCTTTTACAGTGAGTGGAGTTTCTGTACGGAATGGTTTTCATCTCACGAACGACTCATTATCAGGATAATTAGTCTTTCAGGTTGGCTCTATCTATAAAATACGAAATTGGAGCTAATAATATCGTCGTTACATCGTGTACGATCACTTGGAATATTGATGTCTCGAAATGCTGAGTTCTTGATAAGTTTGTGGGAGCTATTTTCAGGAGTCATCACTAGATTTCTTCAAGACAGGTATATGAGATTTTCTTGGTAGACGGAGATAATCACTAAAGCTTTTAGGAGCCTTGTGAGCTTGGGAGTACGTCTACTTATCCCGTTTGTGGAGTTACCTCTTTTTATTATTTATTTTCTTTCCTATTCTTATTTTTTTCCATTTTCCCACATTACGCTTACGTTGTTGACCGTCGCAACAATTAAAGCTACGCATTTTGTACAACTCTCTCATTTTGTATCAATGACTCAGCTTCATTATGGGTACATAACGTGGTGACCGCCATAATCTTACTACCAAGAGATAACTCTAACTCTAATAAATTATTATTGAACTTTAACAATGCCCTCTTGGGTCGAGTTAAAAACTTATCACTCAACTAATGTCTAGACCATTATTTAGAAGAGAAGTTGTAGATCACCTTGAGATGAGAAGATTTAATTGACATTGGATACATACATGGCTACTCCTCAAAATTGTGTAATTATTAGTAAAATAATAAAATTGCACTAGTAATTAAAGCTCTTGAGGTGAATTAGACTACTACTCATTGTTAGTCTCATAGCCCTCATATCTGACTGCCGAATCAGGATTTCTTCGTGACTATGATTATTCAACAGCCAGAATCTCAAGCTGTGCACAAAGGCCTGGGAAAGAAATCAATAGTTGCATTATGCATGTTTCATTAGTTTTAGGAGGGAATAAAGTCAACAACCGACGAACGCTCGGAGGGACGTGACGACGCTGAGTGGATTAGAGGTCCTCTGCAGTCGATACCGCGGCAGCCAGTCAGAGATTGGCACGATCGAGGGATCGAGTCGATGCTCGGAATTAATGGAGCGCGATTGATCGATAATGTAAAAGGTTACACACCCTCTCGTGATCACCGACTATCACCAACACATCTGGCGTGTCTCTTCACTCGCCCATTTAAATAATTCAACACGATTCAATTCCTTTTGTTATTTACTCCGCGCTGAGCTTTCAATTTAGGGTTTCCTTCGATCGAAGATAGCTCATTCTCTCCCTCGTCCTCGGCGCGTCTGATCGAAGTTCAGTCAATGTTACTACAAAAAAGAATGGTATTTGCGTAAATGTGTGTATTTTAGACCAATAAACATTAGGAAAGTTTTTTACAACTATTTAATATCGTGTTAGATAAACTTATATTTAATTATTGTACCGAAATATAGTGTTTCTTGATGTCTACCTATTCATAAAGCGTATAATCATAAAGCAATTGAATGGTTCTTTGTTTAAAGTTAAAGTTGATTTTTGACCATGGATTATTTGAAAAGATTATTGATTTTGTGACAAAAGAATTGTCATTTATTTTGTACAGTAGTAACATTGGGCAAATATCTGAAATCCTTTCAATTGTTAAGTTTTTGATTTATAGTATACATTAATTATTTAATTTAAAAAGTAAAATTCATATGTGAATTTTACTTTTTAAATTAAAGTAGAGGATATGTCAAAATAACCTCCATGCATAGTATACCTGCAAAGTGTGGATACAATTCATGACGAGTATTGCTTGTCCAAAGCTAGAAGTTCTTTTTAATAAATATGTGTTTTTCAATGCCTCTTTTATCAACTACAGTATCTTTATTTTTTTCTATTTTACTAAATAATTATTCTCTTTAGAACGGCTTAAAAGAGATGGAACTTTACTTGTTACTTATGGTTGTCACAAGATATAGTTAAACATTAATAAAGACTCGTTCAAAAATTTTGCCAAAAATAACTCGGTACCGTACATTTTATATACTCGTTCACGAGCAAATTTTTGGATATTTCCTATCCATTGTCATACCCGTTAATACTAGTAAATTAAAGTAGAAATTAACTAGTAAACAGCGTAATTAATAGTAGAAGGTGGTAAGCTTATACTTTCAAAAATACTTGAAATAAATAGAAAGCGAAATAGCTTTCAGATATAATATTATTAAAAGAACATTAGTATAACCCAAATATGCACAATCGCACAATATGCACAATAAAAAACAGTCAACAGTCAACAAATAAATCATTAAAATTGAAAATAAAATTCATTTATTAACACAATGAAACTATTATAGTTTTTCAACAATCAGTATTAGAATAATAGAATTAATACATCTATTATATAGAATAAATTAATTTTGTAATACATTGTAATTTTTTCTATTACACGTAATTTGGTACTTTAAGTAGACATTACTAAATGTTGGGACTTGGATTGTTTGTGACCCCAAGAACTTCTCGCACACAATAATAAACCTTTTCATCCAGGTGGGGTTTCAGGCGTTTTCTGAAAACAACTACATTAGGGGCTGATGTTATGAGGCAAACTGTTGAGTTTCAGAACTAAGTAAATAACAGAATTTTTTTAATATTACATGTGAGAATATCTGTGTTTAGCTGAACTTTATGTCTTGTATTATAGCTTTGGTTAGGAGTATGGAAAAGATTATAACTGTTGTATCGCAATCCAATCAATGGTAAATCAATATGGAAGGAAGTAGAAGAATGTCATATGACCGAAAGTGTTCCCTAAAACTGTCCCTGCGGTCCAAGACTCCAGACAACCGGCAAGGCTCTCTTTTGAAGAATTATTACTCGATTGAAGCTCTGAATGACACTAAACACCCACAACATTATGCCATATATCAGTCCAGACTCGGGGAACACCACTGTATGCTGCCATGAGAGCTTCCTAAGAGGAGAAATTAAAGAATTATTTGAAATAAACTTCAAGGTTTTTATCACATTATTTCCTTAGGTCTTATCACATTTTTAAGACTTATACCTTAGGTGCTGAGACTTGCAACTTTGAATACAGTTTTACTGGTGTATTTGTATGTAGGCAAGATACATTTTTATTATCGGGTATGTCCCATCATTACATATTTTGCTGACTGTTATGTAAACCTACAACTCAGAATGATATCTCGAGAAATGCTCCTGCATATTTTGCTGTCACTAAGGGTTCTGGAAAATATTCCTTTTCTGTCTATGTATCTGACTGTCTGATTGTCACTGGATATCTCAAGAGCGGGTTGTATATTGAACTTAAAATGCTACGTGTATAAATGCATAGGCAATGCCGTGTTTGATTGTGGATGTGTTCCTCTATGGGATTAGGCTGAACTATGTCTCGAAAAGATTTAATCTTTAGACATTTTAAAAAGTATTTTACAAAACTTCATTTATAAATAGATAAGAATCATTTTGATGTTAATACATGTCCACTCATGGGATTTGATTAAATATCATTGAAGCGTATGGCTCAGTACTCTGTCAAAATGTCTCTTCTTTCTTTCTTCCTGAGGGATTTTTACCGTCTGATTAATTGTCTGCCTGTCGTTTGCAAGACATTTAGAGAATCTTATGAGCTGCAGACTTCATATTTTTTTATGTACTTCAGTGAAACATGTTACACAATATGTGGCCTGGCGTACTTCTATCTTGGGTAACCTCGGAGAACCACTATAAAACCAAGATATTGCAAATTTACCCTAATCTATCATTATTGTGAGCGGTGCCTTAAACCCTGGTTCATATATACGTTGAGCATTAAAATTCTTTATTGCATTTTAATTTTCTTGTATTGTATTGTTGTTTAACAAGTTTTCAATCTAAAATATATTTGCAAAATCAATGTATATTTCAATGAGCCATATTTGCGAAAAGTGTTAATTATTTAAAAGACGAGGCTTCAAGTGCTAAACTTTGGTCATATTTACACCAAACGTGGTTATGAAGAAAATGATTTCTTTAAATCCCACTGTAATAATAATCCTATTCAACTATTGTTGTAGTTTAAATAGAAACTTAGGAGCCTTGTTTCATTTTTAGTCAACTGTATGTAATTTGTTGTGGCGTAAACTGTCCGTATACCTTGTGATGAAGCAACGAGAAGGTGAAACAAAGTGTTCATAAAGAAGCTATAAGGTAATGCATTTCAACATGGACTAGTGGGTGAATTCACTATACACCCTAAAACTCGACATATAAAAGTTGTAATAATCCTTTTTTGGACCTCGTGCTTATCACTTAGCTTCCCCTCTACGTACTTTTTAGCACGCTGATGCAAGCAATTGTGATTCCCAAAGAAAAGCCACTTCTCACTTCTGAGGCGTATCAAAGAGAAGATAGGGTCAGACAAATGTCAGAAAACGTAAACAATCCTGTTATAACGGAAGTGTTTTTGTCTGTACTTCCCGGGGAGTCACACCCCTGAAGGTGTAAAAGCTCCCCTCTCCTAAAGTACACGCATCTCTATATTGATATTGAATTATAGGTCGGGGCTGACGCCGCATCACATAAACAACACAGAGAGCCAGGGGCGTGTTGAGTCATCTCCCGGGGGACCTTACAATCAGTGTGGCTATTAATCACTCAGCCCATTTGTCAATACTGGCGTAGCGGGGTGCAGGAGGCCGATGGGGCGGTAATTAGAAACATACACGGCGTCACCGCACATCTGAGAGCCATTAATGTCTCACTGTCCGAGCTTATGGGCCGCGGCCTTACACGCCCTGATATATCTTGCATTATTTATAACCCATTGGCCTTATCTCGGCGAGACTTCCAAAGTGGGTGCTGCCATACCTCCATGTGAGATTTATGCAGCTAGATACAGATATGATATGCGGGATGATAAAAGGTATTAATTCACCGAGCCACCAGATGTTCAGTGGCTTCCACGTTGAGGTAGATTTCCGATTCGTTCTTTTACTCCAACACGTTTAGAGAACACTAGTGGAGTAGGCCTTGCAACGGTTCCTTTTGATAAAGAATTGTTTTTAGAAAACAGCAAACACGCTCAGTGCATTATCAGTATTTGTATCTGTGAATGCACCTATTTCAAATTAAAAGAGATAACTTTCACTTCTGAGACTTAAATCTAGCTCTATAGTAACGTCATAAACAATTTCCAGTCCAAACGTGAGTGCCTAGATTAATGATAGCATGACTGGAGACCGTTGACTCTACACTGTGTGACTACAGCCTGCGTCCGACACATTGTATTAAACAACAAGCTCTTGGAAATGTTCGTTAAATTACTCTCCATATTGCTAAAGTTCAATGCATACAGTGTACAGATATTATACCCCTATTATAAAACATCTTATGTAACAAAAGCTACGTAAATAAAAATGCCTTAGGGAGTATTCTTTGGTTACTTCGTTTCATATAAGCGATTTTATTTTTCCAGTTTATAAAAATGTAATTAACCTCGATTGTGATTTGAAGTTTTCCGTTTTGTCAAATAAAGATACGGTTTACTTGATTTTAGTTACAAATATATTTCCCTTTTTTGACAGGGCATTTGGGAAAATAAGAAATGTTTGCATAGTAATCTCATCGAATGAAAGCAAACTATTAACTGAATCCCAAAAAAATAGTTTTTTTATCATCCTATTAAAAATGGAAAGCATTGCGTAATTCAGGTTCAAAAAACTAAGCAGTGCCTACTGCGAGAAGATTTGTGAATATTTCAATATACAATTATCGAATAAAATCATAGTAATTGTTACCAATTACATTTTCTTAATCTTCGGTAGCTGATTTTTTCTACTAGTGAAGAGATGTTAATCAATGAAACAAAAATATAAAATTTCAAAATTTAAGCAACAGTAATTTGTTGTGTACAGAATTTTCAACTTGGTAGTGAAGAAAATATTTATTTTTTTTTTTTTTATTAAATTATGAGACACCAAAGAGTGATAGAGCATTGATTGTTGAAATCTCTTAAATTTTGGAATAAAACTCCAGAAATCCTTAAAAACTAATTCCAATTACTCTTCCAAATATTAAATAAATATTTAGTGCTTTAGTTTATGTTCCCACCTGTATAAATAAAGAGGTAGTTAATTTAAACCTTTACTAATGTAATAATAGTTCCTCCGCTATTCTATTACATTTGTTGCAGTGAATTCAGTTATTTAAAACCAATTACGTAACTCTCTATGCACTATTATTATTAGCTGTATTTTCTGTTTATAAAAATAGCCATCACAAAACTTCCGCTCGTGAGACCAACATCTAATTGAATTCCTCTAGAAGCACAAACAATCAACTAAAAGCAAAGCGAGGGTTTACTGAAGAGAATGTACTGTAGTAGGTAAAACACTAGAGATGGAGACTGGAGTATATGAGCTATCCATCAGCTAGAATAGAGGATGCTGTCTTTACTCAGACATCAGAGTAAACTATTTCGTACAGCGATCCGTTTAAGCACTTAGCTGAATTATTTAAATACTGTTCTCTTGGGAAGGCGAACAGTTCAAAAATAAATGAATAATTGACTAAATACTTTTGCTACAGTTAAACGATCTTATACTTTAATTTTAGTAGTTTGAGAGCATATATTGCACTATCTGGCTTACCTGGTACTGTAAGAGAATATCGAATAATAAATAAATAAATATATATATATATATATATATATATATATATATATAACATTTAATATTATATATGATAATTATTTCTTAGGCGTATTTGTAAATTTGTCCTGTATAATAATTGGTTCTTTGATAATATTAAATATTAAGTTTAATTAGAAGAATGGGATAAGTATATTTTAAACATACTTATATTTGAGTTACAAAAGTTTTACAGCAGTGGAACATAAATGAACAAGTTTATACACACTTTTTCAAATTTGAGATAATTTTGTTTTTGAATGATGCTTCTGGAAGGAACAAGAAACTGGAATATCTCAAAATCATCTTTACATCTCCTCGTGAGTATAGTGGATATTGAGCGATTCTTGCCAAGGCTCCATGTGACAACGGTCCTACATGACTATTTGTAACTAGTCCTAAAACAGCTAAACCATAGTTTATATTTTATATTTAATTTTAAACTATCTAAACAATACTCAGAGCTCTCAATCTATTAAAACTATCATTTAAAGAATTTTAATATAATGTCTGAAAAGTAAGTCGGTTTTTTTGTTGAGTAGGCTAAAACTGCAATAATAAAAAATTAAATAGAGATTAAGTTCTCATCCCAGGTGATAGAATTCTTCTTATAAATACATTATTAGCTCTTTCATTAGTGTATGGAATTTAACCGTTTTTAACCAACAATTTATGTAACAGAGTTTCCACTCATAAAGTATCTATGGTGAGAAGGGTTGATTAATTGAGAATGTTAAGTTTTTTTTAGTGTGGCGTCGGGTCCTGATGATATTTCAGATTTGAATTCTGAAATCTGAATCGTTTCGTCTGAAGAGAGCCATATAAAGTCTGCGATGAAGTAGCTCAAAATGAACTCTTGACATTGTTTCCACATCAAAGGGACCTAGACCACGAGATATAGTGTTATATAGGTGAAGAGGCATTCTCATTGTCTCATCAGGTGCACATTTGAGTGCACTACTATGTGATAGACACGATCTCGAAGGACGGTGGTGTAACCGAGTTTTCTACATTTAAAGTAGCTATAGTGGGAAGGGTTGATTCCATGTTAATGTTGAGTTTAGCTCTAATTTACCTTTCTCTTAGTGTGCTGTTTCAGAACTCATGAAATCTGAAGTCAAAGTTCGTCTGAAGATATAAAAAAACATCGTTTTGATATCAGAGATACCTAGACCACAATATATAGTGTATATAGGTGAAGAGGCATTCTCATTGTCTCATCAGGTGCACATTTGAGTGCACTACTATGTGATAGACACGATCTCGAAGGACGGTGGTGTAACCGAGTTTTCTACATTTAAAGTAGCTATAGTGGGAAGGGTTGATTCCATGTTAATGTTGAGTTTAGCTCTAATTTACCTTTCTCTTAGTGTGCTGTTTCAGAAACTCATGAAATCTGAAGTAAAGTTCGTCTGAAGATATAAAAAAACATCGTTTTGATATCAAAGGGACCTAGACCACGAGATATATAGTGTTAATATAGGTGAAGAGGCATTCTCATTGTCTCATCAGGTGCACATTTGAGTGCAACTACTATGTGATAGACACGATCTCGAAGGACGGTGGTGTAACCGAGTTTTCTACATTTAAAGTAGCTATAGTGGGAAGGGTTGATTCCATGTTAATGTTGAGTTTAGCTCTAATTTACCTTTCTCTTAGTGTGCTGTTTCAGAACTCATGAAATCTGAAGTCAAGTTCGTCTGAAGATATAAAAAAACATCGTTTTGATATCAGAGATACCTAGACCACAATATATAGTGTTATATAGGTGAAGAGGCATTCTCATTGTCTCATCAGGTGCACATTTGAGTGCACTACTATGTGATAGACACGATCTCGAAGGACGGTGGTGTAACCGAGTTTTCTACATTTAAAGTAGCTATAGTGGGAAGGGTTGATTCCATGTTAATGTTGAGTTTAGCTCTAATTTACCTTTCTCTTAGTGTGCTGTTTCAGAACTCATGAAATCTGAAGTAAAGTTCGTCTGAAGATATAAAAAAACATCGTTTTGATATCAGAGATACCTAGACCACAATATATAGTGTAATATAGGTGAAGAGGTATTCTCATTGCCTCATAAAGTGCACAATTGCATAAACTAATAGTTTATTCACAATATATTGTCTATTAACGGAAATTGAATTAATGGAATCTGGATTAACTGAATTGTTTCAATGAAAAAATAGTGTTTCGCTTAAATAAATTGATAACGAACAGTGATGAAAACAGTATAAAATAAAGTTCTTACTGTTTACAATGTTATTAATGTATACCATGGACCTCATAAAGCACGTACAATGTATGATTTTCTTTGCGGTTTGTTATAAACCAAGACACTGTGGCTTATATTCATATTCAGTTAAACGAGACACTAGTCAATATCCAACCTGTAATAAAAGGGCTACACATCAACATTATCTAAGTAATTGTTCCACCTTCGTTATTGTTTGTTTCTTCAAGATAAGACTTCACGTGTTTCATTCCTGATCCACAATATAAGATGAATATTCTACTAGAAACAACTGTTATATACTTTTCCAGGATACATATTTTTTCTAAAACATAAAATTTAAAACGTAAAATTTAACATGATTTTGCATAAGGTATTATTGCGTTCTTATGTTCTCCACTAAGTAATTCGAAAAACAAAAAATGGCAATGACGATCTTGTACAGTGGTTGAAGGTGTAGAGGTCCATATGTCAATCACAGCTTTCTAAACACGCGATTCCGCTATTTACTGACTCTTTTACAATACGATGGGTTGGGGAAGGGGATAGTGTTACTCTCGTGGTTAACAAACTGAATTCAGTATAAAAGAAAATTATAAACTAAGTAATGTAAGAAACAAACACAAAAAGAGTTTGATGGCAAGTTGTGTCTTGTGGTTGAAGGTGTAGAGACCATACGTCAATCACATTTGTCCAGACACGCGATTCCGCAATTTTTTTGTTCTCTTAGGACAAGAAGCTTATAAATTGCACTTAGTCCTGTAAGAACCTTTGCGCTGCTTCCGGAGTGACAGGATATTCAGGATGGCTAAGGTTATGGAGTAGGGGCCGCCTGCTATCGAGATCCATGAGGAAGAATTAGGGCACTACATCTCCAAGTCATCCCAGAAGAAGGGGAGGCCAGCTCTGAACCAGCCTCTCCAGTCAAAGTAGGCCCCTCCCCTAGTGGCACACCCTTTTTGAGGTTAACAAGAACCTCTGAGGTAAGGGAACAAACCCCACCAACTCCAACAGTCATCTTCCACAGTAGACTAAACTTATCGAATTGCCCATGAACCCCAGAATCTCAACATTTGCGGTTAATGATGTGCCGCTACTGGACATCCATAAGGTTGCCCAGATTGAAGTGGCACATCGGTTTTTGCTGTACCCAGTGGTGGGTTCAACTGGTAGGTATAAACCAGCCAGAAATGATCCCTGCTGGGTAATTCCGCTATTTACTGACTCTGTTACGATACGATGGGTTGGGGGAGGGGGTAGTCTTACTCCTCGTAGTTATAAAACAGAATTACAACATGACTTCAATCTCAAAAGACAGTTATACACTAATTAATGTGCGAAACGAACAAAAAAAAGAGATTGATGATAAGTTCGTGAGGTGTAGAGGCCATTCGTCAATCACAGCTTTCTAGACACGCGATTCCGATATTATCTGACTCTGTTACAACACGATAGGTTGTGTGGGGTGGTATTCTTACTCCTCGTAGTTAACAACCTGAATTACAACATGACTTCAATCTCAAAAGACAGTTATAAACTATAATTAATGTGCGAAACGAACAAAAAAAAGAGATTGATGATAAGTTCGTGAGGTGTAGAGGCCATTCGTCAATCACAGTTTTCTAGACACGCGATTCCGATATTATCTGACTCTGTTACAATACGATGGGTTGGGGAGGGGGTATTCTTACTCCTCGTAGTTAACAACCTGAATTACAACATGACTTCAATCTCAAAAGACAGTTATAAACTAATTAATGTGCGAAACGAACATAAATGGATTGATAATAAGTTCGTGATGTGTAGAGGCCATTCGTCAATCACAGCTTTCTAGACACGCGATTCCGATATTATCTGACTCTGTTACAACACGATGGGTTGTGTGGGGTGGTATTCTTACTCCTCGTAGTTAACAACCTGAATTATAACATGAATTCATAATAATATACAATTATAAACTAAATAATGTGAAAACAAAAAATGAGAATGATGATGTTCGTGTCTTGTGGGTGAAGGTGTAGAGGCCATTCGTCAATCACAGCTTTCTAGACACGCGATTCCGCTATTTATTGACTCTGTTACAATACGATGGGTTGGGGAGGGGGGTAGTATTTACTCCTCGTAGTTAACAACCTGAATTATAACATGAGTTCATAATAATATACAATTATAAACTAAATAATGTGAAAACAAAAAATGAGAATGATGATGTTCGTGTCTTGTGGGTGAAGGTGTAGAGGCCCATTCGTCAATCACAGCTTTCTAGACACGCGATTCCGCTATTTATTGACTCTGTTACAATATGATGGGTTGGGGAGGAGGTAGTATTACTCCTCGTAGTTAACAACCTGAATTATAACATGAATTCATAATAATATACAATTATAAACTAAATAATGTGAAAACATAAAATGAGAATGATGATGTTCGTGTCTTGTGGGTGAAGGTGTAGAGGCCCATTCGTCAATCACAGCTTTCTAGACACGCGATTCCGCTATTTATTGACTCTGTTACGATGTTATTGGGTAGTGGGAGGGGGAAGTGTAGCTCCTAGTAGTTGACAGACTAAACTACAACACGAATTAATAAATTACTTTTTATAAATTATTACATTTTTAATTGATACGAGTACAGTGTATTTAATGTTCCAATTATTATTATCTTTTATTATTTTCAGAATCCATTTTGTAGTTGTGAGATTTCATAACCTAGGCAAACTGTGAAAATTGAAGGCGGTATTAAACCCACAGCATATGACATCTGTTGTATAAAAAAGGTTAATCGTCATTTACAGCTCAAATTCCCAATATTTAAGTGAAAACATTTTCTGAAACAATTTAAAATACGAAGTGATAGTAAAACGCAAAACCTTTTATTAACAATTATTAAAATAATCCAATATAACAATTTAAAAATTGGTCAAGATATTAGTTTAGAGTTTTAAAATTATAGATAAATTAATTGATTAGTTATTCCATGATTTCATGTGATACTATGTTAATTGCTGATTGATATAAACAAACAGCTGAAATTAATTTGGTTGCGGGAAGTTATAACCAATCAGCTAAATTTATTTAGGTACTAGATGGTGTAACCCATCAGCTGATATTATGTTGGTTGCAGGAAGTTATAACCAATCAGCTGAAATTATGTCGGTTACTAGATGTTATAACCAAATAGCTTCATTAATTTGGTTTCGGATTATAATCAATCCAATAGCAGCTGAATTGAATCCAATATGTTGGTTGCTGGATGCTATAACCCATCGGCTGATGTTACTTGGTTCCTGCATTGAGAACACCAGCCTGAACAACACTTGTGTGTTTTAATAATCAGATGTTAAAATAAACAAAACACTCTCTCTTAAGATTAACATTTGAGCTTTGGAATGCATTGGTACAAAGCTATAAATTTGAACTAATACGTACAATTGCACAAGGCACATATACTCGTAGAGTGGAAGAGGTTTCAGTTGATACCACGTGTGTATAAAATAATAGTTTTGGACACATAAAATCTCAATAAATATTAAGAAATTCTTTTAATAATATAGGTGATGGGGGGGTGGGGGGGGGGGGGGGGTGGGGGGGGGGGGGGGTGGTGTGGGGGGGGGGTGGGGGGGGGTGGGGGGTGGGGGGGGGGGGGGGTGGGGGTGGTGGGCAATCCTCACATCATTGTACCTGGATAACAAAACACCCCCTGCACGTATCTGTGATTTACTCTATATGGCTGTTGGATACCCGGTGTGGGACACTCTTAACTCAAAAACAAGCATTAAAGAATATTTAACTAATCTACGGGTTTTGTTTTTGTTGTCAATTTATAAACGCGAACTATGTGTATTTATATTCCTAACGCTAATTTACAAACTCGTTCACTCTTAATAAATTACAAATAAGTTACACGATAGTAATAACTTTATTTTGATTGATTCTTGTAAATTTTTGTAAATGTATGCTCGTTTACAATTAGACTCCTCCCGACAAGAGACAGGATATTTGGCCTTGATATATGTTTTCCTTGTGAAGCGTTAAAATTATGAGATGTACTTTTACATTGATTTCGTATTTTATTTACAGAATGTTTGTGTTTTATTTTAGTTATGACATTTTTTTTAAATACATACAATAATATATTTCGTTTTTTCTACATTTTATAGTAAGTCGAATTTACATTTCGGAGTGCCAAGACTAACATCAGTTAAATAGCCAAAGATATATTAGCGTTTCAAAGAGAACACCCTTTTGCAGGTTAGAAAACTTTTCTGTATTTATATGATTATAGCGGATCG
The DNA here is from genome assembly GCF_021130785.1 of Homalodisca vitripennis. Lineage (NCBI taxonomy): Eukaryota > Metazoa > Arthropoda > Insecta > Hemiptera > Cicadellidae > Homalodisca > Homalodisca vitripennis. The sequence goes on along the minus strand of NC_060211.1, from coordinate 56,227,635 downwards.
CCTGCAGCAAAATTCGGGGGGCATATTCTAATGAGACTCTTTAATGATTTAAAAAATGTTAAACAGAATAGATTACTAGAGCATATAAGTTCAGGGACGCTTTTACTCAGCCTTGGAGTACTTCACCTGATCTTCCGTTTAATATAAATTTCTTTTAGCTGTAACTTGTGTTCTATTTCTGTGATAAGGTGATGTTCTGTTTTTATTTATTTAATCTTAATCTTAATCTTTTATTTTACTATTTTTACTATTATAATATATTTATTGTAAATAATGTATATCATTGTAATCGGGTATTTGTCATACATGCAACTCATGCCAACAATGATAGAAGATGTGATTGATTGATCCGAAATCCTAAAAACTGGAAATATATTAACAGTTTATATGTTTTTCTAATGTGCACGAAAATATGGTTTACGTTTAACTTCAGTCTCTTGGGGTCTTACATTTGATTTCCAATCTATTCGTATAAAGTATCAAGACATTTGACGGAAACAGTGACAGGTCCGGTGACAATGAAGGGTTGGAGGGTGAGGGTGATACATAGGGCAGTCTGACACAGATTGTGCAGCAGTCAAGAGGGTCGTTGACAAGGGTAAAGGGTTCCTTCGCTAACTTTCCCATTCCTGTCTGTCAAACTTCTTTTTAATCCCGGCGAGGCTTATTGGAACTTGGTCAGATCGCTTCACATCGTCTCCCGTAACATTCCCGCAGGAGTAACGGTGGGGGGAGGGGGTGAGATGTTTCAAAATAAACTGTGCCCTGGGTATATTAATTAATCAATGAACATATTTATCACATAATCACAATCTGATATTTTATCAAGCCTTTGCGTTTATAAAGATTGGAATAACTCTGCTATTCCTTGGTCAGTCCTTACCAGGAATACGTTCCTCAATAGAGCCCAAACTCTTGTCCTTTTAGAAGGGTTCCTTCATTATTAATGACATTTCAACGGCCTCATCTGCTTCATCCCTTAAGTACAGAAAAAAATTGTAAAAATATCTCAGTTAATTTCATATATAAAATGGTATAAAAAATAAATACTACTGGTATATCATCTAGAAACATCTTTTGTGAAATCCTTTTGAATTAAAAAAAAATCCATTTCATTAATACTCGTATATACAGATTGTGGAAACCCTTTCTAGTGAAACACTTGTAGTAAATAATACTCACTCCAGTAACGCGTAAGCGATTGTTGTAGGAAATTCTGTCGGCACCCGTAAAACGAAAATGAAATGCAGTATTATATTACCAAACATGTTTAATAAATATATGAGGAACAGAATTAGTAATATTACGGCACTTAAAAGACAATCCTACTTAAGCACGCCAGACCGCGTGAAGCGTAACAAGCTTGCGTGCAAAATTACTGAGGTGTCTGTAGCTCATTTCATTCCCGATATATCGTGCGGACAGACAGACACAATACAGGAGAGAGCAGAAATTTTTGCAGTCGCAGTGGCTTTATTGATGCTCAGAAATGAATGTATGCAAAATTTTATATCTATAAGTCAAATCGTTGTGGAGACATTTAGAGGGAAATAGCCAGACAGACGTAAAATAGGGATATAATACATTCAGCTTAATTTGATTTCAAAATACCCTACGAAGGTTACACTGGAGGTTACGCATGGAGGTAAAATTTTTATACAGAAATAAGGTTCATACAATATTTCAAGTCTATAGGATAATGTATTCTCAAGATATGTTACCAAAAAACAGAAAACAAATAGGCAGAATATAAATGTTGCCATCCCCTGACTGATAAGCTTCACTATCGCCATTGAAATTTAAAAAATCTTTAATAACTCGTTTTTAGTTAAAGTGTGTAATAACGAACAAACGAATGCTGATGTTATAAACACTGAGTCTTAAATAGTTACAGCACATCTACCACTTTAGTTAATTTACTGATGAGTACTGTTAGAACCCCTATAAAGACCTTTGTAAATAAATGTAATTAGGCTTTACTAGCCTAAGGATTATAATGTCAAGTTTTATTTGTAGTTAGCATGGTTAACTAACATTGAATTTTTATTTTTTAAATTGTTTTCCCAGTGAGTTTGAACGATTTGGGTTATCTAAAATATGTGCATATTGTTTTTGGTGATAAATTGAAAAATATATTTTTCTGAGGGCAATTATAATTTTATCTTGTTACATATTTGATATAAAACACTGTAGAGTAATTATATGTTCATAAAATTATTCAATACTAATTGAGTTGTAATTCAATGAGTTATACAAATTCATATTCTCTAACTAATGTTAAATGTAGTCTCTATATTTAAAGACGTGCCTTAGTGAATATAATGTACTTATTAATATGAATAGTTGGCACGATTTCTGAGTGTGCACTCCTGCCTTCCTCCTGGCTTGTTCACCAGGCTCTTGAAACATTCTCTCATGTAGTTCAAAATCTTTTTCAAAACTGAAAGCTCATACATTATAAAACATATTACAGACTTATTTTATAAATGGTCATAAATAGTATTTTCACAAACCTTATGATTGTAATATATTTTTCTCTGTATCTTAGTTTTTCTTTGATTCAAGAAATTTCTAATGTTTTATTAGCGAAAACGAAAAATTTAAATAGCTATAGATATTAACAAAACTTAATAGATGTTTAGACCCTAAATATTTATTTAAGAATTTGGACAATTTATTTATCAGTTATATTGTCAAAATATATAATAAGTAAATAAAGCAAGTAGGGTTTTTGTGAACAATCACACCTAAAGTGAATTACTTATTGTATTGAAAACGGATCATTTTGTGAATTTAATCAATGGGGAATTTCTCATTATGAAAAATTTTACACATATAATATTTTCAACACTAATATGAGTCTCCCGAAAAGGAGGCTCCCTAGAATACTAGACCACTCGAACGCTGGAGTCACTCTCTCAGCGTATCTAAAGTTGATAAAGCGGTTACGGCACTCCACAAGCATGCTAAACGATGTTGTTCCTCCGGCTGACCTTAGAGGTGACAAGGACATTAGGAATCATCCATCACTCCGAGAATAACGAGAAGTGGGCAGCGTTTGTGAACTGCAGAATTGGAGTTCATTTTTCATGCTCATGTCGTCTGTAAATCACCGGGACAAGGCCGGGACGTCACCGCATACAGGCGGCGCGGCGGTTTGCTCCTTGCCTTTCACCGCTCCTTCTCAGCTAATGTATTCTGTTTAGCGTTCACTTTCCATTCCGGTAAATTAATACACAATAAGACAGAAATCACTCTCTGTTTTAAATTTTACATACTATTTATAACATTCATATCGATTTTCCAGCGTAATAAAACGTTCAACAAAATTATTACTTTTCAGAGTCAGTAATTTTGTTCATCCTTTTTTACTTGAATCTGTTCCTTTTGATGAGCAGAATACTTTATTTATTAGTAGAAGCTGTTCAAATTAGCAAACGTTAAAAGCTTAAAGCTAATGGGATACTGAGTCCTTGACAATGTTTATCAAATGATCATAGTTTGAAATACTACAAAAATATCAGCTGATGTATCTTGACCTGCTAGTGACATCTAGGAGTATGGTGGCAAACTCATTGTTTACGAGGAATCTTTAGCAGGATTTATAATGAATTCATTCCTTTGCGATCCTGAATGAAGGGTCTCAGGTTGTGAGGATCAGTGCTGGACATAGTGCTCGTACTTACACAACATAGCCAAGTGGGGCAACAAAGGTGTTGGCTATTTCGAATGGTTATCACCTGACTATCCGTTCTGTTAATTGATTTCCCACCGTAGGATATAGATAGGACTCATGCTTGCTCTGTTAGGAAGCAAAAGGAATTGAAAGGAAATTTACCTGTAGCAAATAAGCAGCCCATTGTAATGGGTTACGGAATTCTTGACAAGGTTTGTCAAGTGATCATAGTAAGAAGTTCTACTAAAATACCAGCTGAAGTCTCTTCACCTACTACTGACATCTAGGAGTATGGTGGCACATTTCTTGTTTACGAGGAATCTTTCCCAGGAATTAGAATGCATTCATTCCTTAATGATCCTGAATGAAGTTAGTGAGGATAGGTGCTGAAAATCGCTGCGTATTGATGGGTATTAAGATTTACTGATCGTTGACTGATTCTTTTAACCCATTTAGAGATTGGATTACATTGAAGAGTAAATTTTAGTTTGGAATCGTTAAAATGGAAATTGACTTACAGAGATTATAGAGAGCGAAGTTTGAATCTTTAGATGGCCAGTAAGCATTGCATACAGCAGGCATTTACAGCCTTAATAAAACACTGACCGTCAGACGTGGCACCTAAACTTCAAATGTTTATGCCACCTTTGGCACCGCAGGTGTAATGGATAGAGAGAATTACGGGCGTGCCATGACGAATAAGCGAATGATTACCCATACACCAGTAAGAAAGTAGAAATATGAGACCCTAAGTAATGAGAAAACAGCAGGATTTTGAGGGATGTCTGAAACCTTTCTATTACTGGGAAACTGATCCAGCATAATTATTTGCCTAGAGGTGAGTAAGTAAGCAGAAGCGATGTTTAATTATTCTAAAGAGGATTGCCTAGCACCCTGCTTGTAGATACAAGACTCGTTAGTGATACATGCGGAGGAAAAGCGTACCTTCTTTTTTCAACCTGCTTTATATTTTTGGATACTTGAACAATTCTTGAACCACGCCTGGCGTCTCTTACATAGCTGAGAGCTGCATTGAAAGGCTTCAACTTTCGAAGTCACTAATATAGTTAGAAGATATTGTAGATGAGCCCGGAACGAAAACTGCAGTGGTTCTACTAAATTGATGTGGTTATCAAGGAGTAAATATTATTATATTAATTATTATTATTACCAGTGCTCGTTCATATAAACCTCGCTTGGTGTCAGCGACTCGGTGTATTAATAAGAAGAAACTAAGTATGAATTTCGTGCAGACTTGTGGTGTATCGGGGGCTCAGCAATGGAAATTATAATTCATTATGGAAGAATGTAGCTTTGGAACTTGGGAGTGCCTGGCTTTGCTTACCGCTTTATTGACTAGTAGGCTTTGAATTATAAAAAGTGAGCAGATTCCGCATGCAAACTTCAACATCTAAGATTTCCAGTTCACAAAAAACGAAAAATTCATAATACAACCAAATTCTTGAATCTTTCGTTTCGTTATAGGGTCTATGGAAAATGTAATATTGGTTACCTTTAGTCATATTTGTCGACGGATTTGCAAGCCTCAGCCAACCACGATACAGCTCCGCTCCCACTTCAAACAGATGGGAGTGTGTTATAGGCAGTTCTGGTTTAAGGAAATAAAAATGAGTCTCTACAACGAGGTTTTCTGATCAATATTTCAATGCATGTATACAGGAGAATAGATTTTACTAAATCACACCGGTCTCGTAAAGGTGGAATTACATATAGCAGCATGAAGCACTAGTTGCTGATGTCATCATGAAGTGTTCAAGCTGCTTGTGTAATACGGTACAAATGTCATGTGTAAAGTGCTAAGAGCATGCTAACGAACATAGGATCGTTTAGATATTTCGGCAACAATCACACAATCATACTAGTATGCTATGTGTAATAAGTAGCTGCGTACACCCCCTAGTATGTGCGTAGACAAACGGACTGGCAGGGTTCATCTTATAGTTGCTACTTGTAATAGATTTTCCTACATACCCTTCAGCACGCACCTCATTCTATACTGCTAAAAAAATGATACTTCTAATAAATTTTAAAACACACCCATCAACAAACACGTCATCCGGTAGTGCTAAAAAAGTTACTTGTATTTAGTTTATCGGCATATCCATCAGAATACACGTCATCCTATAGTGCAAAAAAAGCTAATTGCATTGAGATTAGCGGCATACCCATAAGCACACTCGTCATCCTCTAATGCTAAACAAGCTACATGTGTTAACTTTAGCGCCATATCCATCAGCATGCACGTTATTCTGTAGCGCTAAAGAAACTACTTGTGGTAAGTTTAACGGCATATCCATCAGTATGCTCGTTATCCTGTAGTGCTAAAGAAGCTACTTTTATAAGGTTTAGCGGCATATCCATCAGCATGCACGTCATCCTGTAGTGCTAAAGAAGCTACTTTTATAAGGTTTAGCGACGTATCCATCAGCATGCACGTCATCCTGTAGTGCTAAAGAAGCTACTTTTATAAGGTTTAGCGACGTATCCATCAGCATGCACGTCATCCTGTAGTGCTAAAGAAGCTACTTTTATAAGGTTTAGCGACGTATCCATCAGCATGCACGTCATCCTGTAGTGCTAAAGAAGCTACTTGTATAATGTTTAGCGGCATATCCATCAGCATGCACGTCATCCTGTAGTGCTAAAGAAGCTACTGTTATAAGGTTTAGTGGCATATCCATCAGCATGCACGCCATCCTGTAGTGCTAAAGAAGCTACTTTTATAAGGTTTAGCGACGTATCCATCAGCATGCACGTTATCCTGTAGTGCTAAAGAAACTACTTGTGTTAAGTTTAGCGGCATATCCATCAGCATGCTCGTTATCCTGTAGTGCTAAAGGAGCTACTTTTATAAGGTTTAGCGACGTATCCATCAGCATGCACGTCATCCTGTAGTGCTAAAGGAGCTACTTTTACACGGTGTTAGCGACGTATCCATCAGCATGCTCGTTATCCTGTAGTGCTAAAGGAGCTACTTTTATAAGGTTTAGCGACGTATCCATCAGCATGCACGTCATCCTGTAGTGCTAAAGAAGCTACTTTTATAAGGTTTAGCGACGTATCCATCAGCATGCACGTCATCAGCCGTCTGTATAGTAGTGCTAAAGAAGCTACTTTTATAAGGTTTAGGTATCCATCAGCATGCACGTTATACATCAGCGGCATATCCATCAGCATGCACGTTATCCTGTAGTGCTAAAGAAACTACTTGTGTTAAGTTTAGCGACGTATCCATCAGCGTGCACGTCAACCTGTAGTGCTACAAGCTGTTACGTATAATACCACCTTAAGACCACACAATTATACACATTTTAAAACTTTTGTGTTTTGATTAGTCGAAAAGAATTAATTGAGTTAGAACTTGGAATAAGAACATAGCTTATAGCTTTATAAGACTGAAAATCATTATATTAAATTATAATTATTATATAAAATGTATTTACTTCATTTCTCTACTTATACAAAATTAAAATCTGAGATTTAAGAAATTATTTTATACCTATTTATTTAATATATCATTCTAATTACTCAATACAAGGACTACAATACAAATATGTATTATAATAACCATAAAAATATCCTTCTTATCAATTAAACAGTTACATATTAAATGATTACATTGTGTCAAACTCAACTGTCCTTTAATTATGATAGTAAGATTTATTTAGATTATTAGCCGAACAGAAACATTTTGTGAGACCGCACTTCCTTTCAAGTTTGTTCTGTGAATTTAGTACATCTCAAGTCAATTTTAGGGGCCCATCCGGATATTCATAAAAGCTCATGTTTATGAATAATCTAGATTAATAACAAAATTTAGCTGAAATTGTAATTTTGTACGAATGTATGCCATTATGTGAAATAGGAGGCTGCGTCTTTTTATAGGAAACCTATTAATTTAACTACTAATGAACAAGATGAAAAATTATAAAATCAATTCTAATAGGCGGCTTCGGTTGTAATTTGAGAGAAGAAAATTTTGTCCTGAAAGATTTTGTCCGAGTGGGGATGCCCTCGAGGAAACAAACCGTCGAGAATTTTGATTACCATTTATCGTAAGCAATTTGACGTCGTACGCAGCTAATTAACATAAATCAGCCGGTCTACACTTAACACACTTTCCGCCACCGCCACCACACAGCTGTTCTGATTAAGTCCCTCATTATTCCACCGTATGATTACCCGCCGCCATCTTGGTTCAGCGGGACCGATCCTCCAGATTATAATCATTTGTCTCCATTTAAATTACATTTCTTGTTTGTCGATAAGATGTAAATAACAGGGGGTTCGTATGTGTTTTCCATAATGCTCAGTTTGGCGCCCGGTAAACGGTATGTAATAATTGTTATCGGAGCCAGTTGGGTCCAATTAGCAGCCATAACCTCTGTAGTAGCGGTTCTATTGCGTGAGTGCCCGGTAACACCGCTGGAGAAAGTATTTCAAACCTAAGCTACACATTATTTTACTTTATTATTCTCTTCAACTGTATAATTTTGTGGATTTATGAGCGTTCAAAGATTTGTATTTTTCTGTTTCAACACTAGTTATATACTTATGGTTGTTAATATAAATACTTCCTAACATTTAAACAATTTTTCAATGTTTCTTTATTCAATTCAAATATATTATGATAAATAATTACCAATTTACTTACTTTGCTGTAATCAATCGTTATTTATTGTGTTTTGCATTCAAGTTTAGTCATTAATAATATATTTTTTCACATTGTTAACTATAACCTGATAAACTGCGTATAAATTATTGAAATGTATTATACCAATATTAATAAAAGTTACTCAAGAGCTTATAATACTATTATTAGTAAAAGGCAAGTTAATACATGTTTCTACTGTGATTTAAAAAAAGTTGATTTGAGAATTTTCTCCCAATAATATATCCTTAAACGTGGGATCAGGAATGCTAAGAAGATGTGTCACCCTTCAGTTTGAGGAATCAATTTTGGGTTTCTTTCAGTATCATGTAGCTGATAACCATATGAGGGTTTATACAAAGGTGATAAAATCTGTACCACCATTATTATTTGACGAGCTAATGGATTTGTATGACGTTAATGATGTTTAATAATCTTAAGAATAATCGGAGGATATCTTGACTCTAGCACTCAGCTGAGAGGTGCACTGTAAAGATCGCAAATTTCTGGTGCAGCGTGTACGCATGGGGTGCAGAAATGAGCTACAATTCTTCTGAATGGTCAAAAATAATTTGAGACTACTTTAGTATCTGCCACAGGGTCAGGTATGCCTTTATTTGAAGGTATCGTAGCAAAACGTAGCCTAGTTGAGTGCAAACATATACAGCCAAACTGAGCTATTATTAGGGACGGAGATATGCCAACTGATAACGTTCTAGATTGAAACCATAAACCTTCGAACTGGTGCATTGTAGAGAGGATAGTGCACTGATATCAGATTCTACCAAATACCAAAACTGGGTTGAGAGATCTGTGTTTGAGTATCTTTTCTTCCATTAAATTTAAGGATTGGAGACATTATCACTGAGCTTTCGGCCCTGCTGCAATACAAAGCTACGCGTATTTTGTCTATGGGCATAACTGACCCCTTCCATACTTATAAATATCTGGTTATATACATGTGACGATGGAATATAGGCTCTTTTCGAAGCCATGAGCTTTCAAGGCCATGATAAAATAATACAGTGGTATCTGGAGATGGTTTTCCCAAAACGAGCATAGACCTGATAGGAAATTATAAATGTGCTATGCCTATTTAGAGGTGTTGAGATTTGCGGTAAATGGTATTATTTGCACGATAATACCATTTACGATTAATACAAAAGATGGGGACGATTTCTTATATAAAATATCTAAAGGAACTGGTGCTCTCAAAGGCGGTTGTCTTGGTATATACGAGTAGATAAGACTTCTATAAAATTACTATTTTAAAAAAAACCATCACTGTATAAATGAAATATAGATAGAACTGAATTGGCTGTAATACGCCCACGTACATTACAGACAAACAGACCCGATCTGAAACCAAAATTTTTATGAGAAATAATCTCAACATCTCAAAAAACATTAACATTTTCAGTTGCGGTATGTTTTTAACTGACGAATAAATAGAAAAATAAAAAGCTAATATTGAAAAATTTATTTTAATTCATTCGCACATTTTCCTCTATTATTTTTAAAATTAGGAGCTATGATAAGAAATACAGTTTAGACATTAAAATTAAAAATATAAATCTTAAGTTTACGGCAAATGTTAACTCTTTGTCGCCTTTGTATCAATGTATTGCCGGGAGAGGTAGATTACCACTCCGAAATCTTGGGTTTAGATCACACTTCGAATATATTGAATCTGCTAAAAATAAATCTCACTGCCTTCACTGGAAAATATTCACCAAATTTCCATTTTCATTTCTTATGGCTTAATAAATAGCAGACGGCGGAATATACCATGGAATCATCGTATGCATAAACAACCTAGTTTGAGTTGGTCTGAAGCATAAATCCAGCTGTCAAACGACATAGGCTGGCATTTTATGGCCTTATTCGCTTAGCGATATTTTGTAAAGGTAAACCCCTAATCAAACCCGCATCGTGAATGTCAGATCGTAATTTTACGACCGCAACTCATGTTTTCATGGTGGATATTTTTATAGTTCTGACAGGCTTTGTGTAGCAGGGTATCGCCCGCCTGTAGTAGCTAAGGAAAGAATATAAAATTTTTATTTGTATTACAGTCTATCCGTTATTACAATATGCCTATACATTGATATTAATAACAAAAAACGTATATATATATATATATATATATATATATATATATATATAAAACATTAAAAATAACTAAAATAATAACAAAACATTATTTTTGAGAGTTTACTGTTATATTGTTTATTAAAATGTTTATCACTATTGTAATGTCAATAAAAGATTGTTTTGACAGTATAGGTTTTGATTTCTTGCTAAAACAGATTGTCGGGTCATTTGCGTACTGTACAAGTCTTCCGTGCAGTAATGATGACCCTATGTCATTGCCGTAGATTAAAAAAAGAACAGGACTGAGTATTGATCCCTGAGGGACTCTAAATCTTGAGTGAATCAGTTCAGAGAATGTATTTTAGATTTAGATAACTTTTGTTAAGCCACTGTAGAGGCATACCTACGACGCTATGTCATTCAAGTTTATCGAGTATTTTGGTGTGGTCAACACATTAAAATACTTTAGATAGGTTTAGAAACACACTTAATGTGGGATTTCGACCTTCCTACCCCTTTACTCACTATTGCATCTATGGTTGACTTACTCTTTCTGAAATCAAATTGACTCTCAGAACGTGGGTTGTGTTTGTTTAGAAACAGAAGTATTCTTGTTAAAAAACATATTTTAGAATATTTTGCTGTGAGCCGGCAACACTGTGACAGGCCTATAATTATTTGTAGAGAACCGATCATTTTTCAATATTTCTATGGCAATAAAGAAATTTGAGTTTGAAATTATTTCCAATCATTTCCAACGCCACATATGAGTCTGCCTTGTTACCTCGATAAACAAAAAAAACAAATACATAGGTCTCAGGAACCAACTTTTAGTCCTTAGAAAAAGCTTTTACTCTAGTCCTTGTCCTTTCAGTCTAGGATATTTCCAGTGCTATAGTATAGTTTGCCTTGTTGCCCCAACGAAGAAAAATATATACAAACGTAGGACTAAGAAACCTACTTCGGTTAAGAGTTGTCTTCTTCCGGCGCGGTGGTTTAAATTCACTTACCGTACCACAGTGTTGAGCTTGCCTTATCGGCCTAATCAAAAACGTATATAAATATATAGTTCTCGGAAATGTACCTCTTTCAAAAAGCATCTAAATCCGACATTTTTAATCTACTTTCGGTCTAGGGTATTTCCAGTTCCGTAGTTGAGTTTGCCTTGTCGTAACGATGATGAAAATGTACATACGAGTACATAAGTTGAACTGAGAACCTTATTAGGGCTTAGGGGGGAATCCTACCTAATTCCTATATACTTCCGGTGTAAAGAAAAAGTCCTTATTAAGTCCATGCAACATCCTAATTAATCGTTTATAAGTTTTAGTGTTATATAAGTTTTGTTGTTTTACTGACTGTAGTTTGGGAAAGAATGGATCGTTGAGGCATGCTAGTGTTAATTTCTCTATTTTTTCAATACAAAGCACTATTGATAATAAGTCTAATTATAATTTATCGTATGTTAACGTAGGAACTCACTCTTGTTTAGTGCTTTAAAATTATTATGCTTTTTCCAATGTTATTGTATAAAGATTGCTGTATACCTAAGATATTAAAAATTACCATGCATTTGCATCGTTGAACATAAAATTTCGTCGCGTTCTAAAGATAGTTGTTACTGAACTCCTCAAGAATGGGAGTAATTTTTGAGTAAATCAATTTTCTAAAATTGACGGTCGGCTTCTGAACAAACCTGGTGCTTCAAACGTCTAAGTTTATGAGATCCCATAAACATCCCGTAAAGATAAAAGATTTAGCCAGGAGCTCAATTAATGATATAATAATGGGAAGTGTTTATAGCCTACTTGAGATAGTTATTTAGACCGTAATTACTTTAATGTGTGACAAAACACGGTCGATGTTATCAACATCCATATTAATGTGGACAGCAGCCAGCGCCGCAGGACCTTGGGCGTCAAGGGCGACGGTAGTCATTATATTACAATGAGCGACAGTGTTCACCGGCAAAAACGGTGATAAAGAACACTTAAGTCGTAAATCAAACGTGGCGTGCCCGGACAATGTTGTGAGTAATGGATTAGATTGTCAGTCCCTCAGTCAACGAAATACCACGTGTGTTGACAATTATGTGAAAGTCTTTAGAAAAAATTCTCTATAATTGTTGGTAGACTAAAAACACTAGTAGCTATGGTAGCTAGTCATAGTTCTAGTAGCCTAATTCAGAAGCATCCATACAAAGTAATTTTCCAAATACCACAATTGTTGTCATTGATGACTAATTTGATCTTAGTGTTGTATGTTTGTCAGCCATAAATTTTTTAAAATGTCTACTCAGAATAATTTGTAAATTATGGGTAACTCGTCCGTCTTCATTATTTCATGTTACACCCAGTTACTTAATTAGTTATGTATAAAAGTAACATCAGAACTCTGGATTTAGACTTGCTTCCAGGCTACCATCTCAGAATCCAACACTCAACTGTAAGATACTGCATAGTTTTTTTATTAGATGGTATAATGACTAGCAGCTCATTTTCTGCTACTGGACAAAATCAGACTTTGAAAGAAATAATTGTATCGTATAATAATCTAGACAACGTAATTATTGATAATTGACCGACTGAGTAACAGTCGTATATAAAAATAGTATAAAAAGTGGTAGTTCTAAAATAAGCTTTAGTTCAGACAGAACTGAAGGACTTTCATTATAGATCATATGAAGGATAGGTCATTAAAGATATGGAAATTAAAAATTAAACTATCCTCTCTTTTTGAATTAAATTTATCTTCAAATAACAGTGCCACAACCACAGGTTATATTATTAGTCAATCTTGCGTGTATTCTCCAGAAAAATTATGTAAAATACCCGTCAATCATAACCTGCACTGAGCATAACAAAACCTGATGTCAGGAATTGCATCCCAAAGGATTCCCAGGAATGGTACATCACTAACTGCAAATTACGATATATAAAAATGTGTATTAGTCGACGTGTTTGGAGGATAGTGATTCAGATTTAGGTTAGGCTCCCTTAGTGACAAGGATTCTTAGAAATTCAGTAACTTAGGGATTTGTGCTAAGCCTGCTCACTCTGTTTTGTTGAGTATGAAACGATAACAGCCTTCCCTCTGTGCAGGGAGGTAATAGCTATGATATAGGTTATTTCACAACCTCCCATGGTTTCTTTTCCTTGAAATCCGGGATTTGAGAAAGTTTGGTTCCGTCATTCAAGAACTTTAAGCAATTTTGTACTAAGGGATTATGCTCAGTATACTCACTCTGATTTGTTGCGTATGAAACGATTACATCCATCCCTTTATACAAAGAGGTAATAGTTGTGGCAGAGGTTAGTTCACAATCTTCAGTGGTTTATTTTCCTTGATATCCGGGATTATAAAGGAAGGCCTGGCTCCGTCACTAAAGTATTTTAAGAAATTCTGTACTGCGGGATTATGCTCATTCAAGCCACTCTGTTTTGTTGGGTATGAAACGATTACAGCCTTCCTTTTGTGGGAGGAGGTAGTTCACAGTCTTCCGTGGTTTATTTTCCTTGATATCCGGGATTTGAGAAGGTTTAGCTCCGTCACTCAAGGATTTAAAGCAATCCTGTACTGAGGTATTATGCTCAGTATACTCACTCTGTTTTGTGGGAAATAAAACTATTACAGCCTTCCCTCCGTGCAGGGAGATAAGACATAGGTTAGTTCACATTCTTCCGTGGTTTATTTTCCTTTACATCCGGGATTTGAGAACGTTTAGCTCCGTCTCTCAAAGATTTTAAGCAATTCTGTACTGAAGGATTATGCTCAGTATGGTTTGTTGGGTATGATACAATTACACCCATCCCTTTGTGCAAGGAGGTTATAGCTGTGACAGAGGTTAGTTTACAATCCTCTATGGTTTCTTATTCTTGAAATCGGGATGTGGATTCCCTAAGTGTCAAGAATTATTTACAAGGCAGGAACTCGAGTTAGTTGTACTCATCCCGCACTTCTGGTATTTTGCAGATGAAACGATGGTAGTCCTTCTTTCTTGCAAGGAGGTAAAAATCGTGAAGGATTAATCCTCCATGGTTCCTTGTTCTTGATATCCATGTAGGAAGATGGATATCAATTCTCCATCCTTTCATTCATCCTAGATAGATAGTGTACACTCCAGAAGGATTTAAAACACTATTTAAGTATACGTGAATCAAAGTTTCTAATTTCACATCTCGAAATGCATGTTACATGATTACTGATAAGAAAGTTTTTTTCACTATCAAACGATTGCAGAATGGAGTAGCTAAAACCTACTGAACTGTTGTACTGTCAATAGCAAAGAGACAACAGTTTCCGGTTGGCTGTTGTACATACACATAGTGTAACCCATTATTTGCGATTGTCTCTAGTCGTAAGTATAGAAAGCTAGCTATTATGGAGCAGCCTTCTAGAAGATAAGCGAGTGAACTACAATGGCAACTAACCTTCACGGTGATTACTCAAGTAAGCGTCAACAAATCATCGTTGTGGCAAGTAATTATGGGTGTCGATGATTGGCCAGTTTCTTCACATGTTGTCAGTAGTAATTAATAGTACAGTACATAAGTAGTCGGAGGCGTTCTCCCAGTTGTATTACGATACAATGAGTTGGACAATACGAAGGTTATCTGCTTACTCATTCTACTTTATTTCAACTACAACAAATCTAACTAATTTGTTACTAAGTATTCTAACTATTACCATAAGTTTCTTTTGGTATTGGTGGGATCGACGGGGAAAATGTATATCTTACTGCAATTCAAGTTAATCATTAATCCTTTATCTTTAGCTGACGTTGTATACCTGTAATATTTTTTTATTCGCCATCTTCTTATGCTTCCTATTCCGCGCCACGAAATCTCAACTTACACTAAATCTTTTGTCGCCAATGCTTGCTGAACATGGAATTTCTGTCCTAACCATATTAAATCTGTTTCGAATATAAAACAGTTTGCAGCCTTAATGAAAGATTAGTTCTAAGAAAATATGTCAGCTTTGGGTTATTTGGGGTAGGTCTTGGAGGACGAATGAAGGTGTAATGAATGAGTTACTTTTTTTAAAATTTTGCACTGCTTTTATTTGACATAAAAAACGTTATTATATTACGTTTAATTCTAAGAAAGGGTCTTATGACTTTAAATTTGCCGTTTTGTCCATTACGTTACAAATAAAGTAATTTGTCATACTTTACAACTTCCCAATTATTTCAGGAATTGTTCTGTATTGTTGTAAAAAGTATTTTTGTCAATTATGACATTTAAAATTAGTGACCTTGAAACATCAGTTTCAAGGAGTGCTGGGCTACACTCAAGTAAGAGATTGGACACAACCAATTGAAATGGTATAAACTCCCATGTTTCATGCGTAGTTACAGGTTCAACACTGTGATACTATCGTAGCCGTAATCGGTTAAACCTCCTGGAATCGAAATCTGATGGATGTGATGAGAGATCTGATCAGATGAAGGGATGTAATGATAGGAGAGGAACGCCACCGGGCCCTGTGGTTACCTCAGTGGTGAAACCTCTCCGTCTAGTGAACGGCTGGGCAGTCCACGGCCACTGGTAGCCCTACCATGCTAATTTATACCCACTGGCTAATTGGTATTGACATTCTGAGTACCAACATTTATTGCAATATTTAAAACCGTTTGAAATGAGCTTCTTTTAAGAAAATCTATGAAGAGTACGCCAGTGAAATTTAAAAATGTATCTAGTCCCAAAACACCACTTCCTAAAACATTTTACCATGTTTTGTGTAATGAAAATAGGAGTTTCACAATTGTATGTATATAAATAGTAAAGTTAGAATTATATGAGTAATCTATAGTCATATACAGAGTTGCTCCACCTGCTTAGAAATTGTAAATTGTGCATCTGATAAGACAATGACCTTTTCATCTGGGTTGCACTATATTTTTGTTTTTTATTATAGGTATCTTTAACTTCAAAACATTATAAGGAGTTCTCTTTGGCCTTCTTTTTCTCCGACTTTTTTATATCTTCAGACGAACATTTTTTATCTCTTCACGCGTTTGGGACAGCGTCAGATTCCAGATGCTGCACTTTGAGGAAGGTGAGTGAGAGTTAAACTCAACATTCACATTAATCTACCCTTCCCAACATATCTACGTTATGTGTAAATCTTGATCACTAATGTACCTTGCGCTCTAATGTATGTGTGATTCCCTTCCAGCCTTTAAAAATGAATGGAAGAAGGGATGGCTTTCCTTTAGATCGATAATACAAACTTCTAATACAGACGTCTACCTTTTCTTGTTATTAACTGAACCATACCAAATTTTATACCTAAATCTATGATGTACCTAGGTGACACATTCCTTCCAGGATGTAGTGTGTTGAGTGCATTAGCAGTTCTATTGACACACTTATTCTCGGATCCAAAGATAAAAATAATCTCCACTCTTTCTTGAAGGCTATCAATCATTTTCCTTGTGTAGCAAGATGTACAACACGCACCACCGTCACTAAGCAAATTAAACTGCATTCCCAAATGTTTGGCGTGTTGAAACATGATCAGAGACAGCCGCTTAACGGACCAGTCTCCAACAATACTGTAGATAAGAAAGATAAAAGAATGATAAGACACTTGCTTGTCTTATCATTCTATGAGGAGACACTACGCTTGAATGAGCAGGTACGAAGCTGTAATTTAATTTAATGACTCTGACTATTCTTTTCTTCTGTTTCATTTTTCTTGATTTCACTTTTTTATTCTTATCTATTGTTTACATTATGTGGTGTTTGGTGTTTATTATCTAAGTGTTTATTTGTGTTTCGAACTAACCAAACCGAATCGAATCGTGTAAGACGGAGTGGATCCCCAAGACAACTTCTGTAACAAATGCCCCAATGATTGATGAAAAGTAGAGGCATCAGTGTCAAATTTTATCAATTTATATTCCTAAAGAAATATTTTTGGCATATTGATGATCATTTATCAGAACAGTTGTAGTTTTTAAATTTTAGTATGTTATGTTCATTTTTTAACTATTTCTGAGATTTTAACGGCGTACTGTTTTTTATATCTATAAAATAATTTTACATCTCTATAAATAAAGGAAAAAATAATTCTAACTCCGCTAGAAAAATATAAACTTGGGTGGTAAATTATTGCTGTCCCAGTCAGTGCGATCAATAACACAAGTCACGTATGCCAGCTAAATAGAAATATATTAGTTAGACTCCTGTATATTATTTATGTTGCCATAAAAAAATGCTAAAGTAAGAAAAAGCGAAATTAAAGTATAAATATGATAGTAACGGTTTGATACCCACAGAACTGACTTATAATCCACCTAACACAAGTGGTATAAGTTACGAACTCCCTATATCCACGCAGCTCTGGTGATCCTCTTACTAAAGTCCATACGCTGTTCTATATAACCTCATAAGAGATGATTGATAAAAGCAGAGATGGTGTTACAAACATCACCCTTTAGACGATCTAAAGACCTGAAAAGTCCTATCCTCCATGCGCGGCGAGGACACGATAGCAACTGTCCTAAGGTAGTGCTTTAAAATATTTTATATCATTTATTCATGGATATAACAAAAGTAATATTCATCTCTCTACCTTAGAACAAAACTATAGATTCTATCACCAAATTCAATAGTATACATTTTAATAGGTAAAACTTACTTGAATAATAAGAAGACCATAGATATCTCATGTTACGCTTATATGTTGTTTTACTTTGTAAACTAAAGTTTACAAAAGATTAGAACCTGGGAAAGTCCATAGTCTAAACATAGCATTCCTTTTAAGGCTTTGAACTCGTTACGTGCGGGCCGGTTGGATTATTGATAAATCTGAGGTCTTAGACTTGTCATATGTTACTGATAATCACGATGACATTCTAGTTGATATTTCTTCGTGGTTTATCAGTAAGTTATCAGTTCTGCTGCAGGCATGTGACCACTTCAATTAGTTAGAGAGGGAATTCTGGTCAAATTCTAGGTAATGGAAAACCAATTAATTTTTTCAACCACTTTCTTGATGATGTATTCCTGGAACGAGTTTATAAATGATCAAATGTCTACGAATTTCAGGTTCTATAAAAACCTGATCAAACACTTAAGTCATGCATAAATAAGTGGTAGAATTTAACAGTCCGGGAACTGAAAGCTTTCTGACCATAATGCTTTACAGTGGTAGTATTCGCCTAAATGGATTAAAAGGCTACTTGAAGTCTCTTCCAGACAGACAAGGCTCTTCATCTACAGTGGTAAGCTCCTCTATAATCAGGAACGTCTTCTTATCAAATGTACGGATTTGGCACTTGTCCAAACAACAAAAGGAAGATGGGATCCTTTCAAATTTTTCTTTGGTCAGGCCACAGACATAGCGAGAATGTCTATGATTTTGTCAATATATACATGTAAATACACATAAATATGGGATAGAACTGTATACATTCAGAGGAAATTAAGGCCTTAAGCAAAGATTTCTTGTGTATGCAGAATCAGCATATCCTGTGGGGTGAGGGGGGGTTAAGTAGCGTTGTACCCATGAAATGATACAGTGATGACGTGGTGATAGGTAAATGGAAGGACAGACGAGTAGTTAGTTACCTGTCTATCAACTGAATTTGAAAATGAAATTGTAACTTTCAGAAACAAAAAATCGCTGAGAATGAAAAACCACTGCCTAACGTGAGTGTCACTGAGTCTGTCACATGAGTGGAATAGATTTGATCAGCTTATAAGCCACTACCTACTTTCCGCTGGTATAAAACCATTTCAAACGTATAATGCAAATACAACTTATAATGTACACTACCTTTATAACATGGACTAGGACAATGTTTTGTAAGACTTTAGGCTTGAAGAAGTAAAAGGCTTCCTTCCAACAAATCCAAGACCAACAGTTAGATTTCCGTAAATATTTTGCAGTGTGTTGTATGGAATATTTTGCTACTCCCATGAGACAATAGCATCATTCTTCTGAATTCTTACAATTTTACGTTCAAATTTTACAAAATTAAACAATTTTAAAAACAGAGTTCTCGGCCCACATGGACGACTTTAAATAATTCCCAATTTTTTGACAAAATCTGCCAGAACCGCCATTTGGGGCTTTAAGCACAAATAAGGTGAGTTATAATAAAATAATTATTTTTATTTTGGGGGTTTTATTGAAAATTCTGTCCCTCTGAATGTGTTAAGAATCTTCTTATTAATAACGTCACTCTTGATTAATAACAATGAGCTGCCTAACTAGACTTTTCACTAGAAAAATGGCTTGATCTGCCATGTGTACTAAAAACCGAAATAAGAAAAAACGTGAGTATTAATTTACACAATTGGTAAAAATCAATAATATTAAATACTGAAGAATACGACAGGAATTGTTTAAATTGTTGTTATATCGTTCTTTGTCATGTTACTCCTTTAAATTCTATGTTAATTAGTGATGGACAGCCAATACATAAAAATCTCGTGAATCTAATATAGATAGGATTTGGTTGTGTATTATAAAATTAAAACAAAATCTTACACGACTATTGCATATGAACAATGTTATACAATAGTTTTACTAAGTAAAAATACCATCTAATACAAACATGTCAACCTTTATGCAAAATTCTTGGTTTTAATTTAATGTTTATTGGTAAAATACAATTATCTCTTTGTTGACTGAAACAAAACAATGGATACGGCTTGGCCTTTGAAGTATTTATGGCCATTTCCTGTTTATCTAGGTTACACGTCTGTAATTTTATTGTCAACCTTAGCTCATTTTCCATTTATGACTTATTAGTTGTGTAAAGCACAGTCGGTAGTGACAGTACAAGGCTCTCTGTGCAATTCTTCTTTTCCACAATAATACAAACGTCAGTAGCCAATTACTTAACTGAGATAAGTAGACAACAGGCAATGTGATAAGTACTCTCCTTGTCAAAGTAGTAGGGCAGTGCAACACACACGTGATTCCACATGCCTGTCAAGAAATGTAGATAACTACTGCAGTAACACTTTTAATGATCACTATTAATAGTGATTAAAAATTTTGTTCTAACGATGTCAACAATATTGAAAACTAATGTCATGCATTTATTCAGTTATCACTAAATTGTAATTTTAATGTTCTTAAACCACATTTTAATACTCTTATATCGGAGTGAGCAGCGTATTATTTATCACAAAATATATATATATATATATATATATATATATATATATATATCTTTGTTTTCTATGTTGTTAATATTAGCCTCCTTTTCGAAGTTATTATCCTACGGTATCATACTTTGTGGTTGTTCAAAGAGTGCCTTACATAGAATATTTTTCTTGTAAAATAGTGTTGCCAAAGTAAGTTTAGAGAGTTGTGTAGGATTTCATTTAGGGAGCTCAAACACTGCAATTACCATGTTTAAGAGCCAAGTGGTTCCAGGTCATAAAATCAACGACCATGTAAGATATCGTAAAATCCCAGACCTGCTCAGTACTGATTGAGAAGATACGAGCAACTCTTAATGGTCTCTTTGTTTCTACAAACAAAAAGAAATATTCAATTTGTTTCTATGAAATAAGAAATTGATCTAAATCGATTCAAAAATTAACTGTAACAATTAGTTTCTCATTCATTTTATACAGTTGGTGAATTCATGGACCGTCTCAATAGCATCAATCGGTTTTTGCAGAGGGGCGTTTACATCCAAAGTTATGCTTTATGATATGTTTGTTAATTTTACTGTTTGACAAATTTTTGCAAAATGTTAGCATTATAACATGAATGCAATTTTATTACTTTTAATTCATATAAATTATTTATGTGACTTATCTTATGTAATATTTGCATTATTCTTCCAATGAAGATATATTTATTGAAAGTTTAGGTATTTGGATAAAAGAGTTTTGCTATTAAATCTGGAGATAGACAATGGTTTGCAAACTGCACTCCTGTTTAAGGAAGTTTTCTCACAGTATACAAAGTTTAGTGTTTTTCAAAAGCATGATATGACAAGTACTTGTTATACAAGTTGAATTTTCATTTCTCTCATTGCAGAGATCCATTGCATATTCAGTGTCCGGAGTAGGCCCTGCAGCTAGGCATTCCCCTATCAATCTTTGCGAAAGCTTCGAATCCTTCAATCTCGATTGAGAGAAAGTAAAAGAGCGATATTTTGCAGAGATGGAAACAGTAATGACATGATTGGGTCAGACCGAGTGATGAAGTCTGATGGAGGGTTAAGTCTGGAGGAAGCGGCTGCGGCTGCGGCTGCGGCAGCGGCGAGGTAAAGGCGGATTGCGGCATCATGCGCTGCTGATTACTGACATTAGAAGACTGCGCATAATGTTTCATCACGCCATGATTGGTGCAGGTTCCCGCCCATTACGCCTCACTTACCACCATTGTTTGGCTAACTCTGGCGCAACTATGAGAATTCCTTCCCAAACCACTTCCCAGAATCCGCTAATACAAGTGCAAAGTATCGTCTCGTCCGGTAGTAAACAGTATATCTCCAGAATATCGTCAGTATTGTATACCAAAAGCAGTTTGTTAGTTGGTTAACACAAATTATATAGGTAAATACTCTATATTTGAGTCTTTTTGCTTGTATAAACCAGTTTAATTTGCTCTGCATCCAAAAGTACATACTTTCCTGCATTTTATTACTTTCAAACGAGGTTTTTAACGATTGCCACAGTTTACTATGTATTAATAAATAGTGACAGCGGTTGGCGCCCAGATAGTTTTACACCAACACAGACTGAGACCCTCAGGACTGGCCGCGTATCCGCCCTATAAGGATCGATGTGATACGAGGCGACACGAAACGCTGCAAAAAGAAGGTAACGTATAGAATAAAAAACGCAGAACGCGACGTGATCTTTGAATTTTACTCCATATGTCGCGTCGTTGCTTGTGTATTCGTACTTAGTTCCTTAGTGTACCTCCCAATCTAACTTACATGTTTGCTATTTGTAATTATATCCCAAGGTAATTAATATACAGATTGTAAACATTATAACAAGAAAAAATATACTAAAATAGTATAATACACTCAAATTGTCACTGAGTATAGGTTAGTATTAGTTCTAAGACGTTACTGATTGTTGTTTCCGGGAAAGACTGCAGACTCCGGGCAGGACCCCAACCCTCTGCGCTCGTGAGTGTGAAGGTGCGTGCGTGCGAAACGACAACCTGGTCATTTAGTCACATTCCTTATTTGATAAAACTGTAGGAAGCACTAGAATTTGATTTTTAATCACAAGATTTTTCTTCAACTACGAAAACCAAGCGTTCCACTTCATTCCGATTGACGTTTATGTCTGCACTACTATGAATGTGTGATGAGGAAGACACAATGAGCGTCTATTTCACACGATCACAGCAAAGCACGCGTCCAGTGTAAATATCGGGGGCACCGTGTCCCGCAGCCCGTGG
Organism: Homalodisca vitripennis; assembly: GCF_021130785.1. Classification (NCBI taxonomy): domain Eukaryota; kingdom Metazoa; phylum Arthropoda; class Insecta; order Hemiptera; family Cicadellidae; genus Homalodisca; species Homalodisca vitripennis. The sequence goes on along the minus strand of NC_060211.1, from coordinate 56,204,794 downwards.
GCCGCCGTCGTCGAACAAACATTCAAAACAGCAGAATTTAATTTGGAGGCTCAGAGGCGATGTTATCAAACAAGGGCACTTAATCTGCTCATTGCTCGATGCGGAGAGAGAGGGAAAAACTGTGAACGTGGCTAATACCTGGAGATCAGAGATAGAGCGCTCTTGTATTGTGCTCATTACCATCGCAGCCGTTATATCGGCCATCTCGTACTCACACCCCGGCCACTGCCGTTATATCGGCCATCTCCCTCTCACACCCTCGCGGCGCGCCGGACACTTGTAATCACTGTTATCACCGTTCTTTATAACCACACTCCACTTAATGGTTTTCATTTGGCTTAGCTCTCGTCGATGCAATAAACTTCGATTTGCCTTTAAGTACTTTTCTCTTAACACGTTACACGATACTCTTTAAACTTCCAAACAATATTGTTTGTATAATAGGTCAAAAGTAGTAACGACGGGTTTGAGTTGTAATGTTATATCGAATAATACAGTTTTAAAACACAGTGATTGTATTACGCCCTTTGAGTTTAGTTAGAATTACGTAATCCTTTATAAATGTTGCCGATATAGTTATATTAACTTTGCCAATGTATGTAGTTAAATTTGAGCTTTATAAATCCCACATTCTTCACATACAAAATGTTTAAATTTCTACGTGTAAAATACTTGAAGAACTTTTGAACTATTACCGCTCTGGTAATTGTATGCGGGTTATCAAGCAAAGCACATTAATACGCGTATTCTACCTATCACTAGACGTGATTTAATATTTTTACATTCCAGACTTCTCTTGAATAACCGATGTGATTGAGAGAAACATAACAGGAGCTATTATGTTGATAATAATTCTTTTATAATTGATTTTAATAATTAACATTTTTGATGTCGATTACGATGAAAATATAATGCTTTATTACTATAACGTGTTGATCCTCAAATGCTAGATTTTATTACGAAATTGTCTGAGCACTTGCATTGTATTCAGGGATAGCACATTTATTTCAAATAGGAATACTAATTAACCAGTCTGTAGGAAATAGGAAGTCGTAAAAAATGACTTATTGTCCAGCTCACCAGCCTTGAGAACTGTAGACGTGAGCCGGCTTATCAGCACAAAAGCCAGGAGTAGACAATGGACAGAGGCTAATAACAATGGGCTAGGTTATGTTTACAACAATCGGTGGAAGTGGCCAACAAAGCCACTGTAGGTCGACAGATAACAGGTGACATGACGGCCCAATCCATTACTGGTTATACGACACGTCAACTGGTCTGATAAACGGCTTAAGTGTTCTTTATCACTCGCTCTGCCTGGTGAAATGTCGATATAATCGGTAGTTACACTACAGTACCTCTGCCCTTGTCCTAGGCCCGCCTAGTCGCGATAACCTAGGCCTTAGCCTACTACTCATTCATCCCGCTCGAAGATAAACACGATTGTAAAAATACGCAATAAGATTTTAAATAAATTTTAAATTGTATTTCACAAAACGTGTTTAACAATAACTCAGTTCATGTGATACCATTTAATATTTCTATTGATGTTCTAATTCATTGAAAAATGGACATGGACACAAAAAAAATGACATGATGGTTGGTTAAACAGACAGTCGAAGCTATTTTCTTAGGTTATTTTAGCACTGTTGAAAAAGTAAGTTTGAAATATCATGAAAACTAAATATTTTAGAGATATTTAAATGAACCAGATGTGACTATTACTAAGAACAGGTTATAGATGTAGAAGAATACATGGCTTGATTTTGTGAAGACTCTCAGGAAAAGTTATAAATGTTTAACTATCTTATTAGAAGAAAAGTGAAACGTCAAAATTGTTTCATTGGTGTATGGGATACGAGCTTCGGAGCAACGTTCAAGTAATAGATTTGTTCCGTTGACTATGTGAAAATGTTATTTAAATAAGTAAACTTATTTCATTTAGAACGATCAAAGCATCACTCAAGGATGTATACAAGTATATGTCTATTTACTTTGCTTCACTATTCGTGTATAAAGCCGAGGTTTCACACTAATTTAACATTTAAGAAATTAGTGTTATTTATAAAATATAATATTCAGGAAAGCAATTTTTGAACACAAAATACTAAAAATGTCTGTAAATCTATAAATACCTTGATCATGAATACATATTCATTTTGTAACTATAAACTCAATAAGGTATATACTCAATAAGGTAGTGAGTAAAATATTAACTACATACACTATTAAAATATATTGAAAGAACAGATTTTACTACACACATTGTTATTGCTACTTTTCAAAGGTAGGTGCTATTCATGGAAAAGAATTGAGAGGAGACTCGAAAACGATAAAGCGTAGTAAAAGTATCAACTGACAATTCATTTGGAACACTTGTTAAAAAAATAATCACTGGCGTTCACACAAAGGGTACGAAACGCCGTTAAACGAAATTAATTAATTTTCGTAGGACCGTTGGTGTCATGCTTGCTGTCTGTGATACATTTACGATCGGACCGCACACTCTTGACTCCGTCTGTGCTACGGTTATTAGAGTTAGGACCTCCACAGCTCTAAAAACAAACTGGACTGAATACGCTGTTCCCGCAGTTCCAGTCAGTTTATAGCCACGTCCGTCACAGCCCGGGCGGGCCACCGCCACTCGGTTATGGCCTGGCGAAACCGTAAATATTCAGAACGGCGCCGTCAATAACCGTAGTTATGGGTCTGGAATACTCCTCTTCAATTAGGGGAGCGCCAAGTCATAATGAGTATCAAATTATACTACATGTTGAACAAGATTGTCGTAGTTTACATTCGGAGTCACGATATGTGGAGTTAAAAAGGCGTAATAATTACACATATTTTGTTTCCAGAAAATTTAAACCTCTGGACGGTTCCGGATCGTTGCCTCGTATATTTATGTTGGTTCTTCCGAAATGTCCATTGAATCATTTCAGAATCAAACCATTGCATAAACCCAAAACCTATCTTTTCCTATACGTAATATGGATCAAAACTAATGTATTCTGTAGTACTGCATTATACACATACAAACCATATTTGTACTACTATGCGATTTCTATAATTTCAATTTAAAGTGAAAAAAGCGTTAGTAGACGTAACTTTGATTACTTTTCAATAATCTCTCTACCTAAAGAAGATTATCGATATAAAAACTGCACAATATACATAATCTTATTTACATGTGAGGTAATCATAAGTACACACTGGTGTGTTGTAAGCGCATGCTGATGTGGCCCCAGACCCGTACAGTCCCGGTCGCCTGGGGCAGGTCATTCCTGCGGCAACCGGAGATCGCGGGCCCGACCTTATCTGATTGGGTGGCTCCGCTTGTGTCAACAGACGGAACTGGCTCGATCTAACACTTTAAAATGTAAATGTGCCATCACAATACCCGCATTTATTAACAACGGGCTTACAAAACGACCGCTTTGTCGGGGATTAGCTTCGCATTGTGAAAGAAATCTCGAAACGTTACACAAATAGAACGTCACCCCTCGGCGAGTGTTGACAGAGGCGGGGACGACCCTCGACATGGAGTACCTGTCCGGGGAGCGGTCGACTCGTCGGGCGAACGCCTCGGGATCCGAACCGGCGACGCGTAAATCGGAGAGACATCTCTGTAGGGTTCCCACAGCGTAATCCGGCGGCTGTCTCCGGCTCGTCATAATCGATCCGTCCTCCCCGCCGTGCCGCGCCGCCGGATAACACCGGTCCACTTTCGGCCTGTCAATTACCGAGACGCCGACACCTGTCACTGCCGCAAATCCTTCCAATTCCACTTTCTGAATTCTGTTTACCTTTGAAGGTGCCGCCTTCGGACGTCCATTTAACTCGTATAACAATCGCCGCTCTCACGATTGACGTGGATAAATAATTGCGCCTGTGGAACAGCTCGCGAATACTAATGTCGGATGAGAGGGACAACCGCGGACTGTGCAGTTGCTCTGTTCCTTGTCGGCTCCGGGCATTCCGCCGTGTCGACCACTCACTGCCACTGTCGTGTCCGGCTTGCCCACGCACTTCCATCTCTCGCAGACCAGGAGGATCCCATCTCACAGTGTTGTTAATATTAATTAATTGTTCGACCGTCCAGACGGATGTTTCCAATTGTTTCCGTTACAGTCGCTCTTCTTGTCACGTAATTTACGAACTTGTTCGTTAATACATATAAAGTACGTGTAATATGTGTAGCCTACATTGTGAATTACTGTACAAATATATTACTGTAAAATTTCGTACCGTTTAATTATTGCATTGTTACTAAATGTAAGATAGCTCAATTGTGTCATGGAATCTGAACTAGGAATGAGATGAAATTATGGAGTAAATTTATTTTCTTCACATTTTGGTGAAACAGCAAATGCTTTGGTGGGTAGAAAAATAATATCAATGCCACTCAATGTGTTGTAAGAGTGTTTGAATAAGACTAAAGAGGTCTAAAGTCCCCAAATGTAAACATCAACACAAGGACCATCTAGCACGCCCTCTTAACTTGTTTATGATGATCGTGTTGGGGTTATTTTCTTTCTTCTTCGACTATGATTGCTAGTTTAGTATTTTGTTTAAAATATAAGCTCTAATTAACAAATTAATACATTAATAACGTTTTATTAGGTGGATTTATCCACACTGATATATTCACTCCTAAGCACTTTCATGGGTTTGTACAATTTCCTTGGACGATTATGAAAACTCGCAAGATCTCGAATTCTCTTAGGTAATGGGAAATAAGGTTAAACATAAAAAACCTCCTCGTAACATTTTACCCATATTTTATGTTATTCCTAGCTTATTACGAAATGTTTATATTATGTCCTTGCATTTAACTAACAAAATTACTTGATTTTCAGGAACGGAATGTGATAATGTTATTGTCACATCTGTCTAAATGACTCTTTAATTGCTCATCTTCACTTCAAAATTTTGTGTTCCTGACCCCCTGTTCTTTTACTGTCCAATATTTATTACCTTTCTATCGATAGCAATACAAAACTTTGATGGATGTGCCTTTTTCAAATATTCTTCCACCCTAACTTTTATTACGAATTGTGTCCAAGCTCGGATTTATGGCATAGCACTTTTCCATAAAGTTGTAGAACAGAAAATAATATTTTAATATGAATGCTGAGTTTACTTCAGTTCGCCTCTTATTCCAGCAGCTTAGATCAGACGCTGTCACAGATATGGCTCTTTGATTCTTGAGTCATATTCGTCTAAAGGGATAAAATAGGTCGGCAACGAAGAGGCTCAAAACGAACTTTACACAATTTCGACATCAGATGGAATAAAAATATAGTGTGATCAAGATGGAGATTTATGCTTTTTATCTCATTGGGTGCACAATTAAGTATACTCTTACTCTTAGTGCATCGTCTGAGATCTAAGAGGAAGGTAAACTGGAACAAACTCAACACTCACATTGAATCAACCCTTCCCACCTCTGATGAGACAATGAAAATACCTCTCCACCTAGATTACTCTATATTTTGTAGTCTAGGTGTCTCTGATGTGGAAACGACGTAAAGGCTTCATTTTGAGCTTCATCGTTGCCGACTATTTTGGATATCTTGACCATCATGACTCCAAATTCCATTACTCAAGTCTATGACTGCTTTATGTGTGTTAAGTAATATTTCTTTAACCTTAAATAAGGTCCAGTTACAACATTGGGCCAGAAGTAAAAGTGTTTTATTTAAAATATTGTGAAATTAGAAACATATAGTGTTCTTATTGCAAATTTTAAAACTATTACTTATCCTTGCACATTGGTGATGAGATTAGAGATAAGAGGAGAAGTCGGTGTATCCATCTTGAAACTGGAAGGTTGTCGCCAAGGACGATGTGTATCGCCTTGATGTAGGTGAGGTACGATAGCCTGGAGAACCGATACCATACTGAGATCTGAGCGAGAGAGTTGCTGGCCAAGAAACCAGTGTATTTCCAATTACTTCTCAGTTGCTCCTGCGATTATATCATTGTTCGGTCGCAGATTAATGACAAGAAAGTTTCCTGCCATTTCGAAGACAGTGCAAGACTCACTCATTCCAAAAAAAGGGAATGGTTGAGACTTGCACTCTAGTTTCACTTCTGTTGTGTCGTACCAAAGATTATCTTAAATTTTTGAATTTAGAGGGAATTTTAAAGTCTCTTAAGACAATTTTCCTCCTTATCATCCCATACCAATGGCGGAATGTAGTGAGTCTGGCGGTTATCGCAAGACGACCCAAACAAGTAGCGTCGATCGTGGCTGCTGCTTGGAGGCCAACCTGTCCTGCACTGCTCAGCCTGCCCAGTCGGTCACTGGTGGAGGTTCGGAAGTTACCTTTAAGCCGTTGGTCCCAAGGTTAAGTGTCAGAGAGAGACTCTTAGCCCTAACCTATCTCGGTGAAATAAGACATTTTAACCCTTTTTATATCAGAGGGACATCAGAAGAACTTTATTCGACTAGTAAAAGCTTAAAAAGTCTATATATCCGAGTTTTAAAGTTAATCACAAACTAAATAGTATAGCGATGTTGCTTCACCAGTCTGGCGATTTGAGCGCAAAAAATCGAGCAGGCCGTTGACAGTGGTAAACTAACAAAAACTCCCCAGTTCAGTTAAATGTGTTAAAAATTAAACGTATTAGATAGTGGTTTGCCAAGACTAATGACTTTTAGAGTGCCATAACGTGACCAATTTAAAATTTGTGAACCATCTGGTTAAAAATTACGTATAAATAACTGAATAAAACACTTTTTTTCATATAATCTAAGCTTCTATAACTGCACATTCTAAGACAGCCACATATATTGCACCTATTATGTATACAAAATTGGTTTTAGTCGGATCTCAAGTATCGGAATTATAAATATTCAACATTGCAGTTTATTTGAAAAGCGCCAAAAATAGGTAACCTTTTCGTTTTATTGACATAAAATAGAAAACCACTGTTTGAAACTATTTACTTTGTATGTCTAAACGCAGAATAAAAAGCTGAACTTTAATAAAATTTTCATTGTTATAGCTCCACTAGCTAGTTTGTTGTTAATTTTCATATTCGGGTAAACTGTACATATTTTTTGATCCGAGAATATCCCTGACGTTAAACAACTATGTTAGACTACGCAGTCTATACCGATTATAATCTATCTGTTAAAGCAATTTCAGGATTAAGATTGTCTTTGAACTATTTTCAATGAATCAAAAATATTTTTCAAATGGAATTTGATACACTTTAGTATGGTGCATTTTTGGTTTATTCTGTGTTATTTTGTCCACTTTCAGACGTCTGTTTATTGTTATTTATCAATGATCTAATATCTATTACGATCTATGATTCACAGTATTGTGCTACTGATTGTATCTATCAGCCACAAGATCTTCAATGAATATCCTCACTATAAAAGTTATTTATATTTAAATTTCCCAAAGTAACTTCCATAAATTACCTCAAATGATGGTCTTGAATACGTTGTACCATTTTTTCTTGAATTTAAATAACTGGTCAAATACACATGCTGAATTTAATATCATTGTAGTTATTGTTTAATGGTTTTGGAATTATTTATTAATTTTGTATGAAAAACTGGGAATTTCAAAATTTACCGTTAAGAACAATTCGAACTGCATCATGATATTAACATTTGAAACCTGTATTACTATGGAGGTATCATGAAATATCTATCCAGTCTCGTAACTAATCAATTAATTGTGGCGTTCGATTTCTGTCGGTTTTGATGTTTTTTAATGGTGCTTTGTTAATAGCATAGTAATGTTTTTTGTAAACGGAGAAGAATGATTGGTTGTAAACTTGAAAGCCGTTTGGTGTTATATAGACTGTATAATTAAAAAAAATAATATTTTTTAATTATAACATATAGTACAACTGGATCCTAGAACATCGATAATAATAGGTATTCGTCACGGGATTGATTATTGCAAATTCAATATATCATTAGCATATCATTCTTATTTGAAAGGATGTAATAACCAAGTAATACATAAGTGTATATCAGACTAAATCTACTAACCCAATATTAAAATTTCATTACACAAGAGCAAGCCTACCAAGAGCTAACTGTAATCACGATTATACTTTTAACAGCCATAATTTGTCTATGCATTACAATATTTACGGGTCTCAAATCCATTAAAATTTAAATTATAAACTAATGATTATTAGTCTAAGATTGCACAAAATCCAGTTCCTGTTATTATAATGTTATTGAAACTTAACCTTCGATACTTTGGAAAACAGTACTTAATAGTAAGTCATTTTAAATTTCATAATTGTTTTCGAAAATTAGTTCTGAGGACATAAATTGTCAGTTTTTATAAATTGTACCCTTTAAACTGTTAGGTCATAATTGCCAGTATTATTTTTAAAATTGAAATATTTTTGTTAATTTGTTAAATATTATTAGATTGTTGCAGTGATTAATGTTTAATGTTTAACACGTGTGCTTTTAAATCTGAGGTTTTCTGTACCAGTATTTCTCTATAACTATGCAATATTATAAGGTTTGGAATTTTAGTTAAAAACATGATTTAATGACTAGCAATTACCCGCAACTTCGGACGCAACTTTCAAAATCGAAAGCCGCAGCCTTCTTAGTGAAAACACAATAAGTTATTAATGGAATTTAAAATCACAAATTCAAGTATTTTTTGTTAAGCACACTCATGTATGGAAGTCAAATATATACCCTAAAACTAGAATACAATTATAATAAAAATATACTTCTGTGTACATACCTATGGAAATCAAAAAATTCAAAATTTTTAGAACAGGAAGTTTAATGTAGTAAGAGAGTATAAATCTGTAATACGAACTTAGTTTTTATTCCATTAAGCACAACAACATTATTTTTAATCCGAATATCTTTCAACCAAATTGATTGAGATATTCTTTCCATCAATATAGACTATGGAAATCCAAAGGATAAATGTTAAGCCACAATAGTCACATAGTGTTTTAGAGCCACACTATTTCTTATAAAATATTCTTTATTTTACAAAAGTTTAAGCAGTAGCTGTTGCTAAAATAATAAAGTGACACATGGTTGCGAGGAGGCATAAAAACAAAGGACTTCTAATTATGGAGTCTCTATTGGCATAAAGAGTCCAGAATATAACGACAGTTTACTTTCTCTATAGAGGATATTTGGGTTTGTTGGATCAAGAGATTGGAAACAAGTCTAGCTGAGGTTTTTATAGAAGCCATAAGTTACCAACCGTCCAAGTTCTCAACGCTGATGACTTGAAAAGGCCTCCAGTATTTGAAATTAAGAGGAACCTAAACATCTCAGAGGCCAGAGACCTACAGTTATCAAGTCAGTTCACAATTTTGTAAGGTTCTAAGAAGCAGGTGATATTAAAATATCTGAGAAAGTCAGCCCAACGACCGTACGCTTCTAGAGATAACCTTGTATAGGCCTATTAATAGCCTAGGTTGTAAATGAGTAAGCACTTTGGTGGGAGTAATAAAACTATAAGGAAATGATAGAAAATATGAGATTAGTGATGCTACGAGCCAGGTACGTAGCCAGAAGCCTACCATTGTTTGAACTTATATTTATTTTAATTTTTTAGAATGCCTAGAGGCAGCAAGCTACTTGGTAGGAGGCATAACAAAGAATATTCAATGTACTATTGTACCAGATTAAGTCTGTGAACATTGATTAATAGTATCTGGGCAATGCCTGTTCTAGAGAGCGGCAAAGTACGTATAAAGTATGGAATATACCATAGTAAAAAGTAGTAGTTTGAACATTTGTAGTTACTTTTTGCTATCTTAGTTAATTTCAAAACAAACAGTGTTTTGTGCAACACAATTCCTTCAAGCTTTTTCTTAATAGTAAGAGATAGCCTGAATATTACCTAAATATTAAACTAGTATCAGAAACTGTGTTAAATATGTAAATATGTGTTTCACTAGAGGTTTTATCACTAGGTATTTTGAGACTTAAATAATATTCGGAATACAATTTCTGATATAATGTCGCTAAAGGTTGATATGCTACGTAGTCCGGAACATCAAGATTATTTAAGTTACCATCTTTGTTTCTCTAGAACTTTGATCACTCGGCAGTTTAGAACGTAAATAATATTTTTTGTACCAACTCGAATATTGCGAAAATAGGAGTCATTTCATTTCAATTTACACTTATTGCAGCATATGAAATTTGCAATGTTTTTTAGCTTAGAATGTCTCTGGTGTCAAAACGATGCAACACAAATCCAAATAAGAACTCATAGTGTTGCCGTGTTTTTCAGTTTCACAAAATAAATTATTTGGAAAAATTTTAATTTATTTATCTCAACGTATCTTTTTACGGTCTAAGGAATAATAATTCACTATGTAGAATATGTAGGATACTTCAATGTCAATTATTGTGGATTGAAATCACAGGTACCAAAATACGCCTTTAGCAAATTTATAATTTCCAAAATGTAATTTACGTCGGTATATATGAATAGTATAACACTATGTCCTAAATAGGTACTAACTGATAAATAATCATAGTAATGTGACAAAATTAAGGGAATACTGATGGTAGGGGATAACAGTAGTTTACTACTTGGTGGCAGTAGTGGAACTCTTATCGCAATTAAAACACTCTAATTGTGCTTCCAATGTGGACTTTAATGCCACTAAATTAGTGTTGCGGGAAGACATAATTTGCGGGGCAGTAATTACAGACAACGCTTTAACGAGTCTTCTTGTAAAAATATACGCGTTAGCAGCTTTAACAATCTCAGATAACAGTTAATAATCGCTCCTACTCTTAATTTATGGTAAGTTTATGAATAACTTCATAATTTCTCCTTTTTATTTAGACACTACTATTTTATCACATCATTTATCGCAGTTAATTTTATTGTAAGTGTACATCCGTTTATTTTTCTAAACCAACACGTCATTATGTATTTTATTACTTTTTCCAATTAATTTGATGGCACTTGCAATTTTTATTGTAATTTTATTTACTAAACTTATTACTATATTACTAAATTACTAATTTCCAATATTATAAATAATCAAAACATATTAAATTATATTGAATTGTGTATAATTAATAAATAATATTAGCTGTATTTTGTAAAAGTAATGCTATCATAGTGGTTCGTAATTCACTTTAGTCAATATTATTAATTTAGGAAGGTGTTGTTTTCACATGAACAAAGAATTAAAACTCATAATATCAGGGGAAAATTAAGGTAAATAATACGGCAACAATGACCCTACTTACTTATTTGTAATAATTAATAACTGTAATACTTGTTTGGATTACAGATTGGATTTTCCATTGATAAATTTTATAAGTATAAAGCACTACGGTTTGAGGATTGGAATTTATACTTTTCTTCAGGTGTAAAAAGACTTAATATATAAAAATAAATAGAGACTACTGATAATAATCTAAATTCAAAGAAATATATTTCTATAGATTTTTCTATATTGCTTTTTTTAATACTGTTCAGAAACGATATATTGAAAACAAAACTCATCGTCCACGGTTTAATGTACGTGAGCTGCCTTTAAAATGCCCTTAAAGCCTCCAAACGTGTACCTGTGAACGTCTACTAACATTGTAGTTTTCTTCTGTATGAGTAAACTCTGGTAGCACAAAAGTCTCCAAACGTGTACCTGTGAACGTCTACTAATGCAGTATTTTTCTGCTGGATCAGTAAAATCTGATAGGACAAAAGCCTCCAAACATGTAGCAGTGTTCTTCCATCACAAATTACCCAACTGAAAAAAGTAACGAGTGTAACAGCTTTTAAAAGTCCGGTATTAACGGTGCTGAGCCAGCTCGACCGCCCTGCATACAATTACGGCAGCATTCTGCTGACCACTGTGCTGCTGCACGGTCTCTCTTCACAAAAATAAACACCGTGTTTTCCGCCTTATTAACTTTTAATTTTGTTGAGTGTTCCTACAGAGTGTTTACTCATAAATGAACACAGGTATCTCATGCTGCAATGGTGCACCAGTATATGCACAGGTCATACATTACATTTCTTCCTCGTTTTTTACTTTAAAGACGTTTTATTATTCCCGGAAGGACATCCATATTTAATTATGTTCAAATAATAAGTATACAATATAGCAAATAATATGATAAAAGTCCAAATTTAGAGCATAATAACAAATGTTTCTATTCTTCTAAATATATGTTTCTAATATATTTGAATCAACATGATCAGAAGATCTGATTACAATTAAACATGGGAGAAAACCCCATTATTAATGAAACATTAATCCTATTTACGTTTATTCGTTCTATAGTAACATTTTTATTAAGATACATTGGGATTAGTTTTGAATAAAAATGTTAACACGAAAAAATTTATTAATAAATCATTTATATTCCTTATTTAAATCGTATTTAAGAAAAAAATGAACTCTCCAGATTAAAAATGCAGTAATTAGGTTTACAAACCACTAACAATTGTCTTGACGTGTCAAACCATCCATACATTATCAATAGTTGCAAACAAAGAACTCAATTCGCACGTTATTTTTTAAAAAGACCCCATATAAAGAAACCATAAGAGAAGATAATACACAATAACACGTTTTTTAGGAGGACATAACTATAGTCCCAAGAAGAGGTAAAAATAAAACTTAAAAACCACGGAATTTTATGGAATAAATAAAAATGTACTTCCATAACTACCATAAAAGGTTTTAATGTATTATGAATTACGGTGATAGTTATTACTCATAACTTGGTGTTGTCTTGCACATTTCATTAAAAAAAATAAATTGGTTTTCGGCTCTGAGAGAAAATCCAGGGAAATAAAAGAATGAAAGGATTAAGAACATTAAACACCTTATCATAAATCCAATTTATAAATCCGGTAGTGTATTGGAAAATTGTTGTGAGAATGTGTTAACTCTATGCCCACAACTGCCAGATTCCTTTTAGATATATAAGTACCAAATTTGACACTGCGACAATATTAAACTTAGTATTCATTTCTACATAACTCAGTATTTTACGTCTATATCTTATCTTTGTAAAAATGTAAATCATTTAATTTATATTAATACTAGAGAAAACAATAATTTAACAGTAATGTATAAGACGGTTATACAAAACTAAGTTGAAACTGCAGTGTATTCTGATATTGTTATGTGTTTCCTTTGAAATACATCCTTCTCCAATAGAACATTAATGCTTATTGCATTTTATCTGTGATAAATATAAGATCAAATATTATTATATTTTTTTATGCTCTTCATACACACATCTAAAATCATATTCTTTTTTTTTATTTTGGTACATTTAAAAAGCTACGAAATGCTTGAAATTGTTGAGTTCTTTGTGAGTACCTACCCCCATCCTCAATCTGTCAAGGACTTCAAACCGTTTCTTCTGGCCATTTTACTCCTTCGTAGATGATTTTTGAAACGGCGGTACTCTACCTTAATTGGTTTCTTTGTTTTTTTAGTTCTTGATTTTTATTCATTATATTAGGTAATCTGATACAAAACATTATGCGCTTACACGTTATAAATTACAACTTGGATTATATGATGTTCTGTTGGGTTGAAGGAGTAATCTCGGCGAGACTGATGAAATGATTAAAGGAGATGATAGATATAATGTAGATCAGAGGACAGACACATGCTTCTCAATGTACGAGTAAGTGTCATGTAATCATGCAATGGCTTGTAAGGATGGCCAGGGTGATTGCCGCATAGGCATACAGTGAACTGGGTGGTTATCGCATAGGCAAGCAGAGGTCTGGGTAATTTTCACACAGACAGGCAGTGGTCTAGGTGGTTGTCGTATAAGCATACAGTGGCTTGAGTAGGTACCACACACATTGGTAGTGGCTTAGGTGGTTGTCGCATATCCAGACTGAGGCCTGAGTGGGTACTACACAGACAGGTAGTGGCTTAGGTGGTTGTCGCATATCCAGACTGAGGCCTGAGTGGTTACTACACAGACAGGTAGGGGCTTAGGTGGTTGTCGCATATCCAGACTGAGGCCTGAGTGGGTACTACACAGACAGGTAGTGGCTTAGGTGGTTGTCGCATATCCAGACTGAGGCCTGAGTGGTTACTACACAGACAGGTAGGGGCTTAGGTGGTTGTCGCATATCCAGACTGAGGCCTGAGTGGGTACTACACAGACAGGTAGTGGCTTAAGTGGTTGTCGCATATGGAGGCAGTGGCCTAGGTGGTTGTCGCATATCCAGACAGAGGCCTGAGTGGGTACTACACAGACAGGTAGTGGCTTAGGTGGTTGTCGCATATGCAGGCAGTGGCCTAGGTGGTTGTCGCATATCCAGACTGAGGCCTGAGTGGGTACTACACAGACAGGTAGTGGCTTAGGTGGTTGTCGCATATGCAGGCAGTGGCCTAGGTGGTTGTCGCATATCCAGACTGAGGCCTGAGTGGGTACTACACAGACAGGTAGTGGCTTAGGTGGTTGTCGCATATCCAGACTGAGGCCTGAGTGGGTACTACACAGACAGGTAGTGGCTTAGGTGGTTGTCGCATATGCAGGCAGTGGCCTAAGTGGTTGTCGCATATCCAGACTGAGGCCTGAGTGGGTACTACACAGACAGGTAGTGGCTTAAGTGGTTGTCGCATATGCAGGCAGTGGCCTAGGTGGTTGTCGCATATCCAGACTGAGGCCTGAGTGGGTACTACACAGACAGGTAGTGGCTTAGGTGGTTGTCGCATATGCAGGCAGTGGCCTAGGTGGTTGTCGCATATCCAGACTGAGGTCTGAGTGGGTACTACACAGACAGGTAGTGGCTTAGGTGGTTGTCGCATATCCAGACTGAGGCCTGAGTGGGTACTACACAGACAGGTAGTGGCTTAGGTGGTTGTCGCATATCCAGACTGAGGCCTGAGTGGGTACTACACAGACAGGTAGTGGCTTAGGTGGTTGTCGCATATGCAGGCAGTGGCCTAGGTGGTTGTCGCATATCCAGACTGAGGCCTGAGTGGGTACTACACAGACAGGTAGTGGCTTAGGTGGTTGTCGCATATGCAGGCAGTGGCCTAGGTGGTTGTCGCATATCCAGACTGAGGCCTGAGTGGGTACTACACAGACAGGTAGTGGCTTAGGTGGTTGTCGCATATGCAGGCAGTGGCCTAGGTGGTTGTCGCATATCCAGACTGAGGCCTGAGTGGGTACTACACAGACAGGTAGTGGCTTAGGTGGTTGTCGCATATCCAGACTGAGGCCTGAGTGGGTACTACACAGACTGGTAGTGGCTTAGGTGGTTGTCGCATATGCAGGCAGTGGCCTAGGTGGTTGTCGCATATGCAGGCAGTGGCCTGACTGGGTGCCACACAGACAGGCATTGGCGAGGTGGGTGGCGTAAATCAGCATGAGTTATTCTCTCGCAGTAGAGCACATAAATAATCCTGTGGGAATCGCCAGCACAGGATGAAAACCGCGCTGGCACTCACAATTGCCTCGGGGCTCTATGTTATTTGTTGAACTTATGATGTATGGATCCACTTTTATAAATAGTTTACTTTTAAAGTTACAAAATATTTCATATTTTGTAGTTTCAAGTACCGTAAAACATGATCGTAAACCACCAAATGAACTTATTGTTGTAAAGTCCCCCATAGTAAATATATTCACTCCCCTTTGATGTAGTTTAGAAACATCATTTAGTAAAAGGATAAGGCAGTTGTCAAAATGACAAAAAGTGACAGTTATTGAGTTTATTGACAGTTGTTACCCAGAGGGGGAACAATTTGATAGATAACACAATCACATTGTTTGTTCGACAAATCTATAGCGCGCGGTCTGATGAGGTGATTTAGCGGGTTGTTGCTGTAGCCGCGCCGCAGCGCCGCGCCGTGCTGAATCACCGTGACATGATAAATAGCGAGCTCACATCATTATTCTTTGAGCTCACCACGAGGGATGTCGTCCCCTTGTCTTGAAAAGAGCCGCTCTCACCCTCCTGAAAATGTCATATAGCCAATTTCCAGCGCTCATTCATCTCCATTGGAGCGAACATTTTAATAAGCACTCGGCGCTGATTGAATGGGGTGACAAGCGAGGGGGGAGGAGGCAGGGTTGTGGGGCTCGTTTGTACCACATAACAGCTTCTCACCTGGAACCGCAGACCGCAGCCTCCTGGTGACCGCAGACTGTGGTCGAGCTGTGCTACACTCCGCATTCCGCGCAACTGAACTTTATGAGAGAAGGCGAGCACTTAATATAAAGGAAGATGGGAGGTTTTCCATTGTGAAGCGTAATATTTTTGTATTTACATCGACTATAATAATAAGTTAAACTTTATATTTTACGAAGGGATACATTTTCAATTCACCTTACACATATTTATTATTCTAAGCAGATCTGTAACTACTATAATATATTATTGTCTTAATGGACTAAAATGATCAAATTTTGCAAAATCAATCTAGATATCTAGGGAAAGGATTTTTCCAATGAAAGAGTAATGATTTATTTTGAGAGATTGAAATTGATATGCGTTATCTTTTACTTTGAGAGAACTCAATATTTCAGTAATGATAAAAAAGATAATTCCAAAATTTAACATCTGATAAACAGGCAACCAAATTTACAACTAGTTAAATTACTGTGAATACCAATTGATAAAGTTATACTGTGAGATTGATTTGTCAAATGAAAGCCTTCAACATTTTCTCACCGTATCTTATCATGATAAACGGTAACGTGCACCTCTAACGTTTTTGGCTGAGGACTTTAGACTTGGATGACAGGCAAAAACGGACGTAAGTAATATAGACTACATATAGGATGGGTTCTATGAGGAAAAGGTTCAAATACCTGATCGAATGACTAGCCTAGACGGTAGATTGGTGCGAAAAATATTTGCGCGCAAATTCTGACTACCTTGGTGAGAGAAGAACTAATATTGTCACCGAGTTGTAGGCAAGAGTGAGCTTATCATATCACTGGAAAAAAACTCAAGGAGAATTGAGACATATATTTTTGGACTAGATTTTTTGAATAGGATAACACAAAATGTGTTCGGTACATCCTTCAATGTTTGCCATTGGTTAAAATTGAAACGGCTGGGTGACCAGACTATAATGAATGATTGATATTGATTTGGATTGGCCTATTGAAGTGAATTTATCATGGTCAGGTCGTGTAAACTCTTCCTACTACTATAGCACGTTATATACTTCGAAATATGCAACAACCAGTTGCTACAAAAGAACTCATTAGTTTATACTTATTGATGTGGCAAGTGCACTGCTTATATCCATTCATATATAGCCTAAAGTGTATCTGACACTTACAAAGGTGTGAGTCGAATATTTAGGCTATTAAAATAAATTTGTATTAATATTAATTTGAATACAATTGTTGCTAAATATACTATTATAGATTCCAATTATTCCACCCTTTGAGGTTGTATTCAGGAAATTGAACGTGTTTATATAGAACTGTCTAGTACAATTAGGGCATTCTAGTTCTATTCTAACTAGCACTTATACCAACACCAATCGAAGAACGTGAACTGAAAACACTACAATATCGTTTGCTTCTATAAATAAGCATCTCCCAAACGAATGCAAAATGTTCATTAGTTCCTTGAAAGACAGAAGCTCTACTGCAATTATTTACCTGTATATTGCCGCCCGGGGCTCAACCAATATCTGTTCGGGGACTGTAAGTGCAATATACTCCTTCTTTCCTCTAAAACATACACTGTCGTCAATAAGTGAGGATGTTCAAGTAGCTCTGTTGTTAAAAGGTGAAAGAGCATTTATTCATTCCGAAGATGTCCTGGAATTTACAATTATTGCTTTAGTGTCAATAAGTATGAACAAAATTGAATACCTTGTATATATTCGGTATTTTAAAGGATACACGCATTTTACATATTCAAAATTTGAATTACAGTTTAAATCGGCTGAGTCAGATTAACATTTCCTTTTGCTTAAAATATGTTAGCTTTTTTGAGAGTAAGATCACCTTCAAACTTGTAAAGAAATCTGAAAATATATTCTGTAAAAGTAGCCTAGTAATCCGAGCAAGCCACTAATATTAATAGAGTAGAATCATATAATAGGTATTAATAATTTTATATTTATAACATATACCACCTATTACAATTATACCTAGTTCAAATTCAATTATTGGATGTTATATGTATTGTTTTAAAACTCTCACTAAAAACTTTTGTATTTTATTCTAAAGGCCAAGAGATGCTATAATGGTATATCTCTTTGCGGTTTCCGCCTTTATGACTGTTTAAACATTTTTTTATATCATTTTTTCATTGAAGAAATTTAATCAAACTGTTATGTGGGCATGATTTATCTATAAAATATTATGAATAATTTTCTAGCTGTTATTTTGTTGCATTGTTGAATTGATACTAACGTATTGAAATTAACATTTGAAAAACTGAGGGTTGTATATGCCTAGACGGATTAAATTTACAATAGTCAGTTATTTCTTATAATTTTTAACATTGTAATGGTAATTTTATTTGTCGATAAGTTTAAAACATTTATATTTTTACTTTTTGGTAAAGTTAATTACTATTAAAGAAATGTTAGTATAAGATTTTAGTCTTGGTTGATTAGTTTTTTTTTTTAATACATGTTAACCATATATATATATCATTGTAGTCATGTATACAATTATGGAAGTCACTGACTGGTTTGTCGTAAAGGTGACGGGAGCGCCACCTTAAATTAACAGTGGTTGACTTGGGTGGAAATTGGTGGGATCAGTGTATTCTTGTAGAATAGTTTCAGACTCAAAACATTTTTTATATTCTGTAAGGCTTTTATTATTAAATATCGATCGTAAAAAAAGACTTTAAGAGATCCTTTTAAATGTTAATAATATCAAACCTTGAAACCCCTATGGGTAAAATAACTGCGTCAAGACTTTCAATGTGTGCAATCATAGTAAAGACACATCATTATTTTAAAACGTTTCAACAAAATTGAAAACAATCTTGGAGCTAAAGCTTGATCTGTGTAATGATATATGTATTTTTTCCCCAATATACGATGAGATATTACCGGGTGTAATTGATGACGATGGAGGGAGCGTCTCCCCAGAGTGCAGTAGTTCACTGCCGCCCACCATGCATAACACCCTTCTTATTGTAAATGTGAGGATAACTCATTATGATTTACATATCCCTCCGTGACATTTGATTCATACTCCCTGAGGCCTCAACAATATATCAACCCCATTACTAAGGCAAAAAGCAATCCAAATAGTTTCTAATAATGGGAGCAGCTCATTCATTACATCATTCTAAAAATTATTCCGATAAGTTGATTCATTCTTTTGAATTTCAGAAAAATTACTTTTCATTACGAAATGCATGTAAAGTGTAATACACTCCCTCTAATAATTGATATAAAGTTGAATAATTGAATAATTCCGATTGCTACTACTAAAAAAATATATTAGTAAAGTTTTGTTTTTGCAAAGCCACGACACGACATATTTTTAAGACGACACGTTTAAATACAAAAATGAAATACTACGGACACAATGGCCGACAAATCGATCAATCATGCAGGTGATTTATTAATCACACTAAGGACACGATTAATTAATTATCTTGGACACGATACTAATATTGGCTACTTTATCACATCTGAAATACTTTTTACAAGGGGATGGATATATATATAGCAAAATGTGACATTAATAAAAACTAGTATGATGTACTAGTTCTTATTAAAAAATTAAAGTTTTGGGAAATTGTTTGAATTTAGATTTACATGTTTAGTGGTCACCAAAATCAAGTGATGCTCTCATTTAAACTATCTGAATGTTGAATTTAGCTCTGGGTTAGCCTTCCTCTAAGTAAATCGTCTGGAATGTGACGCTGTTATAGACATGATTCCTGGAATTTAGAGTCGGTGACAAAGAAGCTTAAAATGAACTCTTTACATCGTTTTAACATTAGAAACCTAGAGTACAGAATACAGTGTAATCTAGTTGAAGAGATATTCTCATTATCTCATCAAGTGGTCAAAGAAATAATTGTTTGTCTCATCGACTTCCTCGTTTCACGAATATGGTCTTTCAAACTCAAATAACAATTATTTGAAAGCGTATACCGGGATGAAAATATCTTCCAATGAGTATTGTTTATTTCATGTACGATTGTTATGGTATTTAAAACGGACATAAAAGAGATTTCAGGAACTGTATTTTCTCGTAATAAATTAGCCCAGTTCTGTTTCCTGTACCTTTAAACTCTTTTGCGTCTTCGAAATAAATATATAACTTATTAATGCAATACAAGGTTATACGGTTTTTTATTGTAGCTGTAGAAGAATGCCAATATTTTTGTATTTCTTGACTTATTTAATTTTTTTTAACTCGTGTTAAAAGAGTACTCATGTAAACTGCATATACAGGTATTTATGATAATTAAACAAAAACTTATTATGTACATTAGCCTTTTTCTACATTAGGTCTTTACATTTTTATACAGACGTTATTTTTATAATGTACTTGGAGTTTTATAAGGAACACAATATTGCAGAAATAAATTCATGTTTTGTATTTTATACATGGCATACATTACATCAGTTATTTAACGAGCAAGTATTCATTCTGTACCGTCGTTTAGCAGTGAATTATTGTTGAATTGTACCGTTAAAGCAGTATGAATTTTTCGATCGTACGTTAGTGAAAGAGTCAGGTACTAAAGACTCGAGGTACATAACTTACCTCGACCACATATTAGATATTTATGTGCCCTCCTGTGCAGACGCAGGGGACAGTTCGTTGTGATTTATACTGCTCTCTGTCATACTCGGCTGGGTCTTGGTTTAATCAATTATGTACTCAACGTACAGACTGTCAAGTGATAACAATGGATACTGATAACGCAACATTCATAATATACAGTTAATGCAGTACCGTACTGTATCATTATGACTTTTCTGAAAATGTGAGCAGCGGTTGTTTTCTGTACGATGTTTACAGATGAATTACATAAAAAATAAAATATAAAAGGTTCTCTATATGGTTTTGTTCATATAGTTTGTTTTTCACGATTGGAAGGATTGTGAATGCTGCAGGATTTCCCGGACATTCACCAGCGATCGTTCGGTGGTGCAAGAAATCACTAACACTACGTTTCGAGATTTGCAATCTGATCTCTTCTAGGTTAGTTATCCGTCTGAGGAAGAGATCAGATTGCAGATCACGAAAGTATTGTTACAGCTTTCACTGAACGATTAAAATAGGTTTATACTTTCGCAATCTAATGTAAAATAATAACGCTTCATTATATTGGTTATTTGCTGAATGAATTGTGTTTTATTATACTAGATATTGCAATAATGAATGCAGCAATGATAAAAATTCAACGGTTTTGCTTTTGGAGTTTCCCATAGATAATCAATATTATAGGTTAAACACTAAAGACCTTTACAGCCGCATCAATGAATAAACGCAGAGCAAATCTATAGTTCGTGTTTTACTGATATTTAAATTAATATCAGTCTCGGTTTATTCTCTACAGAACACCCCAAAGGTTTATATATTTTAATGTTGGATATATACCCCAATTGCAAGTATTTGAAGGACGAAACCTATGACACTGATAAATGTTTTTCGAGTGGATGAGATGGACAACCAAAGAGACAGCTCTTAGGAAAGGGTCTCAATATGGCAAGCCTAGTGTTGTACGTGCTACAGCGAGAAGAAAACTGGAGGGAAGTCGCACCTACGCGCGACAACCCTCAACTTCAGCGAGAAAACAGTGTACAAAGAGACCAGTGAGGAAGAAGGGACGTCTTAAGACGTAACACGGACTGGGTTGAAGTAATGCTAACACGGTTCCGAACCAGTCTTCCCTGCATCTAGCCAACGAACGAGTAAGGGACGTAAACAGTGGTGATTTTTAGTCGGTATGCGGATTTTCTGGTAGAACATGTAGTCCTGATGATACGTAAAAAGTATTTCTCCCTCTGAAGAAATAAAGCATAGTTATGTTTTACCTGGTTGTATTGCTGCCACATAACAAAATTTCAAGTTTTTAGTGGGTTATCTGAAGTTCTAGTCAATATGGTGGCTTGTCATAACACTGACCAGAATGGGGAATCTAACCAGTATATAAATCTAGTAACACAATTGATCGTCAATGGGGAACGGCTTTGTAAGTAAAATTCTTTTAGTGAAATGTTTTTACTTCTACGTTCTTAAGATAATAACCAATATAAATAACTTTGCTTAACTCCGCCTAAACAAGTGATTACATTACTCACGCTGTGATACGATTCCAACAGTTGATACAGATGTAGGGAGGTTCATTCCCCGAATCGTGCTACATTCACCGTGAGTCTGACACTGTGGAAACATAAATCAGAGTGAGTTATGTAACCCTCAGTACTATAAATACTGGTAGTACTGTACTGAATTGTAGGCACCGTACCTATAGTAGACCTCGGAGCCTCAGTAAATCACATTCAACTTGTCTAAGTGGAATATTTTATATAAATAACGTGAAACAAAAATTATCCTCTTTGTCTCTCTAAATGACAGATCAACTTGACCTTTCGATCAGATGTTGATTTCCTTATTCAAACATATTTGTGACAGAAACAATCAAATACAAAATAATTAATGGATAAATCGCAAGGGACTTCTGTGTTGTAATGGTCAGTGACAGATCCGGGGTCGAAACCCAGTAGAGCGAGAGAGAGAGAGAGAGAGAGAGAGAGAGAGAGAGAGAGAGGAGAGAGAGAGAGAGAGAGAGAGAGAGAGAGAGAGAGAGAGAGAGAGAGAGAGAGAGAGAGTGTGTTATATACACAAACTTGGATATGTTTATGTGTGAAATTATTGTTTTTCATCTTGTTTTATTTACATTGGTCGCAAACGTACATTTGTGAACTACACGTAACAATCCTGACTTGTATATTTAGTTTGGTTATCCTCAGCTGTCCCACAGTATCGGATAATAAGGCGCCTATCTACAGTAAACCACCGTGTGCATTCCCGATCTTCAGCCATAAAACTGGTTAGCACGTTGTTTATATAAATAAGGAAATTTCCAATACTTAACAACCTACCCAAAAAATAACTCAGGAGACTTATTTCCAGTAGTAGCTTCATCGACACTCGACTTCTCAGCGATGTCAGATACGATAGTACTGAGCCGAGATAGGATGTGATGAGAGTATGAGTGAATTTTCAGCTGATGTCAACACTTGGCTCGAGGACGGTTTTGTGGTTACTTGACTGAACAACGTTTCTCCAAGATAAACGTGCTAAAACTTCCTTTCTTTTAGTTCACGGACATCAGGAATTAGTGCAAAATTCTTTTCAAGGCTTTTATTTCACGATAAATTAAGTCATCTCAAATCCATGTCAAGATTACTCATGATCCTCATGATTACTCATGATTGCTGGCCTCATTACAGTTGAGAGAGCAGAATTAGGTTATAGAGATGTGATAGCTCAGTGATTCTGGGAATATCACGGCATAAATAAGGAAGATATGGTGGAAAGGATTGATTCATTGTGAATGTAGAGTTTAGCTCCACTTTACCTTTCTCTTAGTGCAGCGTCTAGAATCTGACGCTGTCACATATTTGACTGCTGGAATCAGATTCCAGGCTTTGAACTATGAGGAGGGTCAACAGCAGTTAAACCCAACATTTACATAAAATAAGTCCTTCACGATGGCTTATTGCAAAACACGGCCTCTAGGGCATGGCGCGAAAATACAGATAATATGCTAGTTTACTATGTTTATTCCTGCAACAATAACTATCTCCAGGGATACATTGAACTATCTCAGTTGAGGATTTAGGAAATCTGATTAAACTCTTGTGTATACAATGGTCGCAAGTCCAAGGTGCAGCGATTTGTTATTTTGCGACTTGGGTTTTTCCAATGACCGAAAACAGATCTTAAGGATATATTGAATGACAATATTGTTTTAAAATTAAAAATATTAAAATTGTTGCCATTGATTTTATTTCACTTAAAACAGTCATTTTATTCATTTTACGGTTGGTTTAGTTGGTTTATTGGTTTAACCAGTCTCCAGAATAATATGTTAAAGCATCAAATAACATGTGACTTACTAAGTGTATTGGTCAACAAGTTTCATTGCTCTGTACCGTTAAATTTGATTTTAAAAATCAGTACTACTATTTCTAGTACACAGACCGGTCAAACTTTTTAAATTCAAGTTAATTCAGGGTTTTTAGTTTTACATTATAGAAACATTTAATTTTCATAATAGTAAGTTCGTTATGGCGTAAATTAACTCTTTGAATTTTAATACTAGTTAGTGGATTATTATTCACTAAAAAAGTATTAGGCCTACAGTCAACAAACCTGATGAGCCGTGTCAAATTGGATGGACAGTCACCAAATATGTTAAACCTGAGTTGTCATGAAGGAAACTGTTTGGCCAAATAATGAATATCTCTAACTACTTTAAATCTCAATTGTTACTCAAGGACGTTTTACTTGGCCAGAGGATGTGTATAGTAAGCCATAGTGGACATGCAAAGGAATTTTTGTTGGACAAAATTTGACCGTCGTAAGCAAGGCTTGTCACTCAGGAACATTTTTTGCCAAAGGTGAGTGTCGTAAGTCAGACTTGTCATTCAGGAACATTTTTTTTGACCAAAGGATGAGTGCCATAAACTAGGCTTGTCCCTCAGGAACATTGTTTTGCCAAAGGTGAGTGTCGTAATTCAGACTTATCATTCATGAACATTTTTGTTAGCCTAAGGTGAGTGTCGAAAGTAAGACTTGTCATTCAAGAACATTTTTTGGCCAAAGAATGAGTGTCATTACCCAGACTTGTTAATCAAGACCCATTTTGTTGGCCTAATTAAATAAAAAAACGTTAAATTTTTTAGTTAAAAATGTGCACTCATCTGGTATAAATACACATTTTAAACCAATTGACACATCTTTTAACGCCTACGTAAATAAACCCCAGTATGTTGTGTTTAAGCCATTAGGTGTGTCGGTAAATTCACAGGACGCACGTTATCACTGAAAGCCGCCGGCCGCGACGTGTGTTATTACGCACCTCGTCACAAGCACCACAATCCAAGAAATATAGCGGGAATATAATTCAAGAGACGATGAGAGGACGGTATTCCCCTGACAGTGCCACAGACATGCCGTGCACTGTACCGCGTTATTTATGTGTTCACTGTCACCGTGCAATACATCGAGCACGCCCGGTGATTTAGTGACCTGCACTCAAGAGACAATACGTGAACATTCAGGTGAATGAGAGCCTCGTCTACAAATACATATTTCACAGTAAATAAAGAATTCAATTCAGCACTGAGGGCTTCACTCTACCATACTACTTGCGAAGTGATTAAAGTTGAAACATTGATTGCTTACGAGTAATGAGTAATCTTAGTGTAGGCCTATTTACTAATACATTGTTTTGTTCTACACATAACCTTTTACAACACAATCGAATACTTATTGCTTGCATGGTTAGCATACATTATCTGAACACACATAGCAATAAAACATTTCGGTGCTTCTCTGTGATATATATATATATATATATATATTTATTTTTTTATTTATATATATATGTTTATATTTACACTCTCTATTCTCTGGGGAGATACTCCATAAAAAAAATAATATTTTAAGATTCTAAATAAACACTTACGGTATT
Organism: Homalodisca vitripennis; assembly: GCF_021130785.1. Classification (NCBI taxonomy): domain Eukaryota; kingdom Metazoa; phylum Arthropoda; class Insecta; order Hemiptera; family Cicadellidae; genus Homalodisca; species Homalodisca vitripennis. The sequence goes on along the minus strand of NC_060211.1, from coordinate 56,179,148 downwards.
GGATTTGATATAAGGATATATATATATATATATATATATATATATATATATATATATATATATATATATATATATTAGTGGCTGACACTAAGATAATGAATTTTAATATAGGATTTCAATTAATTTAATTTATTAATTTTGTCATCAAATATTCTTCTAACTTCCACCCAAAAGACACTTCTAATTCTACATACACTGTTTTTTGCGATACTAAGATTGCGATGTAGATATAATTTTACAGGCCTAAGCAAGATGCATCTCAATATAAACTTCAAGACCGCCACTTTCCTTACGTTATCGATTTTGTACAAATATATATCCCTCAACATTATAAGGGGGCAAAAACTCCAATGGTTTTAAAAAGATGTCTGATTAAAATATATTAACAAACAATCTTAAACAGTTTCTCTGTGAGACTTGATAATCTCCACATTAATATGCGCTACCTTTAAATAATCCTTAGGGCTACTAAATTCATCTTTACTAATACTTAACTGTTAATTATTATTTTACAAACTTTCATGATTACCTACCATAAGCAATTTTCTATAGGAAATAACCATTAAGTGTGGATCTAATGACCAAAATTACCATACTATAAAAAATCTCTTTGCAAATAGCAAATTCCTTTAGTGAATACAAAATTTCAAAATTAAAATCTTAAAAACCCAATCGAATAAATGTATTTTAAGGATATCACAGCGTTTTTTTTTTTTTTAAAGTATTCCTCTGATCTTAATCACTGGATCTCCTTGTCTCCTTGATTTTTTCGAAGAAACATTCTTCCACCGACCATCCATGTGTACTTCATGTTTACTGATTATCTTTCTTAGCTAGACAAGCCTCATGCAGTAACTTACTCTTGGCAGGTATCAGGCTGCTGTTAACATATACAACTCCTACATTACCATGTAGCCAATGGTGTATCTCGCATTTATATTACGCTTTTGTCTTCTTTTCTGTATAAAAAGTTCTACATCCGTATATCTTACAAATCGTACCACAAGGGTCTCTGGCCAAGCACTTTGAAACCACACCACTGTAATCGTATTATTCTCAAATGTAAAGCGAATAGCATTAGAAATCCGTCCCACAAATTCAACTAAGCTAAGGAAATTGTCTTTATCCATTCGTTTTATTAAGTCAACTTTATTATACAGTTCAGAAACAACCTTTTGCGAATTAGCTTTTTCTTGCCTAATAAGATTAAATAAAGTAATAGATGAGTAATTTGCTCACCAATTTCTTCACCTCTCTCCAATGCCTACGACCCAAACAGAGGCATCTAAGTTCCCGGTTACCATTGACAAACTCCTGACAAAATGATTTCATTTTCAGCCATCAGTTGGTCAAGGTCAAACTTTTAATCCGCAACTGGAGGCTTTGTTCTACCACGTACTGTTTGTCAAAAGATAAAGCAGCCGCTTAGGTTTTGTAGAAAATACAATTTTGAGTGAACTGCATAAAATCATTTTTTGAATTAAAATCAGTAACGCACCTAGTATGGAAAATTTGGTTACAATTAACACACATCGCTTTATAAGCATTAAGAGCAAATATTTATAAAATATTGTTACGAGTTAGCTTTTTAATTTGTCCAGTTGAGCCTGTTATTTTATATTTTATATTTTATATATATATATATATATATATATATATATATATATATAATTATTTTATATTTGCCTGGCTCAGATCCCGCTTTAAAACTAAAATTCTCTTTTTGAGCATTATTTGTCTAAGGACTATCATCACTATTTATTTATTTATTTCAACTTATATTTTTCACATCTTAAAAAAGTGCAGGATGTTCCGGAATTAATAATACATTCTTAGTCTTACCCTGTAACAATATAGATGATACTTTCTGAACATTAAATAGATTTAAATATATCACTGTGAGGTTAAATAGTCTATTTAGGCTATACTCTAAATTTCTTTTTTCGTCAAACGATTAGTATACATAAATAACAATAATAACTGTGTATTGCAAAGTGAAACCACTGAGTAATTTATATTCAAGATCATCCAGCACGCAACTTCGCGGTCGACACGACGTATTAGCCACAAAGATGGATTATTCGGAAGGATCTGAAAATCCAGTTCGGTGAGAAGCAACATAAAACATGTCCCTGCACAATATATGAGTACTAGAAAATAATTGTTTGGCTGTTGATTTTGCCTTTGACGGTTTTTGACATTTTGACAACTGAATAGAAAATGGAAAGATTCCAGTCTTCTAACTTGGTATTCTATTTTGCAACACGTAATGAGAGCAATGTGCCAAATCCTGGAGTGGCTGTGTAACCGAAGGAGAAATAGAAAATATTGTAACTAGGTGATTTGGAGAAGTCCTAAGCGTCATTTCTATTTAGAGGTCAATTACACTGAAACACGTTTCAAAGAAGTCTAAGTATGTTAGGCTGTCCATTCTTAATTGCAATATTATTTTTTTTTTTTTTAATTTTAAACGTTAACATTTCTATGTAATATTATATGTAATGCAAAAAGTTCTGACGGCCATCTTGATTTTAGCCTTATAAAAATAATGATAGGCCTTAACGTATTTATATGAGTCTTTGAGTTTTTATGAGTTTTTTGTCATAGAATAAAGAATATCAAAATATTTTTAGAGTTTTGTTTTTTTAATTGGTTTGTCAGAAAACAAATGTGAAATCTGTTTGTACTTTATCATTGAAATATAAAAAATTGTGCATTTTACATACAAAAAACGAATAGAGTTTGGATGTGTGTAATTATAAGTATACAATAAAACAAGAACCATACTCATGGTTCTTGTTTTATTGAGTCGTATACTCATACGACTACAATTAAGGCCGTAAGTTGTTTAATATTTATGTTATGGGGTAAAATTCAAGGTCGTTGCACTAAAGCTAACTCTTAAGGACATGTTTAATAGACGGACTAGCAGACCCACAACCAATTTGATCAAGATTTATTATTTGCCCTCTGACCAGGACTGACGCAAACTTTTCTGGCGCCCTAGGCAAAATACCCTTTAGCTGCCCCTCACTACGCCCACTCCACCACCAACCCCCCCCCCTCCCCAACACACAGCCATAACAAAAACATAATTCTTCCACGGTATGTTTATACACAAAATGGGATTTTAATTACCGATGATACTAATGTTTGCGTGATAAAAATAGGAACTTAATAAATTAATTGAAAAGCAACCTTTTTACGATTTAGTAGGAAACATTTTACCCCCAAAAGTTTATATAGGATTTATTTTGATTTTGTAATTGTGGTTTTATTTTATGAATACGACACAACGTCTATGGTTTTGGCTGATTCTCATTCTATTTATGGGTTGGATAGTCCTTAAATAATTTTCGAGGAAACGGAACTTTAGTTTCGAGAAACGAAACTCACCACTATTAACACATGGATACAGATAAACTAGATTCATTAGATTCTTATAGTGAGGAACAAATCCGGGGCATATGCGCTGGTAAGATTATTTCTGAAGATGTGGTTTGAGAAGGGCTTCTCGTGAATTTGAGCATTCGGATATTCTCCTTGCTATTGCTTGGATTTCATTACAGAGGTCATGTCTTTCATTGTCTTTACCATAATTAATTGTCAAAAATGTTTCCAGCCCAATGCAATCCTCCAACACAGGTTTGTTTGTAATATCCAGTCACAGTGTAATCACGAACGCAACCCTCAGCCCTCCCACACAACACTGACACTGTCACATAGGGGGTTGCTAGATAAAGTAGGCCTCTTTAGTCAAGTTGATGCATTTTCACCCAGTGCTTACGCTGACATGACTTCCCTACAGTACAGTTTGATCATGATTCAAGACTAGTTTATTTCAAAGTTACTTTTTTTTTCTTTGTGACAATACAGTAATTTGATAATACTCTAATTCTTTGTCATTTTTACATCTGTTCCCCACATTCCGTGAAGCTATCGTCCTAGATGACCTAATTTGACTAATAGATCCCTAAATCCCACTCCTTACCCCTGCCTATGAAACTAAAGATTTTAACAAAATGCTTATATTAAGTAGTTAATATCTACGAACTGCTGTTATACAAATAGAACTCATATGATCATTCGCTGAACAATTCAACAATTAGCATTTTCAACTCATGAAAGTTTTTGCAATAACAAGATGTTTTAAGCTGTAGACTAAAATAAATGAAAGCGTAGCTTAGGTTCTGTAACTGTCTGTAAACGATAGAAAAGACGAGTTACAAAAAATTGTATGTGATGGTAGCTATTCATATATCACCAGAATGAATACATTGGTCTGGAATAATCATTAATTTTTGGCTTTTTATCAAATTAGAATGTAACCCATGAACTAGGAATCTGGTTTGAGGATTCGTTAATAATATTATTGGGTTAAAGCATTTCTGGCAGAATATTATTTACATGATTTTAAAATCCATAACATTTACATTAGCCATGTTACTAAAGACCACATCTTTGAACATATTAACCATATTTTAAAATAAAATTATTCAAATGGATTAAAATTATTGTTGGATGATAAGTTTTATTGGCATTGAAAATAATCAGTAATGTAAATAACTTGTATTTGAGCAGGATTCCTGACTACCCTACTTACAATGTCAATATTATATATTATCTTAACGCACATTAAGCTCTACGATAGAATTAGTCAATGCACAGCTTTGTTTATTTCTTCAAGAATATTTGTTTTGACTACCTTAAGGTCTTTGCGTAATGCTTTTTTAACAGATATTAAAAAAAATGTCATGCGTGGAATGTGTGTCTTGTGTTACGACGCAGCATTTCAATTGCTCACAGTTTTGAAAATAAAAAAAAATACAATTTTGATATTCCTCCTGCAGGTTAAATATATTGCTTTATTTTACCAAATGTTCAAATGCTGTCATTGTGTGATCTGTGTCAGACAGTTTGTGTCACTGTAACCCAAGTGCCGGACTTTCTACACACAGGTAGCTAAAACGCGTTACCTAACACGAACCAGTTTGAGCAACATTATACGAAGAAACTTAATTAATAGCAGTTAATCATCAATGATTGATTTGATAAATTAATAGCAGCAGCAGCAGTGGTAGTAGCAGTAAATCAGCCGAGTTCCCCGCGCCCTCATAAATTAGAGTACAGATAGCGAATGGATTGCACTCTTGTGGCGGCACCTTTCAGCGCTACCACCGCCACTTTGATTAATCCACAGCCACCCACACATCGTCGCTGCTGCTGACCACCACTCCTCCAACACCAACACACATTTCATGGATTAATGCATTTGTCACGTTTAATTCCAACCAATGATATAAAACTAGATTCAGAATAAAAAGTTTTATGGTTGCGAAATTTATAATTCTGTACGTCCTTCTAACTGATTTAAATGAATAAATTTAATATACTCAGAAGTATACGCAAATCAAGATGCAGCTTGTTCAAAATAGCAGTGAATTTACTATTAAGATTGCAAGCTCCAATTATCCCAATTATGAAGCAAACAGTATTGCTTAGTTCAGGTTTATCGGACAAAGTATGTTTGGTCTCTCATTGAAAGTCTTCCAAAGTATCCTTTTTAGCCTCTCGTCCTAAGTACTCAAAAACATCCTTTTGATTTATAAGATGGTACACGTGTACCAGGTCTGAGACAGCGTCAGATGCCAGTCTCTGCAATAAAAGGAGGGTGAACTGGAGCTAAACTCAACATTCAAAAAAGTTTTATAATAAATGTTCTTAGAATAATATTCTAGAAACACTGTTTCTAGTTTTCCATTTTTTGAACGCTAATAATTAGTAAAAAAATCTGTTATTAATTGCCAGGGATCCCAAAACAAACGACATATTGTATTTCTGAAAATAGTTATTATTTATTGAAATCTCATAGAAAATTTAAAAAAGGTATTCGGTTGCCTGCAGCGTGAAGAAGTTAAATTTTATTTCTCCATTGTTTAATGTATGAAAAATAAAGGGAAGGAAAACTCCACACGTGTTTAATTTCTACAGTTGTATTATTTGTAAAACAAATTAAACTTTCTTACTTTTTCCGCTTACAAAGTTATGCATAAGAACATTTGAGGAACATGGTAGAAATGAAATGCTTACAGTAATCTCAATCAATGCATACTTATTATTATCAATGCGTAATATCTCTAACAGATGCTCTTAATGAAAATAACATTAATTATTATAAACTGAACATGGAGAATAAAAGAACACAGGGTAAAATACCTTTGTTAACAAGGATTTACCACTGCTTGGAATAAAAGAAGCAGTGTGAATATATTGACACACAACACGTTTGATGTGATTTCTGATTTCTGTCATAAAGCTTCGGTATGATTTCTTCATTTAAATCCAGTGTACGGTATATCTGGTTAAAATGTACCTGAGGAAGAAATCAGAATACTGGTATTGAAACGTAGAACCACCGTTGTATTTTATTCTAAGGCATATTTAATATATGATTGTTATAAAGGGGTTTTGAAAATTTATATATTTTAATTACAGTAAAAATAAGAGCAACGCCGTATTGGAATCCAAAAGTCATTATTTTTCACATCCTCGCAAGCACTCCTCTTCCGTAGCCGGAAGCCAAGGATTCTGCTCTCTAACGTTAACGCTATTGACGTTACCTTAAAGTTTTTAGGTAAGACCTTCGTA